>NC_051039.1:23478646-24678646 GCF_904848185.1 Acanthopagrus latus | reverse complement strand
ATTGACAAACACAGTTAAGTGCACATCCAATTCAGATGTCCTTTATTTCCTTTCCTCTGCTTTCTGTTATGCAGACTTGAGCTCCATCTTGTTGGGGGATTTAACGATGAGTCAAAAACATCCCATAAACTCAGCCTAAACCTTCTGGGTATTGCATTTTAAAATAACCTTGTGTTCATTGTAATATTATCCTGGCTGTCTATGAGCTTTGTAACTCAGGAAGACTCTTTTCACTTTACAGCAGCGTTCCATAAACAGAAAGAAGATATTCACCTGGAAACATGTTGCATCACAGGTAACTTTGTTATTTGTTTGGCCTGTTTACTATTCTTTACAAAAACTTTGCCAGTCATGCATTCTTCCAGTTAACCCTTTTTTTCTCTGTTTTTTGTAGAAATTAATGACACTGTTGTTGAGGGGAATCACAGGCCTGTAGTGTATGGGATAGGTAAGTTATGAATATGCTACACAGCGAGAGTGATGCATCGCTTTCATGGCATGTGACTGCAAATATGTGTGTGTTTCTCTGCAGGTGTAAATGTTAAAACAGGGGACATGTTCCCTTCATCATTTACATATAAAGGACCAGCAGAGGAGCTGCGATCTGCAAGGACCTTCACTGGGGGCCAGGTATTGCAAGATATACTATTGTTGGGCACAAAAAAAAAAAAAAAACTTAACTATTTAATTAAAAAACTTCTAATTAGATGTTTAAGTACATTGACAAAAGTACTGCAAATGTTGTTAAAATGAATGCTTTGCTGTCTTGCAGATGGCTGATATATATGACTCAAGCCGTGGACTGGTTAAAATCGGCCCTTGCAAGTGGTCTCCCAATCTGGATATTGCCTTCTGGTTGTCACAAGATGATGACACAATTTTAAAGGTAATAAAATATTTAAGTCATAAGTAGACCTATAAAGGTCACCTACTTCATGCTTTGTTATACTTGTAGTGATCAGAAGACAAGTTAAACAGTTGGTTGTGTTCACCCACCACCAGTGTAACAACTCGTGAATGACTTGTTTAACAGCCCCACCTTTAACTCGTTCTTTAAAAGTGGTTCAGAAAGAAAGTTTTGTTTGTAAATCTAATGACACTTCTTTTCATATGTCTCAAACACCCCCAAAGTAAGTATAAAGCAGCAGCCCAGAAAGTGACATTAAAATGACTTTGACCCTGGCGTATCTCTTTCATTCCCAGTACCTGTCCACCTCTCCGATGGCTGAACCACCTCATTTTGTCCAGCACATGAAGTCCACCATCCAGTTTCTTTTACAGCACCCTAACTCTGATAGCCTGTTCCCTGGGGGTCAGCCACAGCTCTACCACAGGGCTGAGTCGGGGGACTGGGAGAGGGTTGACAAGTCATATAGCTCTACCCCCATCTCTTCTCAACCTTAACATGGAGCCTGACTGTATTTGCCTCTCAGCTCAATGGAAACACTGTGACCCACCCACCCAATGTCTGTTTTCTGTTCATCGTGTCTTAACATTGGAGGTAACCCCCCAACTGGACCATGTGTACGCTGAATGGCTCTCCTGACTCATCTGGCTGGTCCAGGAGAGGGAGTAGAGAAAGTAAAAAAAAAAAAGTCTGGTCATGCCTGTAACAGACAATTTTTCCACTCTTATGAGGTGGTGTGAAGTCTGTACCTTAAACCATCTGCTTTGTTGCTGTCAGTCATGGTTAATGTCCCACAATGCTTTACTGTTTTGATTCTTAAGGGTAGTTGTCGTCTTATGTCAAGTTAAAAAAACATACTTGTCGCTCATTTTATATTTTTTTTTAACCTTCAACAAACAGTTTTTTTCCTGCAATTTGCTAACTTTCATGCATTTATTGTTAAATATTACTACTACTAATAATACTCCAATCAATTTCAGAATTCAAACTCCATGTTATTGCCTTTGTAATTTTGTCAGTCAGTTAATGTTGCCAGTTACCAGAACCTTGCCTATGTCATACAGATTCTGATAACCATTAAATTTCTGGCAGGTTTGGAATCAATCTACAAATTGGGCATGCTTTGGAAATATAGTGCACAATGTGTAGTTGATGGGATAACATTATGTGTATGGTCCTTTAAATGTACAGTCTGACTCACTGTTAATTGAAAAACTTTTGGCACTTGAACAATGAAGAGAATACAAGTTCTTAAGCTCTTCATTATTGAAAAGTTTAGAAAAGTGTATTTTTCTCTACAAATGCACCTTCGTGATGAGAGTGGAATATGACATTTCATCACGTTCTCTACATACTGCTGTATACCTGGCTATGAATATGTATGTTTTACCAAGCTGCATGTGTAAATGCGTATAGAAATCTTTTGCAAGAGATGATCTGGAACCTTGTCAAATGCAACCAAATATGATTTTACTAGTTGTTTTTTTGTTGTTAAAAAAAAACCCAAAATCACCAACACATACTGTACAAGGCCTTTTCATCAGTTGTGTTATTCAGAATGTTGCAAGGCGTTTAATGCATGTTTGCAAGGTGTTGCTGTAACATACTGTACCCGTTAATAAATAAATGTAAATGGTTAAATCTAGTTTGAAATATGTCTGTTTAGGGCTCAGAGTGAAGGAAGCTGAAAGGGAGGATTTAAATTGTTGAGTTTTGTGCTTCACTAGAAGAAGACAGGTTTGGCAACTCCTCCTTTCAATTTTGTTTTATAATATTGTCATTAGTGGTATTAGTACATATCACATTACCCATTAACACCTAACCAAACTAGGATGGGCTGATTTCGTGAGTATTTTTGTAGCTGGTGTCTGTTAAACAACAAGAAATAACAGGGGCTTACATGAATGTTGAGATGTGTTTTAAGGGATGTAGAAACCGTGTCACCATTAGATTGTTTGTCCACCAGGGACCACTGAAAATGACATTTTTCAACTGTATAATGTTCCAGTTAGAACATATCTAGTTCTTATTTAAAAGGGACCGCTCTCAAAACAATGTGAGGGGGATATGGGATGTGATTAAAGAAAAAAGCAGAGAAGAAATCATCTCACTTGATACTGACACACCGCGCAGACAGATATTCTGTCGTGAAGTACCACGGTTGCTCAGTGTTTTCAGACCTGTGCTCCGCCCCTCAGCTGTGGCTACTGTATTTTTCTGCTACGTAGAAAGGGGCGTAGTATATTTACGTAGGATGTGCAGACCCGGCCGGTGGCACACTCGCAGTCCCGTGCCGGGTGGTAGATGGTGCACGAAAAGCAAGTATCATAGCTAATACTGTATTACTTTATGGCGTCCATTAAACGATAAGCATATAACGCCACACTCAGTCGCCGATAAGCTTTATGAGCGTTTTCCATCGAATACTGGACGGAAATGGACAGTGTTTGTGATACCGCGGCGCGGAGATTTCTGGACAGAGATGATGTAATTTGTCACCTTTAACGTAAGCTAACGTCAGCTAACTCACACATTAAGCTAAGTGTTACATTTTCCTAACACGATATTTTGTTGAAGTGGCGAAATGCAAACTAACTCGTTTTTGAGACACGTCCGTCGGTTCCCCTGGGTCACCAACGTGACACTGTACGGCTGTCTGTTCGCCGGAGGGGACTTCGTCCACCAGTGGTTCTCACGGAAGGACCAGATCGACTGGAGCCACACACGGAACGTTGCCGTTATCGCTTTCAGTTTCCATGGTAACTTCAATTTCTTCTGGATGCGGTTCCTCGAGCGGAAGTTCCCCGGGAATTCAGCCAGGATGGTGGTGAGGAAGCTGCTGCTGGACCAGACCACAGCGGCCCCCCTGGCTACCAGCGTCTTCTACACAGGTCAGCGGGAAGGCTCGTAGGTCCAAAGGACCGGGCGACACTTCACAGCTCCCCGGGACAAACTGGGAGCTGGCCGGGCAGTTAATGGTTAACTTCAAAGCAGATTGCATATCTGTCAATTTGTAACTTGACCCAAGTCCTCTTTTTACGCTTCTCTTGTAGTGTAAGGATCAGCAGTTGTCCATTGTCCTGTGAAACAAACCTTGACTAGCAGAGGTCAAATGAAAGGCATAACCAAAATAAACAGTATTACACAGTCACTTATGCGAAGAACTTGTGACAGTTGAATGTTCATTTTATTGTTCCTATCATGTCACACAGTGCTCATAGTAACATAGAGAACGACAGAGGGCACTGTCCTAAGAAACTACGATGTGAATGCTGGACGTTGAATACCTGAAGCTAAACTGAATTAAATTAGTAAGTAGAAGCAGGTGAGGGAATATGAAGAGTTGGAAAAGTGGTAAAGGCTCTGATTAGACATGGGAATTACGATATCCATGATAATGTATGAAAGATCGGACATGTTAACAGGAAGGGCAACTAAGACTATGAATGTTTAGTAAAGTGTTGAAAAAGTGTAGAAAGCATTACAACCAGGTGGAAAACTGGAAAGGGGCTTTAAAATGGAAAATATAGTGTAAACTAGGAGCTACACTGCATCGGTGAAACACATAATCTAGATCTGCTCCAATTAAAAAGTACCCCAAGATAACTTGTGAATTGCTATTGTATACATACACCTGACTTGGCAATGTTTGAATAATGGCTAGGAGATAAACTGTATTGTTTACATAATGTCTCAGAGTTAAACTCGTTGTGCTGCATTTGATATGAAGAAGCAGCTGAAGGAGTATGTATATTTGTCAAAATGGAGAACAGTATTGTTTTATATATAAAAAAAAGTATTAATAGTAATTAAAGTTGAATTAAACTTATAATTAAAAAAGATATGCAAATTGTAAGGTTTTAGATGAGTTTTTCGCTGAAGGTATAAATGATTTGAAATATAGTGGATGCTGGGAGCTGAACTGCATTGCTTGACGTATGGCTAGGAGCTAAACTATATGCAAATCTAAGTGCTGTATTGTAGGCAGCTGGACTTGTTTAAGTTTCTTAGAGATGTTTCACCTCTCACCCAAGAGGCTTCTTCAGTTCTAACTAACTGGAGGGGAGTTGCAGGCTTTTAATCTCTGTGTGGGAGTGTCCTTACAGAGTTGTTAAGGACACGTGTGAGCTCTGAGCTTCAGTGTTTTTTCAGTGTCCTTGTGGGTCGTTGACCCAATCGGCCTTCATGTGGGTTGCTAGGGTTAGATGAGCCCATGTGTGAATGGTTATTCTCTGAACTCAGTACAGCATTGTAGGTGGGTGATAAGTCATATCTTAGACCACCTCCTCTGTTCAAAGACGGCTGTTCCAGTTTGACATAAATGAACTCCTTTACTCCTCTTTCAAACCATCTGTCTCCTCTGGCCAAGATGTTGACATTGTTGTCCTCAAAGGAATGATTTTTCTCTTTCAGATGTAAGTGGACAGCAGAGTCTTGTCATGAGGAGCTGGCCCTCCTGTGTTGTGCCATTCGTTTATGGAGAGGTTGTTTTGTCCCCCCTACTGTACAAATCTGTGCAGTCCTGGCTGCATTGAACAACATAAACTACATTACTGTGTTTATGCCTGGGTGTTTTGTCTTTAGGATGGACAAGTTTCTGCCTCAGTGGGTTGTTAGGTTTAAAGTGAACTGCAATGTGATTTTGTCGATGCGATGTGTGTTTATTGAAGATGCTCCTGAGTATCTCAGGTGTTCCTGCAACATAGAGAATGAAGGTGTTGTTATATTTTCTTGTCTCCTCCTCTCTGTCTGCTCTGGTTCTTTTAGCAGTTTTAACAAATGTACAACTTTGGTAACCACAGGTTGTAAGTGCTCCCCTGATGTGCTTCTGTTTCATCGCCTTCCCCTCTGACTTAGTTGGCATCTCAGCCCAATGGTTCAGGGTTCGTATGACCTCCAGCTTGTGCTCTAGTGGGTGATGAGAGTCATACAGCAAGTATTGACCGGTGTGTATAGGTTTCTCTGTACACCTCAATGTTGAGGCTTTTGTCTTCTTCACTGTGTACTGTAGTCCACATGGTACAGACTGTCTCCTCTGACATCTTCTCATCGGAACTTGATGTTATTGTCTACAGCATTTCTATTTTCTGTGAAGGTGTCCACCTCCCTCGCTCTGATTTTGAACCAATCAGAGCCAGCTCAGTTGCCTACAATACAGCACTTTGGACTACCGTGACCTGGATGACTGAGAACCTTCATCAATAAACTACATGCAGTTCAACTTTTACTAATGAAGCAAATGAAGGAGTCTAAATCATGGGCACATCCCATACATATAGTTATATGTACATATATACATCTCATTGCTGCAATGTACATGCTGTCATTAGACTGATAATACCAGCACCAGTGTATGAATAACACAGGTTGAGAAATTATGACCTGCCATATTGCCATGGTGATTATTTTCTCTAGTCCTGCAAGACACACATTTATACTGTGTTTATGGTTTCTTCAAAGTCTGTCTTTATACCTGTTTAATGTGTATAGAAATCTTTTGCAAGAGATAATCTGGAGCCTTGTCAAATGCAACCAAATATGATTTTACTAGTTGGTGTTTTTTGTTGTTGTTAAAAACGAAATCACTAACATGTACTGTACAAGGCCTTTTCATCAGTTGTGTTATTAAGAATGTTGCAAGGTGTTAATGCATGTTTGCAAGGCGATACTGTAACATACTGTACCTGTTGATAAAGACATGTAAATGGTTAAATCTAGTTACATATCACATTACCCATTAACACCTAACCAAACTAGGATGGGCTGATTTTGTCAGTATTTTTGGAGCCAGTGTCTCATAAACAACAAGAAATAACCGGGGCTTACACAAATGAGATGTGTTTCAAGTGATTTAGAAACTGTTACTCCATTAGATTGTTTGTCCACCAGGGACCACTGAAATTGACATTTTTCAACTGTGTAATTCTTCTGTTAGAACATATCTAGTTTTTATTTAAAAGGGACCCCTCTCAAAACAATGTGAGGGGGATATGGGATGTGATTAAAGAAAAAAGCAGAGAAGAAATCATCTCACTTGATACTGACACACCGCGCAGACAGATATTCTGTCGTGAAGTACCACGGTTGCTCAGTGTTTTCAGACCTGTGCTCCGCCCCTCAGCTGTGGCTACTGTATTTTTCTGCTACGTAAAAAGGGGCGTAGTATATTTACGTAGGATGTGCAGACCCGGCCGGTGGCACACTCGCAGTCCCGTGCCGGGTGGTAGATGGTGCACGAAAAGCAAGTATCATAGCTAATACTGTATTACTTTATGGCGTCCATTAAACGATAAGCATATAACGCCACACTCAGTCGCCGATAAGCTTTATGAGCGTTTTCCATCGAATACTGCACGGAAATGGACAGTGTTTGTGATACCGCGGCGCGGAGATTTCTGGACAGAGATGATGTAATTTGTCACCTTTAACGTAAGCTAACGTCAGCTAACTCACACATTAAGCTAAGTGTTACATTTTCCTAATACTATATTTTGTTGAAGTGGGCGAACTGTAAAATATGCGTAACTCGTTTTTGAGACACGTCCGTCGGTTCCCCTGGGTCACCAACGTGACACTGTACGGCTGTCTGTTCGCCGGAGGGGACTTCGTCCACCAGTGGTTCTCACAGAAGGACCAGATCGACTGGAGCCACACACGGAACGTCGCCGTTATCGCTTTCAGTTTCCATGGTAACGCCAATTTCTTCTGGATGCGGTTCCTCGAGCGGAAGTTCCCCGGGAATTCAGCCAGGATGGTGGTGAGGAAGCTGCTGCTGGACCAGACCACAGCGGCACCCGTGCATACCAGCGTCTTCTACACAGGTCAGCGGGAAGGCTCGTAGGTCCAAAGGACCGGGCGACACTTCACAGCTCCCCGGGGCAAACTGGGAGCTGGCCGGGCAGTTAATGGTTAACTTCAAAGCAGATTGCATATCTGTCAATTTGTAACTTGACCCAAGTCCTCTTTTTACGCTTCTCTTGTAGTGTAAGGATCAGCAGTTGTCCATTGTCCTGTGAAACAAACCTTGACTAGCAGAGGTCAAATGAAAGGCATAACCAAAATAAACAGTATTACACAGTCACTTATGCGAAGAACTTGTGACAGTTGAATGTTCATTTTATTGTTCCTATCATGTCACACAGTGCTCATAGTAACATAGAGAACGACAGAGGGCACTGTCCTAAGAAACTACGATGTGAATGCTGGACGTTGAATAGCTGAAGCTAAACTGAATTAAATTAGTAAGTAGAAGCAGGTGAGGGAATATGAAGAGTTGGAAAAGTGGTAAAGGCTCTGATTAGACATGGGAATTAAGATACCCATGATAATGTATGAAAGATCGGACATGTTAACAGGAAGGGCAACTAAGACTATGAATGTTTAGTAAAGTGTTGAAAAAGTGTAGAAAGCATTACAACCAGGTGGAAAACTGGAAAGGGGCTTTAAAATGGAAAATATAGTGTAAACTAGGAGCTACACTGCATCGGTGAAACACATAATCTAGATCTGCTCCAATTAAAAAGTACCCCAAGATAACTTGTGAATTGCTACTGTATACATACACCTGACTTGGCAATGTTTGAATAATGGCTAGGAGATAAACTGTATTGTTTACATAATGTCTCAGAGTAACACTTGTTGCGCTGCATTTAATATGAAGAAGCAGCTGAAGGAGTATGTATATTTGTCAAAATGGAGAACAGTATTATTTTATGTTAAAAAGTATTCATAGTAATTAAAAGTTGAATTAAACTTATAATTAAAACAAGATATGCAAATTGTAAGGTTTTAGATGAGTTTTTCGCTGAAGGTATAAATGATTTGAAATATAGTGGATGCTGGGAGCTGAACTGCATTGCTTGACGTATGACTAGGAGCTAAACTATATGCAAATCTAAGTGCTGTATTGTAGGCAGCTGGACTTGTTTAAGTTTCTTAGAGATGTTTCACCTCTCACCCAAGAGGCTTCTTCAGTTCTAACTAACTGGAGGGGAGTTGCAGGCTTTTAATCTCTGTGTGGGAGTGTCCTTACAGAGTTGTTAAGGACACGTGTGAGCTCTGAGCTTCAGTGTTTTTTCAGTGTCCTTGTGGGTCGTTGACCCAATCGGCCTTCATGTGGGTTGCTAGGGTTAGATGAGCCCATGTGTGAATGGTTATTCTCTGAACTCAGTACAGCATTGTAGGTGGGTGATAAGTCATATCTTAGACCACCTCCTCTGTTCAAAGACGGCTGTTCCAGTTTGACATAAATGAACTCCTTTACTCCTCTTTCAAACCATCTGTCTCCTCTGGCCAAGATGTTGACATTGTTGTCCTCAAAGGAATGATTTTTCTCTTTCAGATGTAAGTGGACAGCAGAGTCTTGTCATGAGGAGCTGGCCCTCCTGTGTTGTGCCAGTCATTTATGGAGAGGTTGTTTTGTCCCCCCTAATGTACAAATCTGTGCAGTCCTGGCTGCATTGAACAACATAAACTACATTACTGTGTTTATGCCTGGGTGTTTTGTCTTTAGGATGGACAAGTTTCTGCCTCAGTGGGTTGTTAGGTTTAAAGTGAACTGCAATGTGATTTTGTCGATGCGATGTGTGTTTATTGAAGATGCTCCTGAGTATCTCAGGTGTTCCTGCAACATAGAGAATGAAGGTGTTGTTATATTTTCTTGTCTCCTCCTCTCTGTCTGCTCTGGTTCTTTTAGCGCTTTTAACAAATGTACAACTTTGGTAACCACAGGTTGTAAGTACTCCCCTGATGTGCTTCTGTTTCATCTCCTTCCCCTCTGACTTAGTGGGCATCTCAGCCCAATGGTTCAGGGTTCGTATGACCTCCAGCTTGTGCTCCATTGAGTGATGAAAGTCAAACAGCAAGTATTGACCGGTGTGTATAGGTTTCTCTGTACACCTCAATGTTGAGGCTTTTGTCTTCTTCACTGTGTACTGTAGTCCACATGGTACAGACTGTCTCCTCTGACATCCTTTCATCGGAACTTGATGTTATTGTCTACAGCATTTCTATGTTCTGTGAAGGTGTCCATCTCCCTTGCTCTGATTTTGAACCAATCAGAGCCAGCTCAGTTGCCTACAATACAGCACTTTGGACTACCGTGACCTGGATGACTGAGAACCTTCATCAATAAACTACATGCAGTTCAACTTTTACTAATGAAGCAAATGAGAGACTAAAATGAGACTAAAACATGGGCACATCCCATACATATAGTTATATGTACATATATACATCTCATTAATGCTTAATCAAAACAATGTACATGCTGTCATTAGACTTATAATACCAGCACCAGTGTATTAATAACATTGAAAAATTATGACCTGCCATATTGCCATGGTGATTATTTTCCCTAGTCCTGTAAGACACACATTTATACTGTGTTTATGGTTTCTTCAAAGTCTGTCTTTATACCTGTTTACCTTCCACCAGTCAAATAATTTCCCAGCTTAGAGTAAGAGTGAACTATCCCTTGTCTTTTTGTCACCCAGGTGTCAGCTTCTTGGAGGGCAAAGAGGACATCACGGAAGACTGGAGAGAAAAATTCCTCAACACATATAAGGTGAATAGGAGCAGAGACAGCCTGTCACAACATGTTCTTCCTGTTGGCACCTTGAATCTTGCTAGCATCAAGTAGCAAGTGCCTTGCCACTTAAAGAATATGGTGTTAGCTATGATACTGTGTGACAAGTAACTTGTGCCTGAACCGAAATGTATGTGTACTGAAGACAGTTTATGTATTGTAGTATTATGCAAACAGTTATTTTATCATGTATTATTTGAATTTGGGAGAATTGTACTGGTGGCTCTCCTGATCAACTTATCTAACTCTGACTCCTACAAAGTCACATGACTTTCAGTCACCAAAGTTGAAATTGAATGTGAAAGTGGAGGTTTTCTTCTGAACAAATGATTGTGTGCTTTCTGTTTGTCTCTCTTTTTAGACAGGTCTAATGTTCTGGCCATTTATGCAGGTAAGAATTAATATCTCTAATGCATAAATGTTCATTTCTAACCTTTGGGAACGATGTATGGTAAAGGTAATCTAAGATTATAGGTCTACTTACTAATGATTCTGCGCTTTCAGTCACATGTCATTGCCTCACCAAAAACCTGATGTGTCTGTTAGGAAGTGGACCTTTGAGTATAGATTCTCTTCACTATTAAAATCTAAAATCACTTAATTCTGAGAAGCAACTCCTGAAATATTTTATCTGTACCAAATTTTGTTATGGCTGTCTGTTCGCCAGAGTAGGGTCTAAATACTGTAGTCTAAATTTCATCAGTCCATCATTTTTTAGGTGTGGACAATAGTCTCTGTTTGACATTTCATAACAATACTTACAAAGGATTTTTTTTATTTTTAGAAGCTACCTTTCAAATAACAAATCGGAATTGTTTATAGATATTTTATGTTACATGCCAGTAAATTAATCTAAACACACTATCGTCTTAATCTGTCTCCCTTAGTTTCTGAACTTTACCTTGGTGCCTCTGTACGTCCGGACCACCTTCACCGGCTGTTGTGCCTTCATCTGGGCCACCTTCCTTTGCTTCTCACGTCAGAGTGGCGATGGCACAGCTGGTGCTGCTCTTGCATGGTTGTTCCCTCCTAAAGAGGATGAAGCAGAATCTAAGGAGAAGAAAGATGCTCCCCAAGAGGCAACAGTTGCATCAAAACCTATTGAGAAATTAAATGTGAAGAGTCAGTGATAATGAAGAGGGGGACAAAATGGAAAGACAAAAAGCTGTGCACTAAACAGGAGACAGCTGGTCCAGTGCGGTTCTGTCCCTGGCTGATGTTGCACCATCACTGCCAGGGTTTGAGTTCAAAGTCTCACTGTGCTTAAACTAAAAATGTGTGTCCTCATGATGTCCTCTATGGTGCTTTAAGAAACATTGAGCAAATGGAATGTATATACAGCATATTTTGCAATATTCATACAGCACATCACCTCCATGGGGAAATGCAATTCCAACTTTTCCATCGCACAGTGAACCATCACCATGCTGCATTTGGTATCAGTTTTTGTTTTTATAAATGCAGTCTTATCTTATGAGATTTAGAAGTAGAATAGCACTCAGTAGAGTGCATACCTTTGCCAAGTCCCAATAGTCCCCGTTTACTCAATCAAGCCCAATCCAGTGTCAAAAAAAAAAAATTTACTACACACATTTATTTGGAGCTGCATCAAATTGTAATTTCTCATAACTCAGAAATAAATTCCCGGATCCGTTCCTCTATTAAGAAAGTAATGGGGTCTATTCTGGGCCGAGACCCCTAACCCAAGTTTCATTGAAAAACTTTAGCAGTGGTAGTACCAGTAGTTTTTGTGTTATCCTGCCCACAAATCAACCAACAACAACAAATGTACCCAGGTGAAAAAATACCTATATATGATACTGGGATGATTTATGAGGACTTATCTATCTATGATGGGAGCTGTGATGATGGGAAAATGTAAGGGTGATGTTACAGAGTCCTCTGCTTCACATGAAAATGAAAAACTTGAACAAGAGTGAAAGAATAATTTCCACAATGTGGAGTGGCAGCTAATGAACTACCGTAGCTTAGACTTTGAACTTCTCAACATCATATCACTTTCTCTTTTTTAGCACATGTGCTGAGACTGTTATCTGTGAGCATGACAGAGTGCTTGATATCTAAGGACTGCCTCCTTTTGTTCCAGTTTAGACTCGTGTACAGTGCAAGAAGTGCCAAATGTTAATGTTAACTCCAAATATATCTCCAAATATATCTGTTATTAATGTGTCAGTACATTCTTTATACAGGACCACAATGAGCTAAGACAACAGGAGATACAATTTACAATAGTTTCCCAGTCATTTAAGACTCAAACACTAAAACATATCTGACAACACATTTTTGAATTCAACATTTTGACCATCATCCCTTAACATTTCTGTAACACTGTAACGAATTACTACTGAAGTTAACCTCGACTTTGTCTGATAATAATAGATGAAGGCTGTCTCAAACATCCATTTACTTGAATGTGGAAATGCTGCCTGCCTGTTGTTGTACATTATTTTAATGTGATACCGCGGAGCGCACTCTGTTGTCTCTCAAGAGTTCTCTTTGCCCCATCTCCTTACTCTTCATACTGTTTGCTATTCTAACCAATATAAATCTTACCTCTTTGTCACAATGTTTATAGGTTTCCTTGTCTGCAGTAATTGTTGAAATGTAACGTCAGATGCCTCCTTATCATAAATAGAGTTCAGCTCAGAGCAAGGGCTGACTTTTATTCCTATATATAGAATTCACAAAGTGTTAGGCCAAACTTATCTCTTTCATCTCAGAGAGATAATTAACAAAAATCTATTTTCATTCACTCATGTTGCTATGTATTTCTGAAATTCCTGGTGTCATAGAGAGATGTGTCTTTTATTTTTCTCTTATGGTTGAGTCTCAAATGTAGTTTGCATTTGAGACGCTGTGTGATTATGATTTTGATCTGTCACATTACAGGATTAATACAATGAATAATATATTAATAATACTACAGTGTTTGAATTAGGGTACAGAAAAGCAGCTGTTCATCCCTTTTATCAGACATTAAATTGCATCTAAAAGTAAAATAAGTTGTTATTAGTGTAGTGTTAGAGTGTTTGTTTCTAATTATGATTGATATACTGATGTGTTGCACTGGAACTGAAGGCTTAAAACAATGAATATTCTGTCTGTTCATATCATCAAAGGAAGACTGGGTAATATTACTAAAGGTCGGCCTGTTACTTTAATACTGTCAGACATTTCTTAGTGATTTTTGGACTAGTTTTGATAACACTACTGGTCAATGCTGATGACTGTAATGTACTGAAACATTGGTTTGATCACAGCTTGCACTTTAGTTGCACACTAACTGTGGTAGAGATAAATAATATATATTGTTGAATAAATTATACCCATCCAGATGATTCATTGTCCGAGTGTTTACTGATGACATGAAACTGAACTTGAGTCCTTGAACACTGAATTCTTTATTTTACAAATGACCCAGTTTTATTCTTATTGCTTACAGTCTATCTGAAATATTACCTGCACCTCTTGTATTTTTATATCAAAGGTGCATCCAGGGTGTGTTTTGGCTCGTGTTCAGACAGGAATATTAGTCATACCTCTGTATTACTCATCGTTTAGATGCAACTGAAGCTCCAATTCCATCTCTTGTGGGAATATATTGAGCACAACATGTACTCCGAAAGGCGTGCCGGGTGCTGCTTTGCTTTTTATCTGCAGCCTGTGTTGCTGCTCTCAGTTTTAGTCACTCAAACTATATTTCACTGCTTCTTAAGACTTCAAAAATGAAGCTTTAGGCTTCTTTTAATAAAGTTGTTTCTAAATTTATAACAGTCTGCTCAACCAGGCTCCATTTGTCTTAATGTGCCATATGCGACCAGACCCCCTCGTGAGGAAACACCTGCCACTTAAAGTGCAATATGTCAGAAGTGGTCACCTTTAAGTCAAACTAGTGACAAATAGGGACAACATAAGCCAGAATAAGTGCAAATTGCTGCTGGCTATTCTTTTTGTTTATTCTACATCTGCAGCTTCTGTTAGCTTGTTAGCTCAGTTAGCAGTGCAGTTAACCAGACTACAAGGGGAGTTTTGGTGTTTATACTGCTCAGGGCACATGGGAGAAAGAGGTTTTCTGGGCCGGGGCCATGGATTTATACAGGAAAACTAGATTCCTGACCTGTCAACACTTTTACAGATGGCCTGTTTATAATGGCAATCTATGGTGAAAATGCTTTCTGCACCACAGGGGATTTTTTTGTTGTAATAGAGTGACATCCTCTAGGGCCTGTCTGGGGCTAGCTGGTTAGCATGCTAACTTCAGTGGATATCTCTTCTACACATAACATCAGCACTATTGATTCTTCACATTGTATCAATCATTTTAGTTTATTTTTTGGTTTGTTTCAAACGACAACTCTTACATGTTGCACCTTTCTGCCTGCCAGAGGTACACTTAAGAGACACAATGTTTAAGAGTTATGACCCCCTGCTAGCTTTCATATTCCTCTGTTAACAGTAAATACATGAAATATCCAGTCAGAGCTTTGGCATATTTCAATATAGGCCAACTAGAAACGTATTCTTGGACAGGCTGACATAGGAGCCCATGCCTGTGTGTGCCTATTGTTTTATTTTTAACGTCATCTCGGTGCCAGTGGGTGTCTCCCAAGTCCTCACATCCCTGCCCGCACTGCGCATGCTCCCCACATCCTCACCTCCATCCGCACGTCGAGGGACTTGAGAGCTTGAATAAAGATGCTCAACGTCTCAGGTCGCTGGAGCCTTGTCACCGGGTGAAACTGAGTTGTCGGGAAGGACGCCTGCAGACAGGAGAGCCGCGTAGATTCAGCCCAGAGACTCGCACTGCAATCCTGGTTATATGCGCGACATGGAACTGAAGAAATCTATTTCGGACACTGAGCGCGCGCTCAGGAGCTACGGCGCCGTGTCGGAAACTGCATGGACGACGGACAAAGGTGAGCGTCCTGCATCCACACACGATGCTTGTTCCACCGCCCGGTGCCCAGGAAGAGCGAGGTATCGTCCCCGTGTTTCCAGCGTATGTCTCACTCCGCGAACACACACGGTTAACATGTGACTCACAAAGGTTCGGGACGTTCTAAACACCGCTCCTCGGTGCCGAAAGGCCCATTAATTCCACTAAATGAACGCTGTGGGCATTGCGAGGTTTGTGAATGGAACTGGGCCGGGGGGGTGTAGGCGACCGCAGAGACAGCAGAGCCTCAGCGCATCTGGAAACTTGTGCTCGTTGGATTCAGTCTGGGCTGATGCAGAAAACCTGAGGCAGGAGCAATATATGTGCCATGAGTCAGTACCCCGGTGAACAGGCGGCGTGCTCTTGATTTCACACTCAGAGGGATAATTTGAGTTTGTGGCAAAAATAGTGAAAGATGGCAGTTTGAAGGGGGGGGGGGGGGGCAGTAAGATAACAACACACCACAAACTACTGCCTCAAAATGTAACTGTGAAGCTGGACTAACCCCGCTTTCAGTTTCAGCTAAAAATGAACATCATAAGCTGCAGATCTGAATAAATTAAATCATTTTCTCAGTCACTCAAATTATAATTTGGTCTATAAATTGTTCTAAAATAATTCTGACAACATGCATGTGTCAGCCTACTGTCCAAAACCCAACGATGATCAATTTACAGTATTTTATATGCAGTGCAACACCAGTAAGTGACATTTAATTTTCTTTCAATTGACATAGCAATCCAGTTGTTTCAGTTCTAAACAGACCCAGATGTGGTCACAAACCTGAGCAATCATAAAATAAACATTATCAGCAGCAGAGCCATTGTATTGGATGTTTCCGTTATTCTGTCCCATTATCAAAGCCCAACTGATAAAGGCCCAGGGATGACGCATGTGTTGACGGAAGCAACCGAGTGATAACGTCCTTTAAGACGTGTCCTAGTCGGTTCCACTGAGGATAACTCATCAGGAGGGCAGGGTGTGAAGAAACTTCCAGATTAAGTCAGAGAAGATGGGGGGGAAAATGCAGTGGATATTTTTAGACACAGATCCAGTCATTGCTCTCTCTCTCTCTCACTCTCTCTCTGTCTCTGTGTGTATCTGTCTACCACAAACAAACACACATCCTGACAAAAAAAAGACAGGTAAACCAGAGTGAACTCCCCCTCAAGTTTATCTCCTCTTACTTCTAAAGCCAAGACAAATGCTGCCTGTGTTTATCTTGCATTTTCTCTTTTGTGCTCACATCTGTCAATTTTTTTTTCGGGCGAGGGGGTTGTGGTCCAGATGCAGCCGCCCCAGCAGCAGCAGCAGCAGCAGCAGCATGTACACAGTGCGACTGCAGGATGTATCAGGGGCGTTTGCATTGGCTGTCAGATACAGATGCTGACATTTCCCTGTTGGCGAGCCCCATGTGGCCGCTGCACCAGGCACGATCCCAGGCTCTCCAGGCTGTTTACTCCTCATCAAACCCTAATCCCGGAGTACACTGACGAGCCAGTTTGTCCTAATGAAACGGGCTTAATTGAAGCGGACTAATTATGTGCGTGAGGCCCCTGGTTTACATCTGCAAGGTGTTGTGAGGTGGAATGCCTGAGAGTTGACCTCACCTGTCCCCGGCGAACGAGCTGCTATTAATTAGGGAGTGTCAACGCGCCTCGCTCCTTGTAATGTTTTTAATGCTGAGTATGTGTGTGCAGCTTGTTCAGAGGAGAGGGAGCTGTTAAGACATTATTGCGCTGGCGTGGTGCCACCAGTCCAGACTTAATGCAGCTTGGTCTTATTGATGGGCAGCACGTGGCGGTGAGAGAGAGAGAGGGAGCGGGCAAAGACGAGCAGGGCAGACAGAAAAAAATAAAAAGGCAGATGGAGAAACAAAAACTCACCCAACTTTAGCCCCTGCTGTGTTTTCATGCTGTGCAGCAGTGCCACGGTGTAATGAACTTTGGTTTTGCCGTCTTTTGTCAGCAGACACGTTTGGGTGATGATTCAATATCAGCGAGGCACAAACAAACCGGGGCCCGCCTGTGCAGACTTCTGTCTGCTGTGGTGAGTCAGCTCTGTCCTCAGCGAGCATCCATGAAAAGTACCACGAACGCAGACTGCAGCTTGTGTTGCTGCAGGAGGGCGAAAAAGCTGATCCAGTCCTCTAATGTGGCGACACACACTGTGGATGAGTGTCGTGCGTCACATTTGACAGCTCAGGATTAAAGATGTAAACAGTTTGTTTATTCAGACCTTGCAGCTCGAGGATTGGGGATGTTGTCACAGTGTAGTCATTACTAAAAGGAAAACCTCACAGCCAGCATGGACAAGTGGAAGGATTACGCAAGATTAATAGATTAGTTATTGATTAATCTGCTGATTGTTTTTAGGATTAATCACTTGTTTTGTTTATTAATTGTCAGAGCACAAAGACAGGTCCTCAGATTGCTTCCTTCTTGCTTCTTTGTGACTGTAAACTGAATATCTTTGGCTTTGGGGCTGTTAGTTTGATGAAACAAGTCTTTAAAATACATCACCTTGAATTCTTGAAATTTCTAAGGGCTGTTTTTCAGTATTTTCTGACGTATGATAGACAAAACTAAACATAATATGTGTGTCCATCAACAATAGAAAATAATTGCTGCTCTCTGTTTTCTTTTTTTAGGAATATGACAGTAGAGATTAGTGTCATGCATGTTTCCATTGGCACACAGTCTCACTACGGTGCATCGGCTGGCTCTGTGAAATATTCATGTTCTGCATAAAAGTTGAAGATAAATGTTAAAGATTCAAGCCTGCAGAGATACCAAGTGAAAATTTGACACATTGGTGCATAGTATGTCTTGTCACTGTAGTCTTGAACAATGTTTTTAAGATTTTTTTTCTTTCTTTCTTTTAAAGGAGTAAAGTCTTATGTGTCCATAATTGCAGCTTGTGAGAGACAGGTGATAAAAACACAAACACGACTAACACAAATAACAACAACACGGGACAAAAGATGAGTTTATTCATTCACTCAAGTCTATAATAGAGATGTGAGATCTCAAACCTGCACCTCCCATAATGCAACTTGCCTAGTGAACGTCCATCTCTCACAAATGCCACGCCGCCCAGTTTGAAACACAGGTTTTGTATTGATTGATCCATGATTTGCGATGGAGATGAGTATTTAGTGAAAGACAACACGCTAACACCAATAACCGACTTCCTCAGTTCCACACTTTAGATATTTGTGTTGACGAATCAGAATCCATACTGTTTCCTGTGTGTTGTAATATGCTGGTAAAGCTGGCCAGTATGTTTGCAAGAGCCCTCATTTGCAGAGGCCAGTGCATTGATCTGTCCAGAACGTGTTTGGTCAGTGTAGGAAGTGTTTAGTGGTAGACGTGGAGAATGTGAGGTCAGCCCACCCGGTCAGGAAGGAATGACCCAACCATCTCATTGATTCATGTCAGGAGGGGGGAATTATCTCAACCAGCTTATACTGTGGAAAATGCTCTCAAAGTGGCAAGATGAAATCCGCCTTTTGTCTTTGTGTCGCACGCATTTTCAGATCATCAGTGAGTGATTTATTCAATAAGAAGTAGTCATTTGCACCATGCTGTGACAGTTTAACGTGCTGCTCTCTGCACAAATATCATGTTCTTGGTTGACGTGAGCGGACACGTCACAGGGAGACGAGGTGAGAAGTGTGTTTGCCAAGAGGCTGACGCAGCCAGAAGGTTTTCAAAGCAGAAAATTAGGAGCTCTACGATGCATTTGTCACACGATTAACATCCTAAGTTAGATCCACGCGCAGAGAGCCTTTGTCTGTCTGAAGCAGAGCTGTCCTTGTAGAGAAAAACAATACCACTACTGTGTTAGATGTTTGTTTATCTCAATCTGCCCTGCTTTTAATGTCTCCTGTTCTCATCCCATCTTTTGTGTTTTTTTCCCACCCCTTATTCATTTTTGCTCTGTACTTCCTCCCAGGTCACTCAGATGTGTCTATGGCAGAGAGCACCATGGATCCAGAGGAGATCGAGGTGGAAATGGCTCGTATCCAGCGCCTGCGAGAAGTCCTGGTGCGCCGGGAGTCCGAGCTGCGCTTCATGTGAGTTGCTGATTTGTCAGTTTTCTGTGTTTTTCCAACACCCAAATGTGACAGAGTGTTGGGTTCGCTGCGTTGCCATGAGGCGGTGGACGCCGGTGACGCACTGCGAAGGCACACTCGGGTGTCCTCTCCTTGTGACATAAGTTGGCTCTTTTAGGGCTGTCTGAGACCCAAGGGGGGAGGAGGGAGCCCATTTGTCCATTGATTATGCAGAGGGCTGGACATGCCAATAGCAGCTGAGTGAGTCACCATGATGAACTGGTCAGCATTAGCTTCAAGGATTATGGATCAGTGTTTGGAATGACTAACTGTATTTATTTCCTCTCTGTCTGAGTCCTCTCTGCCTTTATCATGGGAACACTCTGTGCAGCATGGACAACGTGGATGTTGAAAAATTGTTCTGACAAAAACTGAGCCTAATACTGTAGCAGCACATTTTGTAAAGTAACATCTGGTGTCTCATATTGCGTTACATAGACTGGTTCTGAGACTTAACATTACTTTCAGCTTCACCATCCTCTTACAATAATAATGACCCTCTCACTGTATTTACTTTCGATGATCATTAATGCCAGCTGCTTTACATAAAGCATGTGAGCAGCTGCGGATTGAATAGTCCTGACTAAATATCACATCATCTGATTTTAAAGGGCTGGCCTACGAGCTTCGGGGCAGTTGCAGCCCAGGAGGTTGAGCGGGTCGTCTGGCAATCGGATGGTTGCTGGTTCGAGTCCAGCTCCCCCAGCTGCATGTCGAAGTATCCTTGAGCAAGATGCTGAACCCCCAAATGGCTCCTGATGAGCAGCTGGCACCTTACATGGCAGCCTCTGCCATTAGTGTATGAATGTGTGGGTGAATGTGACAAGTGTTGTAAAGTGCTTTGAGCGGTCACTAGACTGGAAAATGTCCACTTACCATCACTTGTGACATCACAAATAGTTTAGAACTCGGTTGTGGTGCAGAAGGGAGAGTAGGAGTAGGAGACGTCAGGTGTCTGGCACTTCAACTTTAATATTTCTACATCCATTTTTTTTTCTTTTTTTTTCTGCATAAACCAAGTCAGACACGTAACAGTGGATCTTTTTGCTGTATTAGGAGTTTATGATTTGATTTGATATCAGAATATACAACATCACATATACTGTGAAAGAGTGGATGGATTTCCAGCATCAGGAAAATCATAAATGTCCCCAAATGAAAAGCTCAAAAAGGCTTTTCAGTTATTAACAAACAGTCCTGTGTAGATTACCTGGTGATTCTTTCTTCATAATATGTAAGGGATTGTAGTTGAGTATTTTTTTTTAGTTCCATTGGAAGACTTTTCTTCAAGAACACTTGATGGTAAATTGTGAACTGCAACTATTTTGTCCAGGATAATTGTGACATGAGCATGACATTTTACTTGAGTATTAATGCACGGTCCTAGTACATGCGAAGAATCAAGCAAATTCAGTGTAGCTTCAAAGTTCCCAAACAGTGCAGGTTTGTTGCTCAGCTGAAAAGTTGTTGACGCACAATATGCTTCTCAAAAAGTGCCGGAAATGAACCAAGGAAAAACTGCATTACATTTTTATAAAGCGTCCAATATTTCACCTATATAACGCTGAACTGAAAGTGGAAATACAATACGTGATGGCTGATGAGGCCGGAGCGCATCTTAGAGAGCTCACTCAGTTGATAATGTTAGTTCACACGCCCATGTGAAAGGCTTCATTAGGCCGCCACACTGCTTATTGCTTACGTCTCTGTTGTCAGGCTCTGTTTGACTCAAGACGGCTCATAAACACACACACCACACACACACACACGCACACACACACACACATAAACACACACATAAACACACACTCTAACTAGCAGATGGAGTGTCATGTGCAGAAGCTGCTGGAATCCACAGATAGCGCGGAGAGAGTGAAAAATGAGGCAGGAGGAGGGAGAGAAAACAGAAGGGGGAGAAAGAAGCTGAAGGGAGGGGTCAAGGGGGAGAAAGAAAGAGAAGGGAGGTGTAAAACTGAGCAGAGGGAGGAGGAGGAGGAGGAGGAGGAGGAGGAGGAAGCTATGGATGAGTCATCGGCTGATCTATCACCGGGCGAGATAATTCTGTGGTGGCTGTCACAGCTCCGCAGAGAGAGAGAGAGAGAGAGAGAGAGGGGCAGGGATTTAGGGAAGAGGGGAAAGAAAATGCCGAAGCCCTGAGGTCTCAGAGTGCGGCATGGATTGATTTATGTTGTATGTTTTCCATCTGCTCGCTCTTGTGATGAGTGACACGTCAGGGCCCGAAGCTGTGATGTCTGAATGACAAGTACAAGAGTGGATATGCACAGGACAGCAGAGGGATTGGTGCTAAAGTGATTTCTTGATCTATCAGTTGTTCAGTCCACCTAAGACTAATTCCAAAAATTGTTATAGTTGATCAATTGTTTCAGTGATTAATTAAGCAGCCAAACATGAACTTTCAGACGTGTGAATGGGAGGAATGGATGATTTTCGTGAGAGCTGCAAATGAATCGCTAACAGTTTTAATAATTGATCAATCGTTGAATTTTTCAAACAAACTTGTCAAACATTTGCTGGTTCCAACTTAAGAAGAGAAAGATTTGCTGTTTGTTCTTTATGATGGCATACGAAGGGGCTTTGGTGGTTCTGACCCAAAAGCTTTGAAGATTCAGCCGTTGCCACGATGACAGACGCCCAAATCAGTATTGCACGCCCTCTGCATTTTTTGTTTGTTTCGTCCCGAGTAACCCAGTAATTGCAGTGCAACATTATTCATTATGCAGCAACGCTAGCAAGATGTCGAAAAAGTCAAGTGTCTGGAATAACTCCAAATGTTGCAGAGATGACCACAGGTACTGTAAGTCCAGGGCCTGATATGCCAGAGGAAACACAGGGCATGTCACAAGTCTACAGTGGGTTTGTCTTATCACGTGAGAAGTGTAAGTGACAGTTCAGCCATCTTGATATTACTTTGAATATTCATGGGTAATTCTCTTGAAGCTTCGAGGCCCCAGAAATGGTTTTTGGGACAGCTGAAGTCTTTAGGTTTTGGACTGTTGATTGACAAAAGAAGCAATTTTAAGATGTTGCTTTGGACGTTAATATATAATAATACTTAATTGTTAATATGTATATTAGAATAACAATACGTTGCAGCCCTATCTTACTCTGATGTAGTTTAACTCTGTAATTTATATATAATTTATATTTATAATTTATATTTTATATATTTGGTTTTAGACAAGATAAGACAATTTAAAGACTTCTTGGAAACTGGGGATTTGATTGTTTTGTGACAAACAGATTTAATGGATTAGATTAGAGTAGCTCTTTCCGTCTGAGGTCAGAAACAGCATTTCAGTCCTGCTTGTGTTCATCTGCCTCTCGGAGTCTCTGATCAGTTTGTCTATCAGCTTCAAATAGAAAGACGCTACATAGAAAATAAATATGTCATGTGCCTAACTGCATTTAGTCTAAAAGAAATCAATCTGTGTTTTTTGCCACTGAAAGAATTTTTCCACGTCATCGAGACATAACATCGGTGCCTGCCAGCTCGTTTTAAGTTCATCTCTTCCACTGTTTCACTATTCAGTGTAACTTTGCCTAACGTTGTTTGAAGTGGAAGTGGATGCAACTAATCATATCTGCTGTTCTTTATTCTGATGGAAGCCAGTGATTGACTGTTTGCCCTCTTGTGTTTTTCTAGGATGGATGACATTCAGCTCTGCAAAGACATCATGAGTTTAAAGCAGGAGCTGAGACAGATTGTCACCGTACCAGGTACAGCTTAAACACCCACACGCACGCACGCACGCACGCACACACACACACACACACGTTTTGTCTTCTGTCACCTTCAAGAAAATCAGCTGTAAGCATATCAGGAAATAAACCACCCAGAGTTGTCCCGCTGTGTACAAAACAGCCCGCACTCCCTGTTCAGGCTCCTGGTGGAAAGTGCCTCTGTTTGCACCGGAATCACCGGAGTCCCATAACCTGAGCAGGCATCACGGTGATTTATAGGAAGTGTCGTTACGCTAAACTACGCAGGATTGATCGTAAGTCTCTCAGACGTGGTGGGGTTACGAGGGAGAGATAATCAAACACACACACAAACGCGCATGCATCATCACTGTGTGGGCAACATGAGCTGAGGGGAAGCTCTCCAGGCAAGGTGGCCAAAATAAATTTCAGTAAACACTCTTTTTTTTTTTTTTTAACTCGAGGGATGTTTTTGTGTTCCGTTTGACGGGCAGAGTGCAGAATCAAATATTGGTTTAACTCCACAGTCCAGTGTCTGTATCTGCAATACAGTGAGAACGTGCTGAAATGATTCACTGACGTCAGCTGTGTCACACGTAGCGTTCTACACTCATACAGGCATACATGGAGCTCTGCATACATCAGACCTGGCAACAGCACTGAGCATTTACATCACGTGTAAGTGTGCGCGAGCAGGAGAGGCTGGTGTCGTGTTCAACCCAAGGACACACATAGCAACAAGACACACGGACGTCAGTCAGCTGTTAAGCAGGGAACCAACCAGTGATCTGTCAGTCACAGGTTTCTACTCCACTTTCCAACCCTGCAGCGTTCAGAAGGAGAGTAAAATAACAGGACACCACAGCAGACCTCGAGTAAAAACAACTGTTGTGAATCTGTATGTATGAACACTGTCAGGAAGGCACAACCTGGTCATTCCTGATCCCCTCAATTGTGGTGTTGTCCATGTGATTCAGGACGGCAGTCAGGATTTTAAAAAATACCGAGGTCATGACCCCCCCAGTTCAACCCCACAACCCTCCTGCCGCAGGTACCAGACAGAAAAAAAAAAAACGCTGACAACACAATCCCAAATTAAAGCGATCCTATGCAACTTTTCCTGAACAGCAGGAAATGTGTCAACAAGTGGCAACTGATATTAAATGTAAAAATGCAGTTGAGTAGCATAAGTAGGAAGAAGTCAGAGAGGTGACTCATTGATATCAGTTGCAAAACAAAATCTATTTTTAATGCCATGGTGTGGAGCCGTAGTAGAACACTGGGTCCCTGTTTTGTTTGGCTTGAACGTGAAGAAAATCCTCACTGTCCTTAATGATTCAGCTTTGGCGGCATTCCAGTAAATCTTACAGCCTCCCTATATGTCACCCAGCACCCATGCATGTGGGATTACTGGTCGCACAAAGACAGCGTCACACAAAAACCGCCCCTCATTGACATTCCCATGAGCCACTGGGGCCTCATGTGTGCAGTTGTCAGGGGGGCTCATTGCTTAACTCCAGCACAATGAGTCACGTGACGAGCGGATCCTGCTCCTTTGACATTGGGGGTTTGCAGCCGTGCGGCCCTCAGATTGTTCAGCCCTCAGGGGGGATCCACGCTGTAGCTGCAGCGCTCCGCTTTATTTCCAGATGAGGAGAAAGAGCTGATGTTTGCAGTGTTTTTTTTTTTTTCAAACCCCCCTCTTCCCACCCAGCCTAGATACCAGCAGTTGCAGTTACCTTTGCAGCTGTCTGCGCGCGTGTGTGTGTGTGTGTGCACTTTGTTTGCTTATGTGTGTCTCTCTCTTTGTGCTCTGGGGTGTGTGAAGGTTAGGAACATGAGACACAGCAGAGAGGATGTTGCGTTCGCGGCTGTCTGACCGCGTGGATGCAAATTCCTCCGTCAAATGAAACATGAAACAGAGCTCTGTAGCATTTACATAATTAAGTCAGCGCCTGATTTATCATAAATTATACATGAGGGGGGAGTTAAGGGTCTGTTTGGGATGTGACTCAGTGTTCAAGAGCCAGCTGACTTTGCTGTAAGGTCAGTTTGCTCGGGTCAGTTGCAGGTGACCGAACGCAGGGAGCTCTCGAGTAATACATGAAGGTTTCAGTTTGTCAGCCATCCAGTTATGTACGTGTTTATCACTTTGTCTTTTTAAAATGTTCCTGTTTCCCTTCCCCCCAGAGAGAGAAAAAACCAAGAAGCACAAGCAGCAGGAAGAGGAGCTGATCCTGAAGATCCATAAGCTGGTGCAGAAGAGGGATTTCCTGGTCGATGATGCTGAGGTGGAGAGATTAAGGTAGGTAGTTCATATCCGGGAGGACGTCTGCGGGAGCTGGTGGTCTGTTTGTTTATCCAGACAGTGTCGGCTGGAACGGTTCATTTCGTCATTTGATAGAGATAAGAAACAGTGGGAAGGGGACTCACTGGAGTAAACGTGTGGAGTGAATGCGAGCATGACTGAGAGCGTGAACAGCGTCACTCCATCATCGCAGCGCCGCCTGCTCGGTGTGCGCGCGCCTGTGGGAGGCCTGACTGATGACCGCGGCTCGGCATTGTCATTTTCTTCATCCTCCCGCCCCGTGCCCACAGATAACCCACACAATGTGACACAGAGATAACTCTGTGGTATTAAATCGTGTGAAACCACCAGCGTGGTTTTAGATCAATGAGAGTCACAAAAGAAATCCACGGCCCAGCAGCATTAAACAGCTTCAACAAAACCGTCAAAGCGGCATTTTGATGTGCACGACTACTGTGATAGTTATATAATAGTCTATGTTCAGTTCAGTATGTTCAGTATGGACCAAAGAGACACACAGACTGACATGTCCCTCTCTTGAGTTACTCAGTGGCTATTATAGATACAAATTATTGTTTGCTGCATGATAAAAAACATCTGTTTTTAACCCATTTTCCAAAAAAAGAGACAAAAAGGTCAGGAATGACATGAGTCCTCACCCAATCTGTACAATGTGAACGAGATATAATATAATGCAGTGTAATGCATTTACATCTTTTTTCATCTTGTCTTGTAAAAAAATATCAAGCTATCAAGATATCAAGATATCCCACATCTGGCTCCCGTCATTTTCTGGATTACAAACACAACTTGGCAAATGGGTTAGACTTATTTTTTTTATTGTGCAAGAGGAAGATCCAGATAACCGTTGCAGTCTAATCTTATAAAGAAACAGATGCTTACTGTGACCCAAGTGTCACAGGCTGTTTTTTCATAGCAGACATTTTGATGTGTCATAGAAGGAAAATGTGTAACTAATGACATTTGACAGTGGCTCCGTAAGTCAGTAAGTCATGAAGGTGAGCCAGCACAGCACAGCACCAGGAGAATTCAGCTCATGACTGATTTTATCATTTACACATGTGCTTCTCTGACTGTGACACGTCACAGTGTCTTCTCTGATAAAGGCCTATTCAGAGACACAAGCTGTGGTTAAACTAGCACGCTAAATCCATAAATCAGGTGTGTTCAAGCGGCTGACTGTGTCTCAAACTCAGGGAGCGAGAGGAGGACAAGGAGATGGCGGAGTTCCTCAGACTCAAGCTGATCCCTCTGGAGAAGAAGCTCAAAGTCACACAAAGTGAGTGACCATGTTTGGAAACACACACACACATCGCTGGAGTGTTGCTCACTTTTCAGTTCCGCATCGTGATCATCTCTTTTTTTCTTTATAACAAGGTCCTCCAAAGCCCAAGAGACAAATCCCGGAGCCGCCTCCCAACAAACCATCCATCACCAAGTCGGGAGTGGCCATCATTAAGGATTGCTGTGGAGCCACCCAGTGTGCCGTCATGTAACTGACACAGACCTCTTTATGACCCCGCCCCCGTGTCAGAAACAACACGCTCACGTCACACGACATGTCATTCATCCCCTCCTGTGACTCAGAACCTCAGTTAGCTGTGATTCCCCCTTGAAACTATTCAGAGATCAGGTTTGTACTCGAGTGCAAGCTCACAAGCTTTCAGCCCAGAGTTTGGGAACTGATCCCTGATCAGTACGCGACGGGGGAACCTCATAGTAAGAAGCTTCTTTGAGTGAAGACACGTGTCCACGGTGTATATGACGGAAAGGGAAGTGTAAATAATACATAAAAAAAAAACAAAAAACGCAAGTCCTAAATGAGAATCAGATTGGATCATGTAACATTCCTTGAAGATGATATTATGGTCTGTGATCATGGGGTTGATAAAACAGTGAGAGCATTTACAGAACTACAAGCACAATGTCTATAAAGTGAGGTATACATGCTGGGGTTCTCTGTCCAACAGGAAAAAAAACATCTATTGCATCCCGCCATGTTCGACAACGGGTACTTATCGTTCCATTTCAGCCCTTTAACACCAAACCAGTGAACCTCTTTCACTTTCAGGAGACCCACAACTCAGAACAAACGATACGGCTGCCCATGAAGTGACTGTTGGAGACGGCTAGCAGCTACCGAAGCTGAACAGTATTTTTGACTCCATCCTCTAGCCAGTCTAGCTGTTAAATTCTCTATCGGTGTCATTCAAGGCTTACACAGAAATATTTAATGAGATCGGACATCAGTGCACACCTGACAAAAACGTACCTGCAATGCTGCTACAAAGCTGGGTCATGTGACAATGAAAGAGTTTGTTTAAATGAAGTCCCTTGAACACACAATGTGTAATTTCTGTCACTAAGGGGTCTCTCAGTCAGAACAAAAGACTGGAGTAGTGTGGGATCATGGAATTTGCTGCCTTTATTGAGAAACAACCACCACCGCTGATGAAAATCTATGTACGTGACTTGGACAGAAATCTTAAAGGAAGAGGTAACGTATTAAACTTGATCACGCCACGTTTAGTCTCGCCTGCCAGGTTAGATCAAACGGACCTTTACCTTGAGTAAATACGTGGTTTCTAGAGTTTGAACTTTGTTGGAAACATTGAGAAACATTGAGCACATAACTCAAAATATTGAACAAAGTCGAGTTGTTTTTAGACCTTTTAATACAGATGTGTTACATATTAGATATTTCAAATCAATGTGTCCTAACTGCAGGTGAGCTTGATAATAATTGATCATGTACAAGCTGACGCTCTCCAGGTGAGTCGTCATAAGATGCAACTGAACGGAATATGATGGACGTATACAATTTAGACTCCAGGAAAACAAGCAAAGCATGATCATTTAAGTTGATTTGAAGATCTTGGATTAATGAAACAATTTTGCTAAATAAAATCAAAAACTTATGTATTTCCAAACCCAGTACTCAGTAAATGTACTGATTTTACATTAATATCTGCAATACGTTGACCCACCTTTGTAGCAGCCTTTTCACTTGTGATTCGCTGACCTTTCATTATCGTGGTTAACGCCTGTATATGCCAACACTTACACAGCATTTCATTCAACATAGTGGTTGGTTTTTTTCCCCTTCTTCTTCCTTTTTAAATGGTCTGCTGTGTCACATCACTGACATCATCTCAGCCAACAGCTACTGGAAATTACTGACTGTGGTAGTGTGACATCATTCATAGATATAATGGATATTGCTGACAAACAACTTGCATCCTCTGAATTTAGTCTTGCGTTTTTATGATAAAACACCAGGAAAATGAATGCAACCCTCTTGTAAATGCCTACAATAGACGGTGTATGTTTGAGTGTATTTAGGACATTAGTGACTCATGTCAAGCAAAGTGTTGCCCCCTGTCACTTAACCTTCCCTCTGATAACTTAGCATTCTGTAGTAGTAGTAGTGAACTTATGAAGGTCCTGATGTTGAATATTGAACAAATATGCAGAAAAATAAGCTGAAACTACCTGTACATATATGTTTAAATAAAGAGCATCTTTCAGGATTCTACGAGTACCTTGACTTTTTCATAAATGACCACAAAAACAGATGAGGCAGGAGTGATGCTTGTGAAATTTATTTATGGAAATCCTTTTGGTCCCTTCACCACATTAGACTGTTACAGCGACTTCTGGTGCAGTGAGACAGTAAAGCAGGGTGACACAGGAGGGGCGAGGGTGGGGGGCATCAGCGAGACAATTATTGACCAAGTAAACACAAATATAGTCACAAGGCAGGGGTTTTAAGGACACTGCTGAATAAAGGAAACCCATCATGCAATGTGAAAACTGAACGAGGTCAGATAAACACAAACAGGTGAATACAAAAATGTGCTTCAATGCCTCTTTTTCTGGCCACTAATTTCATACATGTATTTCATGAACCAAAACTATGCAAAAGTGCATATTTTGACAGGTACAGTAACTTCTCACTGATGTAACCATACAGAGGAAGCTAAACAGGGAAGTTAAATGTATTCATCTGAGTTAGTTGCCACTGCAGGGAGAGCTAGGGTTTGTTCAAATTCACAAAACATAACACATTCTTACTGCCAAAGTTAAATCTAGATGTCTTGGGAGCAATTAATCCTCTTTTTTTTTTTTTTACCAATTCTAAATCAATAACCTTTCTAAGCTGCTCACTCCTTCATCCAAGAGGTTTCCTGACAGTCAGTAAAACAGTGCAGGAGGGGCCTGAACCCTTTTTAAAAACATTTTCACTGACTTTATGTTGGCAAGTGGAATGCCAGCTTTTTAAAAGGCCTTTCACACCAAGTCAGAATCAAGTCTTACAAAGAAAACTGCTTAATAACAACACTGCCTAAAGAGGTAAACACTGAAACTGGGCAGAAACTGATAAAATGGGCTCTTATCCATTCTTCTAACCTTTTCTCTGAACGCAAACAACAACAATCATCCTTTGACATCAGTGGCGCCTGGATTGTGCCAAACTTCATTTGGTGGCAGTTCAGCAGCCAGCAGTCTTCTAAACACTTGAGACAGGGGAAAATGGAGAAACCAATACACATCAGTAAGTAAAAACTCCTCTACACTGAAATGTGAGGGATGGGGAGGTGTGATGGCAATTCCTTTGGCACCGTGGCAAATACAAGCCATTGTAAAAGCCCGGCAGATTCCAGAGAGCCGCACAGGGTCCTCTGAGTGTACGTCACAGTCTGATCAGGAGGCTTCCCGGAGCCCCCCGTGGTGCTCCACAAACAGCCGACCACCTCCCATCCCCTCTCTTATCCCTAAAAACCATTCACCTTGTCGTTAAAATCAAAAACTCAGGAGTGCTCACTGCTCCCCTCCAACTCTTCATCTCAGGCAGTGTGGACGACACCGCTGACGCAGCAGCTACCAGCGACAAGGTTAACTTCAAAAACCTTGAGCGTGTAAAAAGCCAACTGTGAAGGTGACGGCCAACTCTAAGACCCTTTAAACATGGTGGAAATAAAAGGCTGATCTTAAAGGACGTCTTCCCATCATCTGTTCCTGTCTGCTCCTCCTGGGCTTACACCATGCATAAACTCATTTATGCACACCATGCACATTTCACACCACCTACTCCAGTGTAAACCACACACACAGACACAATACAGCTAAAAAGAACACAAACACACCGGCTGCTGGCCAAAGCCAAACAATCAAAGTAAACCTCCAGTCCTGCTGCCTGAGCACACACCTGGCTGGAGTATGAAAGCACCACCTTTCCCCTTTCAGATGTTCATTAGTTGCCCCTGGAGAGATGAGTCAAAATCTTTGCTATAAATCAAACCAGTGTACTGCAAGAATACAAATTCCTGAGCGCAGTGCTTGGCGCAATATCAATTAAAATGTTAGCATCCATGTGTGGACTGTTCAAAGACTGTCAGCTTCTTTTAACAAAAAGCATCTGTCTGAACAGTTAACAAATGTTTATCGCTTCAGTCCTTCAGCATTGAATTGCCAGCAAACACACCACACATTTAGGCTAAACTCCTCCACAGACTACCAAATACTCTGCGTTATATAAGAAGCAACTGAAAATACTGTCCTTGGGATTCTTCACAATAGAGATAAAGTCGAGAATACACCTCAAAAAGGAAGCTACCTCTTCAGAAAGAAGACTGAAAGAATTTAACAGGCAGGTGCTTAGCAGCCAGTTCAGATGTCATATCTACAGTTGCCTACAAAGCAAGGTCTTTACAAATTTGAAATGAGTTCAAAATTAATTTCTTAAATCAAATGTTCGGTCTTTGGGGATACAGCAAGAACGTACACATGAAGGTTTCTCTATATGGTACATGAACAAAACTTCTCTAAACCTTCTGTTATTTTATTCTAATAAACTGAGAATGGGGGGTCACTAAAGTTACTGAAGTTTACATAGAATAAATGTACTCATGCCTAGCTTTTCTTCCATTATTACCAAATGCTCTGCATACAGTGACAACTAACTTTTTTTTTTTAGAATTAAGCAAGCAAGTGTTCTTTGACACTGAACTGAGGATGCTCATTTATGGAAACATCATTTAACTTCCCTCTGGATGAAATCAAACAAACACAGGTTACAGTAGATGAAATTGGCAAATTAAAGAATTGCAGAAAATCTGCAAGAAGAAAAATCACAGCTTGGTGAACGTCACTGGAACAACACACTGATTGTGAAACAAGCAAGCAAAGAGAACAAAGATGGCCGCTGAGTGATCAAGAAGAAAGCAGAAGAATGCAACAGTCTGCTCGAGGGGACAATACCAATGATCTTCAGGGGTCTCGTCTGTGAAGTGCGTGTGTGTGTTCAGTGTAGCCGGTCAACTCTTGTATTTAGAGTTACACTATTTGTGAGCCAGTATTGCTTTGTGTGCATGTGTGAAAAGGATCAGAGGCCTGCTGTGAATGAGAAGTTGGCAGCTAGCTTAAATTTACTGCGTGTGGCTCTTCTGCTGGGACTGTCCATGGACAAGGGGGGCTTCATGTTCGGGGGCGGGGGAGGTTTGGTGACTGCAGAGTCTTCTGAGCTGCCAGGCTGCTCAGGTGGCTCAGATGTGGTGTCAGCAACGGCTGCAGCTGCCACCTCAGGTTCATCACTCACTGGAATCACACACAAGTATCGACTGAGCTGACACCTCATCAAAGACAGGAGAGGTGCAAATAAAGTGTGATGTACTCATTTAAATGTATTTCTGTTCTTCCTTTCTTTGCCTCAGCCTGTGTATGTCTCTGCTCTTTCACCTGATCACTTTTTTGAAAAGTAGACAGTATTCAGTATTAAGATGCAAAATAAATAAGGCAGAACAATCCTCCATTTAGTTTCTATACAATTAGGAAATCAAATTTAGCAGTCATTGTCTTTAATCAGTATTTTCCCTTGGTTTTTGGAAGTTCATAATTTATTTGACAGAAAGTTTGGGTTCCTTGTACAAAAACTTGATCAAATTAAAACTGACCTGTTGGTGGAATTTTCTCCTCAAAGTGAATCAGGTCTGTCTCCTGGAGGAGGACAGGGTCAGGGTGTAGCTGAGGTGAGGGTAGGCAAGAAGGCACAGGACCACACAGCAGGTCTACAGGTGATGTCAGACACAGCAGCTCTGACTCTGCTGCTGCGTCGCCCCCTGGCAGGTAAAGAACACGATTTGGTTTCATCAGTATTTTACTAGAGAAAGACATAATGATGGCAGAGGCCATCTTTGAAAACGTGCCTCAGTTGTGAACCCAATTACGAATTTCATTGTGTTATTTAATTACATGATTACCAGTTCTTAATATTAACTTCACTATAATTTTTTTATCACTTGACCATTTATAGAAACACTGTGACCAGTGTTACCTGGACTCTGGGCTCCAGAGGTTGCGCTGCTATTTGGGCTGTCTCTTGGGCTCTCTGTGTTTTCACTTGGCAGGGGGCTGTTGGGGGCTGAAAAGCTTCCCTTTGCTGAACAAACACACACACACACACACACACACACACACACACAGATCCATGTTATGTACTATAGCTTCCATTCACAGAGAAAACACCATCTAATGAAATCACTTCAAGTATTCCCAGGGAGCACCCACAGATTAGACCTCTGGGTGAAATGATCTGTGACAGCATGTGCCAATGATTTCAAGTAATTAGCTCACTTTTACCTTTCATATCGTTCTTCAAAACGATAATCTTCTTGCGACCGTGCCCTTTGATCCAGACCACCTGATGATAACACATCACAAAACAAAGAAAATATGTAGAGACAAGATTACAAGATATAGTACAACATCAATGACAAGAAAGGAATCAGGTAATCGATAAAAGCTCCAAGCAGATCAAGATGTCAAATTCTAGATGTACTGCTGGGTTAGGGTTAGTAATTAATTCCCACCTGTGGTATGGCGCTGAGCAGCTCGTCAGTGCTCATGTATCCGTAGCAACGTGGTTCAAGGCTGCAGCCTGTAAATTTGTTATAAGCCCCGTGGAAGTCGGTCAGGAAGATCTGGTTGTAATGGTAGGTGTGGAGGAGGCAGCGCACGTTACGAGCGAACTGGTAAAGCTTGGTCAGCCTCACCCACTCCTCACCACGACCACTGGTGCTGCTGCCAGATTTGTCGTCTTCACCTTCTTCATGGTACAACTGTGGAAGAAGGAAGATTAAACACAGTCAGCCAGTTTGCAGTTGTGTGGGAGTACAGCTACACTAGAGCATAAGGAATCTTTAGAAAACAAACTTTCACTCACCTCCACAAGGTAGGGCAGGCTCTTGAGCAACTCGCTGAGGGAGAGGAACCCATATTCACATGGGTTGAGCGAGGCTCCATAGACAATCAGGTAATGCTCACTCAGTGCCTCCACTCTGAGACCGCTGGTGACTTGCTCCTCTGCTTGGGACATTAGCAGGCTCAGTATTTGGGAGGTCAGCAGGCGCAAAGACTTCCTGTTGATCAGCTGCACTTCTCGACCCTCAGAGCCGTCCACCACCTGAAAATGCAAAGAAAGTGGCAGCTTGTTTATTGGTGCTGTACTAGTATTGTGGAAAACACTGGTGAGTTATTAAATGGTTATTGTGTTGGTTTGCTCCCCAGGACTTGACACCTCATCTCAAAATGCCTGGGATTCCTCTGTGGACCACTACAGGGAGATCTGTTTGATAATAGTTGACTGTTTTTGTCTTTTATTCCTGTCAAATTCTCAATAATGTATGATGGACAAGTTAATTAGACTTGTGTGTTTAATGTGTAAAATCAGGAATATGTAATTAACTGGATTCTAGATTAGATATACATTCAAAAGCAGGATATATAGTTCATAAAGAAACAAAGCATATCAATGCCACATGATGTCTGCATGACCACCGTGCTATATTCAGTGATGCATGTTCATTTTGGGCATTTTGTGAATTCTAAGAAACAGACTTTTCACTAAATCAAATAATAGTTGTTTTAACAATTATCTAGACCAAATACAACATAATTATTTAATGTCACACTTCATTAGACATTGAAGTCTCTCTCTCCAGGATAGATCATGATCCATTTGTAGGCATCTACTGTAATAAAGTATCTTTGGAGGTGGAGGCTCTTTACCTTGACAACATGGCAGAGTTTGGCGAGCAGTGCTGGCAAGGAGCTGGCATCGTAGTCCTGCAGGCGCAGACCATAACCAAATGTCTTGCTGTACTCGGTGAGCAGCTGGCTTACAGGAATGCTGGAGTTTTTCTGAGCCCGAAGCAGCTTGACCAGCTGAGCTGCCAGAGCCTTGATACGCTCCACCTCTGTCAGAGTCAGCACTTTTTCCTCACCACATTCCAATACCTGACAAAGGTTGGGCACAGATTTTAAATGAGTGTTCAGACAAGGGAAGAGACATTGATGTTTGTGGATAAAAAACACAGTTGTTTATTTGACCCAGAAAGTCAGTGGGTCAGTTAATATTCTGTTTTGAACAATGACTCCTCATGGTTAAGTGTTTGACCACATTAAAAAATTTAAACACTTTCAAGGTACCTAAACACCAAAAAATTTTGATTTCCATCAATGTGTATTGTCACTTTATTTTACCAGCTGTTCATATTCATTTTGTATGTTTTAATTTTGATAATTCATTGCTTGCCAATTTCAACATCAGGAGACAACAAATGTGTCAACTGGATTATTTCAATTCAAACAGTGGAAGATGTAAGTCTACATGAGCGACTGCGTAGATAAAACAATTCATTTCAAGAATACACTCAAATTAAAGAATGATGCATCAGCATTTTCCAAACTTACAAGACTTTGCATGGTAAAGGACCATAATGAATCCTGTACAAAAACTCACCATCAGGATGTCAGGGATCGCCTCGAAGAGCTCCATGAGCTTGGTGAAACCATAGTAGCTGAGCTTGCACTGACGACCGAAGTGATGGTGGTAGGTGGGGATGAATTTGCTGAAGGGCATTCGACAGTGAGGCTGGTGACGGAGAAGGTCCACCACCTCCTTCCCAAACTGCTTAGTGCGCTCCATTTCCTCCATTGTACGGTCTGTAGGTGAATAAGAAGGAGTTAAATGAAATCTGATCACGTTTTTCTTTTAGTCTTTTTTAAATTATTGCTTTAATGGACCTCTCTTGGGAACAGAGATGACTGTGTCTATGTCCTGATGTGTAATGGTGATGGTGGTGTCTGGGATCTCCATCAGCAGGTCCATCAGGTCACATATGCCATAGTCTATTACCCTCCAGTCTCTGGAGAAGCACCTGATACACAAAGTATAAGAATACATCACAGACAACACTGATGATCTGCTCTTATATTTAACACCGGAGTTTTATAAAGACTATAAGAGGGAAATTAGGAAAACATGAAGGCAATGTGCCAACATTATCTACAGCTCCAAGCAATGTTGACTGACCAGTGGTATGCCTGCATGAAGTCCTTGATTGACACTTGTTTGCTGGCTTGAAACTTAAGCAGTTTGAGCAGGTCTTGGGTGAAGCGTTTCACTTGAGCACGATGGGTTAGTGTTAATAAACGCTTGGTACCCATACCCAAGATCTGGAGGAGAAGAAAATTAAAACTTAAAACAAACCCACAATATGTAAAATACAAACAAACAGAACAATGATAAATACGTTTTTTAAAAATATGTATAATATTCATCATCCTCAATACCTGCAGGACATGCGGCACAGCCTCCAGAAGCTCCAGCAGCTTCGAGTAGCCATAGTCAGAGACACGGCACTGCTTGGCAAAGTGATGATGGTATGAAGGTATAAACTTGCTCATGGGCATGATGCAAGAGGGCTGACTCTTTAACAGGTCAATAATCTCTCGACTGAACTGGATGAGCTGTGGGTTGCCAACCGGACTCTTGCAGCGCTGAATCCAGGGCTCTGCATGAACAAAAGAAAATGTTTTACTCTCTGAAATGGGTAAATCTGGCAGGTTGAGAAAGCACTATGTATGATAGGAACAGGATGAAAGTAAAACAAATATTTTGATTTTGAATGCTGTTACCAGAGTTTGGTGCTGGTGGTTTGTTGTGGATCCACTTGATGACTTTGAAGCCGTTCTGGGCTGTGACTATTGTGATACTGGGAACACAGGTAATGAGGTGCTCCAGAGGAACACCGCCCTCTAGTGTCTCATTGCCCAGCTGCAGAGGGCTGAATTTTGCTGCATAACAATCTGGAAAACTAGAAGAGAATGGACTACATTGTAGACTCAATAGTGTGTGACAACATGCTCTGTTAAAATTTAAAAAAGACTGAAAATCAAAATAAAGATCTGGTCACCTGAGTAATGGAAGAGTTCCCTCATGTGACTGCAGCAGACTGTGGACCTCAGAGGCTAAGGTGCTCAGAGACATCACAACAAATGGTATTTTATAGGAGTCAGGGTCAAAGTCAGCCTCACTGTGAAAAAAAAACAAAACAAAAAAACCCCCAACACAATCAGAGATGAGGACGGTCAGCTGGAACTGTTCAGTTCAGAGAACTAAGAATGACAGTTGATGAATCAAAACAGTATATTAATGAAATAAGCATTTCATTAGAAACATTATCAATAAATCAAACAAACTATAATAACCTGAAGTCCTGCTGTGCATAGTGTTGTCTGCAGACAGGTTCATGGTACTCCAGCTCCTCAAACACCACAGGGCTACCACTGGCCGAGGAGGAACCCTCCTGGGATTGGGAAGATCCCAGTGGGCTCTGACGGCTGCTTGGCAGAAGACACACCAGCCTTGAGCCTCCCTGCTCACGCACTGACACCACCTCTGGTAGCTTGTACAAATCCCCCACCACAAGCTTGCGGGAATATCTAGAAAGGGGTCAAAGAAATTCATACGGTTTGACAGCACAAACCACAAAAACATTCGTACACTCAAAGTAGAGAGTAAATATAAATAAAGTTGCAGGTCCATGACCTGAGAAACACACTTACTTTTTCTCATAGATCTCAGTGAACTTGAAGAGGGGAAGGCAATTGGCCGGTGAATCCTGAAGAATGCTGATGATCTCAGTGCTGTACAATGAAATAATATAGAAATTTAACACCACAATCCAAACCAGAGCAGTTGAATAAATAAATGTAGTTGTATCTTAAATCTGATAATTCCATTAATTCCCGACTGAAACATGCTTGACTGTACCTGAGCATGGCAAGGGATTTGTTGTTGCCACCAGTGATTAGAGAGACCTGAATGCGCTTGCCTCCGATCTTATAACGGTGCAGGCCACTGACGGCACTTATGGCCTGTCGCAGGTATAACATTTGGATTGTGGCCTTCAGCTGGTAGTCAGTGTGGGGGCTAAGCTCCACAGCTTTCACCTACACAAAACAAGTCACACAAACAAGGACATGTTTTCAGCGGTACAAATCATTTAATCTTACTGAAAGTGAACACACAGGCATATTATATTTAATCAATGCAGTGACATCAGTGGAGTACAACTTACCCGACCGTATCGGGAGAAGGTGTCATGCAGTGTCTGCTGCAGATCCTTGCGTGACATTCTGTAGTCCAGGTTGGCAACCTGGACCTCTGCCCCATCTGAGAAAGGCTCAGGAGGACCTTCGGGTAACGGGCTACGAGGGGCAGCAAGGAGGGGTGAGGACCGGCTTGACAGGCAGGGGGACACACTCCTTTTGTTGGACATGGGAAGACATAACAACTAGCATTAAGTTTTATTTCAGGAGGGTATGGAGAATTGATATGTAGCATCAGCAGCATGTCACATCCAGAACAACTAATACTCTAGGCCAATGACTGATTGGAATAAAATGTTACCTGGATGACCATGAACCCTGGGACAGGACGAGGGGACTGAAGCTCCTGTGCAGGTTTAACTTGCTGAAGGCAGAGGGTGTGCTAATCTGGAACTCCCCTGAGCTCCTGTCCCTTTGCTCTACAGGGGACTCAGTCACACTGCGAGGACTGGTGTCATCTCTTCTACATGACAATGTGAGAATAAATTAAAAAAAACAAATAAATAATAAAAAGGGACAGATGTAACAGCAACATACATCAATCTATTTCATCATTATTTGCTGCACAGTTTCTGCAATGCTGACCAATATGGTCATTCTTCTTGATTATTCTTTATGTGAGAAAGATTTATATCGGAAAAGTTCAAATTATATTCAACTGAAATTAGCTGGTGCAAAATTGGCTGGAAATAAACAACATAAGATATACATCCCCTACTAGCAGGGGATGCAGTTAGGTTACAACTAAGAAGAAGAAGAGAAACAAAAAGTATAGAGAACCAATTAGGCCTTTTACTCAAATTACATTCTTAGTCAAATGTTCCCTTTCTGTTTGTACCTCCTTCTGTACATGGATTCTCCAGTGAGGCCAGGCTTGGTCAACTGCTCGAGGACTCCTGTCTCACCATTACTGTGGGGGGAAGATGAAGCAGCACGTCCTTTCTCCAGGTGTTGGAGGCCCATTCTGAGATTGCCCTCCAAACCACCCAGCTCCTGGATCACAAACACAAGCAGCAGATGTTGATTGGAAAGATATCGTTAATGTGTTTCTGTATAAGCCTTTGTATATGTCGAGTTCAACTAACAAATCATACGATGGCATAGAATTATGATCTCATGTTTAAACTTGGGGTGAGACATGCCAAATAAATAAAATGACTGCAAAGCACAATATAATAATTAACACCAGCTGAATACTTTGTGCATCATTGTTCTGTAGAAGGCAGTAAACTGATTTATAGAATTTGTTGAACTTGAGCAGAAATTGCAAACCGGACTGCCAATATGACAGCTGAAGACAGCATGACAACAGAGAATTGTCATTGTTACTTGCCATCATCTGTTTATTGACAAGCGACTGCCCAACCATAGAGAAAGGTTCAAATGCATATCCCTCACATTAGTCCACAATAACATCAGTGTATTTATGGGCAAGTTCTCCCAAGTCCTCACACTGGTCTTTTTGGTTACAGTCAAGAAGCAAAAGATGAGCAGAGTTGGTCATTCCAGCCACCATAGGTCAGTTTTATCACAATGAAAAACTGCATGGGCCAAATTCAGACACTAAATATTCAGAGGGATAGATCAGACCTTGGACAAAACACACAGGCAGTATATCAGCACGAATATACTGTACAAGAAACAGCAAGAAAAAAAAAGCACAAAAGCAAAGCACTAATTCATGCACTAATATGATGAATTGCCAAACATGCACGACAATAGGCCATACATAAACACACGTTTACATGCCAGCACAGGAACATGAAGGTTAGCAAGCAGCTACAAAGCCATTAGTCAAAGCAGCAATTAGAAGGATATTGAGGGGAAAGAAGCTACTGATTTACAAAGCAGCCACACAAGGATATAGGGCAATGGAGTTTAAGGGGAAGCAGGCACTGACGAGTCTGCTGACCTGATGGGGCTTGGCTGGAGCACCACCGGGAGGCCCACTGCACCCCCTCCTGGGGCTGTAGGGCCTTTCAGGCACTGGGCCTGTGGTGTGGCATGGGCGCGTTGCTCGCCGTGGCCTTCTGGGTGACCTTGGCTTCTCCAGTGGCAGAAAAGAGAAGGAGGATATGGCGGGAGGAGGGGCAAACATTGAATCCTGGTTTTGATATGTTTGGGGCAGAGTCTGAGACAAGTGATAAGGCCGAGACTGAAGCTCAGGCTCAGGACTTGCATCATCTCTGGGCCGTGGGGAGAAGGAGAGGCTGATTCGGCGACCACACACATCCTCATTTTCCATTCGCTTGCGGGCCCGTGAAGCTGCATCAGAACTGCCAAAACGGAGGACTGCTGTGCCCTGGGACATGCCCAGCACCTTGCCACCGCAGTTGTCTGACAGGCGGCGGAGCCTGAGCTTCACAGTGTTCCGCAGGTTCTTGTCACAGTTGACAGGGAGGTTGTGCACATAGAGGAGGTTGAAACTGGGCTGAGGGAGGGGAGGAAGAGACAGCGTGCCTGTCTGGTTTGTATGATTTACACTTATAAAATTAAAGCAGCAGTCTTCCTTTGTAGTTGAAAAACAATTTGGAGAATGGCTAAGAGTGGTGAAGACTATAAAAGAAATTCTATTATCCCCTAATATTCTCATAAGAAAAGTGCATAAATGATTAAGATGATCAAATCTAAACTCCAACGGCCTCACTCTCTGCCATCTCTTAAGCCCACACTAAAATGAAATCTCCTTGGATAGTTTTGCCAGCACCTACTTACCTTATTTAATACAGAATAGAAAGAAATATTTAGATCCTAATGAAGCATTTTTGGGGCCTACCTGTGCTTTGACAAGCATGCGAGGTGGCAGATCAGCTGTGATCTCCTGAAAGGCCACGTGGCAGTGAGCATGCTGCAGCAGGGCTGAAGATGTATGGTTGCCGTGGACCAGGATTACCTGGAAACCGTGGCGATGACGCAGGTCACTCAGCTCACTTGCAAAGTTGACATCCGCTGTTAACATTAAAAGGATAACACCTGTTATCACAAAATCCTTTATGGTATGAAGGCTGTAACTGATCAAAGTGAATCTGAGCTGAACTCACAGGATACTAGTATGACAGTTGCAGGTGCAGTGTGGGTCTCAGCAAAGCGCCGTAGGCTCTGGCGAAGCTTGTCATCTGCAGCATTCTTGGCTGTGGCGTTGATGTGTGCAACAGTTACCTGATAAAGAAAAAATATGTATTCATAACTTCAGACTTATTCCCATTTTGCTGACTTTTCTGTTGCCATCTTTTTTCCAGGTCCCTACTTCTTTTCCACAATCTAATTCAAGCATTTTCAATGTGTATATTTCATGCTTTTCCAGCAACTGACATCTGTTGTAAATTAGATGCAAGATGACCAGAATGTTACTGTGCTGTAAACAACCAAAGTCATGTTTTGTGATCGCATTAGACAAGAGGGTGACAAAAAGAACCGAGACACAAAAGAGCCCCATGTTTCAAAATGTTTCACCTGTCATGGCATCTTACATAACCTGTTTGAGCCAATATAAAACAATATAATATGAAAGTAATGTGATTACAAACTCAAGCAGTTTCAAGCCCTGTATTCAAAATCTACACACCTTAAGTGTTTTCAAGGATCCATATGAACCCTGTTGTTGTAATTAGTCATAATTATGTCATTTAATGGACGATAATGTCTGATGTGGAAATACCTTTGACAACATCAAAGTTGTAATATTATATATACACACACACACATATACTGCATATTATATAGTTTGGCATGCAATTAATTGAATAGCACAAAAACACCTAATATTAAACTGCACTTTTGATTTTGCTGCACATGAATAACTTTGTAGAATTGAAGCTTAGTGATTAAAAAAAACATTCATTCAGGGTTAGTTATTTACCAATAGCATAACAGTTTAAAAAAATAAACAGTTTAATGTTGGTACCTGGCAGTTGTTGAGCTCTTGGATGACAGCTTTACTCTCCTTGCTGATATCACAGACGCAAATGAATTCTGCCTCACGGTGGCCCTGAAAGAAGCGGCTACGAATACGCTGGACCACAGCTCCTGCTGAGCGTCCGCTGGGCACGCTGCAGTTCTCAATGTCCCAGAAGACACCCACTGGAGGGATGTTCTCAGGACCACTATTCTCTGGAGAACCTAACAGAGAGTTAGCAAACAATCAAACACACTTAATGGTTGCAAAGCATCTCAACAGCTTCAAATTGATAAAGTCACTTAATTGTTGTCTTAAGTTAACTTGGATTAAGTAGTTTGTCATATCAACTTAACTCAATTTAAATCCAGAAGAGCTTGCTAATCCAAACAGTTCAAATAAAGACAAATCCAACATAAAACGACAACACAAAATGTCTAATGCTAATATCTAATATCAATATCCATACAGAAATTCAAAATTGTAGAGTCCACTCACCATACTTCTGGCCAGTCTTGCCAAGGCTCGTTGATGGCATGAGCATCATGCCATCAGAAGAAGTGCCACAGCCATTACAAATAGGAATAGGGATAGGAGCAGTCTGTGGAACAGGAACACTGGGCCACACCTTGTCCGACTCTGATGGCAGACCATTCATGGGCTGCAAATCAAAAATGTGTCAGGGAAACAAATTTAATAGCAGCAATACTACAAAATACATTTTATAATAACAAATATATAAAAGGCAACAAGTTTATGACTGATATCACCCACAAATACAGACTATGTTATCCACAGTGATCATCATGGCACATAACTACAAACATATGGCTCAACCAACCTTCAACAAGCACTCCTGGCAGTAGTGCGCCCCCTTCACACACACCGTGCGTTCTACATTAAGGTGCATAGGGTTAGAGCAGAAGTGTGCTGAGGTGGTGGTAGTGGTGATGGTAGTGGTGGCTGGGTGATCACCGAGTGTGCTTCTCTGGGATCTTCTGGCTGATGGGCAGCAGTCGACACCACAAGTGTAGAAGCCAGAAGAGGCCAGGCAAGAGCCGTGCATTGGAGCAGATAGAGAGGAAACACAGGGGAGAGAGGAAGCCAGAGGGGCTGAGGAGGTACACAGGCTGGGTTGGCTGCATGGAAGAGGTACAGATGGGTAGGTATGCAAAAGCCCTGAGCAGCAGGAGAGGTAGGGGTGTGATGAAATAGGCTGAGAGGTAGCGACTGAAGAGAGCAGCTGAGGTTTGTAAGCAAGACTGAGCAACGGGTCAACAACTTCACCTCCTGTTCCACAGCTAAGGTTTTGTTTATACTGATGAACAGATGAGGCTGTGGCGCTAATACTACTACTGCTGCTGCTGCTGATGATAGGGGCTCCAAGAGAGCTAGGGGCCATATAGAGTGAAACAATGCCAGCAATACTGCTACTGCTACCAACAACGCCTCCGCCACCTAATAACCCATAACCATCTGCCCTGCAATATTCACACTGAGTGCAAATGCTTACTTTGGGGCTACCCCCCTCTTGCTGTTGCTGTGGTGGTGGTTGCTGTTGTTGGTGGGAGTCTTGTGTAAGCTGAGGAGGAGGCAAGCAGAGTGGGGGCAAAGGGACAGGGGCCAAAGAGAAGGGCTGGGATGATTGGGAAGAGGGCGTATGGTGGGGAGGTGGAGGGGGGACATCTTTCAATTCCAGCACAGCCTTTCTGTTGTCCATGTAAATGCTCTGAAATGTATTTAAAAAAGACCAGCAGATTATTTTAGATTTAATAACAATGTTCTGAGGTTTTAAGTCATGTATTATGGAAACTTGCTAAACAGTAACATCTAAATAACCTGAATGGGAATGCAGTTATTTTAACATGTTTAAAGCAGGAGATCACTGTACTGACAATCATCAATATTTTCACTCGCATAGCTTGTTATTGCTACAATTTACATGGAAATTAGAAATTCTGTCCAGTTCCTGCCAACACCTAAAAGCTGAACTTAAGTTTACCACTGCATCGCCCAATCTGCTGCTGTTTGATTAATATCAGCTGTCATATCTCCAGCCTCAGTCCAATTAACTAATCCAGAGTTCACTGTGAAAACTGATGCAGCTTCTTTAACTATCCCCTAAATCTCTTTACTGCCAATGCCATAAGAAGAATACCTACTTCTTTATCTGTGTGATGAAGGGAGGGCGTCTCATTGGCGGAGAAGCAGTCTTTGAGTTTCCATAGCAGGGTCGAGGCCTCGGTTTTGGGGTGACTAAGCCATGGATATGGTCGAGAGCTGCATATGGATCTGTCATTTCCCAGTCCTTCCATCATAAAACCCGGAGAGGTTTTTCACCATACTTTCATCTCTTTCCTCTCTCATGCTTTCCTATTCAGGAGAAACGAAAGATAACATTTTACACTAGTTAGCTCGGCTCTCATCACATTACAATGACCCCGGTGAAAACGTATTTGCCGTCGCATTATACATTTGTTTTAGTGACCTCTTCCTTAACCAAGTTTATAATCAGTAAGCACGGGTCATTCGAGTGCGTCAGCACAGCTCCGGAGCGGAAGTTTAAATCGACAAAGGGGGCATGTTTGTGTACATCACGTCATTTACACGCTTGGTAAAAAGTTTGGGCTGCTTATATGAACCTAAACAACGTCTCCGCTAGGTTTTAACAAAGCGAATCGAGCAAAACTACCGACGTTAAGTTAGCTACACCATAGCTCACCTTAACGCCGGTTCTCTGACTGTATTCGTCGTTGTATATAGCGGCATTCGCTGGCTGACTAAAGTTAGCAAGACAGCTAACCCGAAATTAGCTAATTAAATGGTAGCTTTAGATTTAAGCTAACAACAGTCACCATTAGTTAGCTCGTTTAACTGACGTAACCCTAGCCCTGTCCCTTGTCATTATGGTAAAATCAATATTTTTTGGTATTGGCGCGAACTTGGCAAAATACGTGGTTATAAAGGTACCTGAGAAGGTCTCGCCTATCACATCTTCTTCAAAGGACTGCTCCCCCCTACCAGTCTCCCTAGAAACCCGCACCTTTTTGTAACCTAGCTTTGCCAGAAAGCAGGCACAGCTGTCGCAAATGTTATTGTTGCAGGGTTTTTTTCCTTTCGTTTTTTTAAATCAACTTTATTTATAACACAGCACTCGCGAAGAATGTTTTTAAATTAACAACGGGGCATAATTAACGTCTTCTGCTTTTAAGAAATTATTAGATAATTTTTGTTGAAAAAAACAAAACAAAACAGACATGATTAAAATGTTGAAACAGCAAATTCAAATAAAAGGAATAGTTATAAAGTAAAGAAAACAACACCATTAAAGTCATATTACTAAAGATAAGAAATTGAGCACGGGGCTGGAATTAATTAGCCTATAATAAGATAATAGTATATTTACATTTCTTCAGCCTCATTGTTTTGATTTTGTTAAACAGAGAAAATTCCTTTTGTGCATTCGATAATAAGGGAATTTTGCAAAGCAATATTTATTTTGTTATGATGAAATTTAAAATGCTTGTTCTTGTAGATAACTCATAATTTGATAGATTTGTTAGAAGAGAAACATTTGTAATGTGGAAGAAATATATATTTATGGATAAGGAGCCAATCATGCAAGGAAGTTTTGCATGGTGTCACCAGCATATAACAGGTGCTCCATTGTTTCTACTTTTGTGTTGGTCAGCTTTAACAAAATGTAATGAATTTAAGTTTTGAAATAGTAATTACTGGTTATACTTACTTGATATTGGGCCACAAAATGTGAAAGTGATAGAAGATCGTGCATTTTATCAACACACTAGATATGATAATGTTTTCCAAGCTACTGAAGTCTATTTGTAAACATTATTGTTGGAAATTTTCCATTCTGTAATGAATAGCCCTATTAATTGCAAATGGACACACTAATACATTTTAAGATGAAAGTAGCAGCATGCATTTCTCTGTCATCTGATCTGATTTATTCCATTGCATGCATCAGTTTCTGAATTTCTTTTTAGAAATCAGTTATTGTTGACAGTCAGTTACTCATTGCTGTATTAAAAATCGTTTAATATTCCTTCTCTCTTAGCTCGCCCAAAAAGAGTCTTGGGAATGAGCAATTGGCTTCACCGTCTCTGAACTGTAAACTTTCCCTTCTTGAAAAGTTGTTATAGCGATTACAATTTTGAATATCCATGTAATGATACTTATTGCTCACTTCTGTCTTACTGTATCTCAGAGGCAACTTCTGTATTACACCGTTTGCTCCACTACATCTATCTGACAGCCACCTGTTATTACAAGTGTACTTTGCAGATGTTAACGTCTATGTATAAGCATGTTTTGATCATCTGAGATGTGTTATAGATTAAACCACACAACCGTTTATATAGTATGAGCTCCATCCCACTAACTGTTACATTTAAAAAGAAATTCTGCACCATATCCTAAATAATACTCCAGTAATATAATAGTACCTTGAAGGAAGCTATTAGGCACACGTTTGATTTATTTCCAACCGACGATAAAAGTTCCTCAAAATCCAAGTGTGTAAGTTAAACAGCGAGATAAAGTGTGTCCTGCCGTAGGATCCATCATGTCCTTATTACAATCTGTGGAGCTCCTGGCAGGTGCGCTTCAGGGCACAGTGGCGCCCCCTGCTGGCGGGCGGGCTGGCAGGCAGCCGGTGCCCCCGTGTTGCCTCAGATGTCTGGTGTGCAGTAACGGGACAGCAGGTCCAGCCCTCAGCCCCGTGGTGAATGGAGATGGGTAAACAATAACGCCTCGCCGTGTTATATATTATTTAACGTTATTACACTGCGAGTTTGGGGCTATCTTTTGTTAATTAAGTTAAAACTCAGACGCAGTCCCGCTTCTATTCTATCAGTTAAAAATATATAGAGAGAGACCGGCTCTTCCATCAATTTGACAACACCGGCTTATTGTTCCCGTCCGTCATGGCGATAGCCCACGTAGCAACCGAGTACGTTTTCTCCGACTTTCTGCTGAAGGACCCCACGGAGGCCAAGTACAGAGGGGTGCGTCTGGAGCTGGCGGTGGATAAGATAGTCACATTGCTGGCGGTGGGGCTGCCTTTGTTTCTCATCTCGCTCGCTTTTGCTCAAGAGGTGTCAGTGGGTGAGTGGTTGGATTTTGTCATCTTCTGGGGGTTGTAATCCCTTCTCATGGTGTGGAGTGTTAACAGAAGTCGACGGAGATCCTGGGGGAGCTTCTTTGTCCCTGTGCCTTTAAACTATGAAGTACTGAGGCACATTTGTTTCCATTAACCACAGTTATATGCAGAGTTATATCCAGTGGCGGGTGAATGTAATGTGATATGCATGCATGTGGTGCGTTCAGTGGTCAGAAATAGAGAGGTGTGAACTGTGCATGTGGAGAAGGTGTGGCTTGTCTCCACCCTTCTGCTTCTCTCACGCCCAGACAATAAGACAAGGCTATACTCCTGCTGCTGCTGCTGCTGATGGTGATGATGATGGTGATGATGCTGATGGTGATGATGATGATGGTGATGATGATGATGATGATGATGATGATGGTGATGATGATAGTGATGATGGTGGGAACTTTGGATACATGGGAATGTACAGCCTCACATACTGACAGACACTTCTAAATGCAGTGTAATGAAATAGAATTTTTTAAAAAACAACATATGTAGAGCTCCACTAGCTGCCTAACACATCTATATACTCTTCTAAGGTCTGTTGTTATCATGTGGACAGTGTCCCAGTCCCACCACAGGCCTCTCGTACGCAAACAGGATGCTTCAGGACACCGCAAGCCTGCAGAGAACCTCCATTACAACAGACAGCTTTTCTTATCACGTTACAGTCACAAAGTGAATGCACATTTTGGCCCAAGTCCCACATTGATTTTCCTTATTAAATCCATAGCAATTACAAAGGAGGGGTTGCTGTATGGACTTGTGAGGCAAATGTAGATAAGCCTTTTTCATAGCAGATATATTGACCTGTCACGGTAGGAAAAACACAGGTGTTACCGCTAACATTAAAAATGGCCTAGTGATCACCAGTGTTATTATTTGTGCTTTATGTACTCATGATAAAATATCTTGTGGAAAGGCCTTTATGTACAAAGGGGACGCTGCCTAGTTTCACACATAAGGCAGTGTGAAGTTGAAATTGTGATTAAATAGTGACAAGTTAATTCAAATTATTCAACTAATCAAAATGTAGTATTAGAAAATGTTTTAACAGGACCTAAATGGGTACATATCTCCATGTCATGTAACACTTGGTAAGTCAAGCAAACTGGGCAGTGTTGGGTAGATTCTGTTCTTTAAAATGGCAATAATAAAATGACTCAATGCACATTGAAATGGCATGTCTGTAGATTATGCAGCTGGTTGTGTACGTGGAAAAGCTACATTCTTTAAATGATTGCTAGTTTAATTTTAAGGTCCTGGAAATGAATGATATGGTGTCTTACACAGTAGAGGTACTAAAATCTTATACTTAAAATACCCCAGTGTCAAAAAAGCTGCAAGTGTAAGTCTTGCACTCAAAGTTTGTAAGTAAAAGTACGTGTTAGCATCAAAATATACTTAAACTACCAAAAAAGTTAAGGTTCTCAATGTGCAGAATGATATATAATATCATGTACACATTTGCATGCAAAAAGATGAGCTGTCCTGCCATTATGTGGAAGCCCACTGCTTCATGCTTCAACCACAAACAAAAGTTGACTTACTTTATATAACTGATACTGTAATTAAAATAGCTTGTTGCTGGTGGACTGTGCTGTGTGTCATTGATGGAAAACAAAGAACACGAGAATTCTGTGAGGTTGAGCTCAGTTTGTTTAAAGGATCAGTCTGTAATATTAATTGGCTGTGCTTCCACTCTGTTGACTATGTGGGTCATTTGCAAATTGCACATGCCCGATTGAACTTCCCATTGTACATCCACCATAAAAGCATAATTATTGACACAAAGTATGCTGAAACCAGCCCACCATCACATTAGGCCGTACGTGCAGAGATTCGAAGGCTGACACTTGTTGCAGTGTTTGTTTGTCTGTACTGAATTTTCAAAGTTCCTGTAAAACTCTGACAGCGTCTTCACTTTTGTCATCCAGGTACCCAGATCAGCTGCTTTGCTCCCACTAACTTCACCTTAAAACAAGCAGTATATATGGACTCATTTTGTTGGGCAACAGTACACCAACAATCTGACAGTTCACCACTGTGGCTGCACAAGGTACAGATGCCCCCCCCAGCATGCATTATGTTTTATTTTATCAAAGTCTTTCTCTATGTTAGCCTTCTCTATTCTCTCTTTCTTCCCTCAGTTCTTTCCATACGTCCTCCTCTTACTGGCCATCCTCTTGTATATCCCGGCCCTGTTCTGGCGTTTCACTGCAGCTCCTCATCTCTCCTCTGACCTGAACTTCATTATGGAGGAGCTGGACCGCTTTTATAATCGTGCCATCAAACTGGCCAAGAATCTAGCATCCTTCGACAGCAAGGATGGACCAGAGGAGTCCCAGAGGTAAACATCTTGTTATCAGCTGCTACTAGGTCTACAGTACTCACTTAATTTACTCTTGCCCCTTTTTTAGCAGGAGATGTGTCATACATTTCTTTTTAAATCCTATTTCATGTGTCATGAGTGTGTTGTTGGCATGTTAAAACGTTTTGTTTACCGGGCAGCGAGGGGATAAACTAAGGCTGCACATGTTTTCCAGAAAAGTAGTATGGGCCATCATTTGACCGTTATCGGATGGAAAAAATGGCCGTATATAGGTAAAACTTGCATAAAGTCATATTTCATCCACCTGGGGGCAGTACAAAAACACAGTATTTACATATTATCACCCCATGAAGCTCTTACAGCTACTTGTTAGGAAACAGTTGCCAATTTACACATCCAACAGATCTGAAATTACAATTTATTGTCAGCTGTGTTTCTGGCCTTTTGACAAAAATGATTACTGCAACTTGAAGGTGCAGTAACTATACATAAATTGGTACTGTCCTTTCTTTGGTGCCTCCAAGTGGCTGTGTCACAGAGATATTACGGCAGGAACAAATGCATGGACCTGCAGTCCTGATGAGTAGGCTAGACACAACACTTACTTGTAAAGCACTTTATAACATTAAAGTCTACACAGATGGCTTTAATTTGGATTATAAAACAGCAAAACAGCATTGATGAAGCTTAGGAGAGTGTTTTTGTTTCATAGGTGTGTAAAAGAAAAAGAAAACCACACGTTTCTTAATGTATTACTGTAGAAAACTGTATTTCTTGCTTGTTCTCGCACACATACTTTTGCTTTATGTTATTTTCTAAACACAGAGGCCTTTTCACCTCTTTTTCCACAACAGTGCTTTGGACCTGACGGAGGGTTGCTTCAAATACCCTTTAGTGGAGCAGTACCTGAAGACCAAGCGCTTCTCCCGCAGCCTCGTGGTCAAGTACCTCGCATGTCGGGGCCTGACTCTGCTGATCCTCCTGCTGGCCTGCCTCTACCTCGGCTATTACATCCAGCTGGCCTCTCTCACTGACGAGTTCCCCTGTGACCTGCGGACAGGCGTGCTGCAGAACGACACCAGGGTGCCGTCGGCGGTCCAGTGTAAGCTTGTGGCAGTGGGCGTCTTCAGGCTGCTCAGCTACATCAACTTGGCGGTGTATGTGCTTCTTGCTCCTCTGGTGGTGTACGCTGCTCTCGGACCAGCTCATCAGGGCTCCGGCTTCCTCCGGCCTTATGAGATGCTGCCAGGGTTCGGGGCTCTGGGTCTGGTCACACCCTTCTACAACGACCTCAGCATCTATCTGTTGTTCCTGGAGGAGAACCTGAGTGAGCTGAAATCTTTCAAGTGTCTGCAGGTGGGTCGCAGTACAAATACTACATGTCCAGTACGGAAGTTAAGATTTGTCATATCTGTGTTTGCTTTTGCTTTTTTTTACAGGTGCTTGAATTGTTGCAAGAGGCTGGTGAGGGGTTTGACACCATGTGCCTACTGCGGACTCTGGGTCAGGTGAAGACTGATGTGCTGGACAGTAAGAAGACGTGCTCACGCAAGAACAACAGAGAAGTTAAACAAGTTGAAGAATGATTCCCAAGGAGGTAAGGGAGAACTTTTAGTCTTCTGATGGGGGCTGTGCAACTTTTGTGGAACTAACCGATTGGTGGATTTAACTTTGAACTTGTTTTATTTTCCTTTAGGGCTCTCTGCCTTTTTTCTGTATGATTGACCTGATGAGGGGAATCCAGGCTGTGCTGGAAAAAACAGAACCGGACTGAAAGAAAAACCTGTGCACTTACCTTTAAATGAATTTCTGGTGTGACATCTACATTAAAAGCAGATTCACACAGTCTGTTGTTTAGTCCACAGACATTTAGCCTCTCAGATGTCTCATTTTAAAAAATGTGAATATTCCAAGAACAATTGTCTCAGGTTTGAGGTGATCTGTAGCTGACTCCTTACCTTAATTGTGAAAATAAATTCATATGTTTACATTTATTCTGGAGTAGATACTACTTTTCTCAGGATTGTAAAATGCCTTCCAATCATAATTTATGATATAAGCCATGTTCCTTGGACTGCCCATTTTGTCAGAACAAGAGATGTTTCTGAACAAAGATTGTAGATGTATTTATAGTATAGTATTGTAAGAAAAACCTGACTAGCTTTATTCGGAGTCTGGACAGTTAAACATGTGATTATTTGTACTTATTGTGCTGTCAGCAACAGATGGTACACTGTATTTGCATGTTTGGAGTAAATCAAGCCTCTGGGTTGTTTAAATTAATAGAATTTTGCATGAAAGATGTATAGATATGCTTTTGGTGAATGAAATATCAGTGTTAATCAACATCAACTTCTCTGGCTTTGATGTGCCCTTATACAATTAAAGGATGTTATTCTCAATGATATCATTATGTTTTTATTTATTTATTTACTAATCATTAGATATTAGAACATAATAAAAATGTAACACAAATATGATATCCTCATATTACCACATATTAACATTACAGTTTGTGTTTTCCTCAAATAATCTTTCAATGGGAACAATGACATGAAATTTGTTTCACAAGGAATCTACAACCTCATTGGTGTACTGATCACCCAGAGTGAAATCATTTAAACAATGAAGAGCAGTGCCAAGTGCTAGCCCCTCGATGCTCCCAGTGGTTCCCCATCACTTTCATCTAATCATCAGCCATTCCTAAACATGCCCGCCACAGACAAGTGGTAAATGATATTTCCCTCTCTTTGTTCAACATACTGAAGTCAGGAATACATGTGACCAGACAGTCTGAAAGCCCTGTATGAGTCAATATAATGCAAACAAACTGTAATAAATGTGATACATAAAGAGTTTAGTTTAGTTGAGACTATTCACTTGTTTGTGTGTTGAACTATGTCTTAAGTTAACTGAAGCTTTACTTTGTGGGACTGTTGTATTCGATTGCATTATAAAGTTAACACAACAACATATTATCACAGATTTGTAATAGCAACCAACAAACACAATTCCACTTTTCACTTCACTTCATCACTTCATTGGACAATCACATGTCAACAGGGTGAGGTGAGACAGGCAGAGCTCAGTGTCATGTGCTGCTGGGGCTCCGCCTTCCACAGCTGCAAGTTCGTTGAGCAACGTGATTGGATTCTTTTTGAGAGCGTCATCTCCCCTGTCCAATCACGTTGGAGAACCAAAGCTTCGTTTGTATTTGGTTGGTGAGTCAGGCGCCGTCCTAACGTATTAGAAGATTAGTTTGTGCAATAATAATAAGGTTGTTGCCCAGATTCGGAAAAAAATAGCCTTACCTCGCATTACATTCATATCATGTTTTAAGCGTCCCCTTATAAGCAGGTGAGTCTGCCTGGTTTTTGTTTCTCATTATGTTTGAATAACACAGTCTGGCTAAGTCGCTTAGCTAGCGACATTAGCTTAGCGGAAAAGCTTAGCTGTGGCATATGCACTTTCCAACTAGGCTACTTGCTCTAAAAAGCAGCTAACGCGTTTACCTTGCATTTTCAATTCTTCGTGAAGAAGAAACATAATTACAATAGCACATTCCTGCAATTTTTACTCCTCCACGTCTGAGTATCACGGTACAAAATGCACAGCGCTGTAGTCTATGGCCAGCTAACCAAGTTAGCATTTGCTAACCGTAACAGTTGTGTGGTTTGAATGAGGAGTGTCTGTGCTCTTGTGGCAGCTAAGGACAGTCTTAAAAGCTACACTGTGTTGTCTTTTAGAGTCGGGTATATAATCCCCACCACCCTGACACAAAGTAGCAGACATGGTAGAGCCATCAACACACAAGTTTGCATCCATGGCAGAGGAGCTGGGCTTCTGGAAGGAGCAGGCAGAGAGACATCAGCAGAGGTTTGACTATAACATTTGGAAAACCCTACTCCACAGAGATCCTTTAAAAGGCAACTTAAATGATAAGCATGCGTTATATAGCTATACACATGCGAGTTATTAACATTGTGTTGTCATCAGGGCTGACGAGGCTCAGGCGGAGCTGCAGGAGTTTCAGCAGATGAGTCGGGACTATGAAGCTGAGCTGGAGACCGAGCTGAAGCAGTGTGAGGGTCGAAACAAAGAGCTGCTTCTGGACAACAACAGACTTCGCATGGAGCTGGAAAACATAAAGGTAGAGCACCTTGATTATAAATAGGCCTGGGCCTCTGCAAAGCTGGACTAGCTCTGGTGCTCCAGTTGTAGTGAGCAGTGTGATGAAGAAGATGCTGCTGTTCCCTCACTCGGCCAGACAGGGACACACCCACACAAAGAAGGCCTTCAGCAAACCCAAATTCAGCATATCATTGCCACTGTCACTAGGAAAATTGCTGCCTAGCTCAAAGGCAGCTGACTGCTATTTTTGTTCAGCGGTCCACGGGGAAGAGAAGGTTAATGGGTGAAGTGAATGCAGGATTGTGCTAAAAAGAACCCTGATTGCCTGAGGAGTTATTCTCAAACAAGGAGAAAGAACATTCAAAGAGAAAGAAACACACAGATCCTCTTGTTAAAACATGCTGGCAGCTGTACTGATTAATCTGTGGTGACACTACAAAGCTGGCATCACCCCTGTCAATTAACTTGATGTCTGTGTCCTGTTTGCAGGAGAAGTTTGAGGCTCAGCACTCTGATGCTTTTAGGCTCGTATCAACCCTGGAGCAAGACCTGGCACAAACCAAAGCAGTGAGGGACCACCTGCAGAAATACATCCGAGAGCTCGAACAGTCCAATGATGACCTGGAGAGGACCAAAAGGTCAGAGTCTCAGATGTCTTACGATATTATGTCACCAGATGGCTTCAGCATCAAAGAAAAAGAAAACTGCCTACCTTGCACTAAAAATACAAAGATTTAGCTGTAGCACGCTAAGCCGGTATGCACAGTAAGTCCAGTATCGTTAACCGGCCCGTCCCTGCCTCTTGTCTCAGGGCCACCATCATGTCACTGGAGGACTTTGAGCAGCGCATGAACCACGTCATTGAGAGGAACGCCTTTCTAGAGAGCGAGTTGGATGAGAAAGAGAACCTGCTGGAGTCTGTTCAGAGGCTCAAGGATGAAGCCAGAGGTACACACACACACACACACACACACACACACACACTGACATGCACTCCCTGAAGCTCCTCAAGTTTACAAGAACTGCTGATTTCAACTCTTACGCCTAACTCAGGGAATTTTGATAGCTGGATTCATTTTCCAAACCCTGTGTGTATTTATAGCTGATCTTCCTGTTTTTCCTGTGTCTGCTCTAACGTGTAGTTGCATTCTAGTATATTGTATATCTGTACAGCCAAACCCCACTAGAAGGATTTTAAGGGCTATACCTGTGTATTTTCATATTTGAGCTAATAATCCAATAATGATCAGACATGCATTCATTTTGTTTCGCCTAATGGAGAACCACTGTTTTGAGTTGATACCATAGCTGCTTTTATTGTATTTTTAAAGCCCTGACATGCCCAAGTCAGGATTGGACATTCAGGTTCTTTTGACATTTTTAAAAAAACTTTGATTGATTAAGCAAGTTGAATTGGTTGCAGACCTTGCAATTACACACTGGACATATTAATTTGTATTTTAAAGGTTTGAGGACAATCAGCTTCAGAATATGATGGGATTGTTAGTCTGTCTTTCATGATGATTTTTGGATTGGTAATACTACAGGCTGCAGATTTTTTTCATGCAAGCACAGAACATGCACGCATGCAGTCAGCTGGCTGTCAGCTGCACAGTTTTTTCTCTCAGTTTGCATCTTTGAGAGAAAACGTAGTCTTTGTCTGTGCTCGGTCTTTGATGGGGGTTAGGGTTAGGGTTAGGGGGTTAGGGTTAGGATTTTTTTTCTACATTGTGGAACTTATTGGAAGCTGATGTTGTTGTACTTAAAGCATGTGGCACTGGAATCCTTGTTATTTCACAAAAGGCTGACCTGCAGTGTATGTGTCCTGTTTGTGCCAGACCTTCGCCAGGAGCTGGCTGTACGTCAGAAGGAAAGACGGCCGTCGAGCAGTTTAGGCAAAGACTCCGATCGAGCAGATGTGCCGGGTGCTGGTAACCCTTCTATCCCTGTCACACCTTCCAAACCCATCAGCTCATTTGCAACGCCCCCTGCCTCTAGCATCCGACGAGGTAAATGTAGAAGCTGTGGTACTGAAATAACTACAGTGATGCTGATTATACCTTTGTATTAACATATTCTGTGTTCACCTGCTCCTGTCTGCTTGTTTTAGGTGATGGTCTAACGGGGACTCCTCTGACTACGTCGGCTAGAATATCTGCACTCAACATTGTCGGAGAGCTGCTGAGAAAAGTTGGAGTAAGAGATTTCATAATTGTACCACAGCAGTCATCAGTGAATGCGGCTTTACATTTAACTGTTATGTCACTGAATTAAGTCATAAGTGCTTGTGCTTTTCCCGCCAGAATCTGGAGTCAAAGTTGGCGTCCTGTCGAGACTTTGTGTACGACACGTCTGTCAGCAGACCAGCACTTCCGGCTGGCCCTGGTAGTCCTCCTGGTTTAGAAAGAGGGTCTGAACTCCAGGCTACCACCATGAGCCCCCCTCCTCAGTATGACAGGTGAGGAAAACAACAGCAGTGCAGTAGAAAGTCAGTTATTCTGTTCAAGGTGCATCACTCGTGTACCCAACCACAAAGACTAAACCTCTACATCTGTAGAAAAAACGACAAAAAGATCATAATCGACGCAGTCAATGTATTTTAAAAGCAAATATTGTGTGAGAAATATTTGCCTTTTTCTTAAAACTCATGAATGTGTGTATTACGTCTTGTCTTGTAGTTTAGTGAAGCGGCTGGAATTTGGACCAGCTCCTCCAAGAGGAGTCTCCCAGGGTGCCCAGTCTCCTCAGGGAGGGGTCAAGATTCTGCTATGAGAGGAAAAAGATGTCGAACCAGCCCCTGTTCTTCAATATCCCGACACCTCCCCTTTATCCCCTCTCCCTCCTAAATAAACTACAGCAATGAGACTTTGAACTGAGCCGTCTTCCCTTGTCGCCACGTGTCCTGCTGAACTATTTCAACAAAGCCACTCTTGCTCCATGCCTCACATAAACAGCGCATGGACTTCTGCTGCCTCAGGCTAGTATCACACCATACCTATCATAGGAAGCAGCACTGCAGCTTGTGTAAAATCAAAGAACCTACTGCTCACCGTCATCTACTTTATCTCTGGCACTGTGATGGGAAGCACCTGAAAACCATCCTTCCATGGTGTGTTATACTCGGCAGGGCTGACACACCAACACTGAGGTTGATGGTTGCTCTTGACCATCGATCATTTACAAGAGCCACTGGATGTGACTCTGATAAAGGGACCAAGAACCTGGAGTGTCATTTCTAAGAAGGTTTGATCATATAAATATTGTTCATGACCAAATCCAAACCAAAGTGTTGATAAGTGGAAAAACTACTCAAACATAAAAGTAGCAGGATAGTTTTCTTCTGTTATAATATTATGTGAAACACATAAACTTTCACAAGTTCGTTTTTGTTCTTTTTTTTCTTTTCTTTGAGCTATGGGCTCAAACAGTGTAGCACTGAACAACCCTGAGATGAATTAACATGTGGAGGAGCAAGATATACTTTTTTTTTCTTTCGACCTGTCTCCCCCCCAATATTTTTTCTAGAGGATGATGAGAGTGCATTAGTCGCTGCCACAAACTGGCGTTAGAATTTTAGCCATTGCTGCCTTCATCGATATTATTACCTCTTCAGTTTTTAGGCCTCGCTTCGCTGAAAGAGTTTCCATTTCTCACGCTATCGGGCTCCTAGAAATTAGATAGTTTCACCTTTTCTTCAGGCTAGTTGAACCTCACATGGTAGTGTTTAAATCCATTTTGTTCCTCTTATGTCACCCCCCTCCTGCCATTGCACAAACTTGTTTTAGCAGATTAATAATTTTCTGGTATGCAAAGCTTATGAAAGTGAAGTGTAGGTTTTTAGGTGTTACGCCTCAGATGAGTTGATGATGTTTAATTTGTCGTGCTGCAGATTATGATTTTGTGTTACTGATAACTTTTATACTGATTAGAGATGACTGAAGAAGATAGATCAGCACATGTTTACTACTGAATGTACAGTAATCATTCCCTAACAGGTGTGAGACCTCCTGTCTGCCATCAGGGGTTATATGGTGGGTGAATGGGGTAAAGTACCAAGCAATAATAGATATTGATGACAGGTCAATGATAAGCACAGTTCATAGTATATTTGTGTAGGTATATAGAGCCTATATTGAATACCCTTTTCCTGCCTTTTATTAAGAGAAGTTACGAATGGGGAAATGGAGTGAGTAACAGTTTTTGTGACATCTGGTTTCCCTGAAATGTTTCTGGTTAATCTTGAGTTTTCACGACCAGCAGCAGATGCCATCCAGCAGCCCATAAAGCAAATATCACAGTGCATATCTGAATATCGTGTTTATACAGTGGTCGCCACTAGAGCTGCAACGGTTAATCAATTAGTTTGCAGCTATTGAATTGATCACCAATTATTTTGATAATCAATTTGAGTTCTTTACCCTTCTTTGACAGTAAACATAATAGGCTTGTGGATGTCATCGTGGACATTGGGGAAACAAACTGATCAACATTTTTCACTATTTTCTCACATCAACCAAAAAACTTATTGAGAAATGAGAACATCAACAATGAGAATAATCACTGGTTGCAGCACTAGTCGTCTCTGTATACCTAATTGTAGCCTTTGTGTACAAATGTGTGGTTATCGGAACAGGATTTCCCTGCTCCTCTTCACTGTTTGACCTTCCTCGGACTAACACGAGCTGACTGTAATTGCGATCCACGACCACTGTGTACTGGTTGTTTTTTGGTTTGCAGCACCTCTGCGACTGCTTCTGTAAACTGTATGTGCCTGAGGTACTATACCCAACTCTGATCCTGTCGGTTTGCAGTTGTTTTTTTCTATTGAACTGATCATAGTAATCTGTTGTGATGATCCGGTTTGATCTTTGAAGTTACTTAGTGACCAAGACAGAAACATTAAAAGGAAAAAAAATCAAAGTTGTTGTCTTTTTTTTTTTTTTTTTTTTTAAGATCTTTATTTCTTGTGCAGGTGGTTCAACAATGACTAGATATGATTGGTGTTTTGTAAACATCAGTTGGTTACATATAACATTATCAATGAGAATGAGTTGGTTTAGGGTGATCAGGGGTCATTTGAACATTTACAGTACATAAAATAATGAAGATTCCATTGCTTCTAAAAGCCTAATACTGAAATAGGGCTCTTGCTTTCGTCATTGGGGTTACCCTAAACCACATCTGACCTAACATATTCTGACATTACTGATCTTGAGTAAAAGTAATCTAAACATATCTGGGCACAAGAAAGGTGCGAATAATATAAAACGGTGACTTAAGAAAATGTTAAAACAGCTAAATATTTGTTCGTTGGGGTACAAATGGCAGCACTGACTGGGTGCAGATTAAGTATAGAAATATATCTGCATAACCAATCTGCTGTCCCACTTCAGTGCTGCACTGAAACACTAACAGCAGTCACAGGCAACAGGACGACAGTCACTGACAATAGTTACAGATCCACAGATTTACAGGATGCCTCTGCTTTAAGTTTGAAGGTGACTCAATGTGGAGACCCGAGGCTTTGCTGGCAGCTTAGCGTGCTAATTAGAGGCGCCTATTGTTGTGTACAAAACCTGGCGTAAGAATCAGTCATTCAGTGCAGTACAAAACAGTGTAAATTTAGAAAAAAAAAATGAAAGGAACAGCAAATCACACATTGGCAGAGCCACCAAAACAGCTCCTCTTGTTGATATCAAGTCGATCTGATTATTGTGTGTCAAGAAAAGGTGCTCTGAGACAAGAAGATAGATCAGTACACTATTGAAATGGGAAATGAGAGGCATATAATTTGAAGTGATATGGAAGAACTAGATAGCACAACAGACTACACAAGTTATTCTCTGTTGAAGTGGCAGACCTTGCCCTAGTAGTTAATTCTGATATCTTGTTATCTGTTACTCTGTGGACTTGGTTCCATTGAAGTCGCCCTGGGAGTCAGCCTCCTCCTCTGAGGCATCCTCAACCACCCTTCGGCCTCCGCCCATACGTCGAGGTGTGCTGCCAAAGGAGGGTTCATTTCCACGCCTAAAATGTCATAGAGACACAAACATGATGGAGACACAAACACAAAAAACATTGCCAGATTCAGAGGGGTGGTTATATGACAAGATACATTTCTGAGCTGGTTAAAGCTGTTTGAAAACCACTCGGGGTGTTGAAACGCAGATGAAATACAGAATGTACAGGTTGTGCTTTGGATACAGGTTAAGCACGCCGGTTATCTTTAACTCATTTGAGTCCTGGCTCAGGAAAATGAGTTTGGTTTATGGCAATTAAACCAAGCACTGAGAGGAATATGACCACCAGGCCGAAATTGGTGTAATGGAAAAGTTACCTGTTGTGAAATATTTTAGATTTCTAAATCATGGCAGCTGATCAGTCATATTTCCCTCAGTTAGGCTAAATGGAAGAAACAGCATTAAGAGTGTGCACAGTGGAATGAAAAGTTATGTTAATTAATAAGAAATGGTGATAGGCGTAACTTTTAAGCGCAGAGGTACCTGCTGTGTTACTCCTTGGGTTCAGGGTTGCCTCTGGAATAGAGATGGACACCATTGTTTTGTGTGTGCTTTGTAAGACCTCCTTACTCAATCTATTTGAATGCTTTCAATGTGTGTTTACAACCCTCTGAAGATGAACGCTGTGACAATGTGCTCTTCAGTACTCAGATGTAGCTGACCTGAGAACAGTTCACACTATCTGAATTGGCTTGTTTTGTGTGAAAAGCTGTGTAATACCCATATTTTACTCACACCCAAATGTCCTCCGTATCCTGTTGTAGCGTCACATCAATAAAAAGATCAGCAAAACAAACAAATACAAACAAAGCCATGAAGATAGACAGATTATTTGTCTTTGACACTGGGTCCTACCTGAGTTTGCTCTTGAGAGAGTTGACCTCGCGGCTCAAGGCATCGCTGGATTCGGTGGCTTCATCCAGCTCGCGCTGAAGCTTCCTGCGGGCAGCTGTAGCGCGTTGCGACTCCTCCTCTGACTCCTCGAGCTGCCGCTTCAGCTGCTTCATGCGAGTATTCGCCTTTTCCGCCTGGTCAGCGAACAGAGTAAATATATAAACTGTACTCTTTTGATAAGCCATACCTGTGCACAGGACTCCAAATATCAACCAACTCACAAATGTGAACAAACTTCCTTTTCTGCGAACAATCAAGAAAATACAGAGACTTGTGTTTGAGGATGGGTGCATTAAGCAAGTCTACCTGGTCTTTGTACTGCTCTCCCTGTTTCCTTTCGTCTTCCACCTGCATAATCAGGTCCTTGAGCTTCTTGTCCTTCTGGCGTAAACTCTTGGCAGATGCCTGCTTGTCCCTGAAAAAAAACAAAAGGGGAGTTCAGGGAGGAATTCTGGTAAAAGTTATCTGTAGAAAACTTTCTTAAGTGCACTATAACATTGGAACCTAAAAGTACTGTTCTGTAGAGAAAAAAATACATTTTCATCAGACATAACGTTTGACCCTGACCTGCTCTCCTGCTCCAGCTGCTCCTCCAGCTGTGCCACTTTAGCCTCCAAAGCAGAGATGGAGGATTTGAACTTGGACTTGACCTGGTTCTCCATCTCCAGGAGCTTGGCCTTCAGCTCCTTGTTCTGGCGCTCCATCTGCTGCCGGGCGCTCTCGTTCTTCTGGGAGGTGGTGCGCTCCGCCTGCAGCTCGGTGGTCAGCTGATCCACCTGTGGACGCAAAGCATGTGAAAAGAGGGATGTTTGCTGCTGCTTTTCAGCCAGTCAAAGACTCAAGCAGCTGCTACTGTCCACTTACCTGCTGCGTGCTCTTCCTCAGCCTGTCGTTGATGATCTCCATGTTGCTTTGCTCTTCCTCCAGCTCCTCCTCCAGCTGGGAGATCTTAGCCTCCAGACGACGTTTCTCATCCGCCAAGGCTGACCTGCAGGTGTGGAGCACAGCAGAAAACAAATGTAACCTCTTCTTCTGCATTCATTTCATAAATAAAGCAACAGAGTGAAAGCTCCACTCACTTTCCAGAGGAGTTGCTGGCCAGCTCATCAGACAGCTCATCTCTCTCGGCCTCTGCCTGCTTTCGTGCCCTCTCAGCTGCTGCCAGGTCCTACAAACACATTGGTGACAAATCCTTTGTTTCAAGCCTCTGCTCTCAAACAAGCTGTCACCTTGTTAGGAATCAAATGTGTTACCTCCTGTAGCTGCATGAGCTCAGCCTCCAGAGTCTTGGCCTTCTTCTCACTCTCCTTTGCGGTGGTCAGCACCTCCTCTCTGGCAGCGCGGGCGTCCTCCAGCTCCCTCTGATAGTCCTTCATCTGGGCCTAGTGAGAGGAAGACAAATATGGAGAATGACTAAACATTCTGCGTTGATTTATCTACCAGGTATATTTACGATCCACTCCATTACTGATCCATTTAATGACTAAAGCGGCTCAAAATCATCCATAGTAAAATTGCACTTTAATGTAATTTAATGTTTAATTTAGTGTTTAATGCAATTGTTTTAAGAAAAATGACCTTCCTGTGCTGAACCTGCTGCTCCATTCCTTCACTCTCACCTGGAGCTTGCGGAGCTGTTTGATGGCCTCATCCCGTCCCTTACTGGCCGTCTCAATCTGTCCCTCTAGATCTTTCATGTCAGTCTCCAGCTTCTTCTTGGCTGCTGTCGCCACGGCCCTCTGCTTGCGCTCATCCTCCAACTCCGTCTCCAGCTCACGAACCTGCGGTCAATAAGCATCTTTGCTTAGACTCACGTCTCATTCTCTGATGGTTTATCAGATCACATAGTTTCATGAGGAGGTTGAGATATTCCATGACTCTTTACCTGCTTAATGAGCTGTCTCTTCTTCTCCTCTCCCATCTCATCTCGTCCCTGGAGGTCCCTCTCAAACTGCGCCTTCAGGGCCTGCATATTGACCTCCAGTCGCAGTTTGGCATCCTCAGCTGCCTGCAGTTCATCCTCCAGCTCTTCCAGCTGTGTCTTCATCTCTTCCACCTGGGCCTCCAGGCCTCGCTTGGACTTCTCCAGCTCGTGAACCTGCAATCAAATTGCCAAGTTCACTACTATATAACAAAGAAATGAAACCAGTTGACCATAAACTTTGAGGTCAGTCCTCCACTCTCATGTGTGACACATTCTGTGATATTTCAGCACTAACATTTTTTCCAACATCATCCTTGGAGCTGATCAGGTCTTCCATCTCCAATCTCAGGGCCTTGTTGGCTCTTTCCAGCTCTTCTCTGGACTCCTGGGCCTCATCCAGAGCTCTCGCCAAAGACAATGCCTTGGTCTCCTTCTCTCTGGCCTCGGCTTCAGCCCGGTCTCTCTCATCTGCATATTTACTAGAGATACTCTTCTCCTCAGCAAGCATCTGGACACCAGAGAGGACAGAAAGCCAGTTCCATGAAATTTCCTTTTTTAAATGTCTTATATAGACTGTAAACTGTCTGTTGTGAAAAGTGTTACATCTTAGTTTTCTTATGGCAGTTATCTTTTAGCGTTACCAGTATTCTGAGTCAACTGACCTGGTCAAACTTCTTCTGCTTCTTCTCCAGGTTTGACACAATCTGTCTCTGACTGTCCAGGTCCATCAGCGTGTCCTCGAGCTCCTGCTGCAGACGGTTCTTAGTCTTCTCCAGCTTGTCATATGCAGAGGCCTTCTCCTCAAACTGTGTGTTCGCTGCCTCCAAATCCCTCTGCAGACGTTTCTTTCCTTCCTCAAGCAGCTCAACGTTACCCATCAATTCCTCTAGCTTCTTCTTGGAATCTGATAACTGTGGACAGAGGAAGACAATAAATCTACCTTTTGTTTTAGGGTTTGTTCATCCTACAGCATCTATGCTTACTCCTGCTTTCATCCCACCTAGAGTAAAGAATTCTGACCTGGATGTTGAGTGAGGACACGTGTCTCTCCACATTCCTCTTGGCCTCCACCTCCTCCTCAAGCTGCTCCTGCAAGCTGTTCTTATCGTCTTCTGCTTGCCGAAGCTTTGTAGAGAACTGCAGTTTCTGACGTGTCTCTTCAGCCAGGAGTTCCTGTAGAAGCACAACGAAGTGAAAGGACGATGCCTTCAATTTTTACCTACTGCAAACAAACATCATTCAGTGTAAGTTATTGTCACAGAAAATATTACATGTTGACTGTTCTGTACTGTTTCATCTCTAAAAGTCGTTCCTCACGTCCAGTTACCTGTGAGTCTTGGAGCTGGGAGGTGAGGCTGCTAACATCTTTGCTTAGTTTGATGTTCTTGCTCTCTGCCTCATTCAGCAGGTTTGTCACACTCTCCAGTTCAACCTGTAAGACAACAAAGATGTGAATTCAGGGACTTCTCCATACATCAGTGTGGTAGCCTCTAAAAATGCAAACTTTTTTATGGACACTTATACTGCTCGATATTTACAGTGATCTTAGAGCAGCGTTCTCCCAGCTCGGCCTTCTGCTTCTCGCTGTCAGTGAAGCGCGACTGCAGATCTGCAACCTGCCCTTCCAACTTCTTCCTCTTGTGCTCCCCGTCTTGTTTGGCCTGGCTGAGCGAGCGCACCTCCATGGTTAATTCTGATGTCTCCTTCTCCAGAGCTTGTTTAGCCTTCTCCAGGTTTGACTTGACCTGTGTAGAGAGAAGATACAAGATAACTAGGCTATGTTTTAAAAAGGAAAAAGGGGGAAGTTTGTATTTCTGAAACTCCATCGACTTAAATTACCAAGAGAAATTAAATGTAAGGATTTATAATGTTGGATGAAATGATTCAGGCCTACTCGTTTGGACTGCTCCAGCTGCTCTGTAAGCTCCTCCACTGCCTGGGTGTGTTTCTGTCTCATCTCCTGTATCTGGGACTCATGGGTCCGGTTCTCATCCTCGATGGCTCTCTTCAGCAGGGTCACCTCCTGCTCACGTTTGGCCCTGGAGGGATGGTTCATGTACATTTTTGTCTTATTTTGCAAATATGCTATCATCTTTGTCTCATAACATGACTGTATGCAAGCTTTCTAGGAATAAAGGAATATCAGCGTTTCTTAGTTTGCTGCAGTGTTGGTCATCTTTTCTCAAAAAATGATTGTGCCATATCCATAAATTCCTGATAGGCAATCACTTGATAAAATCTCATTGATACATTTTTGTATATGTCATTGTTGTTTGACTGACCTTAGCTCCTGCTGTGTGGCAGTGGTGTCCAAGGTGTCCTCTAGCTCAGACTTGAGGGCCTCCAGCTCCTCCCCAAGGTCCCGTTTGATCTTCTCAGCTTTGTTCCTCGCCGCCCGCTCAGAGTCGAGGTCCTCTTGCAGGTCGGAGATGTGTCCCTCCAGCTCTCTGATCTTCTTCAGAGCGTTGTTTTTCTGAGCTGTCTCATCTTCTAACCTGATAGGAAGACAAGTGTATATAGCAGACATTATGGAAACAGCATCTAAGAAGTTAAAAGTTGATGTGTTGTACAGGTGTTTAATGGTATTGGATGCTATTTTTGTAACTTCTTATGATTTTACCTGGCCAAGGCATTCTGTAACTCCTCCTCCTTCTTTGCGAGCTGGGCTTTGAGGTCAGCAATCTGGGCCTGCAGGTCTGCTATCTGCTCTTGCATGTCATTCGACTCTGCTTCCAACTTGCGTTTAGCCTTATCCAGCTCCTGTCGACCTTTCTCTTCTTTTTTCAAGCGGACTACAAGTAAAGAGGAGACAATTGGCATAAATGTTTTCCAAAAACAAACTTAGTTTGTGATATATAAAATAAGGTTAAGGTGTTACTGCATGATGGCCTATAACAGTTGATTACCCTCTAGTTCAGAGATCATTGACTCGTGTTTATTTTTGAGCTTGGTGAGGTTCTTTGACTTCTCTTCTTCCTCTGCCAGGTTGGTACTGAAGTCTGCAATCCTTTCCTCCATCAGTTTCCTCTCCTACAAAACACCAAACAGATCATCTTTCAATAGAGTAACTCTTTAAAAGAGGGACTGAACAATGGAAGGGCCTGTTTGTCTGTACGCACCTTTAGCAGCTTGTTGTTCTGGTCCTCCATCACCAGGATGTCGTCCTCCAGCTTTTTGATCTTCCCCTCACAGGTTACCTTCTCCAGCTGCAGCTTTTGGCGAGCATCTTCTTCCTCCTCCAAGTGTTCTTCCAATTCCTACATGAGGAATACAGAAGCTTCTGTAAGTATTTGTTGTTATTTTGTTACATTACCAGAGCTTACACAGTTCAGCATAGAAAAAATGAAGGTCAAGCTTCTTAGCTATATAACAGAAACAAGAAACTATAATTCAATAAACAAGACTGAGATGTATAGACCTGCATCTGCTGTTGCATCTTCTTCTTATCCACTAACAGCGCCTGAGCCCGTTCTTCCTCGTCGTCCAGTCTCGCCTCCATCTCATGAAGGATTTCCTCCAGCTCCTGCTTCTTAGCTGCCAGTCTGACCCTCATCTCCTCGGCCTCAGCATACAGCTCTGTCTCTGCTTGAAGCTGCTCCTGCAGTGCATTCCTCTCCTCCAAAATCTGGAGCAGATTGACAGAAAAGCATTAGTATCAGCTTCATTTTCAATAACAACTTATTTGTATTGACTTGGTGTAACTTATGTATTAAATAACCAGTAAAAAGGGACATACAATTGTTACTTACAAGTATAAAATGAAAGTGAAAAAGTAAGAAGCAAAAAAGAAAAACAAAACAATTTTAGAAATAAGTTTATCATTGTTGCAGATTTCATTGTTTACCGTTGTGTGTTTCAAGGTGACCTCCTTCAGCTCTGATTCAAACTTAAGAGCAACTTCTTTGGCTCTCTGCAGCTCCTCCTCCTTCAGACCCATCTCCTCCTCCTGTCGGGTCACTTGCAGCAGAGGCTTGACCTGTGGTGCAGGAGGACACGCAACATCACATTTTTAAACTGGGTACAGGCAAAGAATTGGCAACGAGTGGTTTTGTTGCTTTCCTATGCAGAATAATTGGCTGACCTTTGTGAAGAGCCTCCACCACTGCCAGTTCCTGAGTTTGAGGTAGGCAGCACAGTTCCTCTGGATCACTTTCATGGCAGTGAGTTGCTGTTGTCTCTTGGCAAATGCCCTTTAAAAACACAGCAGTGAGACAAATATATCATGTATGATGTGTTTTGTAATTGATGAAGATACAAACAGCGAAAAAGCCCCCATCTACTGTAAAACATAAAGGGAAAAATACTGTCTTGAAAAGATTAGATATAATGGCATATAAGAGCACAATTTATTCACAGTTAAACTATGTGAGAGGAACTTGCATATTCATACTTTCTGGCCAAGAAGCCTCTCGCCTGGGCCTGGAAAGCAATGATGACCACAGTGATCTTCAGATCTCTCTCCTCCTCCAGCTGGGCGAGCACTCCTGTGCGGAAGAAGATCTTACTCTGTCCGATCCTGTACAGGTTGGGGTCTAAATCCAGGTGCTTAATCTACACAGGCAGTAAGAAGAAGAAGGCTCACACAGGGTATGACAACACCTGAAACAATGTCAGTTTCATTGGACCTTTGAACTTATGTGATTACCATGAGGCAGCAGGCCTGTTTGCCATCCATGAAACCTTTGGGGATAGCGTTAGCAGCCAGGATCTCATAACTACCAGACAGGAAAGAGACAGAGATGTCAAGAAAGGTTTACAGAGATATTGTAAACTCCAGGAGTTAGTGAGTCTCCTCCGCACTGACCGTTGGCGGAACTCCTGGAAGACGATTCTGTTGGGAAATCCTTGTCGGCAGATACGGATCCCCTCCAACACACCGTTACACCTGAGCTGCTCCAGGACCAGGTGAGCATCCAGCTTCCCTGCCTGGGACATCAGGTTTTTAGTTCAAATACAGTGGATTTTATGAAAGAAAAACATATACATACTTCAGACAGGCAGCTGGAGAGACTAAGCAAGTGAGAGTTGGCCTCCTATAAAACAACATGACTGCTCAATATGTATAATGTATAATTTTGACACTGACATTTTATAATTTTAAGACACTGACATTTTTCACACTGTGTCAAGTAGACAGCATCTTGAAAGTAGCTCTGCCATAAGAGACACTGGTGTTAATGACATTGCACTTTTGTTTACCCTCTTCTCGTGGTTGGGAATGATACATCTGACAAAGTTGGGCTGGGTGTTGTGCAGTGTGGTCATAAGTTTGGCCAGAGACTCCTTGTAGAGCTGTCCCACCGTGCGGAACATCCCCTTCTTGGTCTTTGAGGCGCTCGGCATGGAGCTGTCTGTCATCTTGGCTAGTGTGTCCAGACCCACCACTCTGTCCGCTGAAACAGACAACACATTGTTACATTAATGGGAAAATGGTGTGTTCACTCAAATTCAAGTTTCAAATGTGTTTAGATTCCATAGTAAATTTAAGACTCCTTTGGGTATGAACATTTTTCAAACTACTTTGATGGCACAATGTTTTGTTTGAATCCAGGTGCAATTTGAATTTTTTCATGTGTAAAATGGTTGTAACCAATCCTCACTGATAAATCCTTTCTTTATAAATGTAACATTGTTAGGAAGTTATGTTTGTCTCACTGTCTTTCCAGAGGTCTTGCACAAACTGGCTGGAGGAGTTGCTGAGCAGCGCTGTGACGTTGTCATTCAGAGGATCCATGTTCTTTGTCAGCCAGGCTGTGGCGTTGTAGTCCACCTACAAACAAAACAGTCAGTGTTGTTAGAGCTTGTCAACATTGTTTTTTTTTGGTTTTTACAATCAGCAATCATCACAGCAACATTATTTTGAATTAAAATTAACATTAAGATTAAAATGATATAATTATCAATGTACGATCTGATCTCAACAGAGGGCAACATATAGTTTTATTCATTGTAGTACACATGTCCCCTGACACTCACCCTTCCAGCATAATGAAATATAGAAAACTCAGTCTTGTCTTTGAGCTGTTTCGGTTTGGCGAATTTAACGTGGTTCCCTTGTGTGTTCATGAGTTTCTCCACAAAGGAGACATCTGTGGCTTTGGGGAACCAGCACTCCTCATCCAGCAGGGCCAGGATGCCTGGAGGGTTGTTCTGCAGACAGTGCGCAGTGATTAATCATGCCAAAATTTCAATTAAGACACATCGTACTGAATCACAAAACATCTGCACTAGGCAGGAGAACGTACTTGGCATGTCCTTTGAACCAGCCGAATTTAAACAACATTGTGCTTTAATTGTGTCGTGGCCACTCACCGGTCTTTCAATGAGCTCAATGCAGGGCTGCAGGTCCAGGCCGAAGTCAATGAAGTTCCACTCGATACCCTCCCTCTGGTATTCCTCCTGCTCCAGGATGAACATGGTGTGGTTGAAGAGCTGCTGCAGCTTCTCATTGGTGTAGTTGATGCACAGCTGCTCAAAGGAGTTGTCCTACAATGGCAACAAGCAAACAGAACAGAACTGAAGAACACATATCATACATGAACATATTTGTTTTTAATAAGCTACACAACAGTATACATTAGCCTCTGACTCATCAGCATGTCCATACCTCAAAGATCTCAAAGCCAGCAATGTCGAGGATTCCCAGGAAGGAGGCTCCTTGGCGTTTGGTTTTGTCTAGGGCCTTGTTGACTCTGGCCAGGATCCAGCGGAACAGTCGCTCAAACACAGCTTTAGCCAGGGCTTCGATAGCAAAGTCAGCCTAACAAATACACAGAGAATATATCTTATGAGAGATCAGAGTGATGGGAAGTGTTCATTAAATGCAGTATTTTTTTCATTGTGCTTATCTATTTCACGACATGCTCTTTCTGTTTTACCTGCTCTTTGGTCTGTGCCTTCTGCACCACCTCTCTGCCCACTTTAATTCGAGGGGTGAGGATGGCACGGGTGAAGTCCGTCACATTGATGCCCTGCAGGTGACAAACCTTCTGGGCCGCTGGGGGAGAGAATTGCAGATATTTTGTTACACTGATAGGAATAACTGTATTTTAGATTGTGAATTTGGTAAAAGCTGATTAACACATGTGAAAAAGTTTCTGATGGTGGGGGGGGCATTGTTGTCTAACCAGTGTTGTCGGGCATGGTGGCCTGTTCCTGGTTCCTCTCTTTCTTGAACTCAATGTTTCCCAGCTGCATGACAGTGGAGCACACCTTCAGGATATCTGATGCACAGAGAAATGACAGTTAAGCAGCAGCAACTTCCCTAATCACACTCAAAGCAGTATCCTAATGTCGCCAAGCTGGGGAGATATGATCACTGATACCGGTTCTCTCCTCCTCGGTGAGGCCCATGATATTCATGGCCTCCATGGTCTCTTCATACATCTCATCGTCTTGCTGGCCAGGGATCTGAACGTGGCCCGCACTGAGGAAGCGGTAATTACTGAATGGCTCAAGAAGAAGCTCCTCTGAAAATATGCCACACAAAGAAAAACAGTTCAAGCAAATTTCTCAGATTTGACTTCATTATCATGGTTTCACATCAGTATGAGGATTACCTCTATGAGTTTAGGAAATTCTACAACCTTATGGCCTTTGAAAGATTTTTTAAATGCACAACAGTCAAGCTGAAACCAACACTGACTCCCCTTTTCTCTTTGTAAGTTTTAATTTGAGAAAATGAGACACTCTCACGACAGCAGAATGTTATATTTCTAACGATACAGAAAAGAGAAAAGCAGTGTTTTTTTTTACTGACCACGCAGTTTGTCCTTGGCACCAGCAATCATGTAGTAGAAGATGTGAAAAGCTCTTTCTGTCTTTGCTTGTCTGATACAGCGCGACTTCTCCAGCAGGTCTGAGAGGTTCAGCTGTTAAAGAAATTAATACTGCACTAATTTGCCTCCCTGTCTTCCGTTATGTGTATGAGACAAAAAAAGGCACACCAATAATAATGATTAACTACACAAAACTGGCAGCACACTTATTAAAAATGTAAGTACTTTAGCTTTGAAATACATATCTGAAAAAACAACCTTAAAGAGTGGAGCTGTTGTAAATTCAAGATATAATTCAACTTCAACAACTAAAGCCGACGTTTTTTTTTTTTAGAAACCTCAAAAAATCCTATATTTGATTAGAACTGATGCAAAGAATAAGATTTCTGTTTTCTTTAGTGTATTTTTCCAAACAAAAGCCATTATCCCAGAGTGAAAAAAAGCCACACATGAGAGGATACAAGTCTCAATATTGGCTCCAACAATGTAGCCGGTCACATCAAAGTTGATTCGGATGAATTTACCCTGAGATAAGGAAAGACAATGTTACAGGATGACAGGAGGATTTTTAATGTAAGTTGTAAAAAAGTTATTCTGGTACTACGATCAAAAACTGCATACTCACAAATCGGGAGGAGTTGTCATTTTTGATGGTCTTGGCGTTACCGAAGGCCTCCAGGATGGGATTGGCCTGCAGAAGTTGCTTCTCCAGCTCCCCCTAGTGAAAACATTCATATACAGAAACAATGCTATTACACACTGACTGGTTGCTGGGGGCGGGGTGCAGTAGGTGGTGGATGCTGGGGACGAAGTGGTTCAGGGGTGGGTATGGGCAGGGGAATATTATCACTGACGATGGACTTAAATAGATGAAAAACGAGTGATGAATACCTTTTCTGATGAGTAAATCTATAAACAGATGTAACATGACAATACAATTATTTTCTTCATCATTTCTGACTTCCTCCAGTATTTTACGTAACATGGACACATGACCGAAAGACTTCTCCATCAGTTTTGAGAGATGTTGTTAAAATGAGAAGAAGCTGCTGTTGTTGATGTGGAAACAGACAGATATGGAAGACTGAGGTTCTGTTGGGTCAGACGAGGCATCTGAAATTACGTCAACTTTACAAAACCTTTGATGAATCCTGCCACAGTCTTTGCATTCAATGTGTCGGCAAATTAAAATGATTCACAAACAGCTGTGATGTGTTTCCAGCGTGACTGCCAACTGATGGGTGGAGCTGGGCGATGGTCGGTAAACCAAGCAGACAGCCCGTCAGTCTGCATGGAGCTAATCCATTTGATCAAAGGGGTCTGTGTCAGCCTAGCATCAAGGTCAGGTGCTGCAGACCTCTACCTTAAATACTTTCCAGCTTAAAAACACTCCCTTCAGCTATCCTGTAAACGAGCTAAAGCCACCCAGAGGAGAAGGGCACAACTCGTGCCATGGTGCCATGAAAACAACAGTGAAGATTAATGACGAATATCTGGTAACCTCAAACTTGATTTTCAGGACTTACTCAGAATTTAAAGATACATTTAAGAAAAAAGGAAGTAATTTCACAAACAATGATCAAAAGTCAATCTTCTTTAAATGTGGAAGGAAAAACAGGAACATACAGACCGGCTGAAGAGGTGCAGCTCAGAGTTGGCAGAGCAGAGAGGAGGGTCGTGTTCATGAAAGTCACTGTGGGAAAGAAAGGAGAGAAAAGAAGAGAAATAGAGTGCAGCAAAATGGCAAGAAAGTGACAGCTGATGGGAAGGATTGTTCTTAAGACACTTTAAATAAAATGCTCAAGCAGATAACTAAGGAGCAGTTGGCTAAGTCAAAAGAGTGCCAGAGAAAGTGAGAGCAGAGAAAAGAGAGTGACCCAGTGCTATTTCCGTTCAAGCGAGATCTGTGGGAGTCTCGAGGACAACATACTGTAGAGCATTATCTCGGGGGTAAAGACCCTAAGGGTGAGTGAGGTCAATGGCAAAAAGAATCATAGCTTTGACCCACAAAGTAGTCCTTTCAATATAGACAACAACGCTAGAGCAGCAGCACAAACATCACCATTTACTCAGGAGCCGGGACACCATCTTACTCAGGTACGATCCTGTCTGAAGAGCTGTTTTAAAAGGGCGACCAAATCTCATTTCACCCGAATCAGGGCATTCACAAGTCACTCTAACGGCAAGGGTGCATTTCCTCTGGGCACCCTTTGCACCTCAGGGTAAACGGCAGGTAGGAGGATGAGGAGGAGGGGAGGGAAGGGAAGGGCGGGGAGGAGTAGGTTGTTGTGTTTGATAAAAACAGGAGATGGGCATGCTCACACTGTGCTCGTTGATCTGTGAGAGACCCTTTCACTGCCAGCGAGGCTCTGATTTGCTCTCAGCTGACAGTGAGAGGGTGTTCATATGAAGACGACACAAAACTCAACATTATATACCACTTTAGGAGTAGACAGCACTAGACGTCCTTCACTAAACATTCGAGTGTCTTTGATTCAGTACTATGATGATGATCATGCAGTCTAAGTCTTGGGTAAGATAAAGAAAGGACGAATGTTAGGGTAAAACACCTTCTAACTCAAGAACAGTAAGATTTGGGATCTTGACCCTTGGTGTAAGACAAAATGATTAAAAATAGAGAGGAAAATATTCTGGCTATTTCTGTGAAACTTTCTCCATGCATTTTTCTAACCTAAGGAAGAAACACACACAAACACTACACACAAAAACACTCCAGGCATTCCCCTTTACTCACGTAGGCAAACTGTGTTCCTGATTGTTGCTATTTGGAGGAAATGGCGATATACAGGATTAAACTGGGCAGATTCCTACACATGTTGAAGAGTGAGGGAACTGGCTGACAGAACCGAAACTTTGAATACAATGTGACTTCTTTCACACAGATACTTACAGCACTACTGTCCTTCTTGCCTTTATGCGAGGAGGCCACAACAGCCAGATACTGGATGACCTTCTTGGTGTTCTCAGTCTTTCCAGCACCAGACTCTCCACTTGAGAGGAAAAGAGAGAGAAGAGGGATTAAAAGGTGCAGGAGAGACAGTAAAAAGGACTGAGAGAGAACAAGAAGATAAGCAGCACTGACAGGTAGTCTGTTCACAGTTCAACAACAGTTCAACACTTTAATTGAATGAAAATCATGTGCAGCAGACATACTGCAACAACATCTGGCACAAACCACACACACACACACACACACACACACACACACACACACACACACACACACACTTAAGACCTGAATATACAGTATGTCAGTTGATCAGGTCCCCCAGCAACATCTTTCAACCACCTTTAAAATGTGTTTTTTGTTTTTACACAGATGAGCCTAGCACATAGCTTATGTAAGAACACGTGTGTATCTCACAAACTATTGATTTATTCCTTGAAATAAATGACCACAGAAGTGTCACAGAACTAATGGCCTCATACTTCAGAAAATCAGTGTGTATATAGCTGGAAGAATATACACATGTTTAAGTAATGCACAAAATTATCAGGAGTCATGATTGATGCCCTTAACCTAAAACAAACAGAAAAAGATGCTCTATCTGTTAAAATATATTTACAACTCGAAGTTTTTCAAAGAGGAGCAGGAGCACATTCTTTCCAGAAAATGATCTCGGACACTTAGAAAGAACGAGTTGAACGATACCAGAGACACCAGCCGGCAGTCCAATACACAGACACATGCTCAGACATGGGTCCATAAAAGGCATGGGATGCTCCCAGTGTTAGGGCTTGGCAGCTCTGAGAGGAATCTAATTACTCTGTCCTGCTCAGGTTTGTTAAGGATGTGCGACATCCAGGCTCCTACTGTAGGCAGCTGTTAGTGTAAAATAAATGCTGAAGGGAGTTTTTCCCCCACATGGTCCATCAAAATGTCTCTTCCTACGTGTTCTGCTTGCCATCAGTACAGGTTTCAATAATGAGAATAGGGTTATTTGAGACTGAAGTTTTTATATTCAGATGTGTTATAATGTTTTATTATGATTATTTAGTTATTTCTAAATAAAGGTTTTTCTGCTGAAAAAAATGTGACACATTCATGTCCCCAATGGGGTCAGGGAAGCAAAATTGAGCCACTTTATGGCCACTATGTCCATTCCATCAGTCAATTCTTTCACACACACACAATAAATATGAGACCCAGGAAACTGGTGACCCGGCTGGGATGAAATGTCAACATGGATTTAGTCGGCTCCAAGCTGTTTCCCATGGCAAATCTTTGCTACTGTTTGGAGGAATTTGAGGAATATGATGACAGAATGCCAAAATCACTAGAATAACCCTAGTGTCCAAAAGTACAATAGAAACTCCTAGAAAATGAGTCAAACAGTAGACAGCCTTTCAATGTATGCTACATTTTTACATTATTTATGATTATGTATGAGAGAGGTATAAGATAAGTGTCGTTTCAATTTTGTAGTAATTTTTGAGGTTGTCATTTGTGGTGGTGTTTGTACGAAAAAGACAAATCATGAGGATTTTTATATAACTGTTAAAACTTCTTTAAATGATATTTGAAATTAAACCAATAGAAAGAGGTGTTTTTTTATTTAGTTTTTTCATTATTATAAAGATTGTTAAGAAGTGTTGCTGCAGTTTTGAGTAAGGATGCCAGAAATCCCTCAACAGCCTTGCAGCCAGCTTGGCCACCATACATGGCTGATTATATGTTTATTTTTTTTGCGTGTCTATACAGAACCATGTAATCCTTACAAGCAAAGTTTAAACAGGAAATCCAAAAAATTAGTCTGCTGTGAACACATATTAACAAATTCCAACAAACTTCTTATAAACTATAGAGATGTGCCGCCTCTATGATTGACAGCTGTAAAACATAAACAATACAGCTTAAGTACATACAATACGGATGGATTAAACACGTGTACACATGCAGGAAGAGAACGTCATACATGACATTCCATGTGTCACAGCAGAAACATTTCTCCCATATATGGCTCTAAACCTAGACCAGCAGGAGCTCAAAGTGAAATCTTAAAGTAACTGTGTGGACCCAACTAATGATCCACAGAGAGCCAGGGTCTGCATTTCTGCTCTGTTGTATTACATCACTTCCAATTTATCACTTAAAAAAACATTTCTTTAAAACATGGGACAGTTTCTCTGAAGCCAGTATTATGTAATGGCCATTTTAATTGCTGCCAGCGAGTCCTTTATGACATAGGCATTATAATTACTTGACAGGAATATGTCCAAGACAGAGGAATCAGAATACTGTACTTGTGCTCTCTGCACAATCCCCCAGCAACAAAGCTAACTACTAGTTTCTTTAGACTCCTGTTTGGGAGTGAAAAAAAAGTTTTTCACATAAAAAGTTTCTCCATGTCTGGGAGTTGTTGGAGGACGATTGTGTTATCCAGGCAACCAGCCACTTTAGTTATTTCAATGTATAATTCTTTTTCCCATCATTGTTTCACATAGTCTCTAGAGTCCTTCTCATCGATGTGATGTAACAGATAAGCAGATAAGGCCTTTGATGCTTCCTGAGTTCTGGAAACAAAAAAAAATATGAATAACAATTGGTGGCTCTCTTGGATTACAACCTTGTCTGAAATAGATGCACATAGAAGTGATACCAGAATAGACCAATTGTCTTTACCAATGATGGTGTCACATGCAAGCTATCAAAGCATCCCTTTGGAGTTGGAACAGTTTATCACTTCAACCAATTTCCAAAATACGTTCTACACATTTTGTCACGACAGCATTAGACAGTCTTCATTAACTTCACAACTGGTTTTACATCACAGTTAACTATAACCTTCCTGCTGCTAGCAACATTTTCAAAAGTTTCCCACTGATAAAGAAAGCTTGATAGTTGAGGAAATGGTCTGATGTGATTGAAGAATTTGCTGCATCCTGGCATCAAGGCTATAAATTTAGAGTACAAAGGGCCCTGAGGGGGCGAGCCCTTCCTTCCATTTCCTTAACTAGGACCACTGGATATGTGAAGCTATGGTGCTACTGTTAACTCTAAGCTATTAAAAATAATACTGCAACATGTATGTGAAGCTGCACCAGTTCATGACCAATAATCCACTTTAATCACTGCAGTAGACTGAAAAAAACATGATAATGTCCAATTAGGGTTTCTTTTATTTTTGTTGTTTATATTCGGTCTTCCTAAATTTGTATTATTTAATGCATGCAATGCATAATACAAGTCCTCCCTCTATTAAGTTGTCCTTCTGATGATGTCAGACTGTGGTACAAGTTTTGTGGAGGTGGACAGTGGATAAACGTAGTATACAAGTGTATTTGATGTACAACATGTGAGATTAAAAATGAGTGGAGATCAAACTAAGTGGCTTAATAAAAAGAAAGCAATAGAGAGAATATGAAGTGAATCATGGCCTTGGCATGAACACAACTTTCAGGTTTCTAAAAGAGGAAAGGAAAAAAAAATTAGTTGGTTCATTAACTTTGTTTTCTATGAATTAAAGTCAAATTCAGGCCAGTTGAAAGATCAGGTTGTTCCTGCCAGACAAAAGACGATCATTTGTCCCTGAATGTCCGATGCCCCAGTCAAAGTTCTCAATAATTAGTTTGAAAGAAAAATAAATAAACAAAAAGGAGGCCAAACATTTGGAGAGCTAATCTGCTGCTCTCATCAGGACGCAGGGCATACTTCCTGACCGAGGATCTGAGAGGGGAGCGAGGCCACAACCCTCTGGGAGCAACATTCATCCAGCTTGGTTCCATTTGAATACATTGCATGATTCATGCAATGTAATCTAACAAAACCAAAACTTTCTGCATCCAGCCAGGAACAACCTTTATCAGTTATATCATGAATGATTCCTACTGGTTTCAGCTGGGTGCTGAGAGAGCAGAGAGGCATCTCATTTGTTTAACTCTGTGTTTACACAAGCATTATGTAACTGTTCTTCCACATACACACACACACACACACACACACACACATACACACACACACACACACACACACACACACACACACACACACACACACACACACACACACACACACACACACACACACACACACAGTCTTCCTTCTAGCATTACTGTGACGTCTAGGGAGAAAAGGTTAAAGACAGATGACAAAGGGCGAGTTTGGAGGTGACAGATTTTCACTCACGTGCAGAGAATGGACTGGTCCTCACGATCTGTAGAAACAACAGAGGTTTGTAGTGTTAGACATGTTTTATGACAAATCATTCACAAGTATTCAGTGCCCAGATCACTTATAAAGGCGTGAAAATGATGTGGTATACCCAAAAATTCTGAAAGCACAAATATGTTCTTCACTGTATTACACTTTATTTGGCTTGAGAATATGTGTGCCACATGTAAAACCACAGCCCTCTCTTCAGGAATGAAGATCAATCTCGTGTTAAACTTAATACGCCAGCTGGGACTCAGTTAAGGGCTTAGCAGAGGCTGTAGAAACATTGAACTTCCACAAATACTTTGATTTGTAACCATGAAATTCAATTCTGAATGTGCTGAGCAATGAGTCATTATACTGTCTCCAAGAATACTCCTGGGAGAATAGGCTGAGTCCATGTAAGGCCATTGTGTAACTGTATCCTCAATACAACCCCCCTGTGGGAGTACAGCTAAAAGAAACGATGACTTTGCTAGCATTTTTCAAAAAGTAAAACTCTCAGTTAATGTTACCTTGAGGCTGTACTGCAAATATGTGGCAACATGAAAAGTGCAGTGCATTCATTTATGTGCAGTGTCATCATTTTCATACAAATCTTTTGTGTGTGAGCACACGGTTACAACACAGACTGTCCTGAACTGTAAACTAGCACCGACTCTGACACTGGCTGCTGTTCCTCTGCTTCCCATTCCTTACATACACAAAATGCAGCCCGTTCCCTCTCTTCACTACCTAATTAAGGCAGATGGAGAGAGAGAGGGGGACTGAGAGAGAGACCGAGAGATAAAGAGTGGTGGCCAGAATTGTGAGCTTTTGTAAAACATCCAAAAACAGCACCTAAAGAACAGGGCCAGTTTTTCAGTGTAAAATATTTAGGAAGTGTTCAAAAGTCTGAAAATCTGATGTATCAATGTCTTCACACCTGTCTGGCATGCACTGGAAACACAGAAAGCAACACATCAGTCATCTCCTGCAAGGCGACAGCAAACTCTCTGCGGGAATTTCACATTTTTATCTCCTGGACATCAAAGACTTAAGCACAATTGTGGAGGAACGGGATCTCAGCCAAGACTGCAAGAAGAATGCTTAAAAGCTTAGACAGTGTTATCTGGATTTACTGCAGTTATGCACCACTTCCACTCTAACATGTGAACTTTTGATAGCATAGCATTCAGTGTGTAACATCCTACATCATTAGTCCTGATTTCATGGGAAATCCCACTAATGTATCAACAATAACAAACTCTCTGCCAACCACAATGTATACAGTAAAGGCTAAAATGGGATTCATAGCCGTGCAGCTTTGCTCTCACACTTTTGGTATGTGTGGGTCTTTGAAAAAACTTTACTATATCATGACTGTAAGACTATCCTGAAGCTTTACTGCTCTTCGATATAAATTATTCTTTAAAAGAGCTTCAAGACTCAAAAACAAGCTTGCCTGTTTTGATCACAATAGGAGACCAGCAAATTAAAACCTCACAAATTGGTAAAAGTAACAAACCATCTGGGCCTGAACAGAAATTCTGAATAATGCTTGCTGACTGCGCCACAAAACAACAGGAGGTTTATCTTTGAGCCAGGCATCCCAAAATTTGTCTGAAGAGAAATTTGGTTATATCTCTGGCACATTTAAAGTCACATCTGAAAAAAGTCCTTTTAAAATATTTACTTTTATGTGAAGGATTTTTATTAATTCTTTATTTAATTCTTTTTGACATATACTTAATTGAAAAGACAATATATTTAATGTTATATTTAATCAACTTCACTGATTGGTGTAAATATATATGCCGATTCTGAATTTGATTCCAGCAGCAAAAGATCTTGAAAGTTCATTTCACAGGTGAATTTGCAACAGGTGAGAATATCATGACTGAGTATGTAAAGGGCATCATTGAAAGTCTCACTTGTTCACGAGCAAGGGGGGGTGACTTTTTACCATTTCGTCTAACACATAATCATATAAAGGATTTTGCTGCATAGGCTGAGTAACACTTTGTAGAACCAATGTCAGTAAACAAAGTTCACTTGCATTCAGCTTTTATTTACATTTTACACAGCGTTCACTTTTTGGAGTCAGGGGTATATTAAGTGGCGATACTGACGTTGATTTTGCTGCTGACTTCGCTCTGTTACTCTGTTGTAACAGGCCATGTTTTAAACTTGACATCTGAATGGGTGGTCCACAAGCTTTACTGTCAATTGTCATTTCATATATCATTGTCCAAGTAAACATCTGATTTGTTTAGTCTAAAATAACTGTGGCAAATCAAGAGACACCTATTTTTATTCACACGGTGTCCTGGGTGGTTATGAGTGTGTGTTTCTCCCGCAAACTGAAATGCTCTCCAAGTTGCAGCTGTGAGGATTCCTCTGCAGGGATGATCTGACGAAGTGTAATCCAAACACTCACACAAACACAGATCAATCCTCCCCCTTATTGTTTACTTCTGACAACTTGTTTACAAGCAACGGCAAGAGGAGTAAATACACATTTCCTGTGTACCAGCCTGGTGGAACTTAAAATCCTCCAATGTAGACATACTAGTGGCAGTTGCATTCTTGAAATCAGGGAGTGCATTAAGCATTAATCCACATTGTAAAATACCCAAAGCAGATGTAGGATATCTATATTGACATTGTCGAAGGAATTCTGCAAATTGAGCAGAATCTAAACACTCCCTCTGATGTTATAGTACATCCATCAACTGACTGGAGCTGGATATTGTTGCAGTTGCATTTCTTAGTCTCCTGCTTTTCATATAAACAAGGGCTTTGTCTGATACCATTTTAGTACCACAATCCCTATAATTTATACACAACACATGACCACAACAGAAATGGAACAATTGCTTTTATACTGTGTCTGAATACACTTGCATAGCTTCTGTATGCTGTAGCTTTAATGTTTAAATTGATTCCCTTTAAACCTTGCTTAAGCTGTGCTGTTTGGTCCTCTATTGGTCAAATCCCCTAAAAAAGAGGGCTGACTGGTGAGCTAGTCAATCATTTGGAGAATGACCAGGAGGTGAAAACATCAGTACAGTAGGCGGCAGCAATATGTTGTGAAATACTGAACAGTTATATGACAGTGAAATGATACTACATGGTAACTGAGTTTCCTTAATTGCTTAATTAAATATATAAATGATTTGATCCTGACTGGGTGACATAAATGAGTGAGGAGTTATATCAGTACAGCAGTACTATCCATTTGATTAAAAATACAAGAACATTGCAAAGACACTGCAATATGTAGATGCCTTCTAAACCACTACTTCTTAAAAAAATATATCCAGTACATGTTTTCACCGTCTCTGGAGCAAAACCTCTTCTGTTATATCCATTTGTAGCTGGTCAGCTGGAAGTACCAGTACTATCATCTGTTTAAGGCGTGTATTCAACCTACAATAACAAAACCATCAGCTCAGGCAGCTCTCTCCGCAGCCACAAGGGCTGGGTGGTTTGGTTTCAGACGATTGGATAATTCCACTTTCTTTTGAGCCCTCTAAACAATGATTTCCTAGTTTTGCTGTCAAAACATCTTGCTTCATTGGGAAACTCATGAAACCAAGGAAGAGATGTATAGTCTACAACCCAAATAAACCAATTTAATAGGACCTTTAAATCCCATATTTTTTCATACAAGAAAAAGAATCTATGGTCTTCATACTGACCAAAGGAGAAAAAAAACTACAGTTAGAAAGTTTGAATGAAGAAGGAGAGCCTGCTGAAACAGGAAACATTTTACTGCCCTCCACCCATCTCTCAATCCAGATGTCAACTCCTCTGAGAGAACATCCTCACGTCAACATGAAGTCCAGTGGGCACGACCCCAAGGAAACACGAGAAAATGAGTCTATGGGAAACCAGCTGCTCTGAAGTCGTACCACTCAAAGAGCCATTTACAGTAAGCACGACTCTGCCAAGGACACTATCGTCACCTCCACAAGACACTGACTCTCAAATAGGCCATAAAATACTCTTTTGTACTTGTTTCTGTAGCCAATTTACTTCGTAATGAGCTGACAGAAGACAAGCTGATTTTGGACTGTACGCAATAATAAACACAGTTCTGCATTTGAAACTATTGAGCCTGACAGTGTCGGCCAGTTTGTGGTTTTTGCTAACCACTTTGTCAACATGACAGAGCTAAACGCTAGCGGCTGTCATCACTCTGACAGAGGCGAAACTTTTCACAGCTGATACCACAGTTCACCCTCAGCAACCTCTTAAAGCTACCAGCCAACACTTCAGTTTGACAGAAATTTTAGGAAAACAGAGGAGGCTTAGTTGTTTTCCAAAACTGATTATGTTTTATTTATACTTTAATTTGGTTTGATCAATTTTAGTGGGAGGTTGCTGGACCAGTAGATGACAATTTAGACAATTTCATGGATAACATCCCTCATCCTTGTGCTCGTTTTTGTTTGCAGTCCGATTATCAACTTGAGACACAAGAATGGAGCTGGTATTGTGAGACAATGTCTATTACCAGATTGATTCACATGTGTTGCAAGTATTGTCATTAGACAACAGCTTCTATGTTGTGAAACTGCATTTTAGCCAATGCGTTCTGCTGGTTGCTCTCGATACAAACTACAACAATATTAATATTATATTAATATTATTATATTAATATTAATATTAATTGGACTACAAATGGAAACCAGAACCACTTTGAAACTAAAATCTTGCCCTTTGCAAACATACTCTACATTCATGCAGATGTCTGTTTTGAGATTGTTGTGAGATTAGGCTGAGAGTAACTCTTAACATGTTATCTGCACACAACAGAGCTAATACAGCTAGAAACACACAACTCTAGACAAAGTCTTTATGGTTTATTCTTTATGGTAGATTTCACAGAGAGATGGGAATGGTGGAAACCTCCTACCTTGCATCATGTTTCTGTAGGCATTATCAGCAATGGAGTAGATGTGAGGGGGGACCTCATGTCGTTTCTTCCCTTTGTACATGTCAATGATCTTCTCTGAGTAAATGGGCAGCATTTTGTAGGGGTTCACCACCACGCAGAACAGGCCTGAGTATGTCTGAGAGACAGGAGCATTAAAAGATGAGTATGTTTGAGGACATGATTAGTAGTTAAAGCACTTAAATAAAAAAAAAAATACTGTAAAACCTCATGGATATCAGGACATCTGGCTGTTCATGCTATTTTTAAAGAGGTGCATTCAGGTGTACTTGCATTTATTTATACATGAGAATTAACATGAGAAGTTTAGGTTTAAGGGTGAACATCTGATTGTTAAGGTGTGAGTAAATGATTGTGGGATACTGTATACTTACATAAATAAGGCCAGAGAAGTACCTCTCGCGGATATTGTGCAAGACAGAGGCTTCGTTCAGGCAGGTGAGCTCTGCCATGTCCTCCACCTTGCTGAACTTGGGTGGGTTCATCTTCTGGATGTCATCCTTGTTAACCGTCACCTTCTTGGCATTGTCGACCAGCTCCACCAGCACCTCGTCGCCGTGCTCCTCCTTGATGCTGGCCGCCTCAAAGCCATGCTTCTCTGATGGGATCCATACCAGCTTCTTAGCCGACCAGTCAGCCTGAGCCATGGGGCTGTTCAAGAAGTCTTTGTCGACAAAGAGGAACTTCTCGTCCTCGGTTGGGGCCTTCTTGGACATCTTGGGTTAAGGTGGAGGACCAACTGTTGGATGGAACAGAAGAATTGGATGTTGGAAAAGAGTGAATGATAATGGAAGCAAATGCGGAAGGGAGGTGGAAAGGAAGTATGGAAGGAAGGAAGGAATTCTGTTAGGAAAGAAAACAAGCATGAAGCAACAAAGCCAAACAGTAAGGCAGGAAATTAGGTTTCAACAGAAGGTCAACAGTTACAGGGCATGATTTTGCAATGATGCATGAATTACAGTATCTTACAGAAACATTTCGCAACTCAAACTCTATATGACACATCACAGATAAACAAAAACCCTGCTGCTAGTGTCCTGTTTTCCTTTTTGAGTAAAATGAGAGCTTGTGCATTGGCTCAACTAAACACTGCACAAAGTGAAGACTCCTTGGTATAGGAGACATATGACTGAAGTTGCCTCCTGCCTTTGATTGTAAATCAAAGAGTGAAAATGTTTCGTCCACTGGGGAGTTCCAGTGCACAGTCATTCTCACAGACCTCCACCCCCTCTCGGCCCTACACTTTCACACATGCCACAGGGGAGACGCACAAACAATTCCCCTCCCTACTTTAGATAGAAAGATTGAGGCTGGGAAATTGATTTCAATTAAGTTAAAAACAAAGAACACTACATTTTTCTCATTAGCTTCATCGTAAATATCTCCAAACCATTAATGACTGCTGGAATTTACTCATACCCAATCATTAAGTCACTACTTAATTGACAACATCCATTTTTTCCCTGTCTTTCCCCTCCATCTCTCTCTCTCTCTCTCTCCCCCTGTCTCGGTGCTCCGAGGCTTCAGTCTCGTGCTGTGATGACCATATATGGGCCCCTTCTCTGAAGCAGGACTCTTTTTCTGTGGACCTAAACAGCAAGGCAAGTGAACTCCCAAACAAAGCCCATATAGGGAATAGTATGTCTCTGGCTGGCCTTGTCGTTTACTCCAAAATGATAACAGCGAGGCAGAGAGCCTGAGGGGGGCCCGGGCTTTAACAATCATGCTTCTTATGGGCGCTAAGCGGCATTCATTTTTAAATGCAACAGGCGGTGGCTGAATTCAGAACAAGTGTCTGGGACTCAGCCATGTCTGAGAGTAGTGCCTGCAGAGGGAGGCAGTGTGAAATGCCAACAGGTGCAGGAATTGTACCTGAACGTAACTTATATAACTAGATGAATTAAGAAATACAGCTTAAACATTTCAGTCATTTTTCAAGCAAAAATATCAAACATTTAAACATAGTTTCTGGTTTTTTTTGCCATTGGTTGGAGAGAAGAAGCAATCTGAAGACGTCACCTTGAACTCCAGGAAACTGTGATGAGCGTTCTTAACCATTTTAAGTAATTCAATAGACAAACGTTTAATTGATTAATCATGAAAATGGTTGTCAGGTTAATTGATAATGAAAATAGTCCTTAGTTGCAGCCATTCCAGGAAATATTTCAGATGTATCACGATGTTCTGCATCATTTGTCTGAGTTTTCCATTAGTGAGTCAAATATGTCACTTAAACCATATAATAACTAATGAATAGAAAGATTTAGTGTTACAACGAGTCTCTTCTCTCCACAGGCTTCCCCCCCCCCTTCCTCCATCACTCTGTACGCTGAGGTTGGCACACACTTTAATTGAGTGGGAACTATGTGAGACTCTGCCACTGAGCCTCCTGAGAAAGCCTATAAATGTACCCCAGGGAGCAGCCAAACCAAACCACCCAGAAACTACTGAAAGATATTGCATAAATATTACCTGGAGACAGAGACAAACACTTCCTATTAGTCAAAAACTGCAGAGCCTGCAGATACGCCCAGTGAGCTGAGGAAAAAAGGAAGGAACCAGCTGATGCTTTGATGATTGATTAAAGTCAACAGGCCTTTCCTGACACCCCCCTTGTGTCAAAGTGAGCACAGCCAATCAATGTCCCGCCCCTCAGCCCCTTTAACTTTCCTCACCACTGTGGCTTAATCCCTCTCTCTCTCTCTCTCTCTCTCTCTCTCTCTCTCTCTCTATTGTGTCAACACAGCTTCATACTCAGCCAGCACATCTTGAGGACAGCAGTCTAAGGTGGGGTTCACAGGGTAACAGGTTGATACCGGCTGACTGGAAATCTAAAGGATGACAAGGGCTAAGATGAGACTAAACAATCCATACTGCATGATAATGAATCTGCTCACAGTTAAACCACAGATTCCCAAGAATAACATTAATTGAAACCTACAAATGCTGCACACAAACTGACTTCCCTGCTTAATTCATTGCAAGCCACTGACTTTACTTCACTAACTGTTAGCCACGATTCTTAAACATATCACTCTGAGGTTGAGAGGAAGAAAAACAGATCAAATCTATGATGTGTCATATAATAATAATTATTTTGTTTTAGGATCTCTATTTCAAATAATAATAAACTAGTGGAATTGTCACCCCAGAGACTGAGTGACCTTTCTATTTGTGGCAGAAAGAGGTTGACCTACAGGGCCTGTGAATGATTTTACTCATTTCCTCTCTTGGCTGCTCCACAAACATCCTTGCTGTTATCATCTTGTTAATAAACCCCGACACATTAGGATTTCCATGCCTTTGTACAATGATTAGGTTGACAGCATGTAAATAATTAGATCACAAAGACTAAAGTGAACTCATGACAAATATGACAACCAAATACACTCTGAGCACATGATTTCCTCCTTTTAGCTCTGCCTGGTTTTTCAATCACAGGTCAAAGGGGCAGGCATAATGATTGCAGATGTTGCTGAACTAGTCACTAATGCCTATAATCACGCACAGAGGAAACATTCAAGAAAGGTTAAATAAACACCTTCAAAGCCAGCACTGATACTGGTTTCACTGGTGATGTGACAACTGTCAGGACTCAGTTGTGTTTGCATCTTCAGCCACAACAGCTTGTCAGAGGAGCAGCTTTATACAACCATATTTGGGAAACAGGAAACTCCATGGTTAGAGGCATGCCCGTGTCTTAACGGAGATATTCAGACACAACTTCCCCTTTCATCCTTGCTGCAGCGTGGTGCAGTGAAGGCAGCATCACTTTTACAGCTTTAAGAGCCAGTTCACTGTCTAAAACACTTGAAGTAGCATGCCAATATGGTTTTCCTTGGATTACACGTTTTAACCAACTCGATACATGATGTAAAATACGCATGAGCACCTGTCATTTTCTTCACTGAGTAACTTGAAGATGGGACAGAAACTGCAAACAAGGAAAAAAAAATTAAGCTAGTAAGCTAACGCTATTTTTAAACGTAAAGAATAATACAGTTCTGCGACAATTTTTAATTAAAGTTAGCGACGTGTGAGAGGGATGACAAGTGCACCGCAGCACTACTCGTGGGAGGGAACTCCAGAGTGAATGAAATACTCACATGATGTGAAGAAATTTGTGTTCAGGGGACCTTTTGGAAAGTCAGGGTCTGGAGCGGCCGGCGTTGACGACGAGGTACTCCAATAAACGAACAGTCCAAATGACCCCCGTCTCATTCACAGCTTTACCATTTAAACTGCGCACTGCTGCGCGAGGGAGGAGCCGCACGAGCCGGCCCTCCTCCTCCAGCATCGCCTCGCGGCAGGCAGACAGGCAAGCAGCATCCAGGAGGCAGCGGACATGCGCAGTACTGACAGCAGCAGCAGCAGCAGCAACAGCTGTACAGCAGGTATGATGTGAATGAGGAGCTGCTGAATGGAGCAGGCGGCCCTGCTGATAACACGTTAATAACAACACAAAGTCAGAGTAAGAAAATGTATTTTACAGCAGACATGAAGCATTGTCATGGCAGTAAAAGCACAGGTGTTTCTAATAACATTAACGATGGCGATTTTCTATTGTAGTGTCCCATTAAGATTAAGATTAAGATTAAGATTAAGATTAAGATTAAGATTAAGATTAAGCACACTGGAATTCAGCCATTGTAAATGTTATTCTGTACACCTGTGCTTGATCCACTTTGACATGTCGAAAAGTATTCTGTGAAAAGGGCCTAATGGCTGTTTTTGTTTCTTCATAGGGGAGGTTCTACATTGTATAATGATACAGTATGTACATCACATCAGGACTGCAATGATGTGAAATGTCAAAAAATGTAAAAAGCGCTCGTCACAGTTTTGCCAACAAAACAAAACAATCAGTCCCAAACCCAAATAATCTTCATTTACTACCATAAATGATGAAGAAAAGCACCAAATCTTTACATTTAAAACCATCTTTCAAAAACAAGGGTTTAAAAAAACAAACTGCTGTTGGAGTCCTTGAGTCTTGCTACCTCTATTTTGGGCAGTGGAGTGTTGAGGATGAGTTCAGGAATCTTACATCTTGGGGAATAAAGCTTCTCTGTAGTCTGGTGGTGGTACGGCAGTAGATACCTCTATGTCTTTTGTCAGATTAAAGCAGGGTGAAGAGACTGGCAAGGGTGGGTGTTGTCCTTTTTATCCTTTGGGCTATTTGTTGGTTAATTTTGTAATGAATAATCAATCAAGTAATGGTCCAATATTGCAGCCCTACAGCAACACAGATTAAATATTGGGTAGAAACACAGCCACTAAAACATGCAGCAACTGCCTGCAACAATCCCCACACCCTGTCGTTTTATTACTATTTTTTTTTTTACATTATGCAATCTGCTCCTACTCCTCATAAGGCAAGCTGTCCCCAACACAGGAATCCCCCTTTACTGCAACTGGTCCAGGAGGTTCCTCCCCGAATACATAACTCATAATTCACATAACGAATGTGAGTCTTTCTGTGTGTGTACATCCCACACAAGTCTCCTACCATTACGCACATCACATTCCACTATCCCAAATGGCCCGACCCTCCTCCATCCCTCCCCTGCTGCATCCCTCCTGTTTCCAGCTTCCTTCCAATGGAACTTCCTATATAAGGACACCGATCTATTTGCTCCAATAAATCAAGCAGCGGGTTGATAGCCAGGACCTGTTTTGTTCCAGGCAAGCACAGGACTGCACCAATGTGTGTGTGTGTGTGTGTGTGTGTGTGTGTGTGTGTGTGTGTGTGTGTGTGTGTGTGTGTGTGTGTGTGTGTGTGTGTGTGTGAAACCTGATGACAGACCAAAGAACAACATCAAGGACCTCAGGGCTCCCTCTGGCCAACATCAAGGAGGCGGGGTGGCGTTAACGAAGGAGAAACCGGGGTTGAAAAACTCAGGGAGACAGGGTGAGAGGCAAGGCAGAGGGAGGGATGAGGAAGGAGATGAGGAGGAGGAAAGGGGAGGAGGAGGAGGAGAGAGAGAGACAAAGCAGCAGATACAGTGAACTGAGAGGTTGCAGTGTGTGCCATATAAGGACAGTGGGGTCTGTGTGGAATCTCGGCAGCTTTCTGTGTTACTTTCAAAGTCTAGCACAGGCAAGCACCCCGAGCCCCAGTGACTAAATATGGTCCAGCTGCAATATCATTGCTCAAACAAACAAAGCTGTTAACTTACCTGCAGTTAGCTGTGACAGACAAATGGCTTATGGTTTTACGGTGCATGGTTTTGTGCAGCACCACGAGGCATTTAAGGGATATGTTATCAGCCCAAGAGGGGGACTACACTGTTTATACCGTATTTCAGACGCCTTTCGCATTGCACTGTACTTCGTTTCCATGCTTTGCTCCTCATTCTAACCCCCACACGCATATTACAGCACCATTCCCCTCTGACTGCTGTCAGAGAGAAGGTCTCCTCTGTATTTCTCTTTAAAGTGATGTAAGTATGACTGTATGTGCCAGTGGAAGGGAGGACAACAACCATAAAAACCTCAAGTGGAACTATGGGGGCACTGTGCGCTGACAGAATGACTCTGCCCTAGACTCTGAGCAGAGCGTTCGTCCTCCCCCGGTTGTGTGAAACGGAGAATAACCTCTGAGTGATTCCTCAGGGCAATGAATAAAACCGATGAAAAGCTGACAGCGACAGGGAGGAGAGGAGACGACGGGAGTGAACATGTATAAAATGTCTGCGTGAAGGATGGTCTGTGTGAATCAGTTGTTGTTAATATGATTTGAAGGGAATCACTTACAAACAAACTGAATAATCTAATTGAGGTCTTACCTTATGTTTAAAAAAAATACATGATATCAACAACATTGGTAATGAAGGACTCACACTGCTCACAGCTGTACAGCTGACTGGGGACTGTTCTTCAACACATGGTGGTGGATAATAGCATGAAGTGTAATGTAGAGATCTCTTACATACATACAGTGTTTAATGTTTTTCTTCACCCTCATGTCCATAGAAGGCCATCTATCTGAGAGAAAATATGTTTATGGATATGTTTGACCCTGCTGGAATGCAATAGCATTCTAATTCGAGCCCAGGGGCAAACATCAGTTCGCTCAGCTGCAGTCAAACGACCACTGCATTCATTAGTATTTATACAGCTGTCTCTTTAACACAACTCATTTACACAGTGAGGGAGAAATGCTACCTTTTACAGGGCAAACTACCAAATGGAGTAATCATGTGCCATTGTCTAACTTCCTCCACTTATATAGCCAGTTTTGAGAGAAAGATCATATCTGGTGCCAACGAACTGGGAGCCTCAGGGCCACAGCCTTTAAGGGCAAAAAGAGGTTTGCTCCAAGGAAATGCTGTAAATTCACACGCCAAATGTCCCACATGAGGCCCGCTGTGCTTCTTTTTTTAGCTGCACGTGGGTTAAACAACACATTAGCCCTGCTAATGGGAATGAGAATCAATAACACTGTTAAGAGTTAAGTGTGCATTACATTTGAATTAAGTGTACATTACATCTTGCTGGTGTGGCTGCGCTTATGGGAAATGGTCACATTTCATCTTTACAGCTACTCGCCATCAGAGGCTCAGTCAAGATGCATTTTGAAAGTTTGGATTTGAACGTTATACTATGGAAGGTTATTGACAATTAACCTGAATGCCTAAAATACCTGTTTTTCTATGATTCCTTCAAATATTTATAGCTCCTCCATACAGACCTGGCAAAACGCAGAAACTACAAACAGGCTTGGTTTAGATTTAAATCGATCGCTCAGTTAAGGTACTCTAATTGAGGTCTGAGGTGGACACTTTTAAAAGAACAGCTCAAGACCCATTTGCTCACTGATTTGCCTTTGTGTAATTTTCTGTTTATTTCCTGCTTATATTGTGTTTCATGTCACATGTATTTATTTTTTTTTTTTTTTATAAATATGTCCTTTGTGAATCACTTTGTGACGGGTGCTATACTATAAGTAAAAGTTCTTATTTACTCTCAGAGTATCATCAGGCTGTTTTCAGCTAAAGAGCTCTTAAAAGACACTGTACACTTTCTGTTCAGAAGAAGTCAGCAGTTAGCTCGTAACATGTAGTGTTAAAGAGGGTGAGCATGAATAACGAAGATGCTCCAGATGGACACAAACAAAACCCCAAATGAATGCTAATGATGCTCTACGTCTGCCGGATGTGTTAATAGGAAACTGTTTGCTAACACTACAGCTGCATCGACTTAAAAGGTGATAACATGCCAGTGTTGTATTGACAAAGTCTGCTGCCCAAAGTGGCCACAAAATCCACATTATAGCAGGTAAAGATAACGTAAATATAGAAGTTTCTATTATTTCATGTTAGACTTAAAATTTCTGGAACTTAAAAACAAAGGTTCTTCTAACTTTAAATCTTATGACTTGACATGATGATTGGTATGAACACACTCTACAGAGCTGAATCAACTCATTAAGATATATATCTAAATAAACATGATCGATATATTGGCAGACTTTCAGCACGCATGCATTGATCTACTGTATTACTGTATAACTGAATTAATATCAAGTTTTTTTTTTATGATGCTGATTGTTTTGAATCTCTACAAACTTACCTCAACTTGTCTTCTCAAATTCAGTAAAGTAAAAATTTTAAGGCAGCCTGGACACAGCCTGGTTTTCACAGTGTTCGTGTAAGGCGATAAGATCTGTTATATACATATCCCAAGTCAGTGATAACAAGCGTTCATTCCCAAGGTCACAGACCAAAACCAATGCAGCTAATTTAAATGATATTCATGTTTGCATTCTGTATGCAGTAACAGTGTGAGTAATGCGTGTACGTTTTCCTCTTCTTCAGACTTTCATCCTGTCAAAGCTATTCCCTCTCCGGCCTTCAGCTCCATCCTAACACCTACATAATCTCACCAGTGCCATGACTAACTTATTAATTAAACAATGATCAAGTGATCTGGCTTCATGAGTAAATAATACAATATACTGTACAATTAAGTTGCCTAATGAATCCTTATCATCTTGTTTATCTCTCCTGCTCCACAACATCAGAGAGAGGAACAGTGTTTTTTATGGTGATGAGCTATGATTGGCAAAACAACTATTTCTTCAATAGCACAATGGAGTATTGTAGTGTAAAGAGTAAGTGTTAAATCCAGTCCTTGGCTGGACATAAATACTAATATGTGGATGCATTTCATGGAGGTTATAAAGTTTACTGTACGTAGGAAGGTCATTCAGATGGACAGTGAATATAAACAGATAAATACTGAGGTGATTAAATACAGTGTGAAGGGACTTTCCACATGTTTTAAGATAGATAAGTGGTTTGGCTCTAAGGATGGCGGTGTCAGCCAATTGTGCGTTCCACCACTATGATATGTCAACAAACAGCGGACGGATTGTCAGTAAATTTTGTGCATTCATGTTCTCCAAAGAATTCAACTTCCTGTATTGAGTGAAACCCAAGATAGATTCTGAAAAAGGAAAAAAAACACTGCACAGACATTCATGGTTCCCAGAGGATGTATCCCAATGACTGTAGTGATCCTCTAACTCACCTCTCGCCATAAGGGTTGTTATTTGTGATATTAGGTGCCTGTGGTAACTGTGGAAACAGAATCGGGTGTTTGATGTACGTGTGTGATGCAGGCGTCCTCTAATTCAGACAAACATCTCTCTGAAAAACTGATAAGCACTTGAGTTACTTCATCACAGACTTGTTTTATGTGTTTAAGAATATGGGCTCTGGGCTAGTAAGTTGTAATACGTGAAGAAAAGCCAGCCAGCTCCAACAGAAGCTGAAACACAAGGACTGATCTCTTCAAGAAAGCCATCAGGAAAAGGCGATTCCATAGCAAGAGCCCACGTGGAGCCCACCCTCGACCTGTTGGCTCTGACAGGACAAGATCTGAAGTGAAGTGGAGTGAAGAGCAGGCGAGGAGCAGAAGTCACGCTCAGGAAAGCCTCATCCCCAACACCAGCCAGCTGCAGGTACGCTGCCTCAGTTCGTGACTTTACTTCACAATAACCACCTATTGGAGACTAGCAGCTTGTGTTGGACTGGCTCAGAATCTGCTTTTTTATGTAAAGTAAAAAAAAAAAATCAACTTTTTTTCTCTTTCCAGGAGCTCATAATCAAGGTGAGGATAAACAGCTCCAAGAGAAGCTCAGAGGAAAAAAAAAAGATTAATTCCTCGAAAGAGAACTAAAGAAAAAGGTGGGCCAAATGCAGAGCTCACACCCTTTACCAGCTGTCCAAGACGGAAATACAGCTGAAAAGAAGTCAAGAGCAGCTGCAGGTATGCTGCTGCCTCAGATCATCACATTACTTCACAATAATCACCAGCTGGATTCTAACAGCTTGTGTTAGACCACTTCAGAGTCGGATTTCTCATGTAAAGTTGAAAAAAAAAAAAATGCTGTTCTGTTGTACTTTAGCGAGGCAACTTAAGGTTGAATGCACTGATTATATTAAACACTGAGAATCAACAGCAGAGAAGCTGAACCTAGAGAAAAAGACACCCAAACCTTTTTCCCCTTGTATAGCTCAAACTGAAACTTAATGATGGGTCATGGCTCAAAAGCAGACTCATAACTGAATAAACAAGCTGTTCTCAGAGGAAAATAAGGTCCCCAGAAGACTGTTTGAAGCTAGAAAGGTGGCAGGGTTCAGAAAATATAAACAAAGTAAAACAGCATGAAACTGTGTTGTCCTTTAAGGTCACTTTGGCATGAAAAAAACCCCCAAAAACATTCACTGAAGCTCTTTCTCTTTAGATCAAAATTTTCTTCCCCAACACGACAAAGTGCACCTTTAAATTCAGCAAAACACACTGTGCGCTAACTCTCATGACCTCATTCTTTCAGGGAACTAATTTGAGAGCTATGATCTCATCTATCAGAGCCACAACAGTCAAGAATGAGAGATGCAGATATGGCAGAAGAGACAGGATAAAAACACTTCAAACTATTTAGACGTGGATTAAGCTACAGATGACAGAGGAGGTAAAACTCAGCTGCTACCAACATCGGTACAAATCAGGCTGCGAAATAAATGCCCGACCCTGTAGATAATCAGCTCCAGAAACCCTGGGTTAAAGTCGTGTGAGATAAGAAAGACAAGTTCCCTTAAATGGCGAAGGAGGAAGTGAGTTGCAAGGAGCACAGGCTTGTCGAAGAGGACGTTCGTGTGTCCCGAAGGTGTTGGTGCATCTTTTGGGACGGACCGTCTTTCTTTTCCTGCGCAATTACCGGTAGTGAAATTGTAAATATTGCTGTCATGGCTATTATGGAGGTCATCAGGTCCCAGTTCCTAAGCTGCAGTGAACACGGCAAAAGAGGTGAACAAACAGAAGAGAAGCTACATAAATAAATCTGGAGAACTTCCCATTCAATTCAGCAGCATGTGGATTATCAGCTATGCGAGACGAAGACCTTCATAATCGTGAGGTATTACTAATGAAAACATTGCAGCCCAGCACCAATGAAAGGGCGCGGGGGTACCGCGGGTGGGTTTGGCAGCTCAGACCAACACAATGAGCGCCAGAAATATTAAGACAATCGCAGGAAAGGGACTAAGTGAATTTAGAAGTTCAGGTGCAGGTTATTTAGCACTATTTAAACTGTGCTGCGTGGTTTAAACTGCATGAAGCAAATGATCAATGTAGAAACAAATACAGGCTAAAAGCAATGCCCTTTAAGTTCAATTGAAAAGTTAACTCCTAAGCTTTAAATTGTTGAACAGACATGTTAGTAAAACATAATTTTAACAACAATATTAATGCATTTAGGCGACCCTGCTTCTATACACAATGCCACATGTAAGAGATGAACAGATGTTGGTGAGGACACAGCAAAGTATCACTCCACTGTGATCAGGCAGCAGCAGTCTTCTTCTTTGGTGAGGCTGCCACCATGTGGTAGCCGTTTTAGTAGCACTTCCACAAACAATTTTGAGTCAATGTAACAGATAAATATAAAGCATTTATTTTTTAGCAACTAAAAGACAATGTAAAAGTATCAAACCTGAATTATTGAGCAAACAAACCTCTGAATTACTGCACTGCCACCTTGACTGGTGCCAAACGTAAAACCATATATACAAAAAAAAAAAGAAAGGCCATCAGGGATCATTGGCATTTTACAGTAAACAACAATACAAAGGCTTTGAGCATTTTTATCAGCTCAGCAGAATTGTAATCCCTGTAGATTAAACTCAGGTGAAAACAGTGTGAAAAAACATGGAGAAGGAGATTATATCTCTAAAATCCAACGTTTTTGTCATGTATTGGAGTGTAAAAGGGTCTTTTAAGTCCATGCTGTTCTAGTGATCAGCGCATCGACTATTAGGCTTCAGGTCCAGGCACTGTGCTGCTGGCAGTCGCACCAGCTGGCAGAGAGGCTCCCCGGACAAACGCCTTCCCACCTTCATCACTGTTCACAAAGTGGCTCACTAAGCCATAGAGAAGAGGTCTGGAAAATAAAATGTGAAAACTTGTGATTAAAATTTTGGCATTTTGTTTTTTAAAGAAAAACACACTAACTTATTAAGAAAGAAATGGGGTGAAAGGTCCTGGGCCAGAATCAGACCCAGGTCCTTGGTACACACTATTTCAAATGGCTAATTGTGTGTTTTTGGGTTGTGTGCTAACCTAAGACACCCCGGAGAAATGTGGAATTTCACATAAAAAACAAATAGATGTGTTTTTCCAAAGCAGTGGTGGGGACAAGCTGAAGTGGTTCTAAATCTCTGGACATTTCAAGATGAAGCTATGATGATGGTGATGATGATTATGCTGAGCTTAGGATAATTCCATCCCAGAATTGATCATAACCCCAGAGAGTGCAGTAAATATTTGGACAATGTGTTGGACAGCAGGCCGGACTTACACAGACTTGGAGCCTGCGTCCTCTGTAACTTTCAGTTCATTTGCCAGGAACTGTCTGTCCAAGGGAACTTCAGGTTGGCCTGACTCTGAGAAAACAAACAGAGCTGAGTTTAGAAGTGGTACATTTTGTTACAATACAAAAAAAAAAGTGATTGGTTAAGTTCCCCAGACAGCAGCTGGAATAATACTGCTGCTTTCGTGTAAAAGTGTTTCTCAACTTTGGAAAGCAGACACATCAACCATAACGTGATCAATCCCATGAGCCTCGTAAAGCCAGAGCGAACACAACTCATCATAGTTTTGAACACATACTGTATCAAGTAAAACATTTCAACATCATTTACTGGACACCGACACACTGTATCTGTGTTACTGTTTTTTTGCAATCACTGGTTTCTCCCACCCGCTGTCAGCACTGACGCCGTGTATCTGTACTTGTTGAACTCCAGGTACTCCCGGATGAGCTCGTTGATCAGCAGGTTTTCGTGCGACAGCGGCGGACGAGGTTCACGCTGGTCATCCAGGGCGCTGAACACCTCCGCCCGGATCCGAGCCTTCAGCTGGCCCAGCACGCCGCGGGACTCCAGCGTCTCTCTCACGGCTGAAAATAGGCAGGTTACATTGCATTAAAAAAACATGTCGATTATTAAGTTTGTTAACTGACCCTCCAACTACGAACAATCGACCGGAAGCTCGTCTTAGTTAACCGTTAAGGCTCTTTTCAAATGTTTGCCGTGCTCTACTCATTCATTTGCGAATTGAATGGCTCCTCATGTACTGTCAACAACACACTCCTCTAACATGACTCAGTATCGTGTCAGAATCACTTGGAACTACTCTTAAAATCGGGATACATGTGGTTTTTCAAACTGACTTCAACAAATACACTTCATCATTTCCCTACAATCATCTCTGGCCAGAGGTAACCCGGCTAACCTGAGGTTGTTAACCTCGCTAACTTGCTACCGTGAACTAATTGCAACGGGAGAGCAGTGTGAAATAAAAGAAAACCTTGATTTATGTGGTAACTAGGTTATATTTACATATGCCGAATTGAAACAAAGATTTCAGCATCAGAGGTGCCCTTTAGTCACTCAAAGAACTCAATTTCCTGAAGACGAGGGACACTTGGCTTTCAAAAAGTTGGATTTTTGAATGGAGACGCGCACATGATGGCGTCCTGTTGTTGTTTGAGCTAACTTAGCTAACCAGTGTCACCGGCATTTTTATAAACGTATCCAGTTAAGTTACCAGTCGTGTATGTGTTCGGGTTTGATATAAGGATGCTGTAGTACGTTAGACAAAAACACGAATGAAAGTGAGCGCTTACCGCACTTGAGTTCAGTGATGGTCGCCATTGCAACAAGTGTAAACAAACGACTGCCTGCCTCTGTTCATAACGCAGACTTCCGCCATCTTGTGACTGAGTTGTGTAACTGCAACTAACTGGTTCATCACTTTCTCTGTTTGTATCTGTGTACAGTCCCTACACAGTGCATCTCCCACCACGTTGAAACTACACATTAGATCAAGGTAATGTGCATTACTATGAAAAGAATATCTCTCCCTTAAACCCCTTAAAAATGAGCATCAACACTGATTTATGTTTGGTTGAATATTAGATAACAGAAAACCTTAATGTAGCTGGTTTCAGAGTCAGTCAGTATCCCGGGTGGCATGCATGGAACCATGGCCACTCATACTTCTATTGACATTGTCTCAAACTATACATATTTAGTTAACAGGCATATGCATGACCATTAATGAAGACTTGAGAGTCCTGTATCTTGACTTGAAGTGCTTATAAAGAGTCTTTCCTCCAGCAGACTCAAGACTCAATTAACTGAGTTACAGTCTCTAAAGCTATTCAGTTACTCATCTGTGCAATTACTTAATAGTGTAATACCCCAGTATATTGTACATTTCAGTTATTATTTAAAATTGTTTTTACACTGTAGTTATATATTGTGGCATAATACACATATTTCTATCCAAGAGAGGAAGAATCTATAATATGACCTAATTCCTGATCTGGTAAGTATTTCTGATTCTGATTCAGTTGTCAGCTGTCATTTGAACTAAAGCCCCCTGAGGAAACTTTGGATTTGTGATACTGTTTATTTATTTATTTTTTTAAAGGGCCGACTGAAAGGATAAACATAATGGTCTGTTCCCCACACTCAATCACAAAGACATGAATTCAAGCATAACAATACCAAAGTTTCAAATAAACTTTATTATCCAGCATGAAGTATGGATCAAGACAGTACATTAACAGTAAATGGTCAGTGAAAAATGAACAAGCTTGTTATAAAAAGTATAAATATAGTACAATCCTCAGAATTTTAAGGACACTTTGACATTTTGTCATATGACATAAATAAACTATAGGGTTTCTCTTATATTGTCTAAACCAGTAAGACAAAAACAGTAAATGCCTCTTCTCTTTGAAAAGTTCATCAGGTTCTTTCTTTGAATTGAGATTGAAGGTCAACGTGGACTATTTACAGTCTGTCATGTCAGCACCAAAAGAACAATACTGATTTTTTTTTTTAATTCTCTGCATATGTGTGTATGGCCTGAGTTGTGTGGTGGAGGCAGAGCGACAATCACACAAAGATTTATCACTATTGTTTGGAGGCATTCTCCTCATTCGTGGTGGTTTTACACTACCGGCGTTCAGGTTAAATCTGACCAGCAAGGTCTGTATTGACTTTTTTATGTGTTTACTTAGACAGAAATAAACAACAGCCACAACATAGTTGGACGATTGCTTATGTCTTGGCTCACTTTAATGTTTCCCTCTTTCTCCCTGACATATAAAAAACTCCAAATTGGCTGCTTCCAGCTCCGATTCTGAAGGCTGTAAAAGCCTCACTTCCCCTGCATTTGCCAGGGTGAACCTTTTGAAGGTTAGTGTGTCAGAGTATTTCCTGTCCCAGTTTCTGGGACAAGAAGACAGAATAGATTTTTTTTTATCAATTTACAGTTACAAAACAGCTTTGTTTTTTCGTATACAAGGCTAAAAAAATATGCGTAAACATCAACATTTAAGCCTGAGACAACATCAAAAAATATGTCATGTGCTTTATAACACTTATAAAAACTACAAAAATAATAGCTCTCATTCAAAAAGAGAATGAAATCCTTAAGATTTGTGGCACCCTTTCATTCAAGCTCTTGGCTTAATCCTTTTATGGAATAAACTGACCCCATTGCTCTATATACAATATTTATAGCTTGAAGACTCAGCAATCCACCGTAGCTTTCCCTTGAATGTTCATCATCTGAGGTTAACAATGTCTTTCCTGACATAGGACAGCATGACTGTGTGTGATTAAAAAACAACAAATATGGACTTCGTCAGCAGCCGCATCTCTTGAGATTCATTGGAAATGCCTTCATGGGGAGATGAGTTTTGAGCTGCCACAAAGCTTGGAATGGTCCGGTTTAACGTTTTCGAGAGCCACACAAATAAGGTGCCACGTCTGTATGCCAGGACACCAGCTCCATGGTGCGAAACCCGATGAAGAACTAGACCAGCCCAGCTTCCCTGCACATTCGGTAGAACTGTCCCCGCTGTGCGATGAGATTGGCTGGAGATTCCATCTCAACAATGTGGCCTCGGTCCATGACGATCACTCTGTGAAGCAGCAAGGAAATAAAGAAGACTGGTTTTAGACCCAGCAGTTTTTATTTCACCTGATCTAACACAGTAATTTGTTACGGAGCTTAAAATTGAATTATCATTGATTAAATGAAGCAAGTGAACTGGAGAGCTGGAACTAAGAAGTAATTCCTTTAGAAATAATGTAATTGATTTTTAGTCTCTTAAATGACAAAATTAACACTTGCCACTACATGTTCCTAGAGCCAAAAGTTATACCTTTTGCATGGAAGTAACTGAAAAGTGACTGTAAGTTGTAACATCACAACCTTGCGGAAGTCCTGATGGCTCGTTTAAAGGCTGTGCGCATAGCCTCCGTGAATTGAGCGTTTTGATACTTTCGCAGTATTTCTGCAGCAACAAGCTTGGCTTTATAATGAAAATAAAAATTCTACAAAGTGAGACCTTTTAAAATGAATAATTGTTGATCCACATTATCATTAGTTTCCCTTCAGTTCACAGTACACCACAAAAAAATTAAGTACTGATTGGATTTCAATTTATAGTACCTGGTGTAGTCCATGATGGTGTTCAGGCGGTGAGCAATGGTGAGGACAGTACAGTCTTCAAACTGCGTGCGGATTGTTGACTGGATGAGCGTGTCTGTCTCGAGGTCCACAGCAGCTGTTGCCTCGTCCAGAACCAGGATCTTGGTTTTCCTCAGCAAAGCCCTGGCCAGGCACACTAGCTGGCGCTGACCCAAACTGCGCGGACAAAGAATTGGAGAGAGATGAAGAGAAATAATTAAATGTTAGATTCTGTCCTATGCGGGTGGATATCCTCATAATAATATATTAGATTTAAGACCCGTGTGTACCTGAGGTTTTCTCCTCCCTCTGAGCATTCATGGTTGAGTTTGTCAGGCAGATTAGAGACGAAGTTCTTGAGGTGGGCGAGCTCCAGCGAACGCCACACCTCCTCATCAGTGTAGGTGTCAAAGGGGTCGAGGTTCATCCGGAGGGAGCCAGAGAACAGCACGGGGTCCTGAGGGAGAGGACAGCAGATGTTATTCATCACCAAACTGTCCATATTTGAAACAGGATTACTACAGCTTAGACAGGATTATTCAGCACTGGATTGCAGTCATTGCAAACAGTTTATGTGAAGAAAGCCAGGCCTCACTTTCTGTTATTCTTACAGCCGTACCTGAGGAATGATAGTAATGCGTGATCTGAGGTCGTGGAGTCCGATCTCTGCAATGTCAACTCCGTCTATGAAGATCTTTCCCTTCGCCGCCTCTAAGATCCTGAAGATTCCCAGGGCAAGTGAGGACTTCCCCGCTCCTGTTCTACCCACAATTCCTACCTAGAAAAGACAGAGAATTCATTTATTTTAGGACATAACTCTACAATTGAAGCAATTAAAGTGATCCAGGAATTAAGATCGCAAACTGTTTATATTATACAAGATGACTTACTCTTTCTCTTTCATGAATATTCAAGGTAATGCCCTTCAGAGCCAACTCAAGGCCTTTACGGTACTGCAGCCCGTAGTCCAGGAACTCCAGAGTACCTCTGTTGGGCCAGGCCGGTGGCAAGGAGCTGCCCTCTATACTCCAACTGGCCTGAATGAGACAATAACACAGGGTAAGTAGAGAACAAAAAGGCCCTCTTGTTGTATTGGGTTGGATTTAGTCTCCTTAGCAAGGATCTGTTACTGACTTCAGTGAGCGGTGGGAACACTTACCTCTTTCGCAGTATCAGCGTACTCGTTGACTCTCTCCACAGACACAATGTTGTTTTCCACATCAGTCCAGGATCTAACGATCCAGCTCAGGATTCCAGTCACCTGCAATATCAAAAGCAATGATTTATTTTCGTGCTGACAGAGCAAAGCCATGCCTTCATATTCCACTTTTTAAAGTTTAGCCTCTAATTGCCACATGCAGCACGCAACTGGATCAACTCCCACAGTGCTGCGTGGTGTATGAAACAGGCTGTCTTTTATTTTATGTTATGAGCATGTGTGTGAGTATGCATGTGAGCAGAGCCTCCAACTGTACCTGGAGGGAGTGTGACACGGCCAAACCAACGATGCCTGGGCTCAGGGTGCTTTTTCCCATCACAGACAGAATGGCAGCAGCTAAGACCACACCATTACCCACAAACTCCAGATTGACTGCCAACCACCTGTGGATGTAACATTGATTTAGCTGTGTGCAGGCGAGCTCCAAGATGTGCTCTCATGGCTAAAGCCAGAGGTTATTTTGTTTAACCATGTAACATAAAGCCATCGTGGGAACCTCTTGGTGCGATGAATCATCACCGTCCGTCACAAGCTGAGAAAATGGATGCAGAAATCCAACATCGTCTTACCTTGTGGCCACAAATCGGGGGAAGTAGGAGGTCTGATTGAAGTCCACCCGCTGATTGGCCTGCAAAATGAACCTGGGCTGCTCTCCAAAGGCCCGGATGACACTGGCGCCTTGCACCGTCTCGTTGAAGTGGGTGTAGATGGGCGAGCGGCTCACAGCTTCCAGCCTCCGCAGCTGACAGGATGTGGCGACGTAGAAGCTCTGTAGCCCACAGTGGAAAAGTAAAACACTGGCTTTAATGAGCGAAACCATCAGGGAGCGCTGAGGGCTTTCCCATAATTCAAAGTGAATGTGTGTCAAATCTGTGTCAGCAGGTGGAGAGCAAAACACAAGTGAACGACAAAATCAGCAGGGTTGGTTTTGGAGCATGGAGCTTTCCAATAACACGCTGAAATGGAACCAAGCTTTTGCTCTCAAAGAAAACAAAGTTTCAAAGTCCTTAGCTGTAAGTTTTAGGAGAAACTGTACCTGGACAAAGGCGTATAGGAAAGCCAGAGGCAGGATGATCACGGCCGCGAAAGGTGTTGCCATCAGCACGATGATGCAGACCTCCATGAGTTTAAAGACATAGCTCAGCATCATCTTCAAGCCCTCGGGGACCATGCAGTCGATGGCGTCGATCTCTTTGGCGAAGCGGTTGAGTAGGTTGCCGCTGGGCGTGCACTCAAAGAAAGACATCGGAGAGCGAAGCACGTTGATCAGCAGGTCCATGTGCAGCTGGCGGGAAGCTATGATGCCGCAGATGGAGATGGCGACAGTCGTACCGAAGATGGCAATTCCTGGAGAGGGAGGACAAATGTTACGTAAGTCCCTTGTCTTTTATTTTTTTATTTATGCTTCTTCAAGTATGAAACTAACTGACCTTGTACAAAGCCCAGTGCGCCAAACACAGTCAGCTTCAGGTCGGTATCAATCTGGGTGCCGTTCACAACGGGGTCGTCAGCCCACATGCTGAGCCAGTAGTTGTAGGCCAGTGAGGCGCCCTGCTGGAAGGCGTACAGGAAGACGATGGGAATGATGATGGACAAGCCGATGGTCTTGAAGTACTTCTTGTACATCTCCAACCTCACCTGTTGTAAAAAGACAGACACAAGGAATTTCAGTTTCCTGTTTTATGTTTAGTAAAGCTGCGTTAACTGAGTTTTTTGCCAATTGGTGGCAGCAGAAACACTGATACCTTTAAAGTTTATATGACAAACTTGGTAAGAAACACTATCATTAATTAAGAGTTGCCATTTTGTGAATGTAGGTCCAATATGCACTCTCTTTTGGCTCTGTTTTTGGTCTCAACTCCTGAGGAAAATATCTTGCCTGTTAGCTGCTTAAAGCTCCACTATGCTCACCAGCTAGTAGTTCAAATTTTGTTTGCAACTTTCTGCGGAACAGGTTGACAAAAACCAGCCGCCTGCATCAGCCAAAAAAAACATGCTATTAGAGTGGCGTGAGTGAACAAAAACGCCACAGTTGTTGGCAGATTAACCAAAACAATGAGCTGAAAGGTGCTTATAAGCTCAGAGGAGGTAAGGAGACCTGCAGTGATAATTCTTTGTAGTTCCTATGTATACATACAAGTAGTCACTTGATCCTATGTTAATATAAAAAAATGTATAATGAGTAAAGCGTTAAAGATGTGAATTGTTTTTTAGCACAAGGGGGAGTGCAGCTAAGCTCCAATTTCACACCACTAGAGGTGAAATCAAAAAACATTTTCAGACTCACCCTTCCAGTGCGGGCCTTATCAACCTCAGTCAGTTTGCCCAAGTCCTCTGGTATTTGATCCTCGTCCGTCTCCGACACAGGCTCCATATTCTGCAGGTTGGTATTAGTGGTGTCACCCCTGGAGGTCATGGAGAAGCAAGAGGTCAGTTACGTAAAAAAGATGCCTGGCATGCCAAACATGTTCGTGACAGTTTTACAATTCAGACGCTTGTTTACGCACCCGATGAGCTGCTCCTGTGACAGGTCTCTGGAGAACGGCATGAAGTCCACCATGCTGAGACGAGCATTGGACCTCCTGGAGCCAGCTATGGGAAAAGCACAATTGTTTTGCTTTTTAAATTGTGACTATTCATTTTTAGACATATCGGTCCTTCTTACTGCACACAGTAACACCTGACAAAGACAAAAATGACCAGAACATTGTCTTTATTTATTTTGTAATTTTTTCCTCACCTCTCTGTATGGCACTCTCTTTTCGCTCCGTGTTGGCAAAGGTGTGGATGAAGTCAGCAAAGGCGCCGTGGCGGCTGAGCAGCTCCTGGTAGGAGCCGCTCTCTGTGATTTCTCCATCTACCAGCACGAGGATATGGTCAGCCTGCGGCAGGAAGCTCATCCCGTGGGTCACCAGGATGCGGGTCTGTAAAGCAAGCCACACAAGTCCGAAAAATAGGATGTAAGCACAATCCAAGACTAAATTAAGGCTTTCTTGAAAACAAAAATGTCAGCAAAGTGGCGGTTTCCATATTACGACAACAATAGCACAGGTCAAGCGGTTTAGGTGTTGTAAAACCATGTTTTGGCCCTGCAGCTAATTTGATTACACAGTGCAGGTTACATGGTTTACCTTGTCTCTAAGGACTCCTTTTGGTCCGATGACTTTGTCAAAGATGTGTTGGCCCACATGTGAATCAACGGCAGACAGCGGATCATCCAGGAGGTAGACATCAGCCTTTCTGTAGACGGCCCTGGCCAGGCTCACCCTCTGCTTCTGCCCACCTGAGAGGTTCAGTCCCTGCATGAACACAATTGTTATTAAGTTTAGTCAAAGCTTGTTAAAAGACAATCTCATACAGGTGACAATCTCACACATTTACATCTATTTTTATTACCTTTTCTCCAATTTCTGTGGCATCTCCAGCTGGTAGGATGTCCAGGTCGGGCAGCAGTGCACAGGCCTCCAGCACTCGATGGTACCACGTCTTCAGTTTCTCCCGGCCAAATATGACATTGTCTTGGACTGTGGCGTTCTGGATCCAGGCCTGCTGTGGCACATACGCCACTGAGCCCTGTGAAGACACGTGTCAGGAGGGAGACTGTCAATATTTATTAAATGAAAACCCACAACTGTGAATAGAGCTTGCACGTGGAGCATGAGCTCAGCACCTTAACAGAGACGCGGCCACTTCTTTTTTCTGTTTCACCAAGCATGGCGGACAACAAAGAGGACTTTCCACTGCCCACATGTCCGACCACAGCGACGAGGGAGCCCCGCGGCACATGGAAGTTGATCCTGTCAACAGAGGGGAATTGTCCTGTAAGACTCCATTTGTTTTTATTGCGGATTTAGTCCTTTGTCTGTCTTAACTCCTACCTTTTAAGACACGGAGGGCCCTCTGAGGACCAGCTGAAAGTGCCGTCCTCTATCGCCACGTCTTCCCCATCTAAATGAGAACGAAAGCTTGAGTAAAATGAACCAAACCTGCAATAATCACTGAAGAAAGGATGTGTTCTTTCAACCTCGGTGACAAACAAACTTTCAAAACAAAATTTCCCCCTTGAAGTTACTCGTCAGAGTGCAGCCTGGGCGTAATTACAAGTGAATTTGCTTAATCATACAAATTACAGAGCTGTTGCCTTTTCACAAGCTGTCTTAGGAAGTGTTGACAGATTACAGACAGAAGAGTGCAGTGTTTTTTTTTTTATTTCTCTCTGAATCATATGTCTGAATTCATGCTGTGATTTATGTTCGACCACTAAATGGAAACATCCTATAATTACCCTGTCTACCAGTCAGCCCGGGACCCAGGAAGTGACAGTGCACATGATCCATACACGGCTGTGGTACTCCACAGATATAAACAACAAAATCTTGTGGTCTGCTTTTATTGATTATGACAGCCTGTACTTTTCAGGCAGTATGGGGAACAAATTGTGGAAATTGGTGAAATTGAACAGAGCTGTATAGTAGTTTATTCATTTATTCATGGGTGGGGTTCTTACCAGAGCTCAATGGAGCCTTTGAGACATTGTCCACTTTAAGTTCCTCTGAGCACAGGTACTTTCCCAGACGTCTCAGTGAAACCATAGCCTGAAACAGAGTCCGTGGTTAGCTAACCTATATACATCATTTGGGACCATGAAAATAGAACTCGTGCGAATGAAATTAAACTGTCACATACCTGCATCGTCGTGCTTATAGCAAATGGAAGCTGACTGAGCGGGGTCTTCAGAATGTTGATCAGCGCCATGGAGACGAAGACTTTCTGTGCGTCCAGGACGTTCCTGTCATCGAGCGTCACATAGACTCCAAACATGGCGAAAGCAATCTTGAAGGGGGGGGAGGGAAAGATGCTAAATATGAATTTTACAGGCAAAGACTTGTGTGATGGGTGATATTTAGAGACACAATTTAAAGGATAAGGCTGGTGTTACTCTCAATTTCTTTAATTGTCAATAAAACCCATGAAAAGACGAAAATCAACAGCATTGCATTAGACTGTCTCTTGGTGCTCTTTGACTTCCCCGCCCTGTCTGTGGCACTCAGCCCCGAGCCCATTCCGATTGAAGACAGGAATCTTTGAAAACAGGTCACAAGTATATCATTTCATTTTTTTTGTTTCATTGCCACACTTGCAGCATGGCTCTTGGGATTGCAAAGTCGGTCTATTGGTCTGTTGGTTTGGTCCAGACACAAAATAAGTATTGGACAGACAACTATTGGATACTTCTCTTCTACCGCTACTATGAGGTTCACCAAGCTAGCATAGCTGTGTGGTATGGAAGGGCAGTCGGCCCAGAGGAATAGGATTTATCAGCTTTTGGTTAGCGGAATCAGTTAATCACTGAATTTGGTCTTCTCATTAAATGTGATTTAGAGTTAGAAAAATACACCAGTCATCTTCTTCACACCAAAATCTGAGGTTTTTTTTGTTTTGTTTAGTGCTCTTACCAGGAATGAAGAGGAGTTGAAGGATGCGATGGAGATGGAATAGAGGATCTGAGACTTCTTCAGGGCTTTGAGCTCCTTTCTCCTGTGGCCCAAGACCTGCTCCAGGAAGGCTTTCTCCCAGGCATAGAACTTCAGGATCTTTATTCCGTTAAGGATCTCATTCATCAGCCTGATGCGACTGTCCATGAACTTCATTTGAATCTCCTGTTGAGCAGACAAAGAGGTTTTGACATTTATAATAATGAAAAAAAAAAAAAAATCCTCCACGATGTTGAAACGAGGGCAGTGAGACAATTACCAGACCACAGCAAATACATGCATTTGTGAACACGGGTTTGTCTGCCCTTGTTACAGATGTAGCAGTTTTCTTGAACATTGTGGAACTTGTTTAATTCTGTAAGAATTTATAGCTTGTTACATTTTCGTTATTTTTATGACAAGGAAACAACAAAGGGCCCGGCGTGTGGTCACCGCGCTCAAGACTAAGTTCGATTAAATTGGCATCCAAATTTACAGAGCCCTCTGTTGTTTTTCCAAAGAAATGAAAAAAATATGTCTTCCTACTGCCCACTCTTTCCTTTCATTGTTTTTCAAACAAGTTATATGGGGCAGACATCAAAAGGACAAGGGAGAATGTACCATCCAGGCCAAACACCCACACGGCTCCTCAGCCACTATCTAAACCAGCTGTGGCATCCCTGACCTGACGTGCCAGATGTCAGGGCTACTGGAGCAAAAGTGTGAAGGATTCCTGCAACGGCCTTTACCTGCAGCTTGCTTCTTTTCTTCGCTATGATCCCGTTGAGTGGAAAGATGAGGATGACGGTGGCGATCCCAGCCAAAGCCGACGGCCCGAGATGCTAAAAGAAAGAAAGACTGTTGTAAAGGACTTTTCAGCTGGAACGCGGTTGTGTTGTGAAAACACTACATTTCGACATACCTGCCAGAGGAAGAAGAGACAGAGAGCAATCTCGATGGGAGCCAGCCAGACAGCGTTGAAGTAAACCACAAAGTCCATGAGCTTCTGAGTGTCTGCTGAAACCAGATTCACAATCTCGCCCACAGTGCAAGTCCTCCTGGCTGCGCTGTTTATCACCAGCGACTGGATTGACAACAAAGGAGAGAGAGACATTTTAGCCCACAGTGCAGCGTGTCCACTGTAAATTTACACCCCTGTAAAACCTTCAGACAATCATTCATCTTAGTAAAAGCTGTTCATCATCTGTGTGTACTATTTTCCTGTCTGGAGGGAGGGACGCTTTTGTTTTTGCTACTTAAAGCGTAATTTATGTCGTGTCTGGAGGTTAGCGGCTACACGGCCACAGATACAGATTTACCCACCTTCCTGTAAACCAGGCCCATAACGGCCGTCTTCACCCTCATCCCCACAGTGAAGCAAGTGTACATGTACTGATGGTTGAAGAGGGACTGGAGGCAGGACAGCAGGAACATGAGAGTGGCGTAGAAGTAGCCTTTCCACAGCGGAGCATCCTCGTCTCTCATGAAATCCAGAAGAAGACTGTGGAGGAAGAGAAGTGTTGAGATGTTAAGCCGTTTTTTTTTTTTTTTTGGAACTTGCGCGAGGGTCATGACTCAAAGCCTCATCGCTACGTATGAGTTTCCCTGGAAAGTAGTGAATGATGCAAATCAAAGTGGACACAGACAGGCATGTCAACATGATTGTTTTTTATTCGAACTGGTAATATTTGACTTCCATTGTGTGCCCAAAACCAATGGCCTTGGAGCGCTGCTGTGGCTGCCGGCCGACTAGGTTGCACAACAGTGCTCAGCTTGTGGCCGGACTGCCCTAACACTTGGCCAGCGGCTCTCTTATTGTGGTCCGACGACATTTCTGCCATTTAGAGCCTCCTCTCCCTCTCGCTCACCGCCCGTCCTCCTCTCCTTACTGGAGCACAGAAGGCTGTGGCCTCGTCTAACTTTTTCTTGCTTACAGCTCCCCGACCGTAATTAACACTTCCACTGATTCTGTGCTGTGCATCAACAACAACATTCCAGTCTGGCGAGTGGGATGGTGCGGCGGGTGGCGGGTGAGCCATGACCTGTTTTCGCTGCTGCCAGCTTCTGTTGTTGTTGGGTTGTCAGTGTCACACATCATTGAAAATAGGACAATGAAGGTGATATCCGAGGTGATAACGGAGGAGTGTTTTTTTACAATTGTGACTGTGGTGTTTTTGTTTTTCCCACATTCAGCTTAACCCATTTTCCTTTAAATTGTCTTCCGGCGAATATATCATCTTTTTCACCAAAACTTGAAATTGATTTGGACAGTTCAACCCCAAAAACACAATAAAACCTATTTTTACTATGGCCTGGATTGCAGTCCATCCAGGTATTTTCAGTCCGAGCTGAGGTTTGGGAGTATTGGCTGCTGCTCCCCTTAATACAGTGTGCTCGATGCCATTTGGTTTGTGGGACTCCGAGTACTGAAAAAGTTATATTTGAAAAAACTCAACAACAACTCTTCTCGTTCCAAACATACTGACACAGTTTCTTGTAATAGTAACCATCTTTTGAGCAGCTTTATTGGGACCTCTTGTTATGAAAGCACAGCTGCCTGATTTCTGTCCTCATGCAGAGTGAGCGCACACAAGGGCATTTGTGGGTTATCTTGTTATTTTGGGGGCTGTCTGCACCACAAACCAAATACCCCTGAGCCTTCTGGGTTGAGATACAGCTAGTATCTCTCAGCACTGACAAATCACACCACGGCTTCTTGTTGCAGTCATGTTGAGGGCAGATTTTAGTCTTGGCACACTCGTCCTTCAAGTCTCACCTGAGCACCTGGGGGATGGCGAACATGAAGGCATCATGGAAGATGATACACAGGGTGCCGGTCAGAAAGTACGGGCCAAACTTGCGCGCCAGTGTCCTGAGCAGGAAGAAGCCGGAGCTCTGCTCCTTCTGCAGCTTCCTGAGGAGCTGAGCCTGGTCTTGCAGTCGGCTCCCCAGCGCCACACCCGACGCCAAGGCCTTCTCCTGCCTGCCAGAGGGAGAGAATGCAGTTACAGACAAGACAGCTGTGTCAGTGATGGCCCAACATGGTGCTGGCGCCTTTCAAGTTGTTTAATGTAAAACAGACTGTAAAGAAAAAAAAAACCTGTTGTTGATGGACCCAAGAATTTGCCAGCAGCAGTTAAAAGCATTATTCGCTGACATAATTATTGGACTTAACGACGGCTCTTCAAAGCGCTGGATCATGTTAACAAGCTTTGAAAATGACACAGGGCTATTGTCTATGGCATTATGGTACCGTATGTCCTCAAGAGACTCCTTTGGATGAGACGTCCTGAATTTCAATTTACCTCAGTGATGGCTAAGTAATGCTCTGCTCAGGCAATTAATTCAACAGCGCCATGCGGCAATAAAATGGAATTGATTCTTTGGCTGTTAAGCTGTGACAATAGTCAGAGCTTATTGTGGATCAAAATAGAAAGCCGCGTGAGTCAAGGGAAACATGAAAGACAACATGCGCATTGCCCTGCACATGTGTTTTCCCTGTGAGGATCAGTCCTCTGCTGCACAGTTCTTAATACAACAACCACTAGTTTATAAACAGAAAGCTCAGTAAAGGAGAACTTCACACATTTTGTGTCTTCTGTGGTCTTGCATGGAGCTTTTTTAAGTTTACTAAAATAACACTGATGATGTAATTCAGGTAACGTAATCTAGGTTTGGGCTTGGACACAAATAATTTATTACATAAAATCGAGGGGGCTTGGAGTTTGAAAGGTAAGTGTATAAATCAGGTTATGGTTGCACTATGGGAAATGAAGGACCCCGTGTTTCTGGAACTCGACCCACATGTGAGACTAAACGTCAGGATGTCTCAACTTCTGTTTTGCCCATTCTTTTTAGCCAAACTAACAATATGGGGATGGTAGTCTGTCAATCAGTTGGTCCATCACTTAGGTCAAGTTTTCATGGTTCCCAGATGGTGAACCCTAGCGATTTTGTTGATTTCGCCTCTAGTGCCACCACGAGGTTGACATTAATTTATTATTTATGCCACGAAATCTGATGCAAACATTCACATTCCCCAGAGGATGAATCCTGCTGACATTGGTAATGCTCTGATTTTTCCTCTTGTGCCATCACTGGGTTGAATTTCATCTTTGTGTACTTTTGGATCAGTCTCTAATTAGAAAAGGTAGCGTAAACGTTCTCACTAACTTAACTCGGATTTTGAACAAGTAAACATTATGCCTACTTAAAGGGGCACTGTGTGGTTTTGAGGAAGACTCTGAAACTCAGAATTTTAACATTTACATTATGAATGAGGTAATAATACAAACTCAGGAATATCTGAACAAAAAAGCTGTTCTCTGAGACATAGGTGGCGTCACAGAGGCCCTTTGATGGTTGATTGGCGCACTTGAGAGTGTGTTTAAGAATGTTAATGTGTGTAAACAGAGGTGTACAGTCGGGTGGTCCATTGTGGAGTCCCGTTCAAGCTGCCATATGTTAATTGTCAGTTCTCACTTTTGAATTTTGGCACATTCAGCTGTCCAGTCCTGTTGCAGCTCGGACATGATCTTGTTCGACTGGTCCTCCTCCCTCAGGGTCCACAGGTCCTCCGCTGCCAACGGGGTGCGATATCCTTTCACAACAAGCCTGAGGAGATGATTCATACACACACATACACATAATCGGCAACGAAACACACACATTTTTGTAAACAAGTACAAACTGTTGCTACAGTGAGTCAGCCGAAGACTAAAAATTAGTAGGTATCGAAGAACCATCTTACCCGGTGAACCACCAGAAGAGGATCTTTGACAGGAACGAGGCATCCTTGACGGGACAGGGATTCTGCAACAGATTAAAGACCAGACTGACTGTTGTTTTCGCAGTAAATCTCTCAATGCTTACAGGCTTTCGAGACATGCGCGGCTTCACAGAGGTCGCCCTTTGATGGTTGAAAGGTGCATTTGTGAGGAGTGTGTTTAAGACTGTTGATGTGTGTAAACAGCGGTGTACATTCAGGTGGTCCATTGTGGAGAGCAGAGGCCATGAACTCCCACAGGACGGAATAAATAGAGTGTCAGTGTTAGCGCGGGGTGAGGATGACGTTCTGAGGTCTAGCGCAGACAGAGCGGAAATGTGTCATCAAAAACCGTCCGACGAGGGGAAACACACACATGAACGCACACACACACACACACACGGACACAGACACCAAACACTTTGTCCTCTCACGCATTCTTTATGGCTTCTTTCCACCCTGCCACCCCCTCACCAGGGTGTTTGCTCTCTTCATTACCAGCACTCTCGCTCCTCATCCTCTTTTCCTGTGAGTAACTCTGACCAGAGCGTGGGGCGCAGGGAAGGAGGAGGAGGTGGTGGAGGAAGAAGAGGAGGACACACCAAGGAACGACCAATGGGTGTGTCCACCACGCCAGACTGCGGCTTCTGCACCCTCAGCCTTCCTCACCGCCGGCCAAGAGTTTGTTAGGGACTTTTCCAGCTATTTTGATTGTTTGTCGCCAGGGAAATATTACATCACACGTCTGTTTGATCGATCGGATGCTTATTCTCATTCACCTGTCAGCTGACCTCTATTTTGAGCTTGAAATCACTTCCATCCAGCTCATGTTTGATGGGGCAGTGAGATCTGTATTAGGTGTTGCCTTTGCTGTTGTGTGGTCGCGCACTCTGAGCAGCGGTCGCGATGTTATCCAACGCTGACGTGAGTGAGTCGCGTTGAAGGTATGCAGGGGAACATCGAGAAACACACACACACGCTCATTCACACTGCCCTCATAGGAAGCCAAAAGCGGTGAAGTTAGAGTGGGAGAGGAAGGAGGGAGGGAGGTGAATCACATCATTTCCTCCAAAAGGGAAAAGTGTCTGAACAACAAAAGTTGAAAACCACAAGATAGCTGCTCAGACATTTTCTTTCCTGGGTACTGGATTGGAGTGTTTTTGACGGAAGTGGGATACATTCTCCTCTGCCTACCTTTTCCAAGACGGTTTTTCCCTCCGGAGGCTGGTCAGCAAAACAGCACAGGAAGAGCTGGGCGAGTTGGATTGTGAAGTAGGAGAAAAAGGCGAGGTATCGTACGATATCAGACGCAATACCCTGTGGAATAAGAGAGCACAGATTAAGAACGCTGCTGCATGGATGAAAATACCAGAATATTCTAGTTAGAGATCGTCATCTTATTTGTTTTAAGCCCTTCCAGACGAGTGGCGTGAGTTCGACTTTTATTTTGAACCGGCGACACAATTAATTGGCTTCGTGGCCGAGCACATGCCGCAGAAAAATAACATTGTTGTTGCATCAAGACATAAGGTTCTCAACAGGATCAACATGTGTTTTGGTTGTTTCATCTCTTCCAGCGTTACTTAACAAATCACATCCTGTGGTAGACAGTGTTATTTATCTCCGCTGTGGCTTTGTGTGCAGTTTCACAACAACACTAAATTCATTACATGGCTTTTCCCATGCTTACACATTGTATAGCAGAGGATATGGTTTATACGCCGAGATCTCAGACACAATAAAGAGTATTTTGGACCTTTAAGCTAAATCAGGGCGAAAACCCAAAGTATTTAATGAGTAACTTTTATACAGATGAAGCGATGGTAAAAGCTGCCTCTCAGTCACGCTAAGAGCCCGTATCTGTAAATAGGGAGATTGTGGTTTTACAAACCAGCACCCTTACTTTCAATCAAGGGAGCAGCTGTGATATTAACCACTCTGAGAGTTTTTTGTGAAATGTAGGACTCGCATGTTATTCTTGACATACAGAATTTGTGGGTTTTGGCAGAGGCATTGTTTACAAGTGGGTCAACGCCACTGCCAGAGCCAGAGCCGGCCAGTTGTGCAGCAGCATGGGTATGCGTGAAAGTCAGAGCCATGGTAAACAGTAAAAATGACTTTCTCTGAAAAGTGTGGTGCTGTGCCCAGAAAGTAGATATGAAGGAGCCAAATGGATCCGGCCACACAGTGAAAAAACAGGGTCAGTATGGTTGGAGAGTGGGTGGGAAAAAAGTAGGTCAAGCAACTAAGAATGGCCAAGGGTCCACAAACATGATGAACTCTATCAACTCGTGCCATCGACGCCGAGATGTGAATTAGACACTTTCTTTATAAATATTTAGAAAATGTGTCACGTATACTTAAACTGTAAATGTAAATGTGAGCTGACAAAGTTGACAGGGAACAAGGGCTGAGCTGTGCTGCCACACTTTGGTCCTTTTACCTCTCACATTAATCACAAGAAAAGAAGACTTTCTCAGAGAGCAAATGTTCTGCGGTGGTGCAGGTATCTGCATTTATGCTATAACACTGTAAAAGACGTAAACACATACAAAAACATCTTCCAACGGTTCAGTTTTAAAGATCTGTTTTAGAAAACTGATACTCTCTGGGGGTAAATAGGGAAAGAATGAAATGGGGCACATGTTTTTAACTTTGACCAGAGTTGAAGAGACTGCACCGACCCATACCAGCCATGGAATCAAAAAACATTGTCAATACGTAGATTTATTCATCTAATGAATTAATTAATTGAAAAGGAATTTCATACCTATATGTTTGCAGGGATTATTTGTCTTCGATGTCCCTTATTCTTCTTATGTTATTCACTAATTTGCTTCTCTGCTAGACAATCAGGCTTGATATCATTCTTATATAAGATATCTTATATTTTATAGACAAGAGAGTGGTAGCCTGTGAGTCTTGTTAGCTTCCTGTTGTCAAGAAGGCCAACCGGTCTATTTAAGTCTATTTTATTCTTTCTCCTGGAATTGCATCATCAGCTTTTGAGTAAAAAGTCAATGGCAACTGAGAAAACTTTGTTGTTGTCTGTCTTATAACCTTTTTTTAAGTTGACTTTATTAGTTCCAGTCTAACTTTTGACTTCTACAAATCGTATGCAGCATATTATCTCATTTCATTCTCAAGTTGTACCTAGTGTTTGACAAGCAAGATACGCTGGATGGTATTTAATCTTCAGAGACATTGATGAACAGAATCCGGGCATATGAATTTGGTTAATTAAGATGAAGCTATATGATAGGGTGGAGAGATATATGGGTGGTCACGTGTTTATCCTATGTGCACGAGTGTGGTTGTATGAAATGAAACCATCTGTGACTAAATCCTAAATGGCCTCGCATTATGTGCAGATGCATAGATTTCCATCTGGCTGTGTTTACAGTGGTGTAGGCCCATAAACACAGCGCTGACGTTCCTCTGGTCTGACCCTGGGCTGCCATGTCTCACCAGCATTTATCCCAGGGCCGTCATTACTCTCCCCCAAGCAGTGTGGGAATGTCACACTGAGGACGATAAAACAGAAATATGGATGTGTGTGTTTGTGTGTTTTTATAGAAATGCAAATGCGACAGCCCCACGGCTACGTGTGCCTAAATAGAAACTTAGCCCGTACAACAATGATTGCAGTGTCTGACAGGAGACACAGGAAGAAAAAGAAAATTTAAACACACACGGGCCTGACCAGAATTGGCAGTGTCATCCTCCAACACTTGGTTAACTTTAGGTTACCTTGGTTAAAATTGGGGGATGAAATAGAAACACTTTGCTGACACAGGGTATATCTCAAGCTGTGCTGCTGGAGCGGTGTCTAGACTATGGCTAGGATCAGACCTGATTAGATATCTCTGCTTTCACACTGCAGGTTCAGCGAGTTCAAACGTGACCAACACGTTCACTTCAGCTCTGAGAGTATTGTTGAAAGGTTTCTGGAAGATTGGAATATGCCACATCATAGAGCAGGACACGGTGATGATATTTCTATTAAATTGCAGGGTAAAGTGTTCACATTCCGCGTCGCTTAAGAGGCTGAAGACAAACCTCATCCATGGCCAGCTGGATCTTAGCTCTGAGAGGCACCAGGGAACAGACAACAGCCAAGACCCAGAACAGGAAGAGGAACACGGAGGAGCGACAGCCTCTTACTCTTTCCAACTGGATGATGCACAAGGCCAAGATCTAGAGAGAGACAAACACAGTGGGACAGGACGACTTAATTTAAGAAATCACATGCAGTTCTTGCAGCAGAAAAGAGGAGGCAACTTTACTCCAGAGCTAGAAAGCAGAGAGCCAAAACTCCAATCTGTGATGCCACGTTTTATGAACAGCCAGACATGGAATACATGATTTCCAAGTATGAATTCTTTTTTAACTCAAACAAATGAGCCTTGGATCACAGTTACCATCAGTTCTAAGCTTCAAACCAAACTCTTTTCTTTCTGTGGTGCATTTTAAGTAAAGAGACAAGTTTTTCTTGAGGAAAAAAAGAAAAAAAAAATCTTATCAATTAAATTACCATTTGGTACTACTCCACTTTAAAGGGTGCAACATGTACAAATTAGCCATCCATTTAATTCATACTCAAACGAGCCAGCTAACCACCAGAGTAACCGGTAACTGATGTTAACTATAGCTGCTGTTAGCCAGTTAGCGCAATGAGCCATGCATCCAGTGGTAAAACTTGGAGCTTGGTGAACCAGGGCAGTGCTGGTGTTTACAACGCTAGCACAGGAATGTTGTACCGGAACGGGCTGTTGCTAGCTTGTTAGCATGCTAACTTCCGTGGCTATCTCTGCAACACAGTACCTAGATGTCCTTGACATAACATCAACTCTGTTATTTCTTCATACTCTGTTGGTAGTTTTAGCTTATTTTTTAATGTTTTCACCCAAATATCTTCCATATTGCACCTTTAATAGAGTTGAAGAAAGAAAAAGCAGTCCCCCTCCCATACAAGCTGGTGATGTCACTTTCAGCAGAGCATAGAGAGTATAATCAGTATGATCTAATGCAGCTGATGGTGGTTTTGAGAAATAACTTAGGCTTCTGGGATTTCCCTGCCCACAGGCACAGATGGGCTCTGGCTGACGTCCGCCTATAAAAAAAATGACACATGTATGGTATGCCACATGCCATACACACATTACTTATTGTTGCTATACATTTTTCTTGAAAACAAACTCTATACAGTGATGTTTTCTCAGACATAGGACTGATTCAGCGTTTGGACTCATCTCTCTTTCCTCAGAGGAGTCATGTATCTGCCGTTGAACCATCTAATTGGTCCCTCCTTGAGTGGTTGGCCAAGTGAGACGTCACTTCGTCATGCCAGCTCATCACCAAGTGGGGAGAAAGCGGTTGTAGGTCTCATTCTGAGTACCGCATTGGTTACTCTGGGATGAGCCACAGCACTGTCCTGCTATAAACTTTAGCGGTCAGTTAATTATATAAGATTTTCCCATCAACAAGTTGATATGGCCAAGAAGGTGAACATATGTGTTCTGGTTGATGTAAACAACATCCAGGGTTCTCATTGTTCTGTTGATGATGATTATTTATTCTGTTTGTCCTGACACTCACCAATCTATTCAAGGAGGAATACAAACAGACAGGCACTTACAATCATACCTATGGGGAATTTAGAGTCTCAAGTCGTCTTCAGGATGTTGGAGCCAAAGAGGGGATGTGAATACAGGGACAATGTGTGAACTCAAAACACGGTCAAGAATTTGATGTGCTTTAGGCCTGAAAATATGAATGAAAGTACTCTAGCTAGTAACAGTGCAGCTCTTTAAATCCATACATACATACTGACTGTTGTTCAACATAAGCTGAATTAATTGATTTTTAACCACTTGGGTGTAACACAACAAGCTGTAAAAAACATATCAACTTATCATCAACTTTCAAAATTGATATGGTGAACGTGTTAGGAAAATGTTGCTTAGTTACACAATCAGCCCACAAGAAGCAACATTAACGTTCATTTGGAGTTGTGTGGATCTCCTTTTAGCTCTAATTTGGTCTCCATTTTCTAGGGGAAACGTCTGCCTCTTCAAATGCTAAATGCTACGCTATATTTTTCAGCAAGTTGCTAACATCGTCCATCTGCTGGGCAGGAGGATGGATTTTTGAGTTTTCTTTTTAAAACCAGCTATCTATAGCTTTGCCAAATGGTGAACTGAAAAGCAAAGTAAAGCAACTGTAAGGCCAGAACAACCATCTGAAAGATGCTAAAATGCTCCATAGAGCTCAGGGGACTGAAGAGTCTTACGATAATTCTCTTTTTTGTCATCACTATGAGTGATATCTGTTACCTATACCTGTGAACCATTGTCTATTTGAAAATATTGATGACTGCCTCTTTAAGTGATTTCTAAATCAAATAAAACAGCACTTAATGATTACCGAAATAAAGTTTTCACAAGTTAAACATATTCCAACACTGCACCCTAGTTTTGCTCAACTCAATGAAAAGATATCTCCCACACATATCAGACCCACAGTCAGTAGTACCAAGCCCATGGCTAGAACTTTATGTCCTAAACTGCTGGTACTTCATGTCCTAGACTAATAAGGCTGAGGCTGCATCAGCCCCAATCCCAAACCTTAACATATGTGGGGAGAACGTAAAGCTGACCTCGGGAAAGGACCCTTCTATTCTGAGCCTTCCGGCTTGACTTGCCATATTGCTGCTAACCATCAGCCCATCTGTTTGTGCGAGTCAGTGGGTGGAACTAAGTCCATCACTCCGGAATCAAAACCTTATAATTACATGGGAAGTGTGCAGTGCTAGGGAAGGAATAGGAGTTTTTACGTCATGGTATTGCCGATTATAGTCAGTGTGGAGTGGGTACTTTTCATCAATAGTGACCACGGTTTGTTCGTGGGCTGACTGACTCGGGCAGAACTGTTCCCATACATCAATTTGAGTTGAAGGGCAACAAAACAGGTTGGTAAGAGCAACAAGAGCACAGTGTTCCAGGCCTGCACCCAGGGAACGGGCGGTGGTGGGTGGCTACAATCAGCATCATGAAAATTACATCTTTTGACAAAGATAGATTTAAATACGAGCATGTAATATGATTTAGTAGCTGTTTGTTGCCTTCCCCCCCGTTGTGATAAATGATATCCTCAAATATCCCTCGATACAAGAGACGTCTCAGTGTATTTTTACCCAAACACGTGCTGGTATTTACTCAGGAGTCTGAGGAGACCACAGGTGGGAAAGGCTGTCTGACTCGAAGAGAGTGAGACTGTGCAGGACCTTTACAAGGCTGCACAGAGAGGAAGCTTTGTGAGTAAACCTATATGACTCTGTGCGTCAGCTTTAGAGACCCACTGGGATACAGCAACCCTTCCTATATGAACTCAGCACCCTCGTACTGCATTGTAATTCTTACACAACTTCTGCTGGGGATAAACAACATTTTGAGCTTGCCATGCCACCCATGTTGCGAGCTGCGCCCCTCTTCTGTTTGCTCCTACTCATCATTTAAGTATCATTTAAAATCTGCCGAAAATGAGTGGGAGTGAGAAGCATTCAGGGTTGTTTCCATCAACACCAGCCACTGAAAACAAATCTTTGATTGCACACTAGGCCTTATCTTCTATAAATACTGCACTGTCGCCCGCCTTACATGCCAAACTAATCCAGGTAGGGGGAGCATTATAGTTTAATTCAAGAGATTTGGATGGAGAAGAGACAAACAGCAATTGTACAGATTAAAATCAGGTCTTGGACTCATCTGGATCGAAACATTGAGTTATTTGTGGTGTTTTTCTTCAGACCTGAGCAAATCAATGTGCGCACTTAGTTTTTTTTGTATATGGCTTTGTTTATGCAAAACTTCAAGTTCTTATAGCGATGAAAAATGAACGACTGGTTTGTCCTTTATCTTTTCTCTCGCAGATGCATTGCAATTAAACACGTTGCACCTTAAATATAGTTTTGGTCAGAACAATGGCGCTCAAAGAAGAAGTTGGCGTCAAATCCTCTTGTCCAGCAGCACACCTGTAGCCTATATAAAGACCAGACCTTTCTGTGTAATTATGTTTAAAATAGGCTACAATTGTGTATCATCACCTTTGTATCCAGCGGTTTTGTGTTTTTTAGGACGAACCAAAAGGTTGAGAGAGATTCAAATGAACTTCATTTCGAGCATATGATTACTCAAAGCGCTGCCACCAGTGAACAGCTCATTTGGATGTGAGCATCAGCAATAAACCTGATTCAATAAGCTTGAGTGGACAAGCACTCTGATTGCACACAGTTTATGACCAACTGGCCTGTGATCTGTGAGACTAGGCCTATAAAAACATCTTTAATACTTTCTTAGACACATTTTTTCTTTATGACATACAGTCTCTCGCTTGCACAGCACCTACTGATCACATTTTGTCATCATATTGAAACTTTCCACGTATGTACGTGCACTGCACATCAAATAGTAACTGATGTCATTACATGTGTACGGTACACTCTGATGAAGGATGGTCAAATACAGGCTGTGTTTACAGGGTAATGTCATATTTGCACTGCCTGCAGCGCGATAAATCTATCTCTGGTTGTGCATCTTTGCACCTCAGTGTCTGGCCAACATACTGTAGATACACTATATATCCTTTCATATGTCTGCACTTTGACACGTGAGCCAGCGGGACACATGCTGAACCATTCCCAAAAACTTCTCTGTTACCCAGAGCAACGCAGGAGGGGTTTAGATGTATGATTACGGCTACAAATCAGTGGCATTGCTCAATAGTCAAGGCTTTTTCCTACATAAATCATGGGTGCACTGGGAGTCTGTAGAACTCAGGATTCCTTGGCAGCCTATAGGTCTAAAAGTGCATACATACAGATTTCACCGATCTGGATGAAAAGCACTTTTGTCTTTCGTGTTATATTCGAGAGTACACGCATTAGTCACATATTACGATGTTTCAGATGAATGAGTCCTCAAAGTCACATAAGCCAATATCCATCGTGGAAAAGTACTTTAAAGGTGGCAGCATTTACGGGTCAAAGAATGGGGTAAAATGAGTTGAAAAATTAGGAAAGAGCAACTGTATTTACCACAGTCATACTGCGAATAATGGGGCTGAGTAGGAAGACCATGTGCTGCTGGATCTCCTGGCTCCTCTCCAGCAGGATGTAGAAGAACTCCACGAAGCCAAAGGAGGCCAGCAGGAAACCCAACACCTGAAAAGGACAGGAAAGAGATGACTGGAGGAACTTTCTGGGATCTACAGTCACATTTGCCAGTGTGTTTTTGTTGATATGCTGTGATCTGGCAGAAATGTTGCTTTTGTGTCTGACTTCAGTCATGGGAAAAGCCCTGAACAATAGAGTAAAGACTGGCCAAAGTCTGCGTGCAGTCTCACCATCTTGGCGGTGCAGAGGCAGGACATTCGAATGCGTCCGCGGTCATGGCAGTAGAGATGAAGGCAGTAGAAGGGGGCCAGCAGCCACAGATAGATGCAGGGGACCCACACGAGTACTGTGTTCTGGAAGCACTGGGTCAAGTCAGGGTTGGCTGTGTACCACGTACGGTTCCAGTCCTACAAAAGGGAGTAAGAAGTCAAAAGTTCAGATCAAGACAATATGCCTGAGAGTCAAAAACTGAGGTAAAACTGGGAGCGTGTATCCATCATCTGAGAGACATAGCAGGAGAGGGCCAAGTCTTGAGAATCCAGACTTGGTGCAGGTCCTACTTTTCATCCATCGAAGCAGTGGTGAATGAAACCACAGCCAAGTCAACAGAAACTGTGTCTGTGCCCAATCCTCAGAGAGTGTGAGTTGGAAGAGGACTTCTTTTTTGCTAAAAAGCTGAGTCAGTTTTGTCATTTTTCTTACCACATCTCTGGCTCGTTTGCTCATTTTAATCGGACAAACGCGAAGCTGTCGGCGCGTTAAAATATGAGGTCAAGGATTATACTCATAATGTAGCCTATAAACGCGGATAGTAAAGACGATGTGTGTTGTGCAAAAGCTGCCAAGCATTTGACATTACGTAATAGTGCCAGGGGCAGGATAGGTCGTCGTCGGTTAAAAAACAAGACCAGAAGCTAAGTGGCTTGTTGTTGTCTTGCTTCCCCTTGTTTATCACCTCACTGGCCTAATGAGGGGCAGGGTGTCTGGCTGTGCTAACGAGGCTGCCCTGCGGAGTCACCACAGGAAGTGGTTTAAAAGCTTCTAGCATGGCGGAGCAGTCTGGCCCGGCTGGTAGACTCCCAAGTGGGATAAGTGAGAGAGAGAGAGAGAGGCTACAGTTGGTGGCAGCTGCAGGATCATTACGCAACAACTGTCCACTCAGAGCCCTTGCCGCGGCAGGTGAGACGCTCTTTGCGCGAGTAGATGCTGCTGCTGCTGCTCGGGAGGAGGCATGTCCCGGCATGTGCGGTGATTAATTCAAGTTTACCATCAATAGCTGCTGTTTGCCGCCGCTGGAGCCACAAAGGTTCTGAATCACAGTCTGACTGTAGGATACCTATTCCCATCAGAGCTGGCACATGAGAGCCTGGCTCACCACAGGATTGCTAAGAAATCCTCACAAAAGTCCTCATAACATAGGTGCTCTTGGTTATGTAATGAGTGCACCATTTTGGACAGAGTATACTAGTGTTCTCTGTGAGCGCTGATGTACCAAAATCCATTTAAGTGATGAATCTCTTGAGCGGCAGTGAGTGGGAGGCTACTTTCGCAGACTCTTCTGACTTCTGCGGTCAATGGCAAACGGATGAACGGACCACTTTTATGTATGAATTCCACCTCGTCAAACCCTCTCCAAGCACTTTCTTGTGCATTTTGCTCAGCACTTATCCTGTTTTCTCACCCCTGGCTGAAGTAGTTGCAGTAAACTAGTAGATGCCAACAGCATGGACGATGCTAGGTGTCTATTTTTACCTGACAAACACAGTGATGTGAAGGTAAATCTGCTCAATATGCCATTTCACAGGGTTAGGGTAAGAGTCCTGGATTAGGGTTTAGGGTTAGAGGGCCAGGATCATGGTTATAGTTAATCTAGATTTGAAAGAGCAATTCAGTGCCTAATAACCCCTTTTTGAAATGAAATTCATTCTGCTAACAGGTTCTGTGTTTAAAATCTTGCACTGGTTTGTGAGCAAAACAGCATTATGCGTCTACTGTGAGTATGTGGCACGTATGATCTAACAACACTAATTTTAGAGGGCATCGATCACTCCTGACAGTGTCACCTAGACTTGGTCCCCTTTGGCAAATTACAGGATGGCTCGATTTAAAAATAACGAAACTCAATACACTTCTGGTTCCTAAATTGTCACTTTTCAAATTTGTCCACCCTGAAAAGGTTGCATACACGTCTGTGTTTCTGGATCAGACCTCCTCTGGTGAGCCAGTTGTGCACGTTCAGCTCAGCCGTGCAGCCAGATAAATCCTCAATGCTACCCTAGGGCTGTGAGTAAGCAATGACGTTATCCTAAAAGTATGTGAAAGGTTGATTACTACGTATAACAACTGAAGTTTTCAGCCAACATGAGATGAAAAAAAAACATCCTTTATCCTTTGTGATGGATGTAATTTGAAGCTGAGAACAACCACATCTCTTCTCTGAACTTTCATGGCAATGAGTGTTGCATGGAAAACAAGTTCACTTTCACTTTCTCACCACAACTTCGATGGCCATTGTTTTGAGGTTTTTTTTGCAGGAGCAAAAACAGTGAGAGGGCCATAATGAGAAACAGAAACAGAGAGGGACAGAGAGGAAGAGGGGGAAACAGGCATGTTGAGAGCGAGTGCATTCAATAATTTTGGCATTCCAGCTGGATTGGGGCCACTCTCCCACATTCGAGCCGGAATTCAGAATGTGGAGGCTTGCTAATGTACAAGACTAAGAAGCCTCTCCAAGAAACAGCAGTTCACTCAGTGTGACGCAGCTCCCAGCATCTCATTGTGCTGAATCACAGAGCAGAGTGACGGCAAGTCTGACACGCATCAAATGTAAATTGTCCCATTCAGACTTGCTTTAGGTTAGATTCCTGGCACACCGATGCACTGTACAGGCTGCAAACCGAGAAGGTCAGGGTATGCTATGGGGATTTTTTTCCCTGATTGCTGAGCACTGCCAGCTAACATTTTAGGTTAACCCTTCCTCCCTCTTCCTCCCCTACACACAAGCTTATTATTTTTCATTCTGTTATTCTATTATGAAGCAATGCACAGCTAAGTCTGATGCGAATGAGCGGCATAGTTGACAGACAGACACAATGATGACCTGCTAATGTGGCTAATGCTAATGGAATTAACCACTTAATCCCATCAATGGTAAAGCTTTAACAGGTTAACAACAGAAAGTATGCAAAAGATCATAATGATCCCATTGTGTTATGAATTTAAAATACGTAACTAACAGGGGATGCTTGTATTTCAGGCTCAGAGAGACAAAACTAACTTCCACATGACAGTTTACTAATTGATGTTGGCTCACATCAGATAAATTGAAATTTGTGACAGTAAAAACTTGTTGACATACCCACAATATCAAACTCTTTACAGCTGAACTGAATGTGGTCAATACATTATCTATTCTTGACAAGACACAAAAAAAAAAACAAAAAAAAAAAACACACACGCACAATGAATAAAATAAAAATGTGAGTTCAGGGTCAGTGAACACATCGCAAACTCACCCACAGGGGGTCCAGGCCACTGAGTCTGCAAAAGGCATCCATCCACTCGCTGGCTTCTTCCTCCCTGATGCTCCACTTGTTGGGGTCGAACAGCCCTGCTCCTCGCGCTGCGTAGCGCACACTCAGCAGCAGCACCGGCGTGTGTGTATGTGTGTCTGACGTGGGGAGAGAGAGCTGAGGTGTGTGTGTCCTTATTAGACTTTTCCTCTCTAGCTAATGGTTGTATTTCTTGTGCTCAGCCTGTCCCTGCCTGCCTGTCTGGGTGGAACACTGTGTTTATTAGTATGTGTGTGTTGGAGTGTGTCTGTGTGACTTTTCCTCCCCTTTAATAAAACATCTTCTCTCAGTGAAACTCTGTGTCTGTCTCCCTCGCTGTTTGAACTGCTGCTGCCCTGAGATCCTGTGTCTTTCTGACTCTCACTCCGACTGTCTGCTGTTTATGAGTGTGTCTCCTTGTTGGGTGGGTGGAAATCTCTCTCTCTCTCTCTCTCTCTCTCTCTCTCTCTCTCTCACACCCCTCTCTTTTCTCCCACATCTGCTGGATTTCGATCAAAACACCACAGCTACACCCCTCAATGGGATGACAGTCCCACACCCAGACACACTCCTCCTACTTTCTCTCTCTGCCCCTTACCTCCTTTTCTCGTTCCCTCTTTTCCCCCTCTCCCCACATCCCAAACCACCAGTCGTCTGACCACACAGTGTCTGTTTGTGCACTAACATACCTTTTAAACTGAGACCAGCAACACTTGCCACGATTTAAAAGACCTTTACTTTGCTGAAATCCAAGATTTCAGCAACCTGTGTGACATCTATTCATACTGTATGTATCGTGTGTGGCGCGACACTTAAGATATTAGCATGTACATGTGGAAACCCATGAGTAAGTGGACATTAGCACTAACATACCGGATGAGTCACAAAATTATGTTCAATTTAAGGACATTCATATTTATTGGATTATTTTTGTTGAGTTAAAAATGTAGAGAAACCACCTCAGTACCACAAAGCATCACATGTATTTCCAAGTATTGCAAAAAAGTTGCTGATATGGGAAGAGAGCAGACTGTCTGGTTAATTAGTCATCTTATTGCACTGAAATTTGCACTGCAAGTGGAAAATGTCATGTCATTACACAACTTTGTCACAAAGCATGACATCTCTCTTATGTGGGATTAAAGAGGAGTTCATTTTGAAATGTTTTGGGAACAAAGGAACATTGACGGAAACAAGAGAACCAATTTCTGAAGTGTTGAAAAGCTGATGCTGTTAAAATAATTGTGCGATAATTTAGAACTGGAGGAAGGCGATCGGAGTCAGCTTCAACATGTCATAAAACAAGGTCACAGGTCACGTTAAACAGTTACATGAACGTGCCTGTGTAGGACTTCAAATGACATGACCCTACATGAAGTACCAAATTTCCATCACAGATGCTATATTGCATTGCTGTCTTTATTTTGTATATAGGAGTGGATGAAAGACTACGAAGAGTTGGATTAGTGGGAAAAGGTCTAATAAGCATGAATGGGATTCTGAAGTTGAATGATACCTAATGAACAATATTACTTAACTGCATTGAATATCAGGCAGGAGCTAATATTGCAAAACTGCACTGCTAACTCAACTTTATATAACGAAGCAGCTGAAGGAGTGTAGAGTTGGCAAAGTGGGACTAATTATTACTGAATATTTTCAAAAAGAATGAATTTGAATAAAACCATTTTTAACATTTAACATTTATAAAACATATTTGAGCCAAACTCTAAGTAGATTAGAACTAAAAACAGGGTGAGAATATCAAGGGGTTGGTGTCGATGTGGCATTTTCTTTTTGGCCTCAAACTTCCTGGCTGATGAGTTCATAAGAAGTGTGAAAAATGTGAAAATGTCTCCAGTTTAAACATTTGGTCTATTCTTATGAATGAGGATTTATTCTTGAAAAACAATGAATATTTCAGGAAAATCAGAATAATGGCCGGAATGTCCCAGTTGAGCTGATCGTGATGTGGAATCAGTCAAGTGACAAAAAACGTGGCAAAATATTAAAAGTAAAGATTACATATGCCTTCAGCATTAATAACTGTAAAGGGGAACTGATGGTTCAGCTGATGAGGGAGCACAGTGACGCTGACAGTACGTTTCTGCTTATGTGTCTAAAAGAATGTGTGCAAGTCTGAGGGATTTACAGAGACATGGTTTCATCACAGAATGAAAAAAATGTCTTGAGACATATTAATGTACTGTACAAACACAAGAGTACGTCTCCTTAAGCTCTTTGTAGTCTGCTGAAAGGCATCATCGAGTGCTGTTATGATGGCCACTCTGGTAAAGTCACAGAGGAAAACTTAAGCTGAACAGCTGCGCAGGAAAGTATGACACTGTCTCGACTGGGACTAACACCGCCATCATCACCGCCGCAGGGTAGAAACATGGAAAGTTTGGCAGAGAGGCAGACCACCACCAGGTCCTGTGTCTCGCCATGTGCAAATATGAGATTATTATTCTTTCAAAAATGAGTCATCACTTTATGTTTTCTCCTCTGGCTAGTGCTTTTCATGCAGCCCTTCAGTTAGCTCCTTGTGTGAAACGGTGAGAATTATGTAACATGACACGTGTGAATTCATCTGAATGTGAAATTCCTTGAAAAGTTGGAATTGAACGTGTTGTTCTGTGGCGCAATCAGAGTTGACAGTAGGACAGGAAAGTGGGGCTATAATTGTGGTAAAGATATTAGTCAGAAATAAATATTTTGAACTGATGTGTTTTAGGTGTGGTTTGTTATGACGTGTGGACAGAAGGTCAGAAAGTTCAAAGTGACGTTTTGCTGTCCCCACAGTTTATTCTGCTGGCTTCAACGTTAACCAATGTCAGATTAAGGAAAAAAATTAGTGTGACAAAGCCTAATGTAGCTTCCAGACAGATCTAAACAACGAAGATATCCACGGTCTGACCGACTGTTGTGTTATGTCTCAGTCCCCCAGAGTTTTGTCCTCTGAGAAATGGTCCGAAACACCTCAGGCAGTGTACCACAACCAGTGGGGTGGGCGGTGTGTGTATGTGTGTCACTGTAGCACAGGCTGCAATGTTTGCAGTACACCTTTTTGTCCCGAATAATACCCGGGGGCTAAACACTGAGAAAGAGACCTAGTATGTCCTCGCTTTCTGTTTTTACTCACATTATGGACTGCTTGAATCGCTGTGGCCGGCTGTGTTTGTGTTTTCTAATCAACAGTAGACGGATGACAACATCTGGTTCTTGGCTGTAGTGGGACATTTTTAGGAGTGTGTGAGAACTTTTCTGGAACAAAAGGGGCCCACGTGGTCTCCCCAGTACCAAGAACTACATATGCTGTCTTGAAATTGCCATGTTGTTCGCTTGTAAACTTCCACAGAGTTTGTTAATTAATGTGCATTATATCTAGGGCTTCTCTCATTGGAGGCTGACAGGCTTAATATCTCCCCTGTTGTGTCCAGAATAAACTTCACTGCAGCCTCTGAGCCAAGACTCTTCAGCTGATGAGGCTTGAGGTTGGATGTGTCGCAACTTATGGAGAAAATCTAGCACAAAAAAACAACAACACGCACACAGAGTCGTGCGTATATAATGACCAAGAGCTGTGCAAACTGCTGGTCCGGGGCCCAAGATGGGTTAATGTACACAAACACGCACACGTTTGGCCTGTAAATAAGACCCAAATGAGCTCCGTGCCAGACGATGGCCAGACGGCAGACTGTTTACACCAATGGAGAGAGAGAGAGCGAGAGAGAGAGAGAGAGAGAGAGAGAGAGAGAGAGAGCACCCAGCAAGGACCCAATGGGAGGCTGGCACTGGAGCGGGGCCACTCGCGGTCATGGCGTGTAGTAGTAGTAATGTGGACCTGGCATGCGGTGGATGCAGAGGGTGGCTTCACTGCGGGGGTGGCAGTGCCCCAGCCAACCCGTGGTAAAGCGGTGGTTAACCAGTCTAGGTCACCTACACTTCCTCTGGCCTCTCTCCCTGGGAGGAAAAACAGTCTAGTCAAAATAATGGTGTCATTTTGGCTTCTTACGTTTGAGCAAGGGGGACAAATTTAGCAACAGCAAAGCAAAGGGAGGGGCTTAAAACAGATTAAGAAACAAGTGAACAAAATATCTGCTCTGTATTTTTTTTTTCTCTCTCTTTGCTCTTAAATAAGCATCTTAAATGAGTGGCGCAGCTCCAGTGCAGCCTGTAAATTCAGATGTGTCAGCCTACGCAAGCAATTATAACTGGGCTCTGTCTTCCGCTGTGCTCCCCCTCCTGCTTTTTACCCACAGTCCCATCTTGCTCTGTCCTCGCTGCTCCGCTCCACAGTTGAGATTAACCTTTGACTCTTACCTGCTTCCTGTGTGTTCCTGCTGTGAAGTGCAAGGATAGCGGATATGATGAGGAACATACTGTGAGCTATATCTGTGCATATCAGACCTGTGTCGTCAGTCTCTGGACTCTAGACCAGTCTCGCATGCCTCTGTGAGTGATTTGAGCCTACAAGTATTTACCACCTTATTGCCTTGGCACCTGCTGAGGAGTCATTCATAAGAAGACCAAATACTCACAGCTTGATTACTCATCCAACGTCAAAGAAGTAGCTTGACACAAATAGGTGTATTTTGGGGGAATACACTGATTAAGTGCATTTTGGGAGCAGACTTGTTTGCCCTCTTGCCGAGATTTTAGATGACAACATTGATACCACGGCAGGTGCCCTCTTAGCTTAGCTTAGCATAAAAACAGGAAGCAGAGGGAAACAGCTGCCTGTGTTAGAGAATTTTCCAACTCCCACCGCAGAAGTCCCCATTTAAATATGTTTACTGGAAGGAGTCTTACCACCTTGGTTCAGGACAGGATAAATGAATAATGAAAGAATAGTAAACCGGCAAGGAGACAGATTTATGAGGGATTTCATTTGTCAAGTTTGCCCCAACGAAATTCAGATAATGATAAAAAAGGTTCACAGATATAATATATATATATATATATATATATATATATATATATATATATATATATATATATATATAAAAATACTTTTTGTGTATATATATATATATATATATATATATATATATATATATATATATATATATATATATATATATATATATATATATATTATATCTGTGAACCTTTTTTATCATTATCAGAGGAACAAGGTTTTTGTTACCTTTACACAGAGCAGAGCTTGCTAGCTAGCTGTTTCCTCCTGCCTCTGGTTTTAATATTAAGCTAAGATAACAGGCTGCAGGCTGTAGTTGTATTTATACCAGATGAAAAAAGAAAAAGTCTTGATATTCTTATTTTACTTTATCAGCATATGGTGACAAGACGAAAAAGGATTTTGTTATGTTTGGCTAACTGCCCCCCGCTTACAATCTCGATGCTAAGCTAACAGGTATCTGGTCGTAGTCGTGTATTTACCTGACACAAATGACAGTGGTCTTGCTCTTTGCATTGATCTATTTCAGTGTACAGAGATAGGATGAAAGACCCTTTTGCTCCCTCTGGACAGAGCTTGAAGCTAGCTGTTTCCCCCTGCTTCCAGTCTTTATGTCAAGCTAAGCTAACAGGCTGCTTCTGGACAGACATGAGAGTGGTCTCCATCTTCTCATCTGACTCTCTGCAAAAGAGCAGATAATTCCCCTGGATCTTACCTTAATGCCACATGGAGGACCAGGCCCTTCATAAAAGCTCTGAGACTGGTCCTCACCAGCTTTTTCCTCTGTGCAAATTACCTTTACTCTGAATTTTACTCTCTGTAAAGAGACACTTCAGTTACATAACCCATTCAGAATTAGCAGGGCAATTGCTGCACCACAGGTTTTTTTTTTTTTTGGTGACTCTAATCTCAACCCGACATCTCCAAACCTCAGACACAGTAAAGATGCTCTTTTTCTTCTCAGACAGCAGATGGTTTCCCATCATTTTCTCAACTGCCCTGGAACCAGAAGGTGTCTGAATGAGTCTGTGCTGTGATTACCCTTCAGAGGAAAACCACGCGGGATGACGGCCAGCCGGAGAAAATGGCAGAGGTGGCGTAGGATTGCTTTGGAGCGCCCTCTCTCAAACAAACAATGTAAATAAACAATTCAGTGTCAGCTGCTGTTTTGCATTCATTGTGCTTGCTTGATTCTTTAAAAGCTACCCAGCAAGGGGATGATTCCAACAGTTTCCTATCAAATAACTTTCAAATTATTAGAAGACAGTTCAAGTAAAGGTCTCTGAGAATGATTTTGTTGTTGTGTTGGCTGCTTGATTACAAGTCTCATGGCCTCTTTTACACTGTCACTGTGATGGGGAAATGCAAAGAAACACAATTGCGAATGCTCTCCAAAAATAATAGTTCTCCACTTCCTCTCGAGTTTCATCACGGAATCACAATGTGTCACATGATTTAAGAAATCTAAGGATGAGTTTGTTTTGTCGCTCTAAAGGTCGTCTGTACTTCCTCTTATGCTGCAAAGCCAGTGATTAATTGTGATGTCAGGTCTGTCTAAAAGGACACATTGATTGTGAGAGTTTGAGCTCATCTGATATACTTTCTTCTAAAATCTGTTGTTTTGTCAGTGTAATAGCTCTGCTACTTAAAAATAAAATGCCTGAAGCATGCGAAAACCTAATAATGATGTGATGAGCTATTTCATTTCTCTATAATAACCAATTATCTCCATTAGTTTTTGCAGCCAGGTGTTAAGCAACTTGTCTCCCTGACATGATTTCACTCTCAGTCACATCTCACATGTAATCAGCATTCGAATTGTACCGGAATGGGACAGATCGCTTTAGTTAAATCTAACTGGGTGTAAAAAACCCAACTGTGAAATGTTATGTAATCAGCCAGTCAGTGGCATTTACCCTGTGAAAAGAATAACAGAATGACACAGAAAAAACTTGCACACTCTTTGAAAGACTAAATTCAAGCCACAGGCACAACACTGGGTGACTGTGCTTTATGTGTCAGTTAGTGGTGAGTTTTGGTTGGGTCTGACCTGCGTGTGCCTCACAGCTGACCAAGCCGCAGTCCGTCCAAACAAAGTGGAGACGCTGGACGTCAGCCAGAAGGCCACAACATGGCTGAACTCTTGCAGCTGCAGGCAAAGAGTCAGACCTCTCATACTGCTTCATTTCTGGGGTGTATTGTGTGCCTTCAGATGAATAATAGGCTTTTGGCCAAACTGGCACATTTACACTTAAAATATGTCTGTTAAAGGGGCACTACGCAGCATGGAGGAGAAATGAAAACTCAATTATAATGTTCACAATATTAATGAGGTAATAATACACATTCAGAAGTATTTTATTTTTTCCAAAGAACAAATGAGTAAACTGTTCTTAGAAGAGAAATAAGGTCACCAGAACACTGTTTGAAGCTAGGAAGGTGGCAGGGTCCGCCACGTAGAAACAAAACAGCATGAGATCTTGTTGTCCTTTAAGGTCAGTTTGTTCATTCAGTTTACTCAGTTATGAAAATGTCAAAGAAGTACTTTTCTTTCTGATTATAATTTCTTCCCCAGAAACTTCATAGTGCACCTTTAATGCGTGTCGTCTAAAAGAAAATTCACTCTTTGCATTCAAGTTGAAACGATACGAAACTATGTTGAGCACAGACATTTAAAAATGGTGCGAATGGACATTATAAGTGGGTGTAAGTTGACGCTTGATGTGTTTTTCATCCATCCGTGCATTTATCTGTCCATCCATCCATGGTATTAATCCGTCTCACGTAACATCTGCAGGGACTCAGGAGCCTCAGTTTAAACAGGCAGGCCCTCCGAGTAAACACTGCCCAATTACTTTAACAATGCTTAATAGGATATCGTGGTTTCGTTCTAAACTCAAAACAGACCTGCAGCTACCCTAAAATAGCAGCGAGTGGAAATCCGCGGGACGGTCCCCCGTCACTCGTTGCCCAATAACCTGGGCGACTGGCTCCCCCCTTAATAGAGCACGGAGCCTGACTCCCACTCACTCTGGCCTCTCGTGACGTATGGAGGCACCAGCTCATCACGAGTCACCGCACTGAAGTGGTAAGACAAGGATCAACAAAAACAATTCCTCGCCTTTTCACTTGTGGACTGCGGCCCCGTCTAAAAATAACGCCTAGAAGAACTGAGGGGGAGGCCGAGATGGTGGTTGTGACATTTATTAGGGAATCATCCACTCCCTGCGTTCTCTAAAAACATTGTCTTTTTCAAGGGTGGAAAACAAATGGGTTGACTACAGTGTGGTGAACTGGTGAAGTGATGACTGGCAGATTTTCTACTACTGGCTGCTGTTGTGGTAATATCATATTTTTATGTTCTGACTACCACAGAGAGCAGCCGCAGTCTGGTCTGTTTCGCTTCTTACTTTATGTCTTTTGGACTGCTGCCAGCTGTTTAGCACTCATTTGAGTCCCGGCTGTTGACAATTAGAGCATAAAAGGCAGTTAACATGTACTTTCTGACGGTCCCAGCAGCACCTAAGACACAAAATTACCCTGAAATGTACAAATTGTTTTCGGAGTTGTGCTTGAACTTAAAGAGCTTGAAACCAGCTGAACTAGTTAACACCGTCTTAATGCGCTCTGAAACTTGAACAACGTCTATCCATCCGTTCATTCTATCCATCGCTTTTTCTTCTTCTATTTAAATCCAGTCATAAAAATGCTGGAAATAAGAAGCACCATACGCTATAGTAAATCATGTATCTGCCCACATGGTGTACCCAAAATTCAGCCAGCAGCGCTCATCACTCAACTTCCTATTGCGAGGCCATTTGTACTACAGTGTGTACTCAAACACTGGAAACCCGCAGTTTGCACTCTGTAAATCAAAGAGCACAAACATGACTTCCGGAAAACCATATAGGACAGCGAAAGGCCGGGATGGCAAAGCAGAAGAGAGCCACATCCTGTGGCGAACGGGAAATGCTGGTTAAATGACAGGTTTCATAAATGAAGGGCTGCTCGGCTTGCCATCACACCCTTTAAATGGATTGTTTCCCTAAATGTATCTGCCTCTGTGTTTAAAAAATGAGAGTAAATGTGAAAACCATGATGACTACTATACTAGACTAGGATACTATAACAGAACGATGGACATTTTTATTCAAAAAGGAGCGCAGTTTGTCCCCACCTGCTTTGGTCGATTCCCACAGTGAGCACACCTTCTTTATATAAACCATCCAATGTGCCCCAGCTTGTCATTGAGGTACGTCTAATTTTTGTTGACTGGGCTGTAGGCTGCTTCTTGACTCATTTACCCAAGCTTGTTTACATGCTTCTTTAAACAGTCCTGCGTCGGGCTGGCCATAAATGTGTTTTTCTCTGCTGGCTTCCGATCTGAAATGGTGGTTATTATCCAACTGGTTCATTCAGAAATCTCTCGGAGCGTCTTGACGAGGATTGCCTGAACACGCATGAGTTTTCAATTCCCCCACAATAAGGAGCAGATTTAAACATTTATCTCCCATCCCAGTGGTGTAAAAAAAAAAAAGAAATAAAATATATATCACTGGAAGGAATAGTGCCAGACAGACAAGGGCCATTTAACTTGTACCAGACATCGCTAAATACACTCTCCAGTGTCCATGAAAACGGGCGGTTTAGAGTGTGATTTAACTAGGCCTGTATGGTGCACAAGATAGATTTTTGAGTGTAAACAATTCAATAATGGAAGAGAAATCACTCTCCTCTGGTTTTAGTCTTGTACAGCCATCTATAAAAAGGGTGAGGTGGTGGCTTTGAGCAGACTTGGTGAATTTAAACCCAAAAACGAATGTCCTTTTTGGTAGTATTTTATGAGACATCTTGCCTTTTTCCAGAGGGATACCACCAAACCATAAAATGGTTGGCTTTTTTAAACAATGTTGCATAACTTTAATTTCTCTCTCAACCTAGTTTTGACACAGTTTGGAATAACGAACTGTTGTTTTCAAGGGGAATACCATGCAGTTAAAGAATTTATATTTCAAGAGCAGCCCAACCAATATTTGTGAGCAACAACAACACTCATTCAAAGGTCATAAAAAAGTGGCATGCGACTCTGTACAGGCTCCACAGGCCATCTGAGGACACTTTCTGATCCTGCACTCTTGAGGACAACTTGACACGAATGAAGACTGAAGTGCGCTGCTTGGAAATGTACTAAAGTACTCCAGCGATGAAGCAAAAAGTATGCTTCAAAGAAAGCACACTGACAGTGTATCGCAAACGACATGAACATAACTATACTTTTTTATAAGTGGGCTGCACTAAATAACATGCATAAGGATTTGCAATTAAGCTTGAAATGCATTTGAAATGAAAATTCCAGGATATCGAAACGTGTGTTTTCAAGATATGAAGTTAGTGTATGGTTAGCATTATAATTTTAAGCATACGTTGTTGAATGTACAATAAATATGTTGTTTAAATATGTAACATAAGTGTACTCACGTCACAGCACCGCCCGTCTGCACCCACAAGTGGCTGCCAATTTGGGTACGTGCTAATGTTGCAAACGCTAGATAAAATCACAATGATAGAAGGCCACCTCACAGCAAGTTTGACTCCCAGAATGCGTGTTTTTTGAAATATTTCTTTCTTCTTTTTCAATTGTGATATTCATCTTTGGTGTTTCCTAACTACTCAGAAGCGGAGAGCAACCACCACCTGGGCCGGGGGCCTTCCTAAAGTGAAATGGCAGGAGTATCTTTAACAGCATGCCTCCTTGATGTCACAGCAAAAAAGTACCCTGGAAAATGGGAAGAATGCCCAAATCCCTGCAGATAAAACCGATAAGTCAATACAGGTAACTGGGTTAGTGTGTCACCACCCTATGAGCCACAGCTCCTTTCTTGTTTCCCGTGGATGCTCCACTCACAGTCTAAAAAACATGCAGGTTTGGTCAACTGGAGCCTTTTCCTGTGGTGTGAGACTGAATATATGTTTGTCCTGGGATGGAAGCCAACCCCGACTATAGGACGATATAGAATATTTATGAATCAAGTATTTAACTGTACTCATGGGCATGGCAGTCCCATGGCACAAGTGAAAAACAAACCCCGCTGGGCCTCTAGAGTGAGGCTCTGCACCCTTCTGTAATAAAGCTTGGTCTCCTAGTAAAGACGGTCAAACTTTATCAACACCAGTAAGATCTAAAACTCTATATATGTGTTTTTTAAGTCTTTACTGGCTTGGTGTGGCAATTCATTTTAGGCCAAGAACTGGTAAACAAAGCTTTTACAAGGATTTTGGATAATACTCTCATTCTTAAGTAGGAGGGGAAACTTACAGACAATGAATCCTAGTCAAGCATCTATTTAACCTTAAAGTTTGGCCTTATTTTCAGCATTCACTGTATGCTGAAAAAGGAATCCCCCCCCTAGCCTTCTTATCATGCAGAGAGAACTTCCAGCAACTAAACCTGATAATGCCAGCTTCAGCGGCAGCAGCCGCGTCAGGACTCACTGAGCAGGTCAAGCCACTCAGTTTTCAAAATAAGACACCTTGTGGTGACTCGTAGGATCTACGGCACAACAAAGTAGGAAATATTATCAATAAACACAGGCACAACAGAGAAACAATGAAACAGTTTTAGTCTACCCATCTGTTGCAGAAGCACAAAACACTCCAGGGAGGGTATGAACCCGGGTGGAGGTCACAGTTATTTTTCACATGGACCTTCAAATTTGAACTTTCTTGTAGTAATGGTTCTCTTGTGAATCCCCCAGCTTTGGAAGAACATTGCTAAATGGAATGCTTAATCGCTAGAATACCCCTTTAGATATTTGCACCCCCCCCCAGCTTTCTTTAAACAATTAAGATTCTCATTACTTTCATCACTGTGGAGCTTTCCGTAACTATGATAGAACAATTCCCTCCACTACGCCTGACCAATCCCACAAAGACGTTTGAAAGTTTCCAGTTTGGGGTGATGGAGATGATGACCCTGCAGTAAAAATATCATCCAGGACTCAAAAGCCTCATAAAGCTTTTAACCAAATTCATTCTTTTTTAAATTTATTTGAGGGGAGGGTTGTCGAAAACAATATTACGTGCGTAAGCGCAGACACTGACGCATGTCGCCGTCATATATTCTGCATCTGAGTAAATAACTAATTTTACTTAAAATCATGCACACAACACACACACCCACCCACCCACACACACACACACAAGCTTTGGGTGTCCCGCCACACCAGTCAGGGACCAAACGAGACAAGACCTATCACGTCTCCTCTCAGTGAGAGCAGACATTGTTGACTCACTGTAGTCTAGAGGCACTCAGCCTGGGTCCCACCACAGCTATGCACTGTCTGACCAGAGCCTCGGAGCAAGGGTGTGCAGACTCACACACGTCCATGGATGCATGCAAACATTACACAAACGCAGTCATGCATACAGGTATATAGACGCTTACATATACCGCTCTCACTGTTTCTCGTGCTCTGTGGTTTGCTCTTTAATCCCCTCATCAGTCTCAACAAACTCGAGGGCAGGAAAACACGACCCACCGAATGTGTGATGTGACTGTTGATTATTTCATGTGTCTGTTTGACAATAATGTGAGAATCAGTGTTTGCTCTTTGGGAATAGACGTTACACCTGTGAGACAACTCTCCAAAGCCTTTCGCTAAACCGCTTGTGTTGAAAGGCTCGGGTTTTTCCCCCCACAAATCCTCCAAAGTGTCCCGAGTGTGCCAGACACACTCCAGTCTGTCCACAGACATCAAGCCCCCGTCTCAAGCCCCACTTCAAGACCCACTGGAGCTGACATCATCGTGAACCAAGTGATGTCCAGGTATTCATCCCCTGACTCCTCACACCCAGGCCTGTTGAGTCCACACTAGCCCGAGACGTCCCTTCTGCTTTGCTCTCTGCATGTCCTCTTTTGCCTTCATTAATTACAGTGCAGACGTTAGATTATTAAAGGGTAACTCCACCAATTTTACACATTAAAGTTTGTTTACAGGTCTCTGGGAGTACTACCGGATGTGTTAAATAATACTATAAAGCCTCTTGTGGCTCAAGAGGAAGCTGAGTGTAATCTGATAAATACCTCCAGTGATGTCACTCAATGAATAAATTGTGTTGTGAGTAACAGGCACAAATAATGAAGAAGAATATGTGGAATAAAAAGGAGACATCTCTGGTTCTGCTGCATTGATAGTGTTGTAGGAGTGCAACGAGACCCGTGGACTGCGTTTAGTATCCTGGTGACGGCATTACCAACACTGCAATTCAGTCCCTTGGTGACTTCACTGGAAGTACATGGAGCTTCCTCTGGAGCATCAGAAGGTTTTATACTACTTTTTTTAACATATGCATTAGTTTTCCCCAAGTCCTGTAAACACACTTAACATCCGAAATTGGTGGAATTATCCTTTAATGAAACCATCACCATAAGCCAAGATACCCAAAAAACAATGGCTATTCTTAGCCCGGGCCCCTGGTTTTCTCTGTGTAAATCTGTCATGATTTGATTTGGTTAACTGAACATAATTTTATTCAGGAATGTGCACGATGGGAATACATTTGGAGCCCAAGAAAAGACACTTTAAAGTACTAAAGAAGCAACATATGGAAATGTGAAAACAATGTGAAATAAATCACTTATCACCTGAAACTGCAGCTCCCCTCAGCTATAGGGATTTTTACAGAGAGTTCAGCCTCATTGTTTATCTGTCTGGCCCACAGCTTCACTGTTTTGCTTCACTCTCGCAGCACTCTCATTTTCAGATGCAGCATGCGGCCGTTTTCGGTGACAAAGCTCTGCACAGCACCAGACAGCAGGCAAACACAGTTATGGACCGGCTGGTGGACAGGTCGAGCAGCCAAGACTGAGATTTCTCTACTTTCAGGACCTTATATGTCAAGCTCCAAAAATGCTGGATTCTACATTTACTATAATGCAACTGTATAACTCTGTAAGACATCATCCGGGTTCTTCATCAGACCTATTCAACTGGCGATTGAAGGCCAAATGTTGCCCTTTAATAACCTCATTCAGGCCCTTTTATGTTAGCATTCTAATTAGCTCAGGGTGCTGCTAAACACAAAAGTACTCTCATTTCATTAAAATAGTTTTAACTCGTGCTGTTTAAGCAGAGGGAATTTATAAGAATTGAACCAACAACCTACTTCAAAGACTAAAGAAATGCTTACATTTTTTCCTGTCCTTTTATACGCATGATGTTCCTTTTTGTGAAAACTAATAAACAAACAAGAAGTAAGGACTGTATGGTTTTAACCTTTACAGGTCAGAGATAAGGATTGTAAAAGTCAGGCCTGTTGGCACTTTGATTCCTTTAGAGCCACAGGAGTGGAATTTGGTGGAGTGTGCCTTTAAAATCAAATAAGAAGGGCCCCTTTACAAGACCCAGGCCACAAGATTTGATAATAATGCAGGACACACCTTAGTTTATATTGTGCTTTTAAGGAACACATTCTCAAACAAATTAGCAAAACCCAGTGACAGATAGGACATTGAGCTTCTGGGGCCCAAGAGGGTATAAATCCCCAGAGCAGTCACACGTTTTACCCTGTTTTTAATCCAGCTTCGCTCACACCTGTAACCACACGCACACTCACGCAGAGAGGACAAAGGCAACCCACAAGTACCGATCTACAGCCACACATGCGTAGCCACCCACAGTCAGACAGACAGATAGGGAAACACATAACCGGCGTCTCACCGCAAACACACAAACACACACACACAGAAAACCGACACACCCCGCCATTCACTGTCTTGGCCTTGTTTACTCATGACCATCGCAGCTCTGCAGCAGTCAATCCCATCATTCCACAGATTCCTGCGTCCCAGCACTATATTATGTGCTTTGCAGAAACATTAGCGTTTTTTTTTTTTTCAAGACAGGAGTCAAACAGGCAATAATAAATAACGCTGACTAATATTGTGAAACTGAGAGATAACACAAGCTCAAAGCAAACACATTTACATTTTTACAAATGACTGATTAAAGTTGGGTTTGTGCATTTGAAATCTAATTGTTCTGCATGCTTTGAGGGCCACACTGCAATAGCACACACTTTGACTGAGACTGAAGCAATAATGAAAACTGGGTACGGCTGTTGCTGGGTACTGGAGTTTACAAAGTAAAAACTTGCCTCAGAAGGCCTTTATCTGTGCAACACTGCCATCTGTAGACGACCAACAATAACTCTGATTGCTCCACAGACTCTGTTGTTTTCCTTGCTTAATTGTCTTATTGTCAGACTTACATAACACGCCCAGACAAAAGATGCACTCATGATTAGTTTGACACAGAAAACCAGACAGTGTCTGGCCAAAAGATGATTTTCTATATTTACTTTATTTTTTTTAAAGAGTGTGGTTTCCTACCACAGGCCAAAGATATGTAGGTCAGGTGGACTACATGAACTCTAAACTGCCCGTTAAGTGTGGATTTGTTTATGTTGTGCTACAGCCATGTGTAACAGCCTGCTGACCTGTCCAGGACATTGAACCTGCACAGCAATAAGCAGCTATAGAGCCTAGATGGATGATTATACAGTAGATCTGACTGTTTCTGATTTACACCATCCATATAAAAAAATAAACAATACTGGCTCCATGACTTTTAAAAGCTATCTTAGGTAGTTTGTGTCCCAGTTTTCTTTAACTTTGCTCCCATGATGACCTGCATGGGCCTTCATGCTGAATATTTTAGGCCCACTGATTCCTTATATGACATGTTAACTCCGAAGAATAATATCGGGCCTCCACAGCTAAGTTTATTTGTGAATACAATTTAAAAAAAAAACAAAAAAAACAAAAAAACTCAAGCATAATAGATGAACAATGAACATTGAAGAAAAATAATGCCATCTAGTGAAAAACCCCGGAGTTGCATAGACAAACTGTGAAAATTGAATCACTGCCACAGTATGGCAGCAGACGTGGTGACTTTATTAGACAAGAAGAGTCTCTGTAGACAGTTGTGCTTAACCAACTAAAATAATACCAATGACATACTGCAAATCCGTTCAAATTTGACATGCCATATGAAGTTGCTGAGGCACATATGTTGTGACTGTCTGTATATTGTCTTAAATTTGTAAATAGTTTGCATAGGTCTGCATATCAGAGATATTTTAACCTATGTAGAACCAAAGAGGGTTTTAACCAGTGTTGTATAGAGTATCAAAAAGCCATACTTAAGTAAAAGTAAAGCTATTGTGTTAAACAATTAGTTTAATGTTTTTTTGTTCTTGTGGTTACTGGAATTTTAATTTCTGATTAGAAAATTACATTAAAACGTGTGCAATTGTGGCTCTGGTGCAGGCAGTAATCTGCAAAGTGACTAGTAACTATTGTTATCGGATAAATGTAGTGGAGCTGAAGTACAATATTGCCTCTAAAATCTAGTGAAGTGTAAGTATAAAGAAAATGAAAATACTCAAGTGAAGTGCAAGACCCTCAAAACTGTACTTAAGTACAGTTCTTGAGTAAATGTACTTAGTTACATCCCATCACTGCCTTCAAAACACACTGTTACAGCAGGGCGCGTGGTGAAGGCAGCGTTGTGCAAGTCGTTACGCGCTTACGTCATACGCGTGCGACACCCACGTCCACCCTCTGACATTTTCAATGACAGTTTGCATAATTTTTTCTACGTGCCTTTGATAACACAGGTACCTGAACCAAAAAGTGGCTACTATGCAAAGAGCCGCACACACAGCTTTGTATGGCTGGTCTAATACTGTCGGTCCAGCGATGATTCGTCAGTGTTTAAAACACAGAGGTAAGCTGAAGGACTATAGTTTACTTTAGCAGCGACAGCCAAGAGCTAAAGTGCTAAACATGCTAAAAACACTTAAGGACTTATATGTAGCTCTAGCGCTATTTCAGATATTTTCTTTTCGAAGTAACGTTACTACTCTTTTGGCATGCTTTTGCTGAGTCAAGAGCCACAGGGTAACAGGAGCTCAACTGGACATAATGTTCAACAGCAGACCTGTTAGCTAACAGATGGCAAACACTGATGAGATTGTGTGTTTTATCATTGCTGTAATACAGGAGAACATTTCACCAGCTAGTTCTGTAGCTACAGTACATTTGTATCCGTAGGCGTTTATCCAGATACTTGTGAAATTATTATTTTTAAGCATAAAGCAGTCAAGCTTGAAACGAAACACAGTTTTGGAAAATCTTATATACATGTCAGTCAGTTAAGGACACGCTGTGAGCCTTGAGGTCCCTGAAAGCGCCTAATAATTTCCTTATGGCTTCATTGTCGTTATGTGTGTGTCAGTGTGTTGTGAGCTGTTAGCTAACCATGGACTCTATGTGACAGTGCCCGCACAGCTGAGCTCACGTGCTTACAGTGTGGTCCCGCCCCCACGCGACAGTGAGGAGAAGGAGATGTTGGACCGCATACTGCGCGTGGACCATGCAGGTGAATACGGGGCCAACTGCATCTACGCCGGCCAGATGGCAGTGTTGGGCCGATCAAGAACTGGACCTCTGATCCAGGTATGGACGGAGCTTTGAAGTAGGGCTGAAGCCCGTCCACTGTCCACTGGCATCAGTGTGTACCTGGTTTATAAAACGTTTTACTGCTCTTAAATATGCAGAAGACAGATCATATTGATGCTCCAAATGTCATTTGACACCAAACATAATTTTCTTTGTGGCAGGTTTGAGATGAAGGAATCCTAATGGATTAGTCTTAACCTATCCTTAAAGAGGGCTTGCCATTTCGTATAAATATGAAATCACATCTGAAACTAAGATTCATTTCTTCATTTATAATGATAATTTAGTAGATCTCACACCAGAATATGATTTGGGCGATAAGGGCAAATCTGGTTGTATTTATTTTTATTTAGGAATCTTGCCTCAGTGTTTCATCCAAAATCATTATTGTTGTTTTTCTTCTAATTTACACTCAAAGACATAAAAACTGTACCTTGTTTCATTGCTGTATTATGATTCAAAGATAAAATTAATTGTGTTTTTCTGTTTTTACTTTAGGAAATGTGGGACCAAGAAAAGAAACACCTTGAGAAGTTCAATGAAATCCTGGCTGAGAACAGAGTTCGTCCCACAGCACTATTACCCCTCTGGAACATCGCTGGGTTTGTATTAGGTTGGTACAGCTCAAAAGCATACATCAGAATGTGGATAAGTTGGACACAGTCAGACACATAAGTGTATAATCAAAAAAATTACAGGATGTGTAGCTTGAACCCTGTTTCACTAGTGGCAGTCTTAGCTAACATGGTGTTGCTTTCTTTTGTACATCTGAACTGTCTACTTCTCATTTTTAAAATCGACACCAGGTGCGTCCTCAGCGCTGCTGGGCAAAGAGGGGGCCATGGCCTGCACTGTGGCGGTGGAGGAGAGTATTTCAGAGCACTACAACAGCCAGATAAGAACTCTGATGGAGAAGGACCCCGACAGATACATTGAACTGTTACATGTAAGTCAGCTGCTGTCTTCTCTGCAACTCTGACATGACCTCACCTGTTTGTGGTGATGTAAAATGATTTTAAGACAATTTATTGTGAAATTTCTGCTCATGGAAAGGTATTAAACAGAAACGAACAAGCATTTTAACAAAACAAAGAATATACATCAAACACTGGATGTCTTTCAAGGGCTGAAGAAAACAAACAAGACAGAGAGGAAAGATTTATTTTTTGAAAGTTAGCATGTAAGTGCCTACACATATTTGAAGGGACAGTAAATATGAATGTAAAACATTATGTTGTTTTCACAGACATTGACAGGAGAGTCATATGGTTTAAATCTTATTGAGATTGCATAAGGAGTAGCTGAAGGTAGGCAGTGCTCTTCAGATCATGCTACACTATTTATTTATATGGAGCTGGTCCAGGTTTATTTTCTGGAGTTATTCTGGCTTTACTGTTTTTTTCCTGAAGTGGTCCAAGGTTGAAAATCTAAGTTGTGACATTTTGTCTGCAGCATTTGTTCCTTAAGTAACATCAACAGGTGCTTAGTAATATTAGTCAGTAGTCACAGTTTATTTCTTTCCGAGTTTGGACAGATTCCTCAAGCCACAAAAGAGTCTAGAGAGTACTTCACATAACAGCACATGACTTATTCTCTATTAAAATGGATTATCTCGACCATTTTCATTGATAAATGGGAAAGGCTGACACACACTGACAAGAAAAGCCAAGTCTTTTGCACTTGTCTTTTCCAGATGGGTTTAATGAGCCTCAGCACATAGCGACAGATCTCCTGCAGAGAGGGTCCTTTAAGGAGTGATTTTGTCTATTATTATGTCTGATTGTATAAGATAAAATATTAGGGCTCCATGGTCGATTCATGCAGTTAGTTTTTAATGGATATAATGGTGTGACCAGCTGTTAAGGGCAACATTCACAGGTTATTGTTGCCATCAGAATAGATTGACGTATTTGTCCACTTACAAAAGATAAAACCTTAGATAACACCAGGTTTAACATTACTTATGAAGTGAATCCTGAAGTTCACTGACTTAATGATGTTGGGGTGTATTTGATTAGGTCATAAAGGAATTCAGAGACGATGAGATGGAGCATCACGACACGGGACTGGAGCACGATGCTGAAAGTGTAAGTATATTTCATTATCCTGGTCTGAATCTTGGCTGATTGATAATGTTTGTGCTGCTGTGATTAATGTTTCAGATGTTTTTGAGTTTAACTTACTGGCTCTATAATATATCAAGAACATTTTACTTTCACTGCAAAATTCTCACATGTAGTTTGTCTTCGCGATTTTTATTTTTATTTTTATGAAAGTCACTGAAAGTACTGCACTCAGGTGTTTTATTTGTTTTTTTTGTTGCAGGTACCTGGATACTGGCTGCTAAAAAATGCAATACAGCTAGGCTGCAAAGCTGCAATATATGTCTCTGAACGTGTCTGACTTGTGTGTAAAATCATGAAAAATGTTGACTAATGTTTGTTTTGATATGTCTCAGTTTGTGTAAATACATTTATTTGACTTTTCACGTCAGTAAAAATTCTGCTCCATTGTCATTTGAAGCACCTGGTCATGCATCACTTTGTTTTACTACTTCGAGATTAAAAGTATTGTTTACAGACATTCATGATTATCTACATGAACCCACGTTTTACCTTGTGCAAGATACATGTTTGTAAGCCCTGTTTCATCTCTTATTGTAATGCTCCCCTTGAGTGGCAGCTTGTCTGATAAGTGAAGTAGGTGAGAAAATTGGTGCAGAAGACATACTCTGAATAGTCAATATAAGAAATCCAATGGCAGTTTACCTGAGTAATCATGTACCTGTTGGTTGTGAACAATGGACGTTAGACTAAGATCCTATGTTCAACAAAAGATGAATACATCTAAAAAGGACATATTCCTACTAGCATACACGGCCATCATGCCTTTCAACAAACTCTCCTGTTTCACATGTAGTAGTTCATATATCAAGCTGAGCAATGACTTGTCATCCCGGCCTTAGTGCTGAGTGCCCTCACACAGCTGTTCTGGGTACATTAGGTCACTGAGAAAGAGGGATTGACAGGAGGTTTGTCCAGGGACCCCTAATCTATTAGGCCTTTCAACAGTTTGAGCAAAGTGTTCATTCCCCTCCGAGTCAGTATAGGTTTGACCTCACTGTACAGTCAATACAGAACATTGAACCAAAGCCTTTTTTCACTATGGTTTAGCCTTATGAACTGGAGATGATGCAGTGAATTATGGTCAGTGGTGGGCCCTTTGATGGTAATCTTTCTCTTGGCTCTAGCAGGGAGTGATTGGTCATATTGAAAATCCTATACTGGCATTAATCAAAATATATGAGCACAGATGGGTGACAAATGAAAGGAAAGGCAGACATAATGAATAGTGTCCTGGCAAGAGGTGGGCATCATGAACAACTTCAATCTAGAGGTCTGCGAAACTCTGGGAAACCATTATTCCTAACTCGCGTTTAGTCCGTGTGTCCAAGAGGTCAAGAGGACAGTTTGGAACATCCCAGGCCCTTTATACTCTCCCCAAATTAAAGTAGAATAGTTTTTTTGTGGTGATGTAAAAGGATGTGAAGACATTTTTTTGTGGAATGTCCACTTATGGTATAGTATTAAACAAAAACAAACACACATTTGAACAAAAGGGAAGATAGAAGATGACACAAGCCTGGCAAGCCTATCTGAGATAAAATTCGAGTTTGGACCCAACACAGGTCCTTGCGGTCCACTGTGCATCTCCAAGAGCTAAAGTCCTCTACGGTTGGACGTGGCATCAGTTGGAAAAAGGGGTTGATCTGTCCGGTCATCACTTGCCTGCAGCAGTTTGACGGTTCTGCAGGAAGTTGTCAAAATAAAAAGACTCCTCAAGATCTCGCATTATGCCCTTATTTCCATTTATGTGGTCCCGGTACATGGTTCTGCATTACAAATTGTGAGCAGCAGGGGCTCTTTGAGGTCCCTGCCTCTGGTACATGTGAAATAAAATGCAATGTATTGTAAGTGCAGTTCAGTGATTCTAGACTATTCTTAGCATTTCTGTACAGCATAAAATGGTGAGGATTTAATCAAAACTTGTCAGTTCAGCTGTATGTGGACTGACTATATGAGTCACTATTTCATTGCTGTTTGCCATGAGTCATAAAAGCATTCTCACTGTCTTACCTGAACTAGATAAACAAGAATGATGTTTTCTTGTTTACATATGACTAAAACAAACAGGTGCAGAAGTCACAGTAGAGGTGACAGGAGGTCACCTGCTATACGTGAGTAACGTGAGACAGTACGCGGCTTTGCAAATGAAAGGTAGATCACCGTCATTAATCTATGCCCCAGATTAATAGTGCTGACAGCTTTATAGCAAGGTACAACGTTTAAATAAAGCCACAAATGTACAGCTCCATCTGTAGCACCATTTTGGGTGATGAAATTACTGGTAAATAAAAACAGGAGTGATGACTGTGTCACGGTGTTAATGACAGCGAACCATCAGCTTCACATCTAAATTAGTTGCCATCGTTTAACCATAGACATCATACTTTTAACACCACTTTTCGTAATTTGTCTCATAAAATCAGAGAGCTGCTTTCCGCATCTGTCTGAGGCCATCAGAAGTCCATGTGAATTGTTTAGGTTCTCAGAATCGCATCCAAAGGAATCTGCTGAAACACTGACTGAGATACTGGCAACAAGATTTTGAAAAGGGCAATAAAACTCAACTAAACTGGGACTGTCTTGCTACCCGTGAATAATTGTGGTTGTAAATTTTCGGCAGTACGAATAATAGGAGAATAGTCATGAAAGCTTTCGGATACAGATTGTATTGCTTCTTGGCTTCAATGTTTGCAGACTGTCAGTCAGCAGGCCTGTCTGGGGTTTATGGTAACTAAAACCATAAGGTCAATCTGTAGTATTGAGCAGCCACAGGAGACTGAGTAGACTTTGTTTTACTTGGGAATCACTTTCAATGTCAACCTTTCTGACAATTTTTAATGCGTTTTCTTACAGATTTTGTAAATGCCTTTCTATACAAGGTTTTCTATCTCACAGTAGTCCCTTGAAATATACAGAATCATCCTTTAGACAAACATCTCCTGGGCTGTGATGATGAGATAAATGCAATCCTTTTGGGAATGTCAGATATGAGCTGTAAGGGCAAAGCCATTATCTTAAACATCATTTTTGACATATGCACAGCCTATTCACGAGGGTTTTGTTTCCAAGCCAATCAGACAGAGTGTCTGCTGCAACATAAACAGCTTTCTGAATGTTAGACCATGATGTTAAATCAGTTTTTAAGCAGTTGCCCTGTCTGGCAGGATTTAATGGAATCCTCAGACATTGTGGTAAATACACTTATTGGTTTTCTTGCTGAGAGTAAGATGAAAATGATTGATTCCACTCTATGAATTGTGACTGATATCAATCTTTTTTTCACAGAATTCTCTACACAACAACAGATTTGTGTGATTTAAAAGTCCTTACTATCGCTTTAATGTCCTGGCTTACATCTGCTTGTATTTTCCCTGTTCTCCCTTAACACAGAAAATAATTACCTCTACCAGTTCACATCCAAATCCACCTCACCCATTTAATTACTGTACTTTAAACCTATCATGCTGCCAAGGCTATCCACCTTGGGGAAGTCCAACTTTGCATCCTTGCATGATTGTGTCTGAACATGGATGCGGGGAACATAGTAATCTGGCGACATAATGATATTATGTTTTGTCTGATGAGCTCAGCCCAGTTGACTGCCCGAGGTGATAAAGCTAACACAGATGCTGACTGTCATGTCACCATAAATTTAATGTACAAGTGCATGTGCATGCGTATTAGAGTATGCATCGCTGCGACCCTGTAACAAGGGGTTCTCAGAAGTGAGGGACCATTAACTTGAAGTGACTCAGTAGAGCTTTTCATATACTTCTGCTTATTCAGGTCAACTATTCGCATACAGCAACGTGGGCTGAAAAACAGACATACTCAGAGAGACAGCTCTATAATTAGTAAACATTTTTACTACTCTGTGGTATGTCTGTACATATAAGTACCTGTAGAGTGATGTCACTTTGCTTTACATTACTGTGCTGGACTTAGTGATAATACATTAATGGTTCTATGTTGCTTTTCCTCTGTTCTGTTTGCTCTGAAATGTAAGTAAATACATGTTACACAATTATAGTGCTGAAAGATATATATGTACGCATATGTTCATGTTCTCGTGCCGTTGACTACTTGGCCCCATGATACATTTTTGGGTGACTGAGGGGTGTGTGGCCTGAAGGAGCTGTGACCACGTGTCCACATGTCTTCGCAGTGTGCAGCGACAACACATGATGCAAAGGGCTGACATCACTTCAGCTGGAATCTCTGATTTACGGCCTGTCACACAGTGCCACCCACCGATCACTTTGGAGGAAGAAAAAAACACACCAAGGTCAGTCTCTGAAGAGGGTTTATCAGTGTAAAATAATAAAAAATAATATTTCACCATGAAAAATAATGTTGCCCTATTTTTATTACATCAACACAAACCTTTTTCAACAATCAGGCAAGAAGATAACCAAAGCCACAATAGTTATAATGGAACCCTGATCATAACAACTGAAGGTCTGGATATCCTTTATCAGGACATCCTTAGGCTACATTGGAAGCTTGGAAACATTGGCTCAGAGGCTAATCCTTCATCAGATGATAGCTAGTGGGTTCCAATATTAATTCGGACTACAGACATTTACTTCTGACAGAATACTGATAGGTGATCCTGATTAGTCTTGTTGCACCACCAGCAGGTTAATGTTTAACTTTCACTCAGTGAAGTATCTCAATATCTTTGTATGACATTCTTGGTCCCCAGAAGATGAATTTTAATGGATTTGGTGCTCCCTTTATTATTATTATTATTATTATTATTATTATTATTATTATTATTATTATTATTATTACTATTATTATTACTATTATTATTATTTTTTTTCTTTCTTTTTTTACCCTCAGGTCAAAGTTTTAATTCATCCAGTACTTGATTTATGACATACACTCACTATCAGTTGTACTGCGAGTTTAGTGCCAAAATAAAAATGTTACTTGCTATCATGGTAAACTGTGAAAATATAACATAATAAGCATGTTAGCATTGTGAGCATGTTAGTATTTAGCTCAAAGCACTTAGACCATACAGCTCAGTTGGCAAACTGATTTCTGGGTCAATATGGTGTTTTAGGGTGTATGATTTATTTTTACAAAGACCTGAGGTATATTCAGTTGAACCACGATATTAAATGGACCCAATATTAAATGACACATCAAGGTGACATTTGTCTGTATCTCTTCGTATTGGACGGTGCTTGTGTAACTTTTTCCACTCTGTGTTGTGTGATAGTCATTGATCTGGTGTGAGGACTTATGCAAAGGACCCACTGTCGAGTGCCACAGTTGAGCATGGCGTGACCCCAGCGATCGTATCCATCACTGCACTGACAGGTCTGCTGGTTCATCCAGCATGACTCCAAGGCCATGTTGCTGCTCCACTGTGTCCTGAGTCCCAAAGACACTTAAAGCTGTTCACTCAAGCCCCCCACACTCCTTCAGAACCAGTCGCCCACTTAAACCAGCGAACAGTATTACAGGCTGTTGGATGAGGCCTGCAGACCCAGAGTGAAATGAATGAATCATTTCCCATATAATATGTCACTTACATATAGGTTAGCAGCAAACCTGGTATGTATTTCCATTGTAAAAAATTAAACATGCTAACTTTTGTGAGCTGATGCTTTCAGTTCTTTAATCTCCCAATTTGTCCTTTACACACCTTTGACTTTCTAGGGTTGTGGTTGTGGCATTCATACAAGAGGCTCAACGTGTTTTGCCTGTATGAAGGTGCGTCTGGCACGCCAACACGGTGGACACAATGAATAGCTGGTTGTGGGGGGCTCAGCAGAACGAGCTGCAGCTTCTCCCAGCACTCAAAACTTACTCACTTGTCAGCTATCCTTTTCTACGCCTGTTACATCACCCCAGTCCTCCTGAAACCAACACCTTGTATCCCTGCCATCGACCCCTCCTCCATCTATCACACTGATGCATTGGCAGTCTGCAGAAGGTTACCACGCAAGGCCTCTTAACACCTGGTTTTAGGGATTGTTTAGCCCGCTACCACCTGCTTGCCTCCTGCCGTGGCCTAGCAGTTTACACCGAATCCGCTAAGACCCCGTCTGTCATCCTCACTGATTGAACGGAGAGCTCTGGTAGTGTTGCTCTGGCCAGGTCTCATGCCTCTCGCCTGAGGCTTGTTTTCATGTGGCTTGTAAAGATGCCAGTCTTATCTCCTATTAATCATGGGCCTCTTTCCCAAGCTATGCCCTCCACTGCTGGTGACAACATAGATTCAGAGTGATGCTGTTGCAGATTGTCAAATTACACGCAACATGGCAAGAGGAGCCCAGAGGCACGTTGGTAGTATGGATCACAACCCTATAGAAGGTTTTGTTATTTCATTTTTGACCCACACATTTTGATTTGGGTTCCATTTTATTGAACCACTCTGTGGTTTGTATCTGTTGTTCATATGCTGGGATTTTGGGGCTGTTGGGTTTGGAGTCCCAACCTTTCTTCGCTGGGCGTAAGAATCCAGCTTATGACTGCTGTGTCTGGCTCGTTGTTCTTTGAAGCTATCAGCCGACAAACATTCTAGCTCGTGGCCGGAGCCTCAGCTCTTGAGGCCCGTGATGACACACATGCTCAGCAGACAAAGTGCCCGGACCACCCGGGCTTTAGGTGTTCTGACCTTGGAGGTTGGCTGTGAAAAATAACAACACAAGGGGAGAAAGAATGTCCCCTATGCTGCACATAGGGTCAAGCTGTTGCCCTGGTCAGGGTGAAGTTTAACATGTCTCATGAGCCCATGTTGGGTTATACAAAATGTTTGTTTTTTCAAAGGTAAAGAGATAAAATGTAATAGACTCCAGAAGTGTGTCAGGTCTCACTTTTTGTGTGTAGGAGTATGTAAGTGTATTTGACAACGTCTGGGCCATGATAAGTAGCAGGGGTTGAATCACTGGAGGTGTAGAACACAAATTCCGTTGAATCCACTGATCTGAAGCCTGCTGTGAAAAACGTATCATTCTGTCCAATCCCATATCAAAGAAAAACTAAATAGCAGCAATGCCATCTCTCCGTTCGTGACATTCTAGCGAAACAGTGATAGATTTACAGTTACTTCTTTTGCTTTTCAGCTATTTGAGGTATCTGTTAAACAGATTGTTGCATTGATTTCTGGGAAGACAGATGGTGGTGTGCATGCCTCAAGACAACTGAAGGAATGAAGAATTGTTCAGCTCGGTAGATCAAATTCAGTATAGTGATGTCCTTAGGGTACAGTTTTATTGCGCTTAGGCACATACGATCTCACGGACATATTTCTGAGTAGCTTTGTTTTCTTTCTGGCCATAGTTGAAAGTAGATAAAATGGCATGAAATGCTTGAAAATGATACAAAAATACCATTTCCCCCCTGCCAAAGCAATAAGACAAACTTTGATAAATCTGTCTGCCTTGTTTAAAAGTATTTAAATGGTAAGGTGATCATTGCAGACAAAAAAAAGAGAATCGTAATCCTTAACATATCCCGAATAAAGACAGACTTTGTACAACCAATTTTATAGTCCACCTTTGACATCATATTGTTTTTATGTGTGCCTTTAAAACTGAAGTCATTACATGGCCCTACATCTGTTTGATATGTCTAGTTTGATTGTGGAGTGTGTATATGCTGCTGGTTATTCAGTTCAGTCTCTTTAAGGCGACGTGAACTTAAGATTTATTGCACTCATTATAATCAATGTATTCTTTTCCTCTGTGCCTAACTCATACCCAGATCTCCTGCCACCCTGCACCCCCTTCAGCCCCAGCAGCCCCATGATCAGGAACATGATCAGCCTCTGGCCTTTCAAGCGATCATTATTTGCTGTGATTGACATGTTGGGATGGTTTGCATTTCATTGATGAGATTTTCAGAGCCGTGGGGCTTGTGATCCTTTAGCGATCGGTGGTACGTCACCTAACAGCCATCCCAGTAGCACAAGGATGGATTACCAAAGGAGCAACTGCCCACAGTCCAAATATCATCAGGGTAAATTTGATCATTCAAAATTTTGTTAGAATTGATATATATATATATATAAATATGATGAGTCCTCTAACCATCTTCACCTAATAACTATCATTTTCCTTATCATTACATCTTTTTTTTTTAAAAAAAAATTCCGAATATGCAAATAGAACAAGGCTTCCTGATTGCTATTTATCAAATTATTTGTACAACATCATATGGAAATGAAGATTTTGAGGACGCAAAATAATAATGATAAACATTAAAATCTGATCTGATCTGAAAACTTCTGATGAAATGAGTGGATAAAAGCACATCATTAGTCCCTGAAGCCCTAGTTAACATATTCAGCTTCATTTTGTTTTCAGCCAACAATCTAAAACAGACAGGTGCAGAATTTTGTATCCTAGAAAATTAGGAAAACCAGCACTCACAGTTAAGAGGCTGGTGCCAAATGATCGTCAAGCTTTTTAATTATCATTTTAGTTTCAATCAAGTAGTTTGAATATCAAATAAAAAGTTTGTGCTCTAGAGTAGTAGTGGTGTTTGGGCAAATAATGAGACTGCCATGTACATTCGTGGCCAAAAGGGGCCTGCCAACATTTTTCTGCCCTGGGCCTTCTCGGGAGATTTGACTGGCCATGCAGAGGGACAGTCACAGATCCGTTTCAAATACTCTGTCCCTTTCTTCACCAAAGGCAAACTCACCCAACCTGCCACCCAGGAGTCTGCAGAGGTTGTGGACCTGAACAGGGACCCAACAGAAGGTACAGACACCTTATCACAGACACTGCACATAACCTTTCAGTCTGCAGGAGGGAATTAGTTGAACTTGATTGATATGTAATCTATGTGGGAGTGGAGGGAGTAGCATATCTGTAACATCTCATCGACAGTCCTCATTCAGATGTTATCTTTATCATTTGATCTGGAACTGCATTTTTATAAGCATTATGTTCTAGTTCAGAATTGTTAAAAGTCCGAAGGCTGATCAAACTGAGTCAGTGACATAGAAGAAGATAGTATCATCTGCATAAAAATATATTTGATATTTATTCATGTATGTTTCCAAACTCATTGTTTACACAGTGAGTAAAATAGTACACTCTGCAGTCATATTTCACATGATGAATCTGATATTTGAAAGTCATAACCTCACAGCAACCACTCCCATGTACTTTAGTACAATTTTCAATTTTTAAGTACTTTGAGTACTTTACTTTGTACTTGAGTATTTTCCTCTTCTGTTACTTACTCAGAACATTTACTGGATAACTTTAATGTGAATATATGTATAATTTACTTTTACTTTCAGTACGTTTAACGCCAGAAGATTATTTTAAATACTTTTAATATCAGACACCACAAGACTTTTACTCAAGTACTTTTTGTGTCACAAACTAAGTCAAGACAAATAATATTTTTTTTCTGTTGTGGGATAAAGATAATTCTATCATATCAGATGAAAGAATAGTGATCTGTATTTGAATTTGAATCGATGGTTATGAATCAAAAAATGTGTTTGGATTTTTTGGTTATTTCTTTTTTTTTATAAGAAATAAAATCAAAATCATGTAAGTGTTATGTAAGGACCCTTCTCCAGTATATTAACTCATAAAGCTAACGTTATTGTCATTGTAACAATAATATTGAGGCTTGTTTAAGAAATTTTGGGACCATGCGTAATGTGTTAACTAGAGTGTCGACCACCTGTGTCAGTGCTCTCTGCCTTGAGAGTGTCGACTAAGTTGTTGGCTACATGTGAACCTTGCGCTACTATTCATTCCAGAGTCGGAAAGTGTTTGAGGTGTGTGCTCCAATGACCTCGGGGTCACATACCACGCGAAAGGGGCAATGCAGTTATGCTGACCATGTAGATGTTTAAATCAAAACCCTGGCGATCAGAGGTGCGCGGTGGGAGGGAGTAGAGGAGAGACGATGGGGGGAAGGAGAGCTTGTTCTTGAGCTGTGGTCCCATCAGATGAGAGAGAGCTAGGTGGTGGGTGTGTGCGAGGACTTGAAATAGGTTCAGGAGATACGTGTGTTATCTTTTCTCTTCGCCACTGGCCATCCGGTACCTCCCTCACCGTGTGTCGTCAGCAGTTAATCCCAGGCCCTGACAGGATCTGCAAGGGAAAATGGGAGGAAATCTGATCCATATGGTGGCACTATAAAGCTCACCGCTGATTTGCAGGCTTCATCAAAACCTGGTCAAGGCTTCATCACTGCTCACTTCTGGCATCCTTCTCTCCCACCTGCTCACTGCGCCCTGAAATTCTCCCTCTCTCCTCAGCAGCACCAGTTATCTGCCTGACCCCAGGGTGCCTCAGCACAGATCTTCACAGCAGATTAGAGAGGTAAGTTAATTTCTAGGTTGAAAAGTGATGGATTTCATTTAGACAAGTTATCGACAATCAAGATAAGAAGATGTGCAAGGTAATTCTTCATGTTGAGCAGTGAGTAATCCCGTGTCTTTTTCTCTTTTGTTGCCTCAGATATGAAGATCCTGGGCCAGGTTGCTTTCCTGCTTTTGCTCGGGGGGATCTGGTGTCAGAACAACCGTAATGCCAAAGCCAGCAAACCCAGCAAGAAGTCTGGTGGTAACCAGGGGGGGGAATCTGGCCAGTCTCCCCCGACTGCTGATCTGACTCCTGGAAACACCAGGAGCACCAGAGGCGGTGGAGGCTCAGCTGAAACCGGACGAGAAGGTGCTTCAGGAGCTGCTGGAGCTGCAGGAGCTGCAGGAGCTGCAGGAGCTGCAGGAGCTGCCCGAGCAGCTGGACAACAGACGGATGAAATGAGGCTGCACTTCCTCAGGAACACCCAAGTTACATGCAATGATGGAACAGCAGCTGGGTGAGATGTTCTGGATCACTTGTTTTTCTGAAACTCTTAGCAAGAAACTAACTTGTGACATTTTTTGCCATTTTGTGTCAGTTTGCTGAATAAGGCATTGATTTTAGAAGCTACATCAGTGTGTCCATACATGGCTGCTTTATCTTCACCATCTCCTCAATCCCGTTTATTTGTGGTTGTACAGGTTTTACCTAAAAGAGTTCAGAGGAAGCCGCCGATGGCTGTTATTTCTGGAAGGTGAGTATTTAAAAACCCAACATGTTAATTTGGTCCCGAAAGGTCAGCTTGGTTTGGCATGACGCCCCCATTGGAATTTTGATGGGGATGTCATCTTGTCCTGCCATCTTCTGTTTTTCTCCTTTTTTGGTTGCTGTCCGTCACTTTGATAGACCTAGGATGGGGGAAATTGATGTGGTTTGTCTTCCACCTTGACTCATGAGAGCACAGAAGAGTTTCCCAAACACTAACATTTTACCTGGCTGAAGTGACTTCATCTAACAGGGTTTAGGATTTATGTATGCATTGTTCTGACAAGTACAGCTGTAATAAATTGTCTTTCCTCTCACACCTTTAGATGTCAGACTGTTGTTGTATTAGTAGAAAGAGAAAACTATCACATGAGCTGAGAGGCAATCAACAAATCAGGCGCTGACAGTAAAATAAAGGAATTGTTTATCATTTTGCATTGAGTCTTAGGCTACAGGTGCATTCCTCACAGGCCTGCCTGATGGGCTAACGAGGGTCTCCCTCGCTGTGCCTGATGTGAACGTCTAATATTAGTCTCTATTATTTTTAGGTGGCTGGTGCTGCCACAGCAGGGAGAGTTGTGATTCCAGGTACCAAAATATACCCCGGCTAATGAGCTCATCAGGGTGGCCCCAGACAAAAAGAGGTAGGTCCGTTGGCCTGGTTTTTAAATGCATGACATCAAGGGAGTCACTGTGTCCTGAAACATTGTGAAGACATAGATGGAAAAAAAGACAATGTAATAAGAGGATCATATGAGGTAAAATTGAGGTAGATTATTACAGTGGGGAACAAATTGCAGAATGACGCATGGAAATACATTTTTATCCTATTGATCTGTAACTGATAATGCTCTTTTACAAGTGATAGAGATGAAACTGGCTGTTTCTAAAAGTCCCTGTCCCCAGCGTGCCTAGTGTCAAAGACACCTATGCATGTCAAACATGATCCCCATACGTTGCTCATTTTATGCCATCTGTCTGATCTCTGGTTGTTGGATTTACAGGAACTGGAATATTGTCTGCTCAAGCAGAGGAAAACCCACACTGGCACAATGCAAACATTGTGTAAGTACTTCCATATTCTCACCATGTATGGCTACTGGATGTGTCATGTGCAGTTAACAGTTGTGAGACATAAAAATACACAGTTCTATAGAATTTAAAATGTCATTTTATGGCTTACATACTCAAAGAGCGGGTGATCTGTTAGTTGTTTTCATATTTTAACTTGAAGCTGCATTAAATACCACCTGTGAGAATGTTGGCTGGTATTTTTTTTCACCTTGTGTGTGCGTGCGTGTGTGTGCATGTGTGTGCTTGGGTGTGTGTGTGTGCGTGCGCCATCATAGCAAAATGTGGTCCAGGAGACACCTACAGTGGGAACTACCACTGAGGCCATTCTGATTGCTTTGCCAGGTGCTTATATTGTCACAACTGTGCAAGGTGCAGTCATGAACAGTGTGAACTTGAGATCACAATGAAGGTGGTTTAAAGATATTGAGAGCAGCTTTAAAGCAAGACTGCCACTTAAATAAATTACACAAAGTTCCTCTGTCCACATGCAATAAAATGCTCCCTCACTCAATTCACTTTCCTGCTTTAGCCTTACTTGGTCTGGTTTGACCTGTACCTTGTAGTGGTGAATACAGGTGAGTTGATCCTTGAGTCCTTGTCTTGATGGCCTCAAGCCTCAGTGTAGCAAAAGTAACTGCCTCCCGTTCCGCAGATTCATCCCGTACTGTTCCAGTGATGTATGGAGTGGCACTGGGCCCGCCCCGACCCCTCCTCCAAGGCAACGACAAGGCAGGGAAAAGGAGAGAGAAACAAATACAAATACAAATACAAATACAAGTATGTTTTCTTCAGATCTTTCAAGGGTTTCCCTCATCAGAATGACAAACCTGCGCCTGCTTCAGTTACAAGACAACATGATTAATCTGACTTCCTGTTCAGTTCACTGCTCCCAATCATTTGATGTGTGCATTTGTTATCAGCTGAGTACACCTTCATGGGATCCCTGATCATCCGCGAGGTCATCAAAGACCTCGTCCCCAAAGGAATCAAGCAGGCCAAGGTTGTCATGCTGTCTGGCACAAGGTGAGTTTGTTTTATCGCTCACGCTCTGATGCTGACACCAGCTATTGGACGAGAGCCCACATCCTTTGTACCATCTGGACCATCTCCATCCCCAACAATAAACAAGAGAGTCCCTATTTTGGCTGCATCCTCTTGTCAACAAGGAAGATGTTTACAGTCAACTGTGAACAATGACATTATGTCTATTAAAGGGCCTTGCCCTGTAATGGTGAACATTCTTCCCAGGTTAGCAACATAGTTGTTGGGACACCCCTGGCCCCTAAAACAGGAATCGCTGACTGAATGCAAAGCTGCTATATTTTAACTTCATTGCTCTCAGCTGGAACGCTGTGTCATTAGAAAAATGGTGCTCTCGAAGCTGGACTATTTATTGTTTTTCTTGGCTCCCCTGCAGTGCTGGAGGGACGGGTGTTTTACTGAATATTGAGAGGGTGGCCAGTCAGCTGCAGCAGCTCGGTGCGGAGGCGCAGGTCCGAGGCCTCGTGGACTCTGGGTGGTTTCTAGAGAGTAAACAGCAGAGATCGGCCAACTGCCCCGAGACTATTTCCTGCTCACCCGAAGATGCTATCAGGATAGGTCTCAGGTAAGGTCATGCAGTCTTCACTCAACCTGCACAGAGTTTATGTGACGAAACATGTTCACAGGCCTGATGCAAAAAGTGAAATGATCTTTGTTTGCTATACAGTGTTGTTCTGTCTGACTGTGATGTGTGACAATAGGTTTATGTTGTTTTCCCAGGCTGTGGAACGGGGTTGTACCTGAAAGATGTCGGCAGCTCTATAAGAGAGGAGAGGAGTGGCAGTGCTTCTTTGGCCACAAACTCTACTCCACCTTGACCTGTGAGTGCTGGCTGGTGCCTAAACTCATCATGATGTGTACGCTACATATTCGACGTAGGCTGTTTTATAATTTTTATTTTTTTTTACTGAATCTGCTCAAAAGAATTGCACACTGAATAGTACAATATGAGAAGCACAAGTTTTCTTGGAAGTGGAAAAGTAAATGGACTCCAGTGTTATCCAGTGCTGATCATTTTCATGATTTTACTTCAGCAGAAGCAGTATATGGTATTTGATCCAAATCCTATGAGGAAAAAAAACCCTGACATAACAACTTACCAAATCATGACCACAGTATCATCACAGTAAAACATATTTTTTTTGTATGTAACTTGCACAAAAAAGAAACAATGCATACAAATAAAAACGTTTGCCAATCTACAGTTACCATCTTGCCTTGTCCCAAATTTCAACACAAGACTATCCCCTGCTGTGGCCACCTGTCAAAGTCATAGTCTCAACAAATGGGGGGCAGAATATTACTACAGTAACTGGTTACTATTGCTACTGTTAGCTAGTCAGCTCAGTTAGGCGTGCAGCTGCAGACTGGACACTCAAGAACCAGGGTTGTGTTAGTGTTTAAACCACTAGCACAGGCGTTTGCGCTTGGACAAGCTAGGGCTAACTGGTTAGCATGCTAACTTCAGACATCATATCAGCAAAACTACTGTTTATTCACATTCTATTGAGAACTTGTTAATTTTTTTTTAACATTTTCAACTAGAACTCTTACATATTGCCACTACAACATATCTTTTCCATCATCTTTGATATTGTACTCTTTGTTTTCCCTGCAGCCCCTCTGTTTGTCGTGCAGTGGCTGTTTGACGAGGAGCAGCTGAGAGTGGAGAACATCTACATGGGAGGACAGAGTCTGTCCGAGGAGCAGTGGCAGTACATACAGAACCTGGGCAGGGAGCTCAAGAACTCTCTGAGAGATGTCACGTAAGTCCCGCCCCCCCAAAAAAAACTAAATCAAATGAGCACCAGGTGATTCACTTAAAAAAACTCAATCCTGGGGCACCGTTTAGCTCAGTGGGTAGAGCGAGCGTCCCGTGTACAGAGGCTTTGTCCTCACTGCAGTTACCATCCGGGGTTCAAGTCCTGGCCTGGGGACCTTTGCTGTGTGTCACTCCGCCTCTCTCTCAACCTGTCACGTCTTCAGCTGTTCTGTCAATAAGGCCAAAAAAACCCCTCAGTTCTAGTGATAACTGTATTCTTCCTCTGTGTGTGTTTTCAGGGCTGTGTTTGCTCCGTCCTGCCTCTCCCACACATCGATCACCAGAAGGTAAGAATGGATATCTGACTCCTGCGGTGGTAATTTGCTTTTTACGCCCACCACAACCATTTGACTCTCGCCTCTCTCTACCAGCAGTCATCCCTACCCAGTGAGCTCATGCTGCTGTTTTTGTTTGCCCGTTCATCATTCTGCATACTTCGTGTCACCAAATACCATTTCACACTTTCCCCAACCCCTTGGTCCCTCTTGAACTCATAATTTTGAGGCACGGATGGACATTGATGGGCCTTTGCAGTCTAAGCTAGGTTTACAGAGTCGGGCTAAGTTAGGTGCATTTATTGAGAGTGATGGTTTTTTTATGAGTGGAGCTGAAGGTCCAAGGTCAGTGTTTGTAATTTTGCAGTGGCAGTTCTGGCGTGCTGCACAAAGATTATGAGCCAAAAGTGGGAAAAGCAAATTGCTCTCAGACCTGCGATCAGACCGTGACGTCACTCATCCTATTGTCTTACCTATTCCCTGTTTATTCCCAACCAGTCACTTCCCTGTCTTGTTGCTCTTCTAGTAACTGGATGAGTTTCCAAGTCAAAGGCACCTCTCTGCCGCGGGCCCTGCAGTGCTGGGACAGGAGTCTGGAGGCGACCCGCAACAACAGAACCCCCGCCAAAGGCTGTCCTTTCCACCTGGTGGACACCTGCCAGTGGCCCCAGTGCAACCCTACCTGCCCAGCCTTGGTGGACCAAGCCACCCAGCAGGAGCTCACCCTGCCCCAGATGCTGGTAGCCATGGGGCTTGACCCCCAGAAGCTGGGCCTGGATCCCCAGGAAGATGCAGATTCTCTGGCCAGCATGGTCAGCAATGGTGGCTAAATGTCAACGTTGATGGCGGCTTTTTAGGTAGCCATGCAAAGGCTTACTGGAGGAAAGCAATGTGTTGAAATTTTAACAGAAATAGTACAGAAATCTGGTTACTATGTCTTGTGCTGCTCAGCATTCCATTATGCTTCATGTGTCTGTTCAATTAGTGACTTGACTGGTGGCTATGTCACTGTGTCTCTGTGCCTCTACTGGACACCAGCAGAAAGACATTCAGTTCTAAACCCAAGGTGGTTGAATAGCTTTGAGTTTTTAGCAGATTACTGGACATACTGCACCCACTACAACACACTTTAATCATGATCACATGAGTAAATAAACTTCAAGAGTGTGCTAGTATAACTGAATACATTAATCCAATAGGGTCTCCTGCAAAAAAGTCAGAAGCAACCACATGTTGCTCAGACAGGACAGATAATGAAAATGATATTTGCACAACTTATACTTTACTTGTTAGCATTTGAATCAACTTTAATTAAAGGTGCAATGTGCAAGAATTTTGGTAAATAGTAAAATCAGATTAGCAACAGAATGTGAAGCAATTATAGTTTTGACTTAGGATGTCCATGCATTATGTCGCAGAAGTTAACGTTCACTCTTGTGATATTATGAGTATGACTATGGCAGATCTTACATTCTGCACCTTTAAAGGTTTTTTAAATGCTCTTTCTTCCTGACAGTTGTATTTGTCATATATTAGCAGTTACCCATATGTCGTGCCAAACTTTGATAATCTGATCCCCACGTAATAAAACACTCCACAGACACAAAAACGGAACTCACTCTAACTCAAAATGTTTTATTTGCACACACAGTTCCAAAAGACACTGATTGTGATTTATTGTTTCATTTGTAGCTCCTGATGCTATGCTAACTTATATATATGACATGATCTATATATACAGATTTAATGTGCATGTAAGACAAAAAAAGTGTGATTAGTTATTGATGTTTTTTGTGTAGGCCAGCAGGAGTTTATCTATTTGACATGTGAAGTCTGAAATAATAAAACAACTCCTTGAAAAGTATTAGCAGTCCTGTGTTTATGTTGTCGGGACTTTGCATCACAATCCTTCACTGATGTCAACAACGGCCTGCTTTTTTTTTCATAATAAAATATCGAACAGGCCACTGACACTACAGTGAGAGCATGGGAGTGGGAGAGCATTTACATTCCAGTACTTTCTCTTAATGTATGCTAAGTGGAAGTTGCAATTACTCAGTACCAACTGGATATTAATATTCTTCTTATCTTGTGTTGGTGGGCCTAATGAAAGCAACATACTGGCCACTCGATCATGGCTTCTTACTTCAAATTTCTTATTCCTACATTTGATAAGTTGCTAATCTCAGTGTGTTTTAAAATATACACATTCTGCTCAAACGGTGCGTACAGGAAATTCTACGGCACAGCAGGAATTCATTTTTAAAAGCAGATTCCACAAACTACACAAGCAAGCATTGTGCCGTCCGGACCTGTTGCATGTTTCAAAACAATGACGCTCTAATCTAAACAGATAGGTAGATCCCAGTAGACCTCTCTGTGCACTGTGCAATAAAAATTCTGCACATAACTAATTTCTCAGTTTGATTTGTACAGCTGGGCAATTTTCACACCCATATTTATTTTTTATTAATAACTTTACACTTCCACACTGTTTATAATTACACGGTTTATATTTGTACAGAATAAGTATATAGGAGTCAAAAACTATTTATTTCGTTGTTATTCTACTGTCTGTTTTTTTTAGTGCTATCATAGTTTATTGTGCTATTACTGTCCTTTGGCTGCTGTGACACTCAAATTTCCCAGCTTGTGGTAGTAATAAGGGAATTCTAATTCTGATTTAATCCCAAATCATATTGACATGTCCTCCCCTTCTTGCACTGAAAATGTGATGTGCACAAAGTGTTAAATCTAGGCTTTCTTGTAAATTAACTGAAAACAATTTTGTATTTAATGTGGGCCGTCAACAAGTAATTACACTGCTCTGAATAAGAAAACGAGACAGCATTGGTGCAATTATACAGCCTTGGCACTAGATGGCGCTGCTTTAAATCTAATACAGAGGCTATTTACAAAGATCCGACGTAGTGACAACTACTTAGAGAAATGAATATTTAAGCAGTGTCAACAATAAAGTCAAGCGCGTTCGTTTCTTTTACAAATGAATGCATGCTTCAAATGTATTAGAATATAAAATGTGAATAAATCTGAACAGATCACATTAACACTTGCTGATTACATGTAGGCCACAGAACCAAAAAACGTTGTTAAATGTGCTAAAAACTCGTTTTACACGTTTTCTTCCATTCAGCCGCAGCGGAGGAACTGTTCATTTAAAGACACATTTTTTGGTATTACTTTATTTGAACAAATAACATTACGTGAATAATGACATTCTCTCATAAAAAAACATCAACATTTGCCTTTTAATATAAATTCACACATCCTTGACAAACCAAATTGACAATTTGTAACTGTCGTGTATATCACATTTCATTTACCGACACATATTTCGTGTTGGCGCGGGTTATCTCGACTTTGAGACATCTTGGATTTTTTCCCATATTGCATTGCGGGTCCTTTCTACTTCCTCTTTCCGCCATATTGCAGAACCGGTAAGGAGCCTTTTTCACCATCACCTTCAATCTAACAAGTATCTAAAGCATCGAAACGTGAAAACTTCCATTTATGTGATCATCTTGAAGCGTAAGCACATATTAATCTTCTGGAGTGATTATCGTCCCCGTTGGTAAAACGAGTGAGACGTACTTTGGCTTCAAATCTGATCTGCCAGTCCCTCTGTCTGGCCCTGGGTATCGGTGCGTCCAGTGCGCCCTGGTAGCTGTTAGCTTTGTGAACAGAAAAGCGTTGTACCTGTAATAAGTTGCCTCTGTGAGCTTTCCGTTTGATTGTCGTGTGTTTAAACTCTAATATGAGGTCGATATGTTACCTGACCACCGTCTCTGCGAACATCGGGAGATGCTTCGCTAGTACAGCAGGATGTGCTAGGTGGCTAGCCACTGTGTGAGCTCATGAAGGACCATGCTTTGGTGGGAGTCTGGTGTCTGCGCCCTATGTGTAACAGAAAAGCAGCGTTGTGAACTGCGAGAAAACCCCGGCTGGTAGCAGAAAAAATGTTTACTGAACGTTACCCGCCGACATCAGCTGAGGTGCTAACGTCGCGACTGAATTAGAGCTAGTCAGACTTTGCTGTATGTGTTTCTCTCAGTTGACCGTCATTGTAGTATTCCCTGGTCGTTGATACGTGCGGAGTTACAATTTGTGTCCTAGTCAGATGATGATCCGACGTACACTGAAAAATGGACCTTACTCATTTAATTTGATGGATGAGGAAGACCGTTCGATGACAAACTAAGCCTATGGTCTGCAATGCACTGACTGGATTGTGATGGGATGGGGACACTAATATTAAAAGCCCCAGAGCGGGATATGAGGCCAGGCAAAGTGTAGTTTCTTCTAGTGGATGCTAGCATGTCACTCCAGTTGTCTAACACTTGTCTTTTTGTGTTTGCAGGCATCATGGTGCGCATGAATGTTCTCGCAGATGCACTGAAAAGCATCAACAATGCTGAGAAGCGTGGGAAACGCCAGGTCCTCATCAGGCCCTGCTCCAAGGTTATTGTGCGCTTCCTAACCGTCATGATGAAGCACGGTGAGTGGCCATGAGTACTTTAAGTTAAGTGAGTGATGGAGAGCATGAAATATTAAGCTGTGAACTTGGTCATGCAGCACTGGCAGTGCATAAATGTTATATCGATATGTGCTGTTTTGAGCTCCTGGAATAAGATGCTGACTGAGGAGTGGTGGTGGCTCTTGATCTGGGTGTCTCAGCTGGGTCAAACCTGAGCCGCCTAGCACATCAGGTGAAGTGTGTAATAGTCTCAAGCGAGCGTTTTTTTGAATAATGTTGTCATTTGTACCTCCAGGTTACATTGGTGAGTTTGAGATTATTGATGACCACAGAGCTGGAAAAATCGTCGTCAATCTCACAGGCAGGCTGAACAAGGTAAACTTTGTTTTGGTTGAGCTTTTGTTGTTAAGGCTGACCTTAACCAGTATGTCTCTGGTTGTAAGACAATTTCAGGCTCACAGTGTTTTAATTAGCTGTGTTGGCATTGAGGTAATCATAAATGAAACCTGAATTTGTATTTTTGGGTTAGGGTTATTTTTCCACTTGCGTCTTTCAAATGTTTAGTGTTTGTGTTTTTCAATCAGCTGCTTTTATTTAATTTATGCCCTTTTTTTGGTGGTAAATGTGACAACCTGTTAACAGGGCTAAAAGAATACTAAATGTAAAACGGGTGGGACGTTGTACGATGAACTGTTGCTTTTTCTTCCTGCTTTTTACTTTGTATGGATGTTGAGTTTAAACCAGTGTGTTTTCTTCTCTTTCAGTGTGGCGTGATCAGTCCACGTTTTGATCTCCAGCTCAAGGACTTGGAGAAGTGGCAGAACAACCTGCTGCCCTCAAGACAGTTCGGGTGAGAATCAAATTTACAGATTTTTTTAAAATTAAACTGTGGCAGTGATGTTGTGTTGAACCCACTGGAAATACATTTTGTCTTTGCCACACCACACGATTTTTAAAGCTGTCTGATCACTGTGCTTTTCACACTACATATACGTGTTGCACCGTATGACTTATCAGAGACAAGGGGTCACACACATGACCACTGGCATGAGATGTGACAAATTGTGCCCTGAGTTTTAGTGAAAATACAAAAGAAAATAATATAGGTGAGATGATGGATTATGGAACACAGGCAGCAAGGATTATTTCTGGACTGAAAATGTGAAATGGCCTGCTCGCATTGCATGATGGACTGGGTCACATAGGGAAGAGGGACAAAGGAGGGGGTGAGCTTCTCTTATTGGCCGTAGCTCATTTCTAGCTCTCTGACCTGTCTGGTGGACATTGATGAGCTCCTGCATCTAACAGTTCACACATATAATTGTTCTTTGGCACGTGAGCTGATCCACATCTGATCTGGGTTTTTTATTTTTTTTGTTTGTTGCCAATCTCTAAAAACTTTTGATGAAAACAAGAATAGAGTAAAAATCCTGTAGCGTACACTTGACATTAGTCCTAAACGTGTCCAGTCTTGCTCTTGATTAGTTACTTAGAGCAGTGGTTTTATGGCTAAACTGTCTGCTGTGATACTTGCATTTGTTTGGCTGTTCTTTGTGGTTGTGAGGAAAAAAAAAGTTTTTATTTAAGAGATTCAAAGAGTCTTAATGGTTATGGTCGAAGCCAAAAATGCTGTTGAAGCAATTTCTAAATTAACAAAACTTAAGTGCTTCGAGTACAGTTCTCTACAGTGTTTAATGGTGTCTTGATTCATTTCATAATTCTTTTTGTCAGCAGTTATTATCACCAAGTCAGAAGGAGCAGAGTTCTCACTACAGGGTTATAGCCCTGATTTTCCATTTACAGACAGTTTTCCATTTGCTTATAGTCTGGGAGCTGTTCTTGTTCAGTGCTTGTTCCTGAGTGGCGATCACTTTTTGAACTGTCCGAAGATGTGATCTGAGAGCTTGGCAGTGCCTCGTGGATGCTCAAAAGATCAAATGGGCCAATATGTGGTCGTGTCTGAGAGCCATATGAGCTGTAGTGCGATGAATGCAGACATTAGTCTTTCATTCAGCAGTAGTTCTCTGAACCCAGTCTTTTCATGCAGCTACTTGTATTTGTATGGAGTTGAGCGCAAGTTTATATCAGAATATATTGGCATACACACAAGCGTTTCATTATGTGCAACCTTGTTGCTCTTCCTGAACCAAATAGTTTTCCTGTCAAAATATTTACCTACCTCACCATAATTTTCCTCATTTTTTTGCTGCAAATTGGCACACGAACAACTTTGACCAGCTGTCTCATGTCAGTTGCGTTTTCATTCATGATAAAGAATAGTTGGAAGACCACACAGACTAGTCAAGGATTCCGACTGGCGAAAGATCTTGTCGTGTTTGGCCCTGTAGCTTAGTATGACATGTATGGCGATCTGATGATTTAGAAAGTTGTATGGCGTGACTAGAGCCTGAGAGGCTGGGATCATGGACGGATCCCTCAGAAGCTTTGTATCTGCAGGGCAGTCATCTGTTTGGGAAATAAAGCCACCAATGAGATGACTTTGTCCCTCATAGGTAGAAGTTGTTAGTGTGGGGAGAATAACTGAAATTAATTCATTGCTTTTGTCACTTCACAGCAAGGAGGCTAAAATGTTATCCAAACAAAGACATGAGTTTGGTCTTGTTGCATATATTTTAGTAATACCTCTAATATGATCATAACCTTTTTATGTTGGTCAGCATTTAACAGGATTAGATCTTTAAAGCATCATGTCCTAGACATGGATATACTTGTCAATGTCAAGTTTAACTAATGTAAATCCATCTGCCTATTTTTGCAGTAAGTGGACGCGTTGTTTGTGTTTATGTATAAAAACTTAAAAAAAAAAAAACACAAAGTGTGATATTGCTGTGAATTGTGTGTTGATGTGAGGTACTTTTATGAATTGTTAATAGGTTGATTTTCACAGTGAGTGAAACTAGTTCTCCATGTATTTTCTGCTGCCCAAGGAGATTTTCTGTCACAATGGCCTCAAGCTGGACTTAAACTTGCATCCTTTATGTGATCTATTCAGCTGGCATCATGTGAAGCTTTATTACAGAGGGTTAAGTCTGAAGGTATTCTGTGTATTTGTAGTGTGGTGGATTAATCTGAGTTGTATGTTAATGTGCTGACTCATGTTTCCTCAGATACATTGTGCTGACCACCTCAGCTGGAATCATGGACCACGAAGAGGCCAGACGGAAACACACAGGAGGCAAAATCCTTGGATTCTTTTTCTAAAATGTAAAGAACTGCAAATAAAAAAACACCAGTTGAAACCTTGTAGTCTGCTGTCACTAATTTCATACAAAGAGGTGTCTGTGGGGAGGAAGCTTTCTAAAAGGCTACACTTTTTTCAGGTGTTCAGTAGAAGTCCATCAGACGAGGTCACCCAGGTGCTGGTGTTTGTGGTTGTCTGATAAGAGTGTGACATAACACCTGCAGCAACATTTGATTCCGTCCTGAAGAAATGCCAACAATACATGAGCTACATCTCATAGAAAACAGAAGTAACTTGAAGTGACAAACAAAATGAGGTGGACTAGAATGAACACAGCAAAGTGGAATCTTTTTTGTCTTGTGTACAATTTAAGTCCATTGCTTTATCAGGCATTGACAAATTTTGTATTATCTACAGACATTGTACAAATTGTATAAATGCTCTACATCTGTCTCAAGATATCAGTGTGCATTATGTGACCAAACTGACCCAAGTAAAACCTTCATAAAACATTGGTGTAGACTAATACAAGAAGGAAATCTAGAAGAAATGTCAATCTGTGAAGGATTAAAAAAAAGTTAAATTTCTTGTGTACTGAATATTGGCTTTTAAAAATAATCCGTTTTGAAAGAAACTAGACAATAGACACAAGACTAATCCAAATGCAATGTGTGCAGACATAATGTAGTTTGTTGCAGCAACATGGATACAATAGAAACTTGTTAGACTGAAAGCATGTTTGAAATCAGGTGATGACACCTATTGTCACTATCTTCATCTGACTCAAGAAGAAAACATTTTATGAAGCCGTTTGCCCTTGGCCAAGGATCACAGGTGACTGTAAAAACTCAAAGTGATAACACTTTTCTCATTCAACCCACCAACAGCACCTTTTGAGGAAAATGGTACATGAGAAGCACGTGGATGTCGATTGAGACAGCAAAACCATTACAGAAACTACAAGTGTTTGGATTGTGTGACATGACCAGGGCCCACACCTCAGAGGGCAACACCCATAAACCCTGTGCACCTGGCCTCGTACAGACCGTGTGCTCTCACTGCAGACAAACCTCTAATGAGCACCTCCATGTTGTAGCACTGGCCCCAGCAGCTATTAGGGCCTGCCACATCTTTGCTACACAGCTGCCAGCTTGTAAAAAGCCCTGGCTTTCTGCCCCTGCAATCCTCTCACCAGTGTGACCTTTTCCAGGGTCCTCAGTGTATTTTGTCTCGTCCCCAACCTCTTTGTAGTCTGGCTGCTGACCTCACATCACAGGCTCTGAAGAGGAGAGGTAACAGCCCGCTAATGCAACAGCTCTGTCCAAGTGCTCCTTATGGGCTAAGAGCACACAGGCTGCCTGCCTCCCTCACGGCTTCACAGCACTTAAGTGCTGCCTTGTACAAGATAAAAAAAAACAAACTCCTATGCTGCAACTGTTTTAAAGATTGGGGATAGCAGCCAGGACGCCAAGTACAGATATATAAGCAACACTTTCATGCTCTGTTAGCAGCAGCCCTTTTGACATTAAACCATCTGGGGTCAGTTGTCTTGACAGCAAGAAATAAACCAATTGTTCAGGCAGATAGTAAACACTTTGATAGTACTTGTTTTTTGAGAGGAGCCGATGCCAAAAGAGCTGTTTGGTGGTGCAGAGACTGAAGGAGGCAGGGACTGCGTGGCTTGGTCTAAGACTCTGAGCATTCTGTGAGTTTAAAATCTGTCAGGTACCTTGAAAGCCCCAAACAAGCTGTCTTTCCTGTTCCTGCTGTTCCTTTTGCTACACTTTCTAATAAAGTAGAATACCTTCAAAAAGAATATCTGAAAGAGCACTTTCTGGAGAGATTTGTCAAAATCTGCTTTTAAAAACTAATTTAAGACAAGCTTTGGACAGTGACATTTACACCCCCTTTCAATGGGATAGAAAGCAGTACAGTGTAATTTCTTACATCCTTATTTTTTCGCATGTTCTTACTAATCTTAAAGTACAGGTGTGAAATGCCACAATAAATTGCAGATGTTTGAAATATCAAATAGGAATGTATGTAAGTAAAAAAAAAGGCAGAACATTAGCATGAACTGAGTGTATTAATAGAGAAGTTTGAGAACATTGGGAATTATTTCAAAAGTAAGACAACCAAATTAAATTCACATTTTTAATAAGATTAATCATTACAAGGCTGTTCCTACAAAATAACACGATTTAACAGTGTTTTATGTACTTCATATCCAGGTAATGACAGTTTATTTAAATGATCTAATAAAGCTTATTAATGCAATATATGTATATAGCCCAAGATTTAACAGATGTCCCAAAACAAGTCAAATCATAATTTATTGACTATAAAAAGCACTTTATTAATTATTCGCGCTGCCTTTTTCATCTTTATGATGAAACTTGTGTTGGGTTGGTAAACCCTGCGTGGCCTGCCAAGCCAGCTTTGTACTGACCCTCGTTACTGAAGCTTTCCGATGTGAAGTGATTAGCACACACATACAAGCTAACACGAACTGTAGCTGGCACATTGTCATTAAAAAAAGAAACACAGCCACTGTCTCTTCTGTTCTTCTGTAGCTGGGACAGAATATAGGCACTGATGTTGATTTTTACAACCAAAAAAAGAGCTATTTACTTGTCCAACTTTGAGCGACAACATTGCGATACACTGCTGTCTCACTGCTGGACACACCAAACTTCACCTCGGGGATGAACGCCCCCCTCTCAGATATCTCCTATCACCGCACAGAGGAGGTCGGCCTGTGATAATGACTCCTTTCGTTATGTAACGACGGGAGCAGATTCTGAACAGCCTGTAGGAGCGCCGTGTTACCAGTGGGTGGGCTGCAGACTGAGACCATGCAGGAATCGTTTGCTTTCCTCATTCTGGGAGATGGTAGGGTCAGGGAGGACCAGCTTATATATGTAGAGACCAGAGAAAATGTGTTTTTTATGATATGGGACCTTTAAAGGATAAGTTCACCCAAAAATGAAAAAGTAGGTGCTTCACTGCAGTGTTTCTCCTGAAGTCGATGGGGACTTCTCTTAATACGTTAAAAAAAAACAAAAAAAAATGGAAAAGGTAAAGTCATAAAATGGCTCCACACAGCTTGTCCAGCATAAACCAACTGTCCAGAAGCCTTCTAATAACAAGTGTAACTAATGTGTCTAATGGAAAGTAAACCTCGGGAACACGTAGGCGAGAAGAGATGCTAAATGATGAATAAGATCGAGTTAGAGAAGAACAGCAGCTTGTCGTTATTGAATCATTTATGCAACCTCACCTGTTATCTTCCAGTGACTGACTGTTATTTCATTATTAACAGCCTTCATTAAGGTGTATAGATGTTGCAGCATAAGCACACTTCAAACCTGTTAGCTCCTGATCACGAGTTGCGTCGCTGTAAGTACCATTAACAGAAGACATCCCAAGGCTTCTTTAATTGAAAATGACTTGAGGCGGAAAAAATTGTGAAGCTACAGAAACAGTGCAGAGAGCCTCCCTCGCTCCTCCGAATGTGTTGGTGTTACTGCCACAGCGACAGAGTCTGTTTGAAGACAATGTGCCTCCGTACATCTGGGGATCTGGGGTTCACAGCCTGGCAGCCTCCGACGTGTTCCTCCAGTCTTCACCATATGTCGGCTGGATCCCTGAGCTGTCCCTGTAGGGTTTAAAGCGCCGCGGCAGAGGAGAAGAGGAGATGTGCAGCTCTCCAAACAAATAGAATACATTAATACCGAAGCAAAAAGTCTGCTGTTTGGCCTGCTTTGATAGAGAGAGCCAGAGGCAGCGAGAGAGCAACTTTGTTGTGTCCTTTGTGCGGCCGAACGTGTCAGAAAATATTGTACATATGAAAACATGAGGACAAAGTAAGATAAAGACGAACCGAATCACCTGCTGGTTGAAATCTCGAAAAACACATTTTACAACTATATCTTTGCAGCCTGGAAACACAGTGGGTCCATGAGGGGGTTCCAGGGGGCCCCAGCAAGAAGGCGATACATTTATTTTCACTGTAATTCCATTCATAAGTAAAACAATGACAATATCCTGGTCTCATGTTTCTTTAATACCTCGTCCACAGGCTCACCATCCCCTGCTTCAGGCCCCCCAGGGTGTAAATGTCCCTGACAACCTGTTTCTTCTTCTCCTTCAACACAGCCACCTATCTTGGCACCTCCCCCCCGCGCAAGCATCATCTCAGGTAATCCACTATTCAGCTCACCTACACTCAGTTAGCTCATTGACGGTCGACCATAAACTCAGATCAAGACTGTCAGTTTACAAAGGCAACCCTGAAACTGAGCCGCCTGAGATTTTAAACTGTTGGAGATTTTGTCCTCAGGTTTGTAAGGCTTCCTGGTGCAGTTACATACTGTCCATCAGGAGGCAAGGCAACTGATTTTATTGAACTAACTCCTGCTCTCTTTGACGTCCATCCTTCCGTCCACACTGTGATAGTGCATGCTGGCACCAATGACGTCACATCCAGGCAAGCCATCATTATGAACTTGGGAGTCTCTAGCCTCCACAGCCTGCACCCGTGGATGCAAATTTTTTTTGCCACCGGACTTGGTTTTATTAGTCATTTTATTAGTCACAAACTGGAAAGGAACAGAAAAACTTACTTGGAATTGTATCATTTTAATTGCTTTTAGCCTTAATTGATGTTTTCCCAAGCAAGACCCTGCCCAGCATCCTAGCTCTGTATTGCTTGGCCCTGTCTCGTACAGTGCGGGTCCTGCTGGTGCTGGCTTTGTTTCTGTTCCCTCCACAAATTCATTTGTTCCTGTTAAGGTCACTGAAAGGCAGTCTGCATTGCAAAAATCTACTCACAGTCCACACAGGGTCAGTGTGCTCACCACTTCTTCAGTCCCTGTCAACACTGCTGCCTCACCTCATGCCTCTTTGGCCGGTCCTGTCCCATCTCCATCTCACAACTCAATAGCGTTTGGGTTGTTAAATAAATATCAGATCACTGACAAATAAATAATTTTTCTGCCGTGATTTCACTGTATCAAATCAGTTAGACTTCCTGATGCTTACTGAGACTTTGTGAAGTCCAGGTGACTGTGTTGCGTTAAATGAAGCCTGTCCTCCTGGTTTGAATTATTTTCAGCAGCCCAGGATTTTGGGTCGTTGAGGTGGACTTGCTGTGGTTCACAGAGAGAATTTGAAATGTTCCCTGTACTCACGTGGAAATTTCTCCTCATTTGAATCACTTGGTTTTATGATAAATGGCAAGGACCCTCTACTTTGTGTTTTAATCTACAGACTCCCGAAATCTAACTCTGGTTTTATTCAGGAATTCTCGGATCTTTTAGTTTTTATCATGCCTAGTTTTGACAGTCTTGATTTTAGGTGATTTTAACATACACGTATGCTGCTCCTCTGGCTCCTCTTTTATCACGGATTTTACAGACATTGTGCAATCTTTTAATCTTAGTCAGTTGAGGGCCCTACTCACTTAAATACACACTGGACATTGTTCTGTCCTCTGGTTTTATTCTTGATAGCTTATGTGTATCTGACCACAAGGCCATTATCTTTAAGTCCCTCCTTCCACTTCCTGCTCCCTCAGTGGCTACCTATGTTTCTCCTCGTGTCCTAAATGCAAACTCCACTGACAGATTTCATAATGTCTTTATCAATGCATCTATACATAGCAATAACCAAAAATCAAACATGTCTACAGAAGAATTGCTAACAAACTTAAACACTGCTTTATTTTCAATTATTGTTATTGATTTTATCTTATATTATCATTGGATATTTTATTCTTTCATTTTCTGTATCATTATTATTATTATTATTATTATTATTATTATTATTGTTGACTGATGATGATAATAATAATAATAACAACAATAACAATAACAATAACAATAATAATAATAATTTATGTATTACTTTAAATGCCTGATTATGTTTGCCTAAGTTCTGAAATGTTTTAATCCTGGTTCAACCATGTAAAGCACTTTGTAACTTTTCTTTTGAAAAGTGTTTTATAAATAAAGTTTATTATTATTATTATTATTATTATTATTATTATTATTATTTATTAATAAACCATCAACTCAGGATAATTCTTATCAGATGGGGGGCCCTGGAACAAAATCACATCAAATGGGGACCATGTTCTAATTTGTGTCCATTTAGGGATCCTTGACATGAAAAGGTTTGAGAACCGCTGGCCTAACAGGTTATTTTTAGCTGTTAGACTTATATGGAAATAACTCCACAGAGAACATGTCAACAGAATTGTCAATGAGTACTAATGTAGCACATCACTGACCTGCAAATACTTCCACCTATTTGGCAATTTAAGATCCAAAGACGCTTGAATTTTTTTTTAAAAAAGCAAACGAACAAACAAAAAGAACAAAAGCTGTTGACCAGGCAACTCCAAATTCCCTAGCACCAAATCCGATTGAGCATCTGTTTGGACTAGCGGAACAAATTCGATGCATGGAGGCCCCACTCCCCAACACACAGGACCCAAAAGATCCGCTGCCAACATCCCAAGGTCTTGTGTCCGTGCCTTGATGAATCAGAGATGGCACAAAGAGGAACTTGCAGAATGTGCAGCTTGTGGTTGTAGTGATGTGGCTGATCAGTGTACGTCACACTTAAACCCTGCAAACGGAGAATGTGAGGCAGATTTTAACTTCTTACTGAAAGGCAGTTATTGGCTGTTGAAACAACTGCTGCATGTAACCAGTACATGTAACCTGAAGGCTCTCTAGAAACAGAATCTTGTTGAAAAAAAAGTTGATCATAAGAGGTGTGACGAATCATTGGGGATCTCAGGGGTTTTTGTAATCTGATTAAAATGACCATTAAAACGTAGTGTATTTTTGTCTTGGCTCGTCTTGATGTAGCCCCCCCAACAGTGGTTATGCTGCAGTTGCTCTGCAGAATGATTTCATCGCTGACTTTTTTGTTGTGGTAAAAACAAGTCGGTGTCAGTGGAAAGAATCTGATTCTATCGCGAGTAGTTTGTAATGTGCCTCTACAGTGTTGAAAAAGTCCTCCTCTGTCCACATTGATTTCTGCTCCACTCGCTAACCTCTGTCACTCCTGTAGACAAAATCTCCATCGCCTCCAGTAATTCTCTCGCCGCGACCACGGCTGAAAAATGAGAGCGCTGCGAAATGATTTGGTCTCTCAGTGTTCTTTCCCAGTGTGATGGTGATGGAGCAGGAGCAAAGCCAATTCAGTGCCGCAAATTCCTGGCAGGAGGAGAGCATTTTACAGTTGACACCGATGTCCTTGTGCAAACATCACATCCATTACTGCGGAAAAAAAACCCAGAGACTGGAAAGTTATTAGCTGCTTGCTATCGTGGCATCGGTTTTCACAGAGCCCCCTTGTCCAGCTGTAGTGTGGGTAATTGATGGTGTCAGTGAGGTCTAACGCCACCAGCAACTCCATTTGTGCTTTTGCTGAAGTTCCCTCTACTGACCACTTGAGGGCAGTAGAAATATGTCTGATGCACAGTGTTCTTCCCCCGGCCCTGGTCCTCATACTGCATTCAGGAGCGGCTGGTCGGCAAGCAGCAAGACTAATTATGATTGATTCAGAGATAACAGAACTAATGCAGGAAGAGCAGTAAAAGTATGAAATGTGGATTCGGTCAAAAGAGAGAAATTTCTCTTTTTACTTAGTCCTACATTGTCTTCAGCCCCGCCATAAAGTACTTGGTGGGTCCGAGTGAAATGAGGGAGAAAAACAAAGGCGATTAGAAAAGTGAGAGTGGATGTGCGGAAGTGAATTGCTGCAGTTTTGGGGCTAATAAATGTATATATTAAGTATGCTTTTTAATATGATGAGGCTGCTGGATGTTAAATCTGCCTCCTCGACAGATCCTTTGAAGAGCTGTTTCAGGAGAGGATTCAGCTCAGCTGGTGCTTTTTTTTTCTTTCCACTAAAAAACATGTGATAAAAGAAGTTGAATTACTTCAGCTTTGATCAGCGTTGTCTTCTGTCACAATAAATCTGCATTTACCGGAAAAGAAAAGTAGAATCAGATCATCTAAAAAAAACCTGACGATACCCTCACGCATCAGGGTGGACAACAACATAAAAGTGATTTCAGGTTGTATGGGCGCGCTGTCTCCAGCTTCTCCTGCCAAAACACAAAACAAAACCCTCTTGTTTGTGCCGCCATCCCGGTTTTGCATGAGATCGCGTCGTATTCTGCATTGCACTTCTGCTTCCCCCGCCATGTGATTTATTCCACCACCCAACACGCCTCCCTCCGATAGACGCCCTATCTACAAAGACTCGAGGAAATTCTGGAATAAATGGTGACCAGCTGAGAGGAAGATATGAAAATGTATCTTTTGTGGGAACGAATGAAAGAATTCACACATCCCAAGGTGAAATAGAGGGCTGCACATTGTCATATGGTCATTTCGCTGATACCCTTATCTCGTGTTTTTCACTCTCTGCCCTATCTCTGTCTGTACGCCTTATTTACTAGGACGAAAACCCGGGGAGGTAGGAATGGTGGCGGCGAAGTGTGCCTGTTTGAATGTGTGTTGGTGTACTCACGGCGCGGAGGAGTCTGGTGTGCATATGATGAATGAGATAGTTAGGAAGCAGTGAATTTATGGCTGTGAATGCAGCCATCCATTCTGGCCCGCAGTCCCTGGTTGTCCTCAAGGGCATCGTGCTCCTCCGGGCCTCATCTTAGGTGGCTCACTCGGGGATCCCACCGCCGCTGCTGCCGGGGAGACGACGACGCTCGTGTCGGCCAGGTGAACCACACAGCAGCCGTCCTCCTCCTCCTCCTCCCCTCACGGCATGTTAAGCGACGGTGAATTAGCAGGCAGTGAACACAAGCTGCTAATGTACATATAATAACAGGGAGGCCAGGAGGTGCCAGCAAGAGACTGCCGTTATTAATTAGGCCTTTCATTTGTCCGCTATAGATCACCTTGAGCATTTCAGCGCAGTTTGGCCTCTCATGTGGATGATGTGCAGTACACCCTGCAGTAAATCACCGTGTTAGAAAGTGATTACTGTTTAGGCCTAAATAATTAATGAGCGGATATGTAATGTTACTTAAGGCACACTTGCAATATCACATTACAAAGCATTTTACTGGACCTGGCCAGGGCGCAAAAAAAAAAAACAAGGAAAAGAAGAAAAGAGAGTTTGTAATTAGCTTTTAAAATGACCAAATAAAAAATGCTCTGCTTTATTATGTATCTGGTTTACCGTGATTAGGGTTAATGAGAGACTGTAGCTAGAGTTAAATCAATATGCTAATGCTAACACACGTACGAATTCGATGTTAACATGTTGATAGGCAGTGTGTATGTTTCCTATGTTCACGATCTTAGTTTCCCGCGTGTTATCATGCTAACATTTGATAATTTGTGTAGGACTGGACTTGACATCCACAGTAGCTCTTGTTCCTCTTGAGTGTCAAAGGCCTTGCACAAAAGCATGTGGTAAGTTAACATGATGTTATGCACAGCTGAGGCCAGTGGGAATGTCAGCATCTTTTTCTATATTTGGTCACAAACAAAATTACTGAACTAAAAGAAATTCTCTGAAAAAGGCAATTTGCCAAAACTATCTACCAGTTTTGGTATAAGTCTGTAAATGGGCACCTGTTCCATTGATCCAGGAACACAACACCACCAGCCTCCAAGCTAGTCACTTACACGCTGATAATGCCAAGTTTCCCATATACTCAAACAACATTATGTACACTTTTAACATTTGAGTATTAGCTTCAGACTCATGTTGATGGTCTTGTAACAGGGTGAATGGTGTCTCTGTCACTTGTTTCTGCATGTGACATCAGTAAGAGGGTAGGCGACGCCTGTACACGCCCCCACGTGTGCTAAAGTAGTTCCCCTCAGCAATATTTTTTCAGGGGCACTGTGGTGGCATTCTGGGCTTAGACAAGGTTTAAAGAAGGCTTAAAGAAACACAAATAAAACAGAGCGTATTTTCTCCCATACCGGTGCTGTGGAGTGTATGTGTGCAGATTTCCCATTCTTTTTCGTTCAAGGTGGAATTTTGACCTGATGGCAGAGCTGTCATGGCAATCGAATCACTAGTTATTGATGTGCCACACAGACAATTGTACTAATGTAAATAGCGGCAATAATATTTAGCAGCCAAATGTTAACATAAGTTTTTGCATGCTTATTGACTAAATGATCAATCAAATCATACCATGGTATCATATTGTACAGACGCATCAGTGGCAGTTGCATGAATTTGAATCTACACTCCTCAAACTGTAAGAGAGGACGACTTCTCGTTATTTTTTTTGCTTCGCGAAAACACATATCTGGTTTTCAGAAAGCTGTTCTCCTGCTGCAGGTCCTCGACTTCTATTTGTATCATGGCGGTGTACTTGATGGACATTTTCTGTGCAGTTACCCCTGCAGGTCTCCCATCTGCCAATATCCGAGTCAGTTTATTATTCGCAGGTGGTGAATCATCCTCTTTAAGGGTTGTGTATTGTGTACTCTCTGTTTTTCTCAAAAAATAAAAGCTTATCCCTGTTATGTCCTCCGAGCATAAGCGTTTCGTTTACAAAGATGGTGAGAATACATATCGACATAAAACAGAGCCTCGTGTATGCCAAGGATTTTAACTAAGTACGTTAATGGTCTCAGCACCCCTCCGAGCAATCTGGGGGTTCAGGGCTGTTACAGAATATAATCCTGACAATGTTATCTCGAAACACAATGACAGGAAAAAAACCGACCATATTGTCTTATCGTTGCTTTAGAAGAGTCTGCTGCGGGTACACTTGTTGCTGCGTCTGGCATTTAATGCTGAATGCACTCAGAATGACTCGCGGAGAGCTTGAGTGAGAGCGCGGTGTCTCGTTCAAGGACATGCTGACTCTCAACTGGCAGTTGATGGATACGCAGGAACTGAACCTTGTGTTAACTGACTCTTTCTCTAACCACTTAGCCAGGCGGATCGCTGCCGCTGAGTCTATTTGTGGTGGACTTTTTCCAGTTCAGGGTACGTGTGTAATTTGGCCTCGGCACCGCTGCCAGCGCCCTCTCAACACCAAAGACTTGAAATGACTTCACCTCCCAGTTACATCATCCTTTCTTTCCGGGCAAAAAAGAAACACATAAATGTCGCGGGTCAGTAAAGCCGACGAGCGCGTTGACTTTGCGCTTGATGGGAGCGAAGAACACTAGTGGTCTGAGGGCCCGAGTGACACGGCGCGGGCACGTACGAGCGCGGCTGGAGGCATGTCGGCGCTCCGGAGCACGTGTGAGTGTTTGCGCTTTTGTGTGCTCTCATGTAGGCGCGCGCGGGGTTCTGCAGTTGTGTGCTTGATAGAGAGACAGAAAGAGAGGTAGCAGCTGTAGGAACCGGGGGCCCCGGGGCTCCAGAAGACGTCAGACCCAGCTGGACGCCTCCCGGGGAGGTCAGGATGTGTTGACAGCTTCCCACGGCAGATGAGAGAGCAGAAGTGCCTCTCGTCTCCAGCTTATGTGGATGTCTCTGAAGATGGCACAACACATCACGTCACCCTCCGCTGTAATTAACACTTTTCAAGGGTTTGTTGAAGGGTAGGTTGGAAGGTGTGTGTGTGTTTGTGTGTTCAGGCATATGTCATCAATTCGGGTAAAAATGGATATTTGGAAAAGTGAGCGCATGCGGAGCAGATGTGTATCCTGGCGCCCTTGATGCCTCATTCAAATAAAAAACGCCTTTTGGCATTGACGCTTACAAGGTGGACATTTTGAACATCGGCTCTCAGGTTTTATCCTCTTGTTCGATGCGTTCAAGCAGCTGCCATAACCTCGGGACCGCTCTCCCCCCGACCGTCGGTGCCACCGGCCCTCATCGTTTCCAGACTTGAAAAACTACCACGAGGTGCAAAGGTCGGAGGCAGCTGTGATCCGGGCAGCCGTCCCACGATCTAGGTGCCTTCCTCTGCGCTTGGCGACCTCCATATTGATTTGATTAGTTGCTAATTAAAACTTGGCAGGCTGGGCCGGGCACAAAGGAGATCGCTCAATTAGCGAGGTGTCAGGGAATCTAATTCTCTCTCTTTCACCCTCTCCCTCTTGTCTTCCTCTCCCTCTCTCCCTTTTCTACTCTATCACACATCTCCATTCTGTTTAATGAGTATAAAGGATGAGTGAAAAGGGAGAGAGGACACGTCTCGGAGGGAAGAGATCGAGCACTCTCAAGGAGCTAAAAGCATCCAGGCCTGTAATCCTCGAGCTAATCTTTGCTTAAAGATGCAGTTTGTAAGTTGTAAAGAAAGCGCCGTCTGCCAGTGGACGTTTGTTTGGGCACGTTGCCTCCAGCGCGCCTTGATGCCTGCTACCTTCTCCTTCTCCTTCTCCTGGCAAGACAAGCAAGTCTCACACAAGCTGTTGCAGTTTTAGCGGCGTGCCTCGGGGAGAAGGACTTATGAGCTTTAAGATCCTCTTTTTGTGGTTGTCAAGACACCAGATTTTCAAAGCTCTGCATACGGGGATAGCGCTTTATTATGAAGGCTGTTTGCACTGAGGGGAGTCGTGTGTTGATCCGTCTCACTTCACGATGACATTTGAGGTGTTTTCTCTGAACGCAGATCTCCCAAACTCGCCTCCGTCGGAGTAACGCGCCGCGGCTCCGGGTCCTTTTTGGGTGTTGAGCGTGCTCCCCGCTGAATACATCCTTTTATCCAAATTTACTTTCTGCCTGCTCCCCAAGATCTTTGTCAGTCTGCAGCCTACAGAGAGCAAGATGACACAGGAAGGAGGTAAACTCTGTAGTGGCATTTTTTAAAAAAAAGAGATTGCTCCAAGGCAACCATTTGTCTATACTAGGTGGATACATTTTAGCATGTGCAGACTAATCTCGGCGTTTAAAAATACTGTGCCCACCACATGCAGTGGAATGTATGATCCAGAGTGGAAAGCAAGAGGGATGTATAACTGGGACTATTTGTTTATGTTGTTATCAGTTAGCAGCAGGAGTCTTGGCTTTTCTGATTCTTCGTTGCTTCCAGCGACTCCGCGTCTCCAGAGTCAGCTCCCACACGGACCTTGGCTTTTCAATCAGCTCCCCAGCAGCTTAGAAAGTTATCATAGTCGAAGCGGATTTAGATACTGTATGTGACTCTAATGTATGTCGACATATACGGGCGCACACACCCGTGCTCTCTATAGGAAGGAGGGCTGTTACAGATTTCGGATAAGGAGGAAATGTTTGGCTGCTGTCAGAAGAGTGAAAGGGTGGCAGAGCAAAGGGCAGATGGATTTTTATAAATCATCCATCATATCTGGTTTATGTAACATACACATTTTTGCTCACTTCAGAAGCCTGTAAGGCTTCAAATGAAGAACACCTCCAAAACTCACACCCACACACATACAAATACATAACAGCTCTCCTAAATGTCTGTATTGTTAAGCCTGGCTGTCATCATCCTCCTGCTCCTGGCAAACCGGACAGGGCCCGCATTCATTAGTCAACTCCATACTCTTATATAATTTTACAAGCAGCACTATATGTGACTGCAGAGACCTGGCGCTTCCAGCGAGGCCTGGTCGGGGCTCTGACTGCAGGAGAGCTGGCTCACCTCGGACCTGATTGACTGTGGTTTTTACAGCGTTCCTCCATTTTGCAGTAGAGCAGCGCAGCCTGAAAAGTCAGCAGTCGCCAGTTGTGGGTGCCAATGGCAATCGCTCACAGGCTGGCACTGATTAGCTCCGAATAAGCCTGAACGGCAACCCGGTCCGTGGTGTACATAGTACTGTGGGCTATTGTCTGATGTCTGGGTGCACACTAGGAGGATATCCCCCTGACGTGCAGGATAATGTGGACAGATTAGTCCTATTATTCAGACACAGGGACTCCTGCAGATTATGTTACTGCAGCGTACCTGTAAAGCTGAGGGCAGTATACCGATTTATTATGTGTCATCTGGGATTATGGTTATGAAAATATTGTGACGCAGCTTAAATGTCACGTTTTCTCATCTTAAATGTCCTCCACACCTATTTACTCAAGCAGCTTCTTACTATGAGTGACGGAGACCTATGCAAACACATGTAGTTGACTTTGTTATCTTTAAAGGTGCGCTAAGTCCTTTTGGTGAAGGTCTTTTAATCAGAAGGGAAAGATCTTCACTGACTGATATTGATTTATATTTAACACAAACGAAATGAACCAACTCTCTTTGTTTTCATGACTGAATAAACAAACTGACCATAAAGGACAACACAGTGTCATACTGTTTGACTTTGTTAATATGTGGCGGACCCTGCCACCTTTCTAGTTTCAAAGTATTAACTAACTTATTTTCCTCTGAGAACAGCTTGTTTTTTCACTGATAGAATTATAAACAACAACTTTGTATCATAACCCTGTTAACGTTGTAACCAATAAAATTCTGAGTTTAGATTTCTTCTTCAAAACTACATAGTGCCCCTTTAATATGACAGATTTCTTGGTGAGTGTCGTTGAGTGATGAGTGAGTAGGACACACTCACCAGTGGCTCTTGCAGATTTTAAGTTTAAAACTCCATTTAAATGAAACCATAAGAACGAAACTTTGGGAAATTTACCAATAGTTTGACAACCCCTATACGAGAAAAACTAATGCAAACCTAATATATCAGATTTCTGTATTGGGAGTGGGCGGGGTTTCCTTGAAGAAAGTCAATCTTATATAGTTCACCGCACCACTTATGTTTCAGCAAAACTTGAATCCAGATGTGACGGATGCATTATAATAGCTGGACACCAGACTCCGAGCCGGCTAACATCCTGTGTAGCGCCGGGCTAACTTAAACGACGATACAATAATTAAATCGTGCAGCTCTTCTACACTTTACAAATGTTATTGCACGCATGTGACGCTATAATTACAAGGTTGGGGCCACTACAAAAACTGGCTTCAGAGCCTGGTTCTCCTCCTGTGGTGCCCATTGATTTCAATGAAAGGAAAATGTTTTCCAGTTACCTGATTTGCTTCTGCACTGTCTTACGCCCCGGCAACACTGCCTGCATCAGCACCGTGTGACGGCAGGTAGGCAGACAGACAGCTGCCCGAGGGACAACCATTTTTCGTGGGATCTATATGTCGGATCAAGTCTTACACTAACGTTAACATCTTTCAGGGATCCCATTTCGGTATTGTTTCAGGGTATTGTTTTTTGTAGTGTACAGTACACACTCTAGATATTTGATATCAGATGAGCTAACAATGACAGGCTTAAGTTCGACACAGGCCTCACATTGTTTGTCAAAGCATACTTGGCTTACCCTTATATGTTAGCTGGTCTCCACCAGCTCTGTGACCTATGCTGGCAATATACTGTAGCTAATGTTGAACAACTGTTAAACAATCAGCCCTGGTGTCAAGAGGTGTGTGTGATGCATTGTCTGAATTACAAACGCCCACGGGTTAGTACATACTTACATGCTCAGAGAAGAGCAAAGCCAGTTTGCCAATTTCCCAAGCAGCAAAGCCCTGGATGAACAGTGTTTCTCTGTCATGAACAATGGGCCTCATTCATGAACCGTTCTTACAAACAAATTTGTTCTTAAGTCCCACTTACGAAGATTTTACGAAGATTGTGGCATTCATGAATTTTTTTTTTTAATGACCAAATGTGTGATTACAGTGACAGGCTGAGGTGAACTTTTGCAATCAAATATTAAGCTAGCTGTAGCAGATTGAATACAGTTAAAAGACAAAAGAAAATGGCTTGAAACAATATTAAAATGGCATGTCTGAAAGGTTTTAACATAATGTCCGACATGATGACCCCATGAAAAACAGTTGTCCCCTCAGGAAACTGTCTGACTTCCACTGTGTCAGTGATCAAACCAACCAGCCCATCAGAAGTTTATGGTCAGCATTCGGTGACCAATCAAAGACAGGCAGAAATGCTTCATCACAAGGATGCTTTTTGCCGGATACTGTTTTGTGCGCTTGTATAACATGCACACTTGTTTTTCATGTACGCAAGTTTTAACACAAATTAAACGCCACAGAAGACAGCTGCATGCTTCGCCCGTAAAATTATGCTGTAAGAACCGTGTCAGTGACTGAAAACATTACAGTTTTTGGCTGGACAGCTAAACAATGAGCTGAGACTCACTCTAAAGCTCGATAAAGCTGAGAGGAGCAGGAGATTTAGATAATAACAGATGATTAGATAATTCTCTGGAGGCTCATCACTATCAGAGAACTCACTTTGTCATTTAATACATTGTTATTTAAAAAAAATATATTGATTAGAACCACTTTATGTATGATATTTTGTTGAAATCATTCATAAAATTAACAAAATTATCAACAGAATATGAAGAATTAAAGTTTTGATGTTGTGATGTATTGTGTTTTATATCTACTGCATCTAGCCCTGGCTCGTCCTGGTACAAAGCTTCTGTGTTAGTGATGTGTACACCAACACTGCTCCGTGCTTCAGTCCGAGCTGCTAGCTGCACGGCTAACTGAGCCAACTCGCCAACAACTGCTAGAGTTGGCAGCAGTAAGCGCTTGCTGTGGTGATACGCTGCCCCCTTTTTGTTCTGAATATTATTTTGACAGGTGGCAGATTCTTACATATTGCTCCTTTAATAAAATTTTAAGGAGCTTTAAGGTCATAAACTTGCAGCTGTGTAAAATCAAGATGATTTATAAGCAAGTCGTTATGTTCACTTCCAAAAGACAAACATTTCCAGAGAAAAATGCAGAAAATATGATGTTGGCCCATCAGAGGGGCGAAGTTCACAGAAAAAGAAAAAAAAAGAAATGGATTGAATATCCTACTTACCTCCAGTGGTATCTATTCATTCAAATATCCTGGGTTTAATTTGTGCATGCCTTGAGATTTCTGCCTCCACTCTGTTACCCAATAGACTTGGGATGAATTTAGTTTCTTATGCTCACAGCATTGAAAAAAGGAAAAAAAAGATCCACAGCAACATCTGTCTTCGGAGACACTGTCTTCATTTCTATGGATGATCCCCAGAACACTCCGTCAACACATTTCACAGGAACTGTATCTTCAGTAGAAAGCACTTCCAGAGAAAACTGTCCACAGCAGGGACTTTTTCTTCTTTTTCTTTCACATTTTAGGCCAATTGTGAGTAACTGTAATGGAGCGTTAAAAACACAGATCAGGACACAGGCACTGACATGTCAGCCTGGGTGTTCATCATCTTAGTTCAAAAATACAATCTATAAGAAAGACACAGTGTGTGTGCGTGTGTGTGTGTGTGTGTGTGTGTGTGTGTGTGTGCGTGACAAGGAACAAAATGACATGTGAAAAGGACAAAGATTAAGAGAGCGAGTGTGAGAGAGTCTGTGAGTGTCATGGAGATGGTAAGAGAAACAGCGGGCCATGTACCAAAAGAGAAACGGAAGAAAGCCCACACAGACTGAGACGTGTGTGTGTGTGTGTGTGTGTGTGTGTGTGTGTGTGTGTGTGCGTGTGCATCAGGTGACAGGGAGGGATGGGGACATGGGCAGGTCCTGGTAATGAAGGACTGATAAGTCCCTATTTCCTGGGCCTGGGTTAATTGTGCCTACAGATAAAGGGTAATAAATTGTCATGGGGTAATGCAGGAGCCTGAGCTGGGGCCTGTTCCACATTCATCATGACCGGCTGAGCCTGTGAGCACAGAGAGCAGGCAGGACTGAAGGACTGGTGGAGCCTGGAAGGCATGGAGGGAAGAAAAGAGGGATAAGAAACCTCACAGCGATGGAGGAGGATGTGGTTTAGTCTGTGTCTCTCACTGTCTCCTGCAGTGGGCTGTGCTGCGCTGGCGCAACCGCAGGAAAACAACTTGGTATTGAAGCCGATGAGAAAAATCCCAGGAAGATACGATAAATGCTTTGAAGTTGATAACTAAAATATTCCAGCATTAAAGGACTGATCCAACACAGTGTTATCCAGCCCAGTCAGCCCAAATAAAATGTGGACGTAGGTAGGTTTTTGCAAACCATTGATATGATAAATTTGCCCCTTTCATATGTATCATATCAACATTTTCAGGATCACATTATGTATATGTCAGCTGCCTTTCATGTCAGGAAGAGGAGAGGATGGTGGTGTCCTGGCAGCTAAGGGAGACAGCTGTCAAGCCACAGACCAGCGTTCAGGACTGTGTTTCAACATTTCTAAACACAATATTACTGAATATATTCATTGAGACAAAGGGACATTTAGCATTAAAGAAAAACCCTGCAATATTTCCACAAGATATCAGAACACTTCAGCTATGTTTGTGGAGACATCAGAATTACGTGTTTTTTGTGCTTAAACTAACCAGACTTTAAACACTGAGTGGTCACAAAAAATTGAAAATTGAACCCCAAGAAATGTAAAGTTGCAACAAAAAGAAACATATCTGTGGTTTGTATAAAGGCACATTGCCAACAATCGTGATTCTTAAGCTCACGTTGGCTGTAAACAGCAGTAGTGGATGAACTACCCAAATCCATTGCTTGCTGAAAAATAAAAGATCCAACACAACAATCTCAGAAATACTCAATCACAAGTAAGAAGTATGACATGGAAGTATCAGTAAAAATGCATGTAAAGTACATATTACTGTCACTGTTGTGGTGTCGCCAGTATCAACGACTTAACTACCTTAACTACTACATTTAGGTAGTTTAATCTTTAATAATGTATAGTATTTTAGTAGTCTGTCAAATCAATGTAGTGGATTAAGGTGTGCAATACTGTCTGCTGAACTGTAATGGATTACAAGTATAAAGTAGAATAAAATGTAAAAGCACATTGTAATGGTCCCCCTAAAAGTCATTTTCATGACAATCTTTTCGCAGTTACTATACAACCAACCACTACATACACTATACACTTTTTCCTTCTGATGAGATGTGATGCTCTTGTGTATAGTCTTAGACATCACTGACATTTAGGCTGTGGAATACACTGCCAACTTCAGTCTCTGCTTCTCCACCACCTCTGCTTGATTTGTGCATTGCATTATGGGACAATACTGGACATCAGCAGCACACTCGCAGATCAAGCATTTAAGTATTCATGCATACTCTTTGCGAGAGAAACCTGAGAGCAATCTGCTGTCCTCGAGTGTTTTAACCTCTCATCCCACTGCAGAGATGAAGAAGTGGACCCCTGGGTGTGGCCAGCACATACACTGAGGTGTAACAGTACGCAGAGGTGAAGACAGAAGACGACAAGTCATATTCTCCAACGCGTTTATATACCCGATACATCACCCTCATTTAGCATGTGATTAGTGTGTGCATTCAGGCGGCAGTGGTGCACAGTGTGCTCAGCTGTGGGGAAAGATGTATATCTGTTCGCAGCATACCACAAAGATGTTGCTGTCTGCTGAAAAGCTCGTGCTTCCAGTTGCCGTAATTGTTTTCAGGTTTTCAGATATTACAGGAGCACGAGTAGGAAGTTTATACGACCCACTGTGCTCGTAAAATCTCTCCAAAGCTCATTTAATAATGTCAAAAATGCATTTTCAGCCAAGTAAAATCAAGGCTGATGATTAGGGCCTGAGACGCGGATCCTGGAAAAAGCCGCTGATAGAACACGCACTGGTGCATGATAAATATTCAGAGCAAACCGTCACACATGGTGTCAGGCGAGATGCAGTTCATTACATGGAGAAACAATTCACAGCGCATGTTTTAGTGGGACTCAGTGTGCCACCTTGCCTGCGTGACAGATCACTTCTTCACACTGAGAGATGGTGGTGGTTGGAGGTTGGTGCAGCGGCTGAGGGATGATGCATCCCGCACATTATACAGCAGAGCTGCTCCCACGGAGGAAGTTGATGTCCCCACCAAGCGATGATGACACTCAGTGCGGCGTGACATATGATGTGTGTACAAACAGTAAGCACATAGGCCGGCGCTGTTGTTCCCTTTGACTGTTTTATGTGGGTCACACTCGGTGGACTGGGGCGCAGCGGGGGAGAGAGGACGTTTTTCATGCAACCCATAAAGGAAGGCAAAACAATGCCCTTGAGAGGTGACTTCTTGTCTCGCAGGAAATCACCGCGCAGAGTAATGTGGTACACGTCCGTGACATTGAACCACGCGTGAGGAAAAAAGTTGCACTCTTTGGTCTTCTTCCTTTTCTACCCTGCTTTCGGTAACATCTTTTCTCCGCTTTTCGCCGACTCTCATTTTTTTTTTCTAACCAGGAATGTTACAAGAGTCTTTTAACGAGAAGGAAAATGTGTGTGTTAAGCAGAAGTGAAGTCGCATTGCAACTGGGGCCTGAGCTTTAGATTTTCCTGTCATATGGTTTGCCTTTCTCCCGAGGGAATGAAACAGGGCGTGGAGAAACTTCGATATTTGATACCTTGTGATCACAACTTCGTTTTTCATCACTTGCATTCTACATCACCCGAAATGATGTTAAGGAAAATTTCTGTCATTTGAAAGAACTGAGTCGCTGATGATGGAAAGATGGAGGAGAGGATCTGAAACATAGAAGAAAAACAAAACAAAAAAAAACACAAGACAGAAAAAAAAAAGAAAAACTAACATGGGAAGAGAAGCAGGGACTTGGGTGAGAAGAAAAATGTATGCGGTGGACCAATGGCGAGCTGTCTTGACAGTGACGACCTCTGAGGGAACTGAGCGAGCTAGCTAGCTTATTAGGCTAGCTGTGTTTCACCATCAAGTTTTATGTAACCACGTTTATCAAACTATAAACTCCTCAAAATGTTTTCTGTCAGTATGAGCCAGGAGGCAATGGCACAGATACATTAGTTGAATAAAATGCAGCTAATATGCTAACTGACAGTTAGCTACAGCTCGGAGAATGTTTCCCTCTTGTTCAGTAACTCCTTACTGAACAAAATAGAGCAAGAAAAAGGACCAGTACAGAAAAAATAGAAAGCAATTTGTTAACCTTTTGTGACTGACTAGCGTTAACCCAGGAGGCTAGTTGCTAATCCTAAACTGCTTTCAGCCTAGCTGAGGGCTAGATCTAAGCTACAGTGGTCCAACTTTCCCAGCTAGCTGGTAGTAGCTCCATTACCAAGTTGCTTTATAAACATATTCACAAAGACGTCTTTATGAATTTTGAATGTGTGCTATGGTGACAGAGTAACTCCTTTTAATCTTAGCTACATTTTTACATTTTTTCCTCTTTTAATGTGGCATTAAAGGACTTGTTTCATTTTTGAAATCCTGGCATTGTAAAAAAAATATGAATTTACCTTATGCCCTTGTTCTGTTGATATTCTATAGAAAGCTTATTGTAGTCACTGTAAGAAAAGACCAAAACCCACAATAACTTAATCCCATTAACAATTATTGTCTGTGTTGCCAAAGCCCGATATATTTTATTCCTCTGTGCCATACAAATACATGTAGTGTAGCCTGCACGGTCCTGTTGTTGGAAATACTCACAAGAGCACCAAATGCGGTTTCATCCAGCCCCTGAAATAGTCCCCGACGACTCCCGTTTGAGTTTGTGACCTGTTTCTGAAGATTTACATACCCCGCAGGAATGAATAGGCCTGCTGGTCGAGCGCCACTGTTAGGTTAGGGAAGCCTGAGAGCACGGAAGAACCTGACGAACGACGGTTGCATCGTCGGTTTTGTGTTTTTTTTTTTTTATGTGATTGATTGATAACAACAGAAATGTATAAAATCGCCCGCCTTATACTCGAGACAGCGATTGAGAAAATGGAAAGACATAAAACGAAAATATTGAAACATGTACACGAGAAAAGAGAGAGGAGATGAAAAATTAGGGGCGAATCTGATGTAATGGAGGAAAAAAATAAAAGGCAGACAGGAGGGGAGGAGAATTTCACAGTCCAGAGGAGATGACAGTTGATATCAAGCGGGGGGAAAGAGGTGAAGATAAAAGTTAAAAAAGGAAAAATGCGAGAAGATGGAGAACCGATGAATGCTCTGATTCATTTGTTCTCTGCCTCTCTCTCTCTCTCTCTCTCTCTCTCTCTCTCTCTCTCTACCTGGCCATGCACACCTTCTCTCCGCTCCACCAGCCAGTGTTCACAGCTATAAATCTCCTGGTGGCATTTTGGCCGGCGAGTCCCGCATAAACACGGCCGGCGAAAATGTCAGCGCGGAAGGCAGACAAGCCTGACTTAGGAAGAGGGAGAGTAGAGGCAGTAATGTCACCGCACTTTAACACACCCGCCATCAGTCTTCATGACATTTAAGAGATCTGTCCCTCGATCCCTCTGGCCGCAGCACGCGAAGGGGAAAGTTTGGGGAGGGGGGCTGCGGGGACCTGATGAGTCAGGGGGTTTCATGGGCTGATCTAATCACAAACAAAAGGGCTATTGCGTTCAGTTATTGTCTAATTTTTTCTCGTCATACCAGTCAGCAGCTTTAAAACCATGACGTGTTTTGTTTTTTGTTGTTTTTTTTACTGCTGTTTTTTACAACCTGTTTCCTCCTTTAACAACCCGTCTCCTTAATTCCGGGTGGGTCATTTAAGAACACATTCCTTGTGCGGCATTCACGCTGTTCTGTCTTTCAGTTGTCAGCCCAACACCAATCGCGGCAGTGAAACGGAGCACGGAGGACGGGCTGACCTCTCGCGCCACGACGCTCACATCCCGTTCCCTCCGCGTTTTTTCTTTCTAAATAACTCCATCATAAAGGTGAAGGAAGGCTGTGTGGAAATCACCGGGCGAGATAATCGATTGCGAATTAAAAAACGAAATCGTGCGGAATACCAGCGCACACCTTTTTCCTCGTCTTTGTTTTACCACCCTCGCCGCCGAGTGGGGGTCGTATTGATTTCTTAATGAATAATTGAGAAAGTCGGCTTAACTGCCCTTTTCGATTCTCCATTGCCTCCTCTTCTAGCTCACGCCCCCCCCCCCATCTACGCCCATGCCCTATCGTTCCAGCACCTCCCTTTGCACCTTTTCCTCTCTCCTCTGCTGACCTTCCCTTCGCCTCCTTTCCACCTTTTGTCTCATCTCTCCTTTCCTTTCCTCCCCTCTCTTCTCCTCTTGTGCACTGCTGATGTGGATCCTACTCTGTGACGGGTTGTTCAGGAGGGAATGGGCTGCTCGCATGGCTGGCCAGCCGGCCTCGGCGTATCATCCGTCAGCAAGATACGCTGTTGTTTTAGAGTTCTGCTGGGAGCTGTCTCCTTGTCTCTGTCTCTTTCTCAGTTGCCTCACTCTCCTCACACAGGCACACGCACACACACAAATACAAACACACGCATATACACACACACACACACACACACACACACACACACACACACACACACACACACACACACACACACACACACACACACACTCCCTCCCTTTCTTCCTCTGTCTGTCTCTACGCTTCCCCTTCAGTCTCCCTCTGCTCCCTCCCTGACTTATTTCCACTGTACATCTTAACTTGAACACACAGCTGATCAGCATTTTAAAATCGACCTCGGGCTCTTTGCTCTGAGTGAATCAATAGCTGAGTTAGACTGGGACTGAATAATCCTAATATGTTAATTCACCAGTGAGAGCCTGGGGAGAATGTCTGCTTTGTTTTAAGGATAAAAGCTGTTTCTCCTGTACAGCTGTTCCATTTTAATCAGCAGTATTGTTTGTTTCCACAGGTTTATTTTCTTTTTTCATGGCAGGCTTTATTACTGTGTTGTCGGGTCTTATCTACTACAGGAGGCTCTGACATCACTCTACCCTCTCAAGCAGGATGGCATTGTTTGTCAGTGCCATTATAACATTTATTTGATTGTTTCTGACTTGATAGGATTTATTAACCCTAATCTAAAGTTGTTCAAATTTTCATCCAGTTGCTGGGGAAAAAAAAGCAATGCTAACTATTAGCTAGCTCAAAGTTAACTACTGATAAAGGAATGATAAAAAATCTTAGCAAAGCAACAACATTTACTCGACAGGTAAGCTAGTTAAACTCAGTAAATATGTTTGCAAAGCTATTATAAACAATCATAAAAACCTCAACATGAAAACCAACCTGCTGACTAGTGTTGTTCTTGTGTTTATGATGCTATTATCAACACCTGACGTGCCAGATTGTTTGTTATACAGAACTATCTGGGAAGTTTGGAAAAGGGCGGGCACTTTGATTAAATGTTGGGCAGGTGATTGGATGAAACACCTTTTTATCACCGTCGATCACGGACTAACCGATCAGATGGACAGTTGGTGAGCGCTACCAGTGGAGCCAGTTGTTCCAGATCTGAGATGGGTGTTTGTTTAGCTAGCTCTAAGTATGCGAGCCAACTTTCAAATTGTGCACCGAAACAGTTTTGCTTGTTTGAAAGTCATTATATTCCTGTTAACAGAGTGTCAGATTTACACGGAAGTCTTTCCTGCTCATCCCAGGTGTGATGTCATTTTTCCCAGCCTGGAAATAACCCAAATGTAACAGCTCATTAAAATTTAGCACCGCAGTGTGACATCAAATCCTGCAATGGACATCTGTCAGCCACTGTCCAGTGACAGATTTATGCACAAATAAGGACATACACGTGTTCATGGTATGCATTGGACATAAAACTGCCAGACGTATGTTTCCATGCTGGTTTTCACAATGAGTCCAGATTTCGAAATGTACGACCAGCACTGAGCCAGGCAGCGTGATAATAAACGACAGCTTCATGTACTTCCCCAGAAACGGGGCTCTTTGTCCAACACCCATAAACCTTCTTTTTTTTTCAGATTTCCCGTCTGCTTGATGTACTGCAGATCTCTGAAGTCAATTTCCAGTCTTCTTCTCCATACATTAATGTATGAATACTGCGTGTGAACTCTCAGCATCCTCAGCTGAGCTTCCTCACCTGTGGTCGTGTTGTCTGTGAAGCTCGATGGTCTCTTGCTGCCTCCCTGATGCTCACACACACACACACACACACACACACACACACACACACACACACACACACACACACACACACACACACACACACACACCGTGTACCAGCAGGTGTGTAAGTGGAGCCTCGACTGTGTCTCCCCCCAGCCTCTTTGATCAACGTGCCATGTGGCCTTGCCCCACTTCTCGCTCTTAACGTTCCTGGTGCTGTTGTTCGTCCCGGTGGCTGATGTTTTCAGACACTTCCTCATGTAACACGGGCACCAACCTGTCACCTCTCACTGCGGCTCCCACAGCGTCTAGCACCAGGCTCCGCTGCACCTCCCGCTCCCTCGCTCTCTTTCTCGCTGTCAGTGAGCTGTTATTGAAATATTTAGCACCCACTCCAGCTCACAGGCATGTACTGCCTTTCTTCTGCCTGGCTGGAATTATATTGGCTTGGCAGTATAAGTTGGAGCTGTGCAGCGTGGAGGTGCTTCAAAATCCGATTTGACTGTTAAGGATCTTTTTCCCTCGTGTTCAGCGGGCGCGCAATCCGAAGCCCGCCGCTCTCCACAGAGTAACGGGAACACGTTGGCCCTGAAAGATGATGTCATTATTCTGTCCACTGGAAAGAAGCGAGGGGAGATAAGTGTCATTACCATTATCGAAGTCTAACCATTTTTCTAGTTTGTTTAAACCTCTTAGTGGCTGGCGATCGTGGCCTGAATTGTTAGTTTCCCCAATCCACATTTTCAGATCAATTCTCATCTCAGCTTGAGCGTTTCACTGGCCACAGAGAACAACATTTTCAGTGAATGTTGCAGGAGGAATTGTTCAAAAGGGCAGAACAGTGGGGATGGACCATAACAAGCACGGCAGGAGGAAGTCAGCGCAGCTCATCGCATATTCAGTGTAGCTGATGAAAGAATACACGCATACCCTTGAGCTGTGACAAATTCTTCAAACTGAATAAATATCATCCCCTCCCATGAGTCAATAGTGTCCTCGGAAAAAGGAACCACGATTTTGGGGCATTAAGTGAGGTTGTTTGTGATTGTTACAGAATGTAATGGTGGAAATGACTACTGTGAACATTTCCAGGAGGTACATATAATGTCAGTTTGATTTTAAATGCATCCTATATTTTTTTTATCATGTACCTTTGTGGCTGGGTGGTATTTAACTTTAACTGAACTTCTTGTAACAGTTTCCATCATGTGTTTTCAGATCAGAAAGGTAAAGAATAAAGCTGGTGGTGTTAAATGTTTTTGTTTCCTCTCATATGATACCGTGAAAAGAGAACAACAAATGCGTTCATCCATCTCCCAATACCTTCTGTCTCCCCCACCCTGTCTGTAGCCCCAGGCCTTTTTGTGCCATGTAAATCTTTACAAACATGAAGTTTCATGCTTAAAAATGGTGGGCTGGGCACTGTATTTATCAAAGAAACAAAAAACAAGCAGTATTTATATGATGTTGTCCCATTATAGTAAACAATATAAAACAGCAGGAAGTAATAAAGAAAACAAGAAAGCTAGAAAACAAGGGGGCGGGGAGTGATTTGGGGTCTGGGTGTTGGTTTCCATCCCTTGCAGATAGCAAGTTGCCAAAGGAGGTAATTGGTTGGATGGTTTGTTGTGTACAGGTGCTTGAGCTAATTATATGGTACCCTTCTTTGAATTATACAATGGCACCTTACTGTTAGTCACTTTAATGGTGCAATATGTAAGAATTGGCCACCTGTTAAATTCCTACTCAGAACAAATGGAGGGCAGAATTCACCAGAGTAACCGCTAACTGCTGCTAACCATAGCTGCCCTTAGCTTGTCGGCTCAGTTAGCTGTTGGCTCAGTTAGCCGTGCAGCCAGCTTGGGACCAGGGGAGTGTGTTAGTGTTTACACTGTTAGCACAGAGGCTCTGGCCTGGTAAAGGCCAAGTGTTGGCTGGTTAGCATGCTACCTTTCTTACACATTACTGCAACACAGTATGTAGACATCATAATATCTATACTGCTGTTTATTCACATTGCGTTAACAATTCTTTTGTAGCATCTTTTCAACTAAAATTCTTGCATTTGGCCCCTTTAATATCATCCCTCCAGGACTAAATATTGCCATCATATGGCTGGTTTCTGTGTTTAGATCAAAGGCCTCATTTAAAATCAAATATTGATGGTCCAAAATTCCCTCGAGCTTCAACATGACTGAAACATGTGTGTTCAGTCTGTGTCCATCTATTTTACACTGATCACACGTTTCATCTTTGTATTCACTAATTCGGTCTTAATGCAGTGAGTATCATGAATACATTTGATATGAATCTATTTCTTTTACCCGTTCTGATTTGATCATTTTTACCACCTCTAAATGACAGTTTGTACACTTAGTGACATTTCCCACCTCCACATCTGCTCTGGCCTCTCTTTAAATGAGTCATGTCAACTCAGATTTGCACTGCGTGCCACAGTGGAGTAAGTTTTATTTGAAAGTGGAATAGCTATTTTATGAGGCAGCATTAATATGTAGCTTTCAGGTGAATTGAGGTCAGTGTTAAAGGGAGTTAGGAAAGACATAGTGTGCAATGGCTCCAAGATCTTGAAAAACTAAGGAAGAAAGAAAACACACAAGGTTTCATATTGACTATGGCTGAAATGTGCTTTAAAAAAATTGCCTGATATGTATATGCTGGGTTTGGATTAACCGTTGATTGACTCTTCAAACATGGCAAAGCATCAAAAACGCTCCATCTGTGTGTTGGCAGTCTGACTGGCACTAGTGTCCAGATGGACACTTGATGCTTTCTTGGATTGACACTTGACTTGGCTGTGAGCTTCGCAGTTAGCTTGCCACAAGCTTTACTGATAAAGTCTTCATTGTTTCCAAACGCTAAGTGGCTTTTTGAAGTGTGGACATCAAGCGGAGACAATGTCTGTGTCTGGAGTCAGTATAACACTGACACTCTGCAGACTGTTTTCTGAAGTAAACTATTGAAAGTTTCATGGGAACTGTTTTTTTTTGTTATGCTGATTGTGTTGTAATTGTTCTCCATCAATTGTATCTTCTAAATGACATTCATGTAGTTTTCTACTGAAGCGGAAGGCTCCTTTATACTTCCAATAAGTATGGTTTCCTTTTTGTTTGGCCTTTGAAAATACAGTTTATAAATGTCACAACGTTTTTCATATTTTGCACTCAGTGCACTGTGAGGATACTGGCCTGATCCAAAGATAAGTCTGACTTCAGTTTTGCCAGCTGGGACATTAAAATCTTGATATTCAGTATCTCAGAACTGCAGGCTGCATAGATAGTGGATGAGGGATGAGAGGTGAAATCGATGATCAAGTATGTCAGTCTTAGACTGTCAGATAGTGACTTTGAATATGACATGTTGCTTATTACAATGGATTTAAGTCAATGTCTGTGAGAGAGGAAGAGTGGAGTACACATCCTACAGTATGTATACTATGTGTCACATTTATAAATCTTTTAATGCAGTCATACAGTATGACAGAGGATATAGAAATAGATGAGGGTGGGAGAGAAGGAGGTAGTGAGGTGATGGTATGATAGAGCAACCAAGGAGGTCAAGGGGGGATGGATGGATCAACAAATCATTGGATTTTAACTTTATTTACGTAGAACCTTTCAAAAACAGCTCACAGAATGCTTTACAGAGACATAAAACCAAAAAATACCAGGTGTATTGTTGGAATCCAGTAGTGTTTTCAACCCAAACCACACTGTTTTCAATGTTTTTGTGTCTAAAGCTACCCAAACCTTTATGATTAGGTCAGATAATAATACAGATGTATTATTCAACAGCGCTTTGTAGAGGTTTTGAAAAAGGAAAGACCAATTATGCTGTCCCTCTATTATTCTAGTGGGTATGGAAAAACAGCATATTTTGTTATTTAACGTGAAGGAAACACACCAGGGCTTATCGCTGTGGTGCAGACTGAAGTTTAAACTGTTTTGCAAGCTGTTTAATTTTGATATGCATATCATAATTTGTCATGTTAAATTAAGACATTTACAATTTTTTGATTATTCTGTTCTGAAAATCTGCTGCCTGTCAATATGGTTTTCCTATTCTGTTAAACACTAGTACTCAATTCACAGAGTAAGAGAGTAAAATATTCCAGCTCTACGTGCTGTTTTTGCTACTGATGTCTATCAAGTCTCTCTCACTCCTCTTTGGCTGCACATCTCTGGTATCCCTGCCTGCTGTCGCTTCTTATCCCTGGAGTCATGGTCTTTTCCAGAGATGCTGTAAATCGCCTCCATACTGTATCCTGCTGTTGTCAAACTGACTTCAGTCGGTCTTGGAAGCTTTGTTCAGTCCCAGTTCAGTGTGCAGCTGTGGTCAGCTGTGCAAGAGTTAATTAGCTACCACTAGCTAGCTACAGCCAAGTATAGCAAGCAAAGAGCAGCAGTTGTCAGTTGCTCTGGTGATGATTCAGTGAGTAAAACTATGCATCTGTATTATCAGTGAACATGGATGTAATATGAGTTATTCATCAGAAAGCCATTTTTTACATAGTACTGTGACTGTAATGTATTCAGCGGCAGCAAACAAGCTCTCCATGCCCAGATGGCCATGTTACAGTAGGAAGAGAGACGTCTATTATCACAGTGCTCTCTCTCCGTTCTCATTGGTGCTAATTAATCAAGTAGCATGTGTGTCAGTGAGCTCGGGTTAAAAGCTGAAAATGATCATCAGAGTGTTTATCTGCCATTAATCCGAGTGATTTCCTACCGGCATCAGCAGGATAGCTTTTAGTGTTTCACGTGCCAGTCAAGCAAACACAGCGCGGCTCATCCTGCTGCGGGTGAAGTCAGCAGCACGAGGACGCACGTCTCTCCTCACATCCTCCTAAACGGGCACACCCACACGTGCATGTTAACCTGCACGCCATGTTTTCTCATTTGCTGCCTTACTTAACTTGCTTACTCAGGAAATGCATGCACAGACACTCTTACGCGCATGTAAGTGCACAGCAGAGTAAGCGAGGACTAATTAGGCCGCCTGTCCCAAGTCTTATGGGACAGTAAATGGGATCTGTTGGCACTGTAGTGTTCCTTTGATCAAGGCCTGTCAAACACTCAACAGTGCTACGCTGTGGTAGGCAGCCTCTGGGGGAACACACACACGCACATACACACGCACACACGCACACACACACAAGATAAGAACCAAAAAGGTCTTTGCTTTTTTAAGGCACTCCATAGCCATATCTATGGGTAAACAAACAGTAAGACTTTGATTGTCTCATTTAGAGAAAGTCATCATTCCTGCGCAATGCTTTAAATCTCCCCGTAGCCACATATTTAAGAGCTGAGTTTTGATGTGGGCGTTGGGTGCGAGTCTCCACTAGAGGACAACTGTTGAGGCTAATTTGGTGAAAACATATGGCAGCAACTAGCTGTGCCCACAGTTAACGATTCATCTACCTCAGTTTGACTGGGAAAATACTTAAGGCATGAAGTGATGGTCAGAGCTTGAAATGATTTCCAACTGTGAGTGCAAAGATTTGACTTCAGGGAACATGTGAGTTTGTTTCGAGGTTGCAATTCCTATAAATGTTCTGCATCTGACAAGTTATTATCATTTCACTACCACTGATCAGCAACTGCAAAGATGATTGTTAGTGAAAAATCAGAGGGGAATCTGGGCCATATTTCAGGATAAAATGCCACATTTGACAACCCATTAGCTAAAGTGTGTTTCACTTCCGGGCTTAAATTAATGTCTCCAAGATGTGTGCTGGTATTTTTGAATGAATGTTCACCGTTCCTATCACATTGTTTAACACTATCAAAATAGATTGGATTTGTATGGCGTTTTTTCAGGCACCCAAAGCGCTCTGACAGGGTTTCAGGTTCCATTTATTCACACACAGTCATAGTTGTAAACTACAAGAGTAGCCACAGCTGCCCTGGGGCAGACTGACACCTCTCTGACCACCACCTCAAAAACATACAGCCGTCAGGCACATTCACATGAGGCAAGGTGGGTGAAGTGTTTTGCCTAAGGACCCAACAACCATGACACAAGTGGCAAGGGTGGGGATCAAACCACCAACCATCCAAACATTGGCCACGGTTGCCCCAACCATTACGCTTTGCCAGGACATGGCTGAACGCTAATGTTAGCTGATGACTAATGGAAGCTAATTGTATATGTTGTATGTAACAAAAGATGGCCTGATGTCCCTCCAGATTTTCACAAGTCAGTGTGTATTTTTAGATGCTGATCAATAAGGAAGTGATGAAATGATTAACAATGCTGTCAGATTCCCTACATTTATAGTACATGCAACCTAAATCACAGCAGGGCCACATTTGAGCATACCATTAGTGGAAAAAATGGCTGTTGTGTGAAAAAACTCCTGGGGGGGAAAATCTGGCTCTTCAGCTGCTAAATGCTCCAATATGTTCACCAGCTAGTCACTAACTTACCTAGTGTGTCTGCTGTTTGGTGTTTTGCAGATTTTGTAGTGTACAATGATTATATTAGAGTATTTTTTGTTGTTGTTGCCCAAAAGCTGCATGCAACAGCTGGGAACAATGCTGATGAGAGCACAATTAAGCTGAGTGCCGTATAACCAAGACCATGAGCTTAAGGACACTAAAATGCTCCTTAAAGCTGGGGGGAATTACAGAGTTGGATGATAATTCAATGTGGGCTTGTCACTGTGGGCAACAACTTTCTCTTGAGACATATTTGTTAAATCCATTGTGGATATAAAACAATGTTGATTAGTGCAGCTTTAATGATTAATAGAATCTCTAAATCACATCTTGTTAAAGTTTATTTAGAGATGCATAACAGAGTTGAATCCTACTTAATGTCCTTCCACTAACACTTTATATGAATAACCCTGATATTAAAGTTTAATGAACCCTGTTGGTGAATATATACAGTATTAAAAGCATTATATTACCTAGTTAAAATGACGTCAGATATATTTGCAAAGCAACGTGCATTTTAATAAGCAACAACAGATTAATGTTGGAAAGGAGCTTCAGCCGGCTTCATGTCTTGTTACCAAATGCAGCACGCTCACTCGCACACACCCCACTGTTTTTCCATAGAACTTTATTTCCAAAAAGCAGTCAGAGAAAAAGCAAAACAAGCCAGTCAAGTACAACAAAACAGATCCCCCAAAGGGAAAACAAAAACAAATAAAAGCTGATAAAGACAGAAGGCCTGATGATATATACAACAGCAGACATCTTTTTGGTGTTGCAGTACCAGTGAATCACTCGACAAACTCATGGTATTCTTCACATGAAATCCAGAACAAAGAGCAAAAAATAAGGTCTGTCTTTTTTAATGGACAGAGAAGGTTCTAAAAGTCAGCTAAGGCACACAGAGCCTCCCCGGAAAAAACAAACCAACAGAACAGTAAAATAAAGGGGGGGGGGGAATGTCAGTTCAGAGAAGTTTGTGCAACAGTTGCTCAACATTACATTCCAGCAAGAACAACGACAATCTGGCATGTGATTTTCTCTGAGAGGCAAATAGGACAAGGTTGTTGTCACGGCTGTCCATAAACACTGAAACAGGTTATGTATTTTGATCAATAAACACCATCAATTCACTCTTTGTGCCCAGTTATTGACACTTCAAAAACTCTTAATAATTCAATGTAATTTTTTTTTTTTTTTTTACCACATCTGTATTTACATGTACAATACCTTTTTAAACAATATTTCAATACAAAATACTTATGTACATCTTCATTTGTTAATCATTTTGTTACAAAATAGGACTTCCACCATGAGTTACATTTACTTAATTCACCTTTATCCAAAACTGTCATCGAGCTTACATGATAATATGTACCGTGTGAAGTAATTGTTCCGAGCACGGTGGCACTATAAATTAAACGGGTTGGCGGCAGAAGGCGGCCTGTGGAAATCAAAACAGTCCTTTACAACCCAGCCCCAGGAACAGTGTAGATCTGAGAGGGAAGGAGTGATAGCAGTTATAATGGACACATCCGACAGAGAGGCAAGGTGAACTTGACATTAATGAACAGTAATGTCTCTTCATTAGCCTGTGCAAAAACACTCACTTAGCTCGTGTGGTGGCTAAACAATGTTGACAATCACAGATTGGACTCCTAATTGGCTTCAGAGGAAACTTATTTCGAAGTAAATATGTGACCAAACCTCTTGTTCAGGATGTGCTGCCGTACAGTGCTACCCTCGGTCTAATCAACTCGTCTCAGCTGTCCAGAGATTGTCTTGATGGCAGAAAAGGTACTTCAAATGTAGAGCTGAAAAGGTGCCATAGACCCGATCTGATAAACGATGCATTTTGCAATCAAGACACGATATAATAGTCACTTGAAATTGTACATTATTGTCACAGCATGAAGATCACTACCACTCACTATCATTCTGAAACTGACAACACCAAGAAAAGCACAGTTTCTCCTTCCGTGTCCAGACGTCGTCCAGTGTGTTCAGTTGTGAAGAGCGTCTTTGTTCACCTTCTCTGTTTGGTGAGGTTGTTCGTCAGCTGACCTCCGACCACGCAGGTCAGGGTGGCTTTCTCTTGTGATGCACTTGGCAAACAGCCATGTAAGAAACCAAGACAAGAAGATCTATTCAGACAGGACAACACGGACTAACACACAGGTGCGGGCCATACAAAGGTACAGTATAAGTTTGGGGGGGTTGGCCTTTGTAAATAAAGGCGGCTTTCTTTACAAAAAAATATTTATCATGCTGCCAAGGCAGCGTCGCAGTTATTTAGTCACTGACTAAAAATATCAGTATTAATATAAACTTATAAATAAATAGCGACTCATGGACTCACCCCCCTCATTCACACACTTTTTGAGACTTCATGTATAATCATGTACAACATAAAGTGTCACTGAAATGACTGAAGAAAGTAAAAAAAAAAGAAAAAAAAAGAAATAAGACAACACTGAAAACAAGGAAGAGAGTTTTAAGGTCAGCTTGAGATATTAGTGTTTCAAGTTTGAGGCAGGTTTGTGAGAAAACCAAGTCGGACAAAGCAATTCTCTCTTTGTCCTCTGCCAGTCACAACATCAGGGTTTTATTTTAAAAAAAAAACAAAAAAAACTACACTATGTGAATGTTAAGTCTTAAAATACTAATGTACAACAACCCTAAATGAAGCATTTATGATTTTTAGAACACTAAAATGTCTACAATTTAATTTCTATTATTATCCGAATAGGTGTAATTATTCTGAGAAGGCCTCTGTATTTGCATTTCTCTTTTTCCATATTTACGAAAAATGTGACTGCAGCAGATGGTTCGCCCAGCCGCAACAGTTCCACATCCTGATCAGGCACTGAACTGAGAGAAGTTGTGCTGCTGTTGCTGATTTATTCCACTGATTTACAAACGGAGTCACTGAACTATCAGAAAGTCAAGAGTTTTGCTGTAATTGGCTTTACTAATGCTAAAATATTTGTTTCTTCTTCATAAACAGGAAATTTTCTTTTTAGCGGTGCTGCATTTTGAGTCGTATCAAAATAATCTTCTCTGACTGTTTTGGGCTCACCTGAACGCTCACATATCATCCCATTTTCTCCATGCTGACATACACTTAGGGAGGCACATTTCATTTCGTACTGGGATACCTCCTCATATATACGTCTTACAACTAAGGCCTTTTTTTTATAGAATAATTTATTTGCAGCAGAACTTTGTCTGCTACCAGTGTTGACAATCCACACTCACATGACTGCTGTGCCCTGTGCGGGGCTTTAAAAAGCTGACTTCATAATTCATTCAGCAGCAAAATAAATGCTCAAAAATTGCAACGTTTGATCACAGTAAAACTCAGCCATGAGAAGAAAAAATAAATACACTGAGAAACTGAAATAGCAAAGCCAGCATAATCCCCTAAAAGGAGGAACCCCGTGGGAGGATCTGAAAAATCATTCTCCTCGCTCTCTGTCCACACGCCCTCACCAGCAACCCCCCAATAAATCCACTTTTTCTTTTGTCTCCTTTTCCCAAGACAGAGGGAGAACACTCCCCCCACCTGCAACAAACCCCTTAAATAAATTAAAAAAACAACAGTGAATCTCCTGTGCCGTGGTCTCCTGTCCAGCTGGAGGCCTCGCTGCTACCTGATGCGCCCGTCGGCGCGAGGTGCTCCCAGATGGGATTTGGGGTCTGGGCTCAGGGAGCTCCAGGGGTTCTTGGGGCAGGCCTGCATGACCGGGCAGGCGGTAGGACCCACGGCGCAGATGTCGGCCGCCTCCCACAACTCGCCCACCAGGCTGTCTACCCAGTGCTCCAGCTCCGGACCTGTCAGCGCCGCGTTCCTCTTGGCCTGCTCCACGTAGCCCAGGCTGACAGGGATGTTGAGCACCGGGTTGAGTCCGTGGAAGCTCTGCTCCATGTAGCTGTTCTTCGCCGGCCCGTTGTGAAGCCTCAGTGTATCCTCTGGAGAGACGTGGGAAGGAAAGAAGGAGAGAACAGAGAGGGAGACGGATGATGTGTGAGGAGTTGATAATCAGTGGTCAGACAAAAGGGAAAAGAGTTGAAGGGAAAGGGAGGAAAGGAAAAAGAGAGACATGAACGGTAAAATATCAAAGGAGAGAACGTGATTCGCTTCATAATCAGAAAAGCTTCTGCTGGTTGCTAATTTGCTTGGATTGATTTCTACGACTGGACTCCTTGAATCCCATTCTTTGATGTGGCGCGTCAGGCCACTGCGATGCTGACTTTTTGGAAACGGTCAGAAATGCTCAGACGCGCCCTCATTCTTTCTTCCCATGTCGGTCGGGCCCGGCTGGAAGACAGAAAAACGCAGACACATCCTCAAACACTCCCTCCACCCTGAACTGCACTGAAGCTGTAAATTCCTCACTGGTCCTCTAACTGGGGTGCGAGCCATCCCTTCTGAGCACGGCTGAGCAGACATTGGCGCTTTTCATGCGCCGATGACAGAAAGACGCAGTCAGACATGAGGTGCTCCACCAGGCGAGGAGATGCCCGGCCCGTGCCAGCCAGCTTTGCGGTGGCAGAGTTTGTTATGAAGTCATGCATCTGTGTAAAGTTTTAGCTTTGTGTGTAAAAAATGTGTAGTGTGCACATGCATGTGTGTGTGCGCTGCTGCCATTGCGGGTGGAAGGCCACGTCATAAAGTTTTACTGGCACTGCCTGTAGGAGGGAAAGCTGGTGCCAGACATGGCAGTGAATTAGAGGCGAGTGGATGGCAGAGCTAAGAAGAACGCACATTCACGATTATTACTAAATGACTATAAACGCCACATAAACACAAAAAAAGTAGATGACTCTGGAGAACTAATAACTACGTAATTTTTTTTTTATTAAACTTTTTTTATGGTGTGGGAGCTAAACGCAAATAGATGGCACAAGCCTTAATCCAGATGTAATCAGAGATGAATCCACCTGGATCCTGACTCCACTATGAATCGACAGGTATTTGAATGTAGTCTCACACAAGGCCATGACCAAAATCATAGTTATTGACTAAAGAGCGGCTTCTTTCCTCCGGCTGTGAGATTCCTCAATTCATCCTCAGTACTCCTCCAAAAAAAAATAGTTTTAGACTTTATTTTTTATCCTGCCAGGATCCTAGAAGTCTTTAATTCTTTAAGGCTTTAAGAATTACACTAATAACTTCACATAATATAGGCCATATATAAGGTCTTATATAATTCATATAGAGGAATCAACATTAAGATTAAGAACGGACGCAGACCGTTTCATAACTGGTTAAAAGTTCCTTGTGTTAAGTTTTCCCATGTACTCAAAGTGGTACTGTAAGTTTAGCTGAACAGAGGCCACTGTGGCTACCTCTGGCCATTACAGTATATCAGCGCATTAAACTTTCACTCATCTCTGCTGTGAACTGGCCTTTTTAATGTTGTGATAAAACCACTGAAATGTCTAACAGTAACACGCAGAGATTAGGAGAGTCCTAAACTCTGTGAAGTGAACGACTTGATTATATCAGGTGTGGAGCACTATCTCCCTAAAGTTTGCCAACATTTTTCACCATGAAGTGAGGCTGCAGCAGGAATATTCCTGAGTGTACTGAAGTGGTAAGGGGCGCATTTTATTTCTTATGTATGTAACTTTTTATTAGTAAGAGGACGTATGTGTTATTTCTAAATTAAAAAGGTTACAGTTACTCGCTTTAAATATGCAATCACAGGAGTAAACATGGCGATATATTCAACTATGACCAGTTAATAGTAAATAAAAGTACTACAATATAACAACTTCTACATTCTACATCAATATAAATCATATTTATATGGTAGAAAATCAAGGTTAGATAAACAGAACTAGCTAATAAATGTAAAGTCCAACTGTGTCTGTGGGGTGGTTGGTTTGTCTGCAGATTACACAAAAACTACTCAACAGATTTCCTTGAAACTTAGATTGAGGATGGGTTTGGGCCCTAAACAGACCCCAGTAACCTTTAATGGACCCAAGAATTCTTTCTCACTTTCTTTAACATTGTGAGATATGGTGTTTTTTCTCTGTTTGTATACATTTTCATTAATTTCCAGGCGAGTAATGCATGGATCTTCATGACAAAAATATCAGGCTTATTTAGGTGGCTGGTATCTGTGATTGACTGGCATAAAGGGGACTGCTGGTCCCTGAATGGTAGTTTTGAGTTAATGAAGTACTACAGCTAAAACTCATGCAGGCTGCAGTCAGCGGATGGAAGTAACCTAATATATTTACTGTACAACAGATGCACTAATGCATTATGAGGTCAATATGATTTACTGTTTTTATATTATTTGCATTATATGCTGTTTTATACTCTATATTGCATATTTAACAGATCATACATTTGTACTTTTACTTCACTCAAGTAAAGCTACCATGTTGAAATCTACAGGTGTTTGCCGAACATAAGACAGAGAATACTTCTACCTCTTCCTGCAGTTGTTTTTGTTTTAGCTTGATAAAGTCGAGTTTTGTCAAAACTGCTCGAGAGACGTGTTGATTCAGCTAGAGGCTGACTTACATTATGGTCAAAGGGTTTTCTCATTTGTTCATTCCATTTGAGTCACTGCCAACAAATAATCAATAAATCTACATCTGTTCGCTCATAAACAGCCGACACTCTCTTACAACTGAGCGACAACACTGTAGTGACAACGAGGCAAGAGACGAATGTTCAGCTGACAGTTAAATTAGTACCAGGCAAATTTTCTCCATTCGGATGAACATAGTTGCATAATGCGAACCTAAACAGCCGTAAACCAGAGATGAATATTTAACTCTCGCTGTCACCCAGTGCACCCCACCCCCGCAGCCCCGCTGAGACTCAGGTCAAAGACAAAAAGCCGTAACTTGATTTGTTGGTTCTCCTCGTCGTTTAAACGGCTCAGTGAGATTATTAAACAGAGAAAGGCGCGATTATGCCGAAGCTAGTGTCCCAACTCTCATGTGACTTTCACAGCAAACTGGCTGCCAATGGTCTGGAACAATGCTATCCAATGCTGGCTGATTGATTTAATTGTGTCATTGTTTTTCGTGGACTAAGTGCGCTGTTGTTTAACACTCTGTTTAGTGGGTATGAGCAGCTCGCTGCTTTATTAAGGGTGACTCGATGACAAACAACCAGGGTCTGCAGAGGCCCGGAGGCTTGATTAGAAAGGGCATCATCTGTGTGTGTGTGTGTGCGCGCGCGCATGTGTGTGCGTGTGCGTGTGCGTGTATGTAGGTGTGTGTATACGTGCGGACATTTTGGAGCACCTAAACTAGCTATGTTACTTCAATTATTACCATGTTGGTGTCAACTGAAAAGTAAACACTGAATATGTAACCTGGAAGTCAGACATTGTCCATCAAACACACCCACTATCTGAATCAGATCAGTTAGATAAGAGGGGCAGTGTGACTCAGATCTAAAATGAATCTATCATGGATTTATAACAAGTGACCATATAGAGGCCTCCACTCTACACTAACTTACAGCCAGTACTGCCTTTGTAAGAGTGCATGATGCCCAATTTGTGCTGACTGTGTCAGACTGTTGTGGATTGAACGGCAACAAACTGTGTCCGATATAATGTTAGATACATACAGCGGCGGAAGAATTACAGCATGTATACAAAGTGGAAATATTACACTGGACGATCACACAATAACAACTACGGGTATAGCATCCAACTTTAACTAAGGCAAAACTGAGCAATTATTATGACCAGAATTCATTTTGGGGTAAAAGTACTCGTATCAGCGTTCATTTTAACCACTTTAAATCATATTTTGTTTTACTCTACATAAGTAAAAAGTCACTAAGTAGAGTGTGTACCTCCACACGCTGCTTTCGTACACAGCCACCTTTCGTCAAGATCCATGCATTATTCTCTGAGAGATAAACGAAAATGTTGAAATAACTCCCAATGTTAAAGACAGTGAGATAAAAATTCCTGGATCCGTCTCTTTATCGGGATCTGCACCATATGTTAACAGGGTCTATTCTTGGCCGAGACCAATCGTCCAACCAAATTGCATGAAAATCTGTTTTCTAGCTTTTTTGTAATCCTGCTCACAAACCATCCTACTGATAAACAGACAGACACAGATGCAAACAAAACCTCATTGGCAGAGGTAAAAAAAAAATCACCTTTTTTAAAGTAATTATTATTAGTTGCTGACTCCTAAACATCATCTTTTTTTAGCCAGTAAACTATAACTGTTAGATAAATGTAGTCGAGTAAGAAGTACAACATTACCCTCTGACATGCACAGGAGCAGAATTACAAAGTAGCAAAAATGGAACTACTCAAGTATAACAATGATTATGTAGAACGTTTCAGACCGTTATATTCTTACAGCTGGTCGAGGTGGCGCTGATTATATGCTGAGTCTCAACCGTAGCTTATTAGCTGTTTTGTATAAATTAGTTTGAAATGTAAATGCACATGACGTATCACAACATTGGACTTATGCACAGTACTGGAGTAAATGCACGTAGTAACTTTCCACCGCTGCCTACGCTTGACAGTATCACAATAGAAAGACCACAAAAGCCTCAAAATTCACCACCAACTCCTCTGTGAGCGACACAGTGAAGAATCAAAAGTAATAAGCTCCACAAACACAGGATTTATTGCCGGGCTGCTTCCTCTGTGGGGCTCCTACCACACTGTGATATGAAGCGAAGTGTTTGGCATTTAGAGTAACACCTTGAGGACTTTTTTGATGAATGATTATCTGCTGTTGGTGGAACAAATGATCAATATTCATTTTTGTGTTATGGTGTAGCTGTTACACGTGCTGCCATCACAGAGGAAGCTCTCTCTCTCTCTCACCTTGTCGTATGGGCTGGTGCTTGTTGTAGGCTAACGGGGAGATAAGGAAGCGCATCTCAGCCACGGGGCTCCAGTGGTGCAGGATGCGGACGCTCCACACACCGGGCCGCAGGGGCTGGTTGAGCGGCGGGCGGTAGTGGGTGAACTCGGCGCTGGCGTCGATCAGAATGTCGTAGGTGGCCGCGATGACGTTGGTGGGGTCGATCCACACGACCGTAACGGTGACGTTGGGGCCCTTGCTCCACCTCTGCATGCCCACCGTCTCGTCCATGGGGCCCATCAGGCCGCCGAAGTTTCGGAACATGCGCTCCTTGGCATCCCACTCAGTGCCGATCTGACAATGTGAGAGGGAGAAAAGGGAGATGAGAGGGCGTGCGAGCAGCGAGACAAGAGTGAGTGACAGAATGAGGTAAGGAGAAAGACAAGGAGGGACGCGACAGCAAAAAGCGCAAGAGATGCAGCGATATAAGCTCCCTCCTGCTGCTGCGTGCAGAGGTCATAAATAAGTAATATACTGTGTGCATGCTGCGCCATTAGACCGCACTGTTAAGATAACCAATATCTGTGCTGAATTATCATGGGAAATAATCTTCAGCATGCAATTTTTATAAAATTGCACCACACTCCAGCCCAGCCCGTCACACAGCCGTTATATAACGTTCCAATACGCAGAAGCTGACAAGCCTGATTGTTCCGTCCCGCATGTTTGAGACTATTTGTCCAAAGCTGCTGGTACTGTATGCCTGGCTTTGGCAAGCAATATGTGAGGCAGGCTGAGGCATATGACTAGACCCCGACCGTATCCCCCTGGGGTGGAGATCAAATGCATCTATGTTTGCTCTCTGAACACATTTCAGGCAGAGGAGAAGGCAGGCGATGGACAGCAGTGTGAGCGGTGTTTAACCTAAACAGAAACTACAGGGGAGAAGATTACAACCTGACATCGGTGAGGAAACCCCAAACAGAGGGAGACATTTTACACTCTGACATTATATGCAGACGCAGCGACTGCAGCCGTTTTTTGACACGAAACAAAAGTGGAGTCTGTGCAGCCGTCCTCCATTAAAGTAAGCATCAGTAAAGACAGAGAAGGCTGCATTCTCTGCGACGATCGTGAGAGTGTAAAAACCCAGCAGACAATGGCAACGTCAAAAATGTATCTTTTGGTGAATTATGAGACATACAGTCCCTCTGGCTGCAGAACACGGGACAAGCTGCCAGCACGCCGCACACTGGAGGACTGCCAGTGGGGACAGTGAGCCAATTTAAGATTATTACGTCCTGCGAGCTTACATAATTAACATTTAGGATACACATGTTAGCAAGTTTGTTTGTGCGAATCGAGGCGATGTTTTTAAGGCGACGCTAGAACAGGGATGCTGTCACTCAACTGAAATGGGGGGGGGGGGGGGGGAGAAGAAGAAAGAACAAATTACAAGAACAGGACGAACATAAGTGCAGCTAATTGCCTTTAATGTCTTCTTTTGCGGTCGGGGCTGTAACCGAAGAGGTGTGATCCGCGTGTGAGGGATTGCGAAAAAGCTCTCGGTATGCAAAATGAGAGACACGGAGTGATCGAGATTGATGGGGGAGATGAGGCGATAGAGAGAGAGAGAGAGAGAGAGAGAGAGAGAGGGAGGCAGAACACGCGCACACCCACACACACACACACGCACCGACAGTGAATCATGTCTGGGGTGTTGGCAGAAATATGAGAGGTATGGCGGCTTTAGGAAGCACTCGTCCTCACAATGGTAGCTGATTAACACAGCCTCATCCTGCTGCACGATCAATGGCTGACTGGAACTGACTCTGTGTAACACCCTTTGAGAATTGCAATGAACAGTATCAATAGACATTAGTTGCGTAAATGAGATGCTGTGTGTGTGTGTGTGTGTGTGTGTGTGTGTCTTGGCCATCCGTAAAATACACTTTCATCTCAATTACTGGACTGACCTCTGCCATCTCTGCCCCTTGGACTTTGGTCCTTTTCTCTTTAAATTACTTATCAGCCCCTCTTGTCTGGCACCTCCGTCCGCTCATTACTTTATTCAAGGCTGACTCGCTGGCACACACTACATCCCCGATTGATTGGCGGCACTCTCTTTCTAAAGAAACGAAGGGAGTATTGACAGAGGAATCTCACTGTAATCCACTGGGAGAGAGGCCATGCGAGGCCGACTAAAGTTAGACTTATGAGAGGGGGGAGTCCGACAGCGTTCACATTGCTCCCAGGGCCTCAGCCGTAGTTTATTCGGCAACAAATGTCAGCTTAAAGCGATGTGGATTATGCACAGAAGTCCAAGTTCCACTTTTTGTGTGCCATTACAGGTCAGGTGAGTGGGCAGCTTCACTCCACAGGCTTTTCAGTCGCAGCACCCACCCACATACACACACACGCATACACATGCACACACACACACACACACACACACGGTGCATAGCGTACACACAGGTTAACAAGGCGCACACGCATCTTGTTGACTGGCTGCCTGCCTCGTGACAACAGCTCGATCCGAACCCTGGTTCACACACAGAAATCCAAGGCAGAAAAAGGCAACTCCTACTGAAACGTATATGTTGACCTATTGTATTTTTATGCAAAGAGCTGGAGGTCCTTAAGCCCACACACATATTGTTACCATATCAGCTGAATGTCTGCATTAAACATTCTAGACTTAATCACAAAGTTTATAGTCTCAGATGCTGCAGTTGACTCAGGTATCGCTCTCTCTGGACCTGAGGTATATCGGCTTAGTTAATAGACGGAGCCACCAGTAACAAGAAGTTCCTTCTTCCAGTATGAAAGTGGGTCAAACAGGGATTAACTTAACTGGCCCATTCCAGCCTCAGCCTATAGAGTACTCTGACCTCCACACTCAACCTGTCCCTTGCTGATTCTACCCTATAAGCTTTGGCTTAAGACCAGGACCCAATCAAGCCTTATGACCGGCCCGCTCACCAAGTCGCAGGCTTAGGACCTTCTTTCGTTTATAGCCATACTTAGAAGAACATGCTTTTGTGGAGCTAATGCTGATCTGGCACCTCGTCCTGACCTCTACCCACCCTTTTTTTTTTCAATTATTCCGATATGTGTTAACTGGCCTGTTTACTCAAAGTTTCCACTCACTTGAGCCAATTATTCAGTTTCCGTTTATAACCAACAAACACAAACAACTGCTGTGAATTTCAGGGGATTTTCACACTCATTTATCCTCTGCTGTTGACTGGGCAAACAGAAGGTGAACCTGAAAAGAACCTGTAGATTATGTAGAGCTGGGCGATATGGCCTTGAAATAATATGGTGATATTTTTATAGTGAGGATCACTATTAGTACTTTATTACAATTCAGAATTTTTCTTAAACATTATTAACATGGATTTAAAGGTGCAATATGTACATTGAAAAACTAGCACAGCTCTCAAAAAAGACAACTATTAACAGAAACGAAACTCTGTGATAAACTGGCGGCTCGTCCAAGGCGTACACAGCAGTAAATGTCAGCTCACCCTGCAAAGAATAAGCAATTACAGACAACGGATGGATGGAATTTGTCTACTGAAGTCAGCTTGCTAACCATGCTGACTCCCATCAACAGGTCCAAAGTTGGTGCCAGGTGTAAACACTGAGACACCCCCCGGTGCCCCGAGCTCTCAGTTCGGATCGCTAGCTGCGCTGCTTACTGAGCGAAGAAGCTAACAGCAGCTACAGTAGCAATTTCTTATGGCTATTTGCTGCCCCTTTTTTGTTTTGAAAGGTGGCCTGTTCTTAAATATTGCACCTTTAATGACTAAGTGGGTGAACTTAAGAAAATTACATCACTTTACTGTCACCAGGAAGAGACAACACTTTGTGATATACGAATATGCCAAATCTAAGACAATGCATAGTCTCATATCACAATAATGGTATAATATCAATATATTGCCAAGCCATAATTATACATTTTACCTTTCTCCACATACACCTTATTATTCAAATCAATTACCCATATCACATGTTTCATCCACTGCACAATCTCCTCCCTGACTTAACAGGAAACATAAAATGCTACCATGTCATAATCCACCTCTATTCGTCTGACCCTTAAACCTTTTCTCTGCTGCACCGACTTGCCGGCGCCCATTCTCTAACACCTCCGTTAAAAACAGACAGGTCAATTTGATCAGCAGGCAGCAGCATGGACAGTCCAACTCTACATCTGGCCCTGCTTAAAACCACAGGGCATGAATGTCCCTTAAGGCTCTAGTCAGAGGCTTATTAGTGGCACTTTTGTGGGGGTAATCAAACACAGGTGCTCACCGGCAGCAGCAGAGGACTCCCCCGGGACACCATTTACACTACTGAGGGACTGTGGGTAAGACGGCTGGTTGCCCGCTAATAAAGACACACTGCGGAGTGATGCACGAGGAAGGGAGGGTGGAGAAGAGAGAAACGAGGACATTTTCTGTCATGAAGGTGCGAGCTGAGCGCTCATCAAAACAAACGTGGATGAGTAGGTTGGACTTCTTGTGGCGGGTTGAATCCAGCGTGAAGAGCATTACTGCCACAAAGTGAGAACGGAAAGAAAAGGAGATTGATAAAGAGGCACTGGATTATTTACACGATGTTAGCCTGCCGTATGTGTGCTACTACCATGATATTAATATTTAACCTTTCAATATTACAGTTATTGTCAATACTGGTATCATGAAACCCCTCGTGTGCATCATCAATTTCTCAATGTAGAGAAGACAGATACCATATTCATGTCTGTATAATAGATATGAAGCTAGCAGCTGGGTATCTTAGAATAAAAGAGGGAAACAGCTAGCCTAGTAACAACATATCTGCCCAAGCGCACACATTAACACATTGTTTTCTGTTTGTTTAGCCAGTAAAAAAAAATAAAAGTGTATGTAAACGACTATGTGAGGTTTTGCTGGAAATAATTATTCCAGTAAAGCCTAGCTTGCTAGTTTCCTCCTTTCCCCAGTTTTTGTTCTAAGCTAAGCTAACTAGCTGCCGTTGTGTTGGTGGTGTTATTTACTGTACAGGCTTGACAGCACTGTTCATCTCTTTAACTCTCCTCAAAAAAGTGCATAATGGTAATAGGAATAGAATGATAATAGAACAGGACAACTAGATACCATTTTTTAGCTACACATTGTCTGTGGCCTGCTACAATATGTTCTTGACATATTCCGTGAAGTAGAGCTCTATTTTAAAAATGGAATTTAATTCAGATGTGTCATGCGCTGCTATTGTTTTTTCTGGTCCGTTTGAACACTCCAAAAGCCCTTTTTAAACAATCAATTCACTGTACACTCAGTCACAAAAAAAATATACACATTTAGTTGTAAATGAAGACATTTGAGTGTTTGGCGTGTCATATTCACAGTATGTTGAGAAAATGCTACTTTTAGATTCGGCTTTATACGTATCAAAAAGGGTTGACAAAATTATAGAAACATCTTACAGTAAACGGTGCAAAATTGCTAAGCTCACAATGTTTGTGTCACACATGTTCATCACACATGTCTGTTTCACTGCATCATAATGAGTTCCCCTATCACAGTATGTTCAGTATGTACGCTGTAGTAGGACGGGGACTAAACCATCAGTCAAAATCAGCCGTGTGAGATCGCTCCAAAAAAAGGTAATATACCTCTCAATGTCAAGCGAGTGTCAGCTGAGTTGCGGTGAAATACTAATTTTAACTGTGTGGGATGTAAGTGGTTCTACACTAAATCATGCAGTAAAAAGGCCTATAAAAGCAGCTGGGAGGCGGCAGTAGAGAGGTGAAAAGAAAGACATATCTGTCTTCCTTTATATCTAAAGGAGGACAGGGAACACATTGTTAAGCCAACCATATGGTTTATCTGGCAAACTCCAGCATATAGCTTTAGTATAATGGGTCATATCTGCTAAGTTGACAAAAAAAGCACAGAGCGACTGCTGTGACGCCGCGCCGTCTTATTTAAGCCCTTTCTGCTCTCCTTTTGAATGACAGACGGACAGGCTGACTGAATGACAGCCGCTGCACAGTGCCAGACAGTGAATGCTTTCTCTGGCTGAGCATCCAGATAAAAGCCGCGGCTCACATCACTTCTCTGCCACTCATTGGCTCGACACACAAGCGGGGGCTTAGCGAGAGGGACCGGCATGGACACCGGCCCGCCCGGATCCCTCCGAGTGCACTTTGAGGCAGGCTGGAGGAGGCCGAGCTCAGGTGTAAAATTATGCTCCACGGGTGCAAACAAATTCATTTAAAAGTTTGCTGACATTTGTGCTTCCCACAAAGCACTGTACGATAAACCAGAGGAAAAGGTCAATTTGCAGCCACTCAGTTAATTTTTGTCCTTTTTAAAAAGACACTCTGCTGCTGTCACATCACAGCCGAGCTGCCGTGTCCTAAACAGGCATCGTGGTAAACAGAAACACAGATTAACATAACAAGACAATCAAGGGAGGCATTCCAGTGTGAAGGTGAGAAGACGTTCTATTAGGAAACAACAAATAAGCAGCACATGAAGCGCTCATCCCTATAAACTTGGATGAATTCAATCAATTTACATTTTACAAGGCCATTACAGGCAGCGGTTTAATTGTGTGGAGATGCGCCGCTATGAGTCTTGGCAAGGTCGCCATAGCAATGAATATAAGGTCACCATGGCAATGAGCTGTATATCTCACCTCTAATTATAGGCGGCGCATAGGAAAAGCTATGTGGTGCTCAAGGTTTTAATGGAACTCATTTCCTGACGCCGCCAGTGGCTGACTGATTGTTTTGTGACTAGTGCCAAACAAGTGACTCAAATGCAAATTAAAAATAAGCGCCACGCGAGAAAATCTGCTGACTCACCTCGGCGAACTGCAACCTGCTGAATGTGCTGCTGGGAGGGGTGGTCAGCTTGAAGTTCTTCTTGGGCGCCACCCAGGTCTCCATGGTCTCTAGCTTGCTAGTGGCCAGGTTGGTGGCGTGGTGCCTGACCAGGTAGCCCTGGAACTGGTCTGACTGGAAGTAGAGGTGCACTGACACCGGGTGGCCCATGGGGAAGTACCTGGCAGAGCATCGACAGAGAGAGAGAGAGAGAGAGAGAATCCATTAGCAAACCCAATACCTGCTGACCTACGTGCTGTGCTGTTTTCCACGGCCAATAGTGAAAGAGGAGGAGAATGTCTGGATAACATCTGTGGAGGAGCAGCCTTGAACATGCTTAATGTGGCTGGAGGCTAATGTATGCTCGCTGTGAAGATTAGCGGGGAGTCAATGTGCTCTGTGATTGTGGGACACGGTGGACATTAACTCAATGACCTTTCACAGAAAAACAAATTGTGTCAAAGACATGTGTCGACCATGCTGATAATTCCCACAAAGCGCTGATTGTTGCTACGTTAACGCTTGAGTAATCCGCGTGTTCAACTATTTCTGTGCTTGTGCACGATTATCGCAGTATATCAAACGTAAGTAATGGATGAGTGAACACTTTATTAAAGCCTAACAACCACTGGGAACCTCTGAGTAAGTAAATAACAAGCTTCTCCGGTGCTTAATTATTGCTTTTCCAGCGTGCCGCTTGATGCAACATGTGCTCCGGTTCTGAAGTGGAAGGGATGGTTAAGGAGGACATGTGACAGTTGAGACCACAGCGTTCTGCTGGCTGCAGAAAATTACAGAATAGTCATGGGCTGCATTGGCAGCAGATTCAGATTAGTCAGAGTTCTGAACACACAGACAAAATCCAACGGAACACAAGTCAGCTGAAACAAAGTTGAACTGGGTCATCCAGTCAGCTGAAGCCGAACGAAGGTCTCGCCCCTCTGATTAGTCTGTTGTTTGTTTGTCGTGCGCGGCAGAGGGCCTGCCCTCGGGGGCTGCCGGCCCGAGTGACTTCTGGAAAAACAAAAAGGGGCCAGGGTGGGCACCGCTGGGGAACGTGCCACAGCTGCTCTCTGACTCCTTCTCGCCCAGATTCCTCATGCTTCTGCTTCCCTGGATTCGTCTTTATTCCCCCCTCTTCTTTCACACACTCACACACACCACACTGTCCCTTCCTGCTCCCCAGTGCCCGTGGCCTCATCAGTATTCCACTAAAGGACCAGGAGTCAACCCGTCCCGGTAAATGCTACCCTGACAAGCAGAACAGCAAATATTTACACCCACAAGGATAACAGTGCACACTCCCTCCTCTCTGGCTCCCTCTCTCCGCGCCTCTCTCCCTTTCTCCTCTCCTCTGTTCTCCCATCTGCCTTCTCCTCTTTGCTCCTCTTCTCTCCCCTCTCCTTCTTTCCCTCCTCATCCCTCTGCTTCTCTGCTCTCAGTCCCCCCCCCCCCGCCTGGTCTTTCCCAAAAGAGAGGTAGCTGCCAGTGTGAGAGGCAGTGAGAAGGGGTCGGGGCGTAGCCTACACAGAAGCTCTATTCAGGCTTTTTACTCCACAGTCTCTCTAGTCGAGTCACAGCGGGCTGCTAAAAGGGCCAAATCCCTCCCTGTGGCCTTCTCTCATAGTCAGACTGGCCATCGGCAGTGCCGGCGGTAATCCCAGTCGGGCTGTTCGCTCTGTGGGCCGCTTCAGTAACCCATTATACACAAACAAGAGCGTGTATGTATGATCGGCCCACTTCCCACCTTGTGTTCGCTGAAAAACTCAGAGCCATTTTCTAGTCCCCCGGCCTTCCCCTCCCCGTCTCACACTGAGGATGACCTGTTCACATGTGGTGGCTTCAGACCAACTCTTGAATAAGATGTGCGACTTCAAAGCAACCCCATGATTAGACTTCAGTACCCTGCTCGGTTGGCAGGATTCCAGATCAATAAATTCACGAGGCCCGCAAATTCAAGCATAAGACGGCTCGTTTTGCCTCTCGTTGCTCCGTTTTGTTCCCCCTGATCTCAACCATGTCTCACTGCAGCTGTGACTCATTGTAGCGCTCATCATTTATGTACGACGTCCTGATTTCTGCTCACACACTTCACAGACTAGTATCACAGACATTTTCTTGCTACACATCGAAGATTATTGGTAACGCCTTTTTTGGTCTGTACATTACACCCAGAATGGTGAAGAAATTATGCATTATTCATGGTCCCCACCCTGTAATGGTGCAGTAATTAATTTACAACAGAATGCATCACAGACCAGACAGGACTGGTACGGCTGTCTGACACTGTTAAATTATGACACCCTATTAAGCCCTGGAAAATGTCGACTACGGTGTTATGTGACAGCACATGTAAAACAACATAGCGTGGATATGTCAGGCGGCTCTCATGTATATGCATTACTTTGATGTCACATTCGTGTCACATTCAGTTTTACACAAGGTGGTGATAATGAGCAGCTACACTTGAATCTACAACTTAATGTATTTGTATGTATTTATTTTTACAACTGTTATCTGCTTAATGATATCCTATGGAATTGTATGCATTCTGTATTTAGTTGTCCTCTGCTCCACTGTTGATGGCTCAGCCAGACTTTGTACTCTGATGTACATTTTTTGCATGTCATTATCTGCTGCGAAATGGAAAAGCATGTTGCTAGTTTTGTACTGTGGAAATGGTTGCTGCTGCCTATCGTTGCTGCCTTTTGTCTAAGTGTATTTGTATTTGGGTATGTGACCTTGCTGGAGTCTCTAATCAGCATTTGATTGGCAATCAGGCACAGAGCATTTAATGAAGCAACATGCAAAATGTGTAGTTTGCTTCTTGTTAATAAAGAAAACATATTTTGTGCATTTGAAGGCAAAAAGACATTATGGTCAACACCTTGCACACAATATTAATGAATTAAAGGAGCATCATGCCAGAGTTTTAGTCCAAAAGTGCAAAATGGAAGAACATTCAAAACAGAACTAAAAATATCAAAAGATTGTGAATAACAGCTATTGTAAACACCAACACTCACAGTCTTGGCCACTAGCGGCAGGCCTAACTGAGCTAACAAGCTATGGACAGCTACAATCAATCAATTAGCAGTTACTGTAGTGATATGCTGCCCCCTATTTGCTTTTTAGGTCAACAAGTGGTCAACTCTCACATATTGTACTATTTATAACATTAAATAATGAATCATCACTAAAATTACTGACAGAATGTGAAGTAATAGTTTTGACATAATGCCGACGGAATGTCACAGAGGTAATTCCGGAAGTTAGCATGCTAACTAGATAGCCCCTTAACACTTTCTTCTGATAGTAAACAACACCCCCACTCCTCTGGTGCCCCAAGGTCCCAGTGCTACCAAAGTCAGCTGATAGGAACACTAGCTTCACAGCTAACTGAGCTAATTAGCTTACTACAGCTGCACTTAGCAGTTATTCTGGTGTTAAGATGTCCCCGTTTTGTTAGCGTATGTATTTGACAGGTGGCAAACTCTTACGTGTTGCACCTGTAATGTGAATAAAAATATTCACATTTGGAAAAGAACAGTAATATTAAATAAAACTGATTATTAAGTTGTAAATGTTGGTTCATATGGCACATATTGATGAGAGTTATGTCAGTGGACGCAACTGTGTTTGTGCAGTGTTCAGAAAAAATAGGTGCTACTTCTGGAACAGGTTAAAAACATTTGCGATTGTGCAGCAGTCAGAGTGACTTAAATGGTTGAAGAAAGTCTCTGAGGATTCTGGCAATACTTTGACAACAACAGTGAATGATCTTAACGCATCCTACTCTCTCTCTCTTTAAAAGATCACTGGGGAATTATTTGGCATTTTGAGAAAATCAGGTGCTTAGCTGTGTTACTCCATCCAGTGTTATTACTTGAGAGGCACAAAATGGGGCTAATGTTGGGTAAGCTCACAGGTTTATTTCTCTCTAATTCTGTCATTCACTGTGGAAATAACTGTCGCTGGTTACTGTAAAAAAAAAATAAAAAAAAAAATAAAAAAAGAAGCATTTATAAATTCCTGGCACTCTGCACCAGTAAGCTATTTTATCTCCTTTTCATATATTCTGCTCATTTCAGAAAGGTGGGCACGTTCTACCAAATCAGTCTTTTTATTATGAACCCGCCTTCTCGCCTGTGTTCAATTAGGTGCATCCCGATGAGAGAATTTAGACTCAGCGATGTAAAAACATCATTAAATGAGCAATGCAAGCATTGAAACACCTCACCAACGTCATCCTGACTTGTACTTTACATGTGAGGACTTGAGATTCGACCTTAAAGGCTTAAGGCAGCTTGCACCCAAGGTGACACTTGGCTTAATATGTGTACATGGATACTAAGGATGCAGGGTGAAAAGGCTTTTGAAGCTGTTATTTATTTATTTTTTTTAAAGAAAGAAGGTTATATTATAGGTTGTCTGAATATGTGCTCACTCACAGACAGTGTAATGAAGGGCTGAAGGGCTTTAAAGGAGACTTATTATGCTTTTTCATTAGTTTTCTTTCCTTCAGTGTGTTGTATGTGTCTTGTGCAAGTTGTGGAAGTTAAAAAATCTAAAGTCTGGGACAATGGGAGCTCCTCTGTCCCACAGAAAAACATTACTCCACAAGTGCCTGAAACACCCCATCAGTAGCTCCGCCTTTAATTCTGTGATTTCTTGACATCACACTACATCACCATGTCACACTTTTACATAATCTATGTCTATATTATTGGTGGAAGTGAAGCTAAATGGAAGCTGATGACACGACAGGGCCGACTGGAGACATGGTGAATGGTGCAAGCTCAGGCATGAGTGAGCTGATCAATCAGAGCAGACTGGGGGGGCTTAAAGAGACAAGAGCTAAAACAGTGTTTCAGACAGACAGTACTGCTGCACTTAACAATATAATATAGAGAACTAATGTGTTTCTAAAGCATTAAAGCATGTAAACCTATTCTAGTAGTGACCAAAAATAAAATTATGAATCAAAATGAGCATGAGCATTTTTTTCCTTAACACACAAGACGGAATATGTAACATCAACAAATAAAATCAGTATCGGTACAACAACCTAATTGTTATTCTAATCATCGGCACTGGCCCAGAATATCGGTGCATCCACTAACTTTATTTTTCCTGTGTCGACACAGAGAAGCCCATGTACACATCAAACTGTAAAAACACGTTAATACCAAGCAATATAATCACATGTCCATACAGGATCACTCTAAAATTGCTTGCATGCACACAGACACACACATGCAAACTCACCCTACACACACGCATGCAGACATTTGCAGTCGTTCTCTCAGCCATCTTAAGGCGCATTTGCATGCAAATGTTAGAGACTGAGGTTTCCTCGTGTGACTTAAGGAAACGCTTCTCCACACAGGCTCATTTCCTGGGCTTTGACAAAGATGTTATACATGCAAAGACACACATGCATGTATGTAACCACCTTCTCCTCGCCCTGCTCCTTCCCTCCAGATGCAGCATATGAGTAGAAACAGCTGTAGCCAATGGATGGTTTTGAGGTTTGACAGATGGAAACATGCTTCCTTCTCTGCTCGGCTTTACCCGCAGGACTTTGCAGAACACCCACAATGCAGCAGGGTGGGAGGGCAAACCATTTCGGCTGATAGAAGGTTTGTGTTGCCTCCATTTAATCATACTAATGACAATTCTATCAGTCAGTCAACCTGAGCTTTGAGACTTTCTTGAGTGGGACAATATGAATTGGCAGCTTGGATGTCTCCCAACAAAACGTATCACAGTGTGTCTCCATATAGTGTTAGAACAACTGCTTTCCTTCATGCTGGGCTCCATTTCCTCTCTCTGATCCCGTCTCATGTGGGCAGAAGTCATCTTAATGTTTGTCGATGTCATTAAGATGCACATAAAGATGTCATCTTAATGTTTGCGGCTTGTGTAGGTGTCTTGCTTGTTTGCTTTATCTTTTGTTTCGAGGTAAGGCGCTTTTTTATGAGATGCATGGGCCCTCTCTGTCACACATACGCAAATGAGCAATTTACACCTCTGCTTTCTCTTTGGAATCAGCATGCTTAATTTGTCACTGTTTTTCAAATCGTTTTATGTGCAAATAAAAGTAACAGAAAGCTCAACCTGAATGCTCCTGCACCAGATGCCACAGAAGACATATGCCGTTGAGAATCCTTACTGAAGTGCACAAAGCTGAAATGTTCCATTTGGACATCAAATATGAAAGCACAGTGTGGTCTTCCTGGTTTGTTTTAACCACATACTGCATGTTAACAGCACTGGAATTCATACATTTCCACTAATAGCACATTGGCCTGAAGGGACAGCTTTCCATGCTATGACCCATATAGCCTCATTATGTGTGGGATTAATTGACAGAGTCATATCATGTTACAGGATGAATAGCATTACCCAGAGTTCCTAGCTGCTGACTGGAACTGTTCATTGTTATCCTGTTTCCATGACATGCGATGCCAGACAAGGACGCATCAGCGGAGTCAAAGGCTTTTTTATAAATGATGTGGCTTCTCATGCTAACATGGGTGTGGCCGGCTATTCAACCGAAGTGCACCTGTGAATGTGGGTGCAGGTGTCTCACGATGATGATCACGGTGTGTAATTCACAAAGCTCACCTGCAGCTGTGATCCTTCGGGTTCCCCTGCAGTGAGGCGGCGGCTCTGGCCAGGCCCAGCCGTGAGAAGGAGTGGTAGTATGTGAGCTGCGTGTCCGACAGGCTGGCCACGCCGTCTGGCTCGTCGTACACGTTCTCCCAGTACGAGTTCAGGTTCGGCGTCCCCTGGGGGAAAGGTCCGAACAGGTAGCTGTCCAGCTGGTTCACAATCTCCTGGTTCACGCTGGCTTCAAACTTCCTGGCGAAGAAGGTGGGCCGCACAGTTTGCTGCAGAGGGAGAGGGGAGGGTGGTATAGGAGGATGGCAGTAAAGTAGGGAGGGATGAGATAAAGAGAAGAAAAAAAAGGAGATTAGGGAAACGTTGGTGTGCCAGGATGGCAGGGGAACACATGAGACGCGTGGGTAGGAAGAAGAGAGAGAAGGAGTAGAGGTAGTAGCAGATCAAACGGAGGTAAATCTTTTCTGTACCGTTCTGTGGATTCATTATATATATATATATATATATATATATATATATATATATATATATATATATATATATATATATATATCATGTTAATAATGTATACTGTATATAAATTTGATCAGTCTCCTCAGCCTCACTCTTTCATTCACTTGAAGAACAAACACTCTATTTGCAACTGGCAGTTCAAAAAAAAAGAAATCGTGCAGCAGAAACAGAGATATCATCTTCTATATTCCTGAACCTGCTGCCAACATTACTCACAATTCACAATTGTAACTCTACAGTGACATCAGTTGAAGGGCAGTTTATCAGATTTCATGCAGCTGCATGAAGCCGCAAAAGTATCTTCCAAGACCTGCAAACAGACTTTACTGTGTAAAATGTGTGCTGCTCCCCTTCAAGACAAGAGGAAAAACAAATATTGTTGGCACAAGTCATGTTTAACCTCTACAAGTCTCTCAAACTCATTTGAATAATGAGAAATAGTAAATCTTGTCCAACTGGTAGACATATACAACCAGTGATGAAAGCTAGCAAATAAACAGGCCAAAACATTTGGAACTGCAGCGCACAGTGGTTCTAGTGAGTCAGTCGACTCTCATTCCAATTTGTCATAACAATGCACTGACTATAATATTTGGATTAACGAGGAAGCTATCCATCTTAAATACATCGTGTTGCTAAAATGAGAAAATCATGTTAGACTACAGTGCAGTACATTTTCTAAAATGTCCCTTTCCTTCAGTTATTAAGTTGTAAAAGGTCTTGAAAATGCCTCATCAGTAGTCCCGCCTTTAATTCTTCGACTTCTGACATCACGCTACATCACCATGCTACACTCTCACATAGTTTATTCCTATATTCACAGAAGAAGTGAAGCTGACTGGATGCTGGAAATATGACAGAGCAGACTAAGGGCATGGTCAGCAGTGCTGGCTCAGGCTTGTGTAAGCTGACCAATCAGGGCAGACAAGGAGACCTTAAAGAGACAGGGGCTTACACAGAGTGTTTCAGACAGATAGTATAGTGCTGCTGCTGCACTGGACCGTATGAGGAAACTGACGTGTTGTTTTGAGAATTAAGGCATGTAAACCTACTTAAGTAGGAACCACAAATAAAATTATGAACTTTAAAATTAGCATTATATGTATGGCTGTGTGGTATCTCAGATGCAGGGCAGGGTGTCACAGGTTGAAGGAGGAGAAGATAAAATATCGATCGAGAGAGACATTAAAAAAGTTTTTCACATCACCAACTATTGATAAAAAAGATTTTGGGTCCACTGCTGGAGCTGAAAGTCACTCTGAGCTTCTGTGTAAGACAGTTTCGACACAATACTCAAGTAGGTGCACAGCATGTCTAACCCAAACCTTACCCAGAGACACCTTGACATAAGGTATCGTCCTTTCCCCCTTTCTGTATTTTTCCATCCGTCCATGATCTCTTTTCCCAACACTTCTTTCTGTTTGTTGCTCTGTCTGCCCTCCTCCACTCCACCCATGCATTTCTCACCCTCTCTGTCCCTGCCGCACTGTTTCTTGTGTGGTTCAAGGTGCATCATGAAATCTGCCGCCCCTGTGGCCTGGCTTACACACAAAGATGCCTTTTCAGTCCCTGGCGCAAAACTATTTACCGATAGTTACTCAGCCGCGAACACCTCGGTGTTACCTGCTAAGACAGAACAGAGGGCTAATCAAGCTGTGGCGTGGCTTTTTCCTCAGGCTGCCCAGGCATGAGAAAATGTTGGCATGGCTTCAGGCGACGCCAGATCGGCTACAGATATCAAATGAAACACAGAGGGGGGGCTCTGACATGCCTTAAAGTGCCAGCCTGTCACTGCCTGTCTTTCCAACACAATTCCCAAATGCACCTCATTCTGAAAACACATTACTAAACAATGATGCACTAAGACAAAAGGCACATCGCCGCTCTCCCGCTGCAGAACGCCTTCCTCCTCCCTCGGTGAGTGCACTTTATATTCACCAAGTGGGAAACTCGACAGTTGTACCTTGAATTATTCGTCTCATCTGCAAACCAAATTGAAGCCTACTTTGCCTGCCCCTATCTTCCCCAACGCTCCGGTTCAAAGGGGAACTCAGATTGTGCGCTCAATGGGATATTAAGTCCTATTAAGAGCGGGGCCTGGCTTTGCTTTTGGAAAGGCTGCTTTGTTCCCATGGTTGGACTTTACTGATACCGGGGTGCCAACCAGACCCAGCAGCAGTGCCAAGGACCTGTGGTAATGTGCTGGCACTGAGCTGCCAGAGACTGAGGCGAGACAGACGGCAGACGGGCCTGGCGGAGGGAGAAGTGAGGTCAGCGAGGCGGCTTTGACTGGTATGTGAAGGACAGGAGAGACGAAGTGAGTCACGGCACTCAAAGGATATGACTTGAAGTGATATTTAACTGTGGCAGAACGTTCTCACTTTGTACCGCAGCTTTCACTTTTTAGGAGCACATTAAAAGTCAAGCTGCGATACCGACTTTCTCTGGGGTCCTGCAGCCACCGCCACTCACTCACTTTCATTTTGAAAAGCTAACTAAACCTCTTCTCTCTCTCACACTCAAGGCAAAGAGGATCTAATTGCTATTAATTTTTCTCCCCTTTCAGGGTCGTACTAATCGAGACATAATTTTGCACATATTGATTGTGAAAGCTGTGGGAACGGGCTGGATGCTGGAGGCTGAGGGGACAGACCTTGAGGGCGGAGAATTTGGAGATTGACTGCTGCTGATTTCCCACGACATACCGGGATGTGTGCGCTGCCAACATCCACTGAAAGTGATGTGTTCATTTCATTTCAATTTGTGTGTGTTTGAAGGTTTGTCTGGTGTTTCTGGTGGTGCAGGGCCTGCTTTTGTCAAACTGCTGAAAGGGACATTTTGGACCATGTTCCTTGATGTTACTGTTACTAATTCTATTTACTTTAACCAATTAAAGGGGCACTCTGTAGTTTTTGGGAAGAATTTTTTTTTCACTTACAGATTATTTTGTCTTATCAGACTAAATGAACAAACTCTTTGTTTTCATGACCGAATAAACAAATGAGCAAACAAACTGACCTTGAAGGACAAGAGAGTTTCAAACTGTTTTACTTTGTTTAACTTTATTTTTATCGACTTGCTCAACCTAGAGGACCGTGCGTTGTGGGCAGCTCAATACTTGTACGGGAAGAGTGTCTGTCAATGACATGCGCAATGGGGGGTTACATCTTATAGGCACATACATTGAGTCAATTTTTGCAGCGTGATACATAGTGTTCATATTATAGTACTGGGATGAGAGCCAATTCCTCCATTCAGTGTCTTCTGACAGTGCGGTTCAGTCATCCTGGGGTGAAGCGTTTGCCTGCAGCTGTTTCTGTCAGCTGTGTTTAAAAAATGTTCAACCTGAACCAAAACTATATCAGGGTTTTTACAGTTATTATACAACCAAGGAGCAAATCTATACTGTGCTCAGATATAGTCCATGCTTTATTGCTTTACTGTACTCGGCTTTACATTATCTTACAGCATACAGGTACATTTCTCCTTTTTTTTTTTCATGTCCTACACCATATTACACTAATTTATCTTATTACTACTTGGTAATACATTATCTTCTTATGTTATAAATCACGTTAAATGCTGAGTATCATTACTTAATCACATTACAGTATATGTTATTCTGGTCTACATTGTTACAGTTGATGGTATCATATTGTTCTACACATACTGTAGTTTACCTGAGACAGTATTAGTATGATGTGCTGAGTTGAATGGCTCTTGTATTAATATATGTATTCTTTTTTTTATTGTCATTTCTTTTCTCATTAATCTATATGTATTTTGGTGCTTGTGCGGCTGCATCGCCTATATTTATCCTCTGGGAATCAATGTATGTGCATCTTATCTTATCTGTCATTATGTTTGATCTCTTTAACTAAAAGAACTTAAAAAAACACAAAAAAATTAAAGAACAAGCCCCAAAAGCATTTGTTTGTCCCTGAGAAGCTCTTTGTATACAGTAATTAAAAATGCAAGAGCTTAAGAACTCAGATGGTGTGTCTTAAATGCATGTGGCGCCAGCTTACATCAGTGACACCATCAGCTGATTTTATCGTTTCCTATTGAAATGTCCTGACCAGCCGCAGGACGCACCACTGTACAACCCGGCAAGGCGTTTTGAGCCTGCTGCCCTGTTTCTTTGTCCATTCCTGTCTCTTGCATTGAAAGAGTGACATGAGATTGATGGGAAATCTATAGAATCCTGTCTCCTTTTACAACTACAAAAAACCTGAATAAGGTGCTGGCTGGCTGGAGGGAGATCACTAGTTAACTTAAAGTTTCTTGGGAAGAAAAACCTCTTCATGCTTAACTCAAGTTTGAAGTGTCCCTGACAAACTGATGCCACTTGTTCTGCTCTTGACCAATGGGTTGATGCATTTTCTCCACACTCGTGTCGCGTGTTATCATTACCTGGAAGCGGTGGAAGTCTGCCGGCTTGAAGTCGTTCGGGGAGCATCCGCACCAGTCGACAATGTGCTTGTACTGGCACTTACAGCCCAGTTTACGGTTCCAGTTGGTGATGCGCAGGTTGTTATCCACCATGCTCTCACAGTGGCCACTGTTCTCCAGCACCGTGTGGAAGAACGACTATTGTGGAAAAAGAAACAGAGACGGAAATGGGATAGGGAGGCAGAGGCAGAGGAGGGGGAGGCGGAGACAAAATTAGAAAATTGTATACCTTTTATTTTTTACAACATTCAATTCACAGAGAGGAAATAGAGTAGCAGCAGAGAATAGGGATTCAGAGTAACAGTGATAAAAATCCAATTTCCCCACAGAGATCATTCAGTTCTCATCCAATCCTTGTGTACGGCTGGAAAGTCAGCCTTTACATCTCGCCGTCACAGCCATGAAAGGACAAGAGTGTATACGGCTTCTATAAGCGGTGCAGAGTAAACACAAACAGCACTTGCATGTCGGTCAGAGGTTAAGAAACACTTGAACGTGTGAAAGCGGTGTGTCAGTGTGTGTGTGAGTCTGTGTGCCTGTATGTTTTGTGTGTTACCTCGGCAGGCAGCAGAGTGTAGGCGTAGAAGCGCTTCATGTTGGTGACCAAGTCGTCCTTGGAGTTGATGACATACTCGATGAACATGCGGTTGAGAAGGAACCAGTCGGACCCGCCGTCAACCGAGATGCCCTCTGGGATTTTACGGTCACCCAGCCTCCACATGTGGGTGTCGCACTCGAAGAAGAGACGATCCAGACCCTGCTTACGGATAAACCTGGCGAACACACACAAAATCATGGTAACAACACTGACTGCTGAATATATTCAAATACACAAAATGGTGGGGGCTAATTATCCTTTGGAAGAACAAACCCAGGTGAGAATCAGACTTTAAAAATCGCCATTTACATAAAATAAGTTCTTGTTCAATATTTAGAGGAACAGTTGTGTATAATCAGCTCATTTATATTTTCTCCCAATGTTTCTCTTCACTCAAGAGGCCTTTTATGACTTCAAACTTCAGTGAGCACTGTCCTCTTTCATCGGGAAACAACCTTCAAGTGTCACAAAATCAGGGTGAAAATGTTAACGCACTCCCTCTCAAAACAAATCTAGGGATTTTTTTGGGTGAATGCTGGTGAAAAAGCAAAAATGATTAGCTAAAAATGTACGCAGTGAAAATATGCTCAGGTAGATACAACTCAACTGTAACAGCAGCAGCGAGGTTAAAGATGAATGATTTTCAACAATAATTATTACAAATGGGGGAGCATAACAAGACAGTAACCGCAAACTCCTGCTAACTGTAGCAACTGTTAGCTAGTTAGCAGTGTACCCAGCAGTCCAGACTGGGAACACGGACCCCTTCATCCATGACTTTAGCTACCTTTTGCTTGCTAGCTAAGTTAGCTATGCAGGTAGCCAGACTACCAGGGGACTGCTGGTGTTTCACAAGAGCTATGGACCAGGACGGGCTGGGGCTAGTTGGTGTGCCCACGGTGTTGACATCGATAATTCCCAGTTCCCTAAGCTCGTAGTCTGAACCGCTAACTGCACAGCTACCTGAGCTAACTAGCTAAGAGCAGCTACAGTTAGCAGCAGTAAGCAGTGATGTGTTGCCCCTATTTGTCTTGAGTATGAATTGGCAGATGACAGATTCCTTTAATTTCGTATGCACCTTTAGTGTATATCCAAACATGACTTCCCCTCGCATTATAGCAGAGTACGTCTTCTGCCCTTGGCTTCAAATGACCTGACAAATGTGTCGTTCGCACTTGTCACTACACACTTTATCAGCCACAACAAGAGTGACACCCTGCATACATAATGGATGGTGTTACTCCTGAGAACGTATCGAGTGTCAGATGGAAGGAGTCAAATTCAGGTCAGCCGGGTCGGACTGTTCCCTCTGTCTTCTGCACCGTGACAAACACTGTTGCAGGTACCAACCTTGTGGCTGGCGGGCTGAGCTCTACACGCATATACATACGCAGATGACATTTTAGAAAGGCACTCATGCATTTTTCAAGCATCTTAATTTGTTTACTCCATCAGCATATGTGCATACACTGTATAATGGTGGATTACTGGGCTGTTTATCGTGGTTGATATGGAATCAAATCAGGGAGCCAAACAGCTTCACTCTTACCAAACAGCACTGGATAAAAACTCAGTGACTCCAAATATAAAAAAAGGTAGCGCTGAGTCACGCTGACTCATGCACGCAAGCCGGCTGCTGTTTTCTTCCCTTTTTTCTCATGTGTTTCGGGGGCTTTTTTGCCCACGGTGTCGGGCGATGACTGGTTCGTCACCGGGGCGTGATGAAGCAGAAAGTAGAGGGCGGCGGGGTGGCGGCAGCAGAGCAGGGCGTTCTGGCAGCGACCTCGCGAGCTCACCCCACCAAGAAGGTTAATTAATGAAGCCACAGATGGGAGCTAATTGTATTATGATTCAGTGACCAGGCCGTGCTGGCAGGAGCGCGCTGTGTGTGCGCATAGGTGCTGCTGTGTGTGAGTAAGACAGACAAACACAAGAGAGCCAGCCAGAGAGAGAGGGAGAGGGAGGGAGTGTTGCGGGGGGAGATTAGAATGAAGTTTGAAAAGTTTGCAATCTCACCTGGCGTTGTCCCTGCCGTGGGACTTGATGAAGTTCATGTCTCTGTATTTGGACAGGAAGGTCACCAGCTGGTTATTGGTCCTGAAATGGAAGAAAATGACTTACATTACACACGGAAACATATGGCGAGTGCTAGCTGGAGGTGGAAGCTGCAGTGGAGCACATGCTGTTGTACGTTTCGAGCTACGGAGGAAAATTAGCCGGGTTACTGAAGGACACACTGAAACAGAAAATACACTTTTTAAATGAACTGTTGTGAAGTTTTCGGTTTGCTATATATGGTATATATACGTATAGAAATAAGTCATCTTTACTCTCCCTGTTGCTTTGACATGTCCATCCATAGATTCATAGACACTTCATAGACACCCACACAGGTCTGTTAGCTCAGGGCGTGTAGCTTGCAGGGTGATATCACCACAGACCAAAACATGCATTCAATTGAAATGCATACCAAAGAAATGTATTTTCACCAGTGGTGGATTCAGGGTGTTTGAGGGCACGGGGCAAAACAAAATAAAAAAAAAAGGGCACCACATGTATGCCGGTGGGCACCAGCGCGCAGAGGAGTCGTGATATATTTATGATGAAGAGAGGGCACTTGTTTTGTCTGCTGCAAGGGCACCCAAGGGGGCAGTTCATTATGTGTTATCTACCACAGGAGCGTTCAAGAGGGCACTGTTCCTGTGTTTTTTCAAACATGGGGCACCAGAGGGGGGGAGTCAACCAGAGGATTCTGACTGTAGGTTTAGTAGGCTTCAAATGCAATCAGATCCATTCTAACTCCATTATATACCTCACATACACGAAACCATGTCCCTTGGACATGCATAAATCTAAGGACGCAAAACAGACTTGAAAATATATTTCCTCAATTAGCTTCTTACTATGAGACTATCGTGGGTTACATGAACACACAGTTCTCTTCCAGAGGTTACCCAATTTAGGGTTTATTTTTATGTATGAGTGTCTGTGTGTTTGTACATTATCTTTACTGCTTTTTTTCAGTGGGCAGAGCTAGGACGGACAATGTTAATGTCACATGCTTCCGTGCATGAATCAGGAATTAGGAACATTTGAATCAGAATATAATGACAGTTGTGGGGGATGCTGTCAATCAGCCGTTATCAAACCAAACCCACACAGCCCCGATGAAGCCGATTGTTTTTGGGAGTGTTAAACTCTTCAGAAAGTGTAGATCTGTCCAAACTTTGCTTATTTAGTCATTAATATTCAAAAATATTCCTCTTCAGACACATGAAAATGCTTGGAATAATGTTTCCGATCTGATCTGGTTTTTCCACAACTGATACTTAAAAATCTGTTAATTGTACATCGGCTCTGTACACTGCACACCGGACCAGGCTCGATACCGCTTGGGATGTGACAAATCATTCTGCACGGAGAGAGGTGAACATCTGAGTGAAGCAACAACACAACAAGCAGAAACACAGCGGGGGGGGGGGGAACTTGAATCCGGCGGAGAAAATCTAAACCAAGTTCTCAGGGGCTTTAAGTCACGTCGCGATCAATTAGAGACCTCGGCTGAACTCTGTGTCAGTCCCCCAGTTCCTTGAAGCTGTTAAAACTATTTAGGATCATACAAAAGATTATGCTCTCCATGATTTTGATGAATGACTCCACGCTGCTCCCGCATTGTCGAGCAGTCTGCTTCCTCATATGCGGGCCAGACAGGCTAAAAGCTTTGCTCTGCAGGCTATGGCCTAGTCGATGGCCCTAACATTTCATCTGTGGTGGGAGTCTTTCACGATGGCTCGGCTTGCCTTTCTAAAAGAGCAGCGAGGCCCTGGTTAAAAGCTCAAGGATCAGAGGGGGGGAGGGACAAGCGCATATTAATGTCATTTTCTCTTGAAGGAGCAATTTCACAGCCTGGAGGGCTTATCTTAGGAGGTCCTGAGCCATAAAGCCTAACTGATGATGTGCTGTACAGACACATGCAGTCTTCTCTGTCTCTACTTCCCACACACACACACACACACACACACACACATACATGCTGTGTATCTGCTTGTATGCACACTGACAATGCAGTATACATGCTCAGAGACACACAAATGCTTGCAGGCACGCAGACACAGCACACACACACACAGAGCGAGGGGGGAATTCATGTCAAGCTCCAGATTTGCCACCTGAGTGGTCACCCCGTCCACTGGGTCTAGTTTGCTTACTGTCAGCCCTGTGGCTGCTCTGTCTCACAGCGGTATTCACACACACACACCCACACACACACATTACAGTAACACACACGCACTCATTGCTGTGAGTTCCAACCCCACCTGACAGCTAAAAAATGTGCACCTTTTCAATATCATAGCCAATTAAACTTCATCATTGTGCCACTGTTTCACTTCCACGGTCTCGCCACTAAATTAATAATGCACCTTTTTATAACAAGGACTTTAAATATACCCCTCCTGAGGGGAATAGCTGAATTCAAATAGCTGACAGGTTATGAACCCACAGTCTAACAACACTCAAACAGATGAGAGACGGATCATTAATTCATCATCTTTGTCCTAGAAAGACCTACAGAAAGTTCTCTAAGTTAATCCCCAAATCCTGCTATTTATCCAACAAGTCTGTCTTTCTCTTTTTTTCTTTTTCAGAATTACATTTTCAAATGAATTGGCTCGGGTCTAGCAGGTTATAAAAGGGCCTTTTTTGTTCCACAAGAGGAAATGACACCTATCACTCCTGGAACAAAGCTAGAATATGAGATGGAACACTTTCCTGACAGAGATGACAAAGTGAAACAGATTAGAAGATATGACGCCTGTAGCCAGTCATCATCTCACAGAGCTCCCACTTCTTAAAAGCTGCTGTAAAGTCCATGAAAGGGGCTTTAAAGAGAGAAAAAAAGAGGTAGGACGAAGGAGACTGTGCAGATAAAAGCTGGGAAAGAGGGTTGTACTCTGACAAAGCAAGCGTGTAACTCATCCTCTGGCCCCTCTGGACAAACACACACACACACACACACACACACACACACACACACACACACACACACACACACACACACACACACACACACACACACACAGTATATCTCCCCCTGGACACACAGCCCCTCTGCTGGTCTGAGGGGCTCTGGGTTTGCTTTTGAGAGCCATCCATGCGGCAGGACAGACATTATCAGGGAATTAGAGGGGAAATAATGCTTGTCTCCAGTCCCACTGATAACAACAGCAGTAGTCAGGGCAGCGCGGGGCAGGGGAGTCCTCCACCCAGTCCTGCCGGCACCTGCGCAGTGCGCCAACAGCGCAAAAACAAGTGGCACTGAAAAAAATCTGTGCCAAAAAACACTGAAACTTAAAGCTAGAATAAAGTCTGGTGCTGGTTCACAATATATGTTTTAAACTGAATAAAAGTAGTACGATAAATATCAATATACTGCGCTATGGTTTAAACTGACAAAGCAGTTGGAAGACTGAGGCTTGAGGTATGCTTGAAAACAGTGGCGGACTCAGGATGTTCGGGGGCAGCGGTGAAAAAACAAAAAAGGGCCCCAGCGCACAGAAAAGGAGTCCTCAAGTGCTAGATGACACAGTCATTCCAAACAGCTGCGCTCAAAATACAAAAACAAAACCGCGAGGCCTCTCTCACCTTCCACAGAGCTGGCCAATCATGGCATGAGGTGGGTGTGAATGTCACATTGTTGATTTTGGAAAGTATCAGTGCGGGGGCAGAGGGTTTCCAAAGCTATCTGACCTGATCTGACAAACAGTTCTAATGAAGCGTGGTTGTATTTGCAGTCAGGCAAAAGTGAGGCATCCGCCTTAACACCGCAAAACTCAACATTATCCAAACACAGGCGATGAATACTTGTTATGAGAAGATGTAGACTAAAAGCATGGGGAATTATCTGCCAGTGCCGAGCAAGAATTTTACTTAAGGAGAAACCTTGAAATAAGTTGGTTCAGTGCAGAAATAAGTAAGTCGTAATAAGTGTTGAAAGGTTTAAAATAAGTAGAAGATGCTGTTTCTTTTAGACCAAATGACTTACAGCAGCAGCGTATCAAGTGAAATACACTAAAAATTAGCAGATAAATCTTCATTCAAGTATTTTTGCACTCTTACTTCCTGCACAAACTCAGAAAAAAAATTAAAATAAAATCAGCATGTGTCTGAGCCAGGATTCCAATCCACAGCCCTGTGGATTGGAAGTCGATCGAAGGGTCTGACACTTTGGTCCAGACCGAAATATCTCATCATCTATAGCTACAGAGTGCTTAAGTAAGTCCATAATGATGATGCGATTCTGAAGTGTTTATTCCTGAGGCAGACTGTCCCTGTCATGCCGACCCCGTGCCAAAAGAAATCACAGAGGAGTGTCAGCGACAAACCAGCTGAAAGGGTTTCAGTGTCGAGCAGCATGGATGCTCCCTCTCAAAGGGGCCTAGACCCAGGTCTGCCACTTAAAAAGAACTGTATTTGCAAGTTCATCTCAGTAAATATGCAGCAAGCGGTCCTGGTCAAATCCAAGCTGTGGTTACAAATGCACTTGCTAAGCAAAGATACAAAAGTGTAATTTCCATATTTCCATATTTCCATATTGCATGGGCCCACAGCGTGACATTTCCTCTTGTTCCCCTACACCTAGCTGCATATTCTGGCTCTCTCACCTCTTCCCTGTCACTCCTGCTTCTCGGCCCCATCTTTCGCTCCGTCAATCCTTTCGTTTCCCAACAGATGGGCCTAAAAACCTCCACTGTCAGCCTTTTTTCTCGACAACATCGCCCTCATGCAAATGAGGAGGCAGAAGACGGGGAGAAGACGGTGTCTTGCTGTGCGCACTCGCAAATACCTTCAGCAACAGACAGACAGACAGGGTAAAAAGCACACATGTAGAGGGACAGGCGCTGAGACACACTGAACTATGCAGACGGCATGACATAAACTCAGACGCTGTGCACACACTCGTGCAGCAACACAGACACACAGGTCAGCGGCATTCATCGATATGGTGAAAAAGCTGAATCCGTCCACGTTTGCCCCCGCATCTTTGCTCCAGCTGTGGAGACATCAGATCCAGCTTCCTTGTTACCCACTGGCCATTACAGCTTGTCTAAATTCAACGGGTGGACATCTGGCTGTGCACGAGAGATAACTCTCTCCTTAATAGGAGGCTTTTAATTGGCTGCTGCAGAGCTACATCAAAAACCCAGCAGACCTTGAACTCCCAGAAGAACTATAAACTGACATTAAAAAAAGTACGAGTCACAAAATTCCTCCTCCAATCGCCTATTTCCATGACTTCATGTCCAGCTCACGCAGACTTTGTGGCTTTAATTACCTTTTACAGCTTTTTAAAAGCAATGGTTTCGAGCTGAGAGACGACTTTCGGACCGTACAGGACACAGCGGGTCTGGAAAGTCAATAGGTATTGACCCCGGGCAATTAAATTGTAATCAGTTCACCATGTAACCCATTCAATGGAGTGCAAGCGAGGAGGCAGGGACTTGGAAGAGAAGGTGTTAACGAATACCGTTTGAAGAAAGCATTGATCTGTTTGGTTTGGAGTGAGTCTTTATTCAAAGCTCACAGTTAACCACAGGAGCCCGGGCCAGGGTGTATTGAATTTCTCCCTTATTGGCTGAAAGAAGGCCGGTAATATTTGTGCCCTGGTGACTGCTTTTGTCACCTACATGAGATGCTTCCCCCCACAGCTCACTTCATTTCCTTACAGGACAACTCATTACAATGATGTCTTTGTTACCTGATGGGGTAGTCGGCAGCGCTGAGGTTGATGAAGAAATCCCAGCTCCAGTCTCTCATGGCCAGCAGGTCAGCCATGCTGCGAAGATACATGGTGAGCAGACTGGCACCACCCCAGATGGTGGCCATTCGCCAGGGTGTCACCCTCACATTTGGATACTGCACAGCCAAGGCCTGCACCTGCCTGTGCAGGTAGTTGGAGCGCTGGAAAAGGCAAAGATCACACGCGGATTACCACTGAAATCAAGATATTACACTTGCGTCAATAAAAACAAATACATTTTTAAATCCTGACCTAAACTAACCCTTTTAAAAACGGTGGATTTAAACTGATGTCACGTTACAAGTGCTTGTTTGCCTTTTGTGGCTCACCTGATCGACGTGTATGTAGTAGTAGTGCGAGGTGTGGTAGATGGCTTTGAAGAGGCGCTGGAACTGGCGGGAGGCTCGTCCATGCACCACCAGAACGAATGCTATTCTCACCGGCTTCGACGGAAAGCTCTCAGCGGAGTCCTCATCCCACTGGACGTTGGCGTTGGCTTTACCTGCGAGGTAAAAAGAAGAGACACATTTTGTGTTAACGATGCACTGGATAGATACTTCATCAGTAATGTATTCAGGGGGTTGTTCGCTGCTTTGATTACCAAATTACATCTGCCATGCCGCACAAACGGCACAATTAGTCACTATATGATGGGGAGCACGTATAAATATCTTCGAGGGACCAAGAAAGCAAAAGTCGAAGCATAATGAATACGCTTATCAATGATAATTAAATGTTATTCTTTTATCACACAATAAAGGGAATTAGCTAAACAACGAGGCTGCTAGGCAACACGGTAAGCAGCAGTTGGAGTGGTGTGATTAGCATATTCATAACAATTAACAGGGATGTCGAAAGTGAACATTCAGTGGGTATTTCACATCATCTAAGTGTGATGCTGTCTGATCAGAGCTTTACGTCTCGCCATTAAGATGATCTCCTGAAGATGTAGAGCTGGACTATAATATAGCCATTAAACCATGAAAAACACTGACTGTTATAAGCAGAGGGCCTGCCCAGGGAATCAAAGAAAAAAAAAAGAAAAAAAGACGACCACAAAACCATGACTCTCCTCCATTTCGTTATGTGATTGAATTGGAACTATGACAATTTCAGCCAGCCGCTACACACACTGTAACTACTATCCTCATCCGGACAGGAATCCTATAAGCGATTCCTCTGGGGCTTTCAGGGTGGAGCACAATTTGACAATGTGCCATCACTCCTCACAGGCAAAGCTCCCAGAAGATGCCTTGGATTTCACACAAACGACAACAATAAGCATGCAGAGAAAGCACCGCCCTGGCCGCGGCCTGCCAAGCCACTATCAAATTAAACAATTCCAGAAATCTCCGGAGAGCCGTTGGTACCCTAGCATTGCTCCACTGTGTGGTTTTCATACCACCCTTAACCACTCCCAAACAAACAATCGCACTTCAAAACCGTGAAAAAAACCCCAAAAACCTTCCTCGAAGCACTTCTGCATCGTCGAGTGCCCCCCCCCCCCCCACCCGTTATCATCCCAGACATTGTTTGTTTTTAAATCTTCAGTTACTGCAGCAAAGGCGCACACGCAGCTTATGAGACATGTTTGTTCACCAAATGTGCCTTAAGGAGATTAATGACTATAATTTGGGACTTCAGTTCCCAAGAGCCCGTTTGTGCCGACGGAGAAGCGGAAGCTGAGGGAATACTGAGGTGGGGGGCTGCTTGTTCCCCTGAGGTTGCGTTTCCTAAAAAAATGCCCCACCCGGCTCCTCTCCCCCGTCTGGCCCTTAGGTCCTGTAATTACTCAAAAATGTGGGGGCAAGTGTCCGACACGTCTTCTCTTTATGAGTCGACGGCAGCGGGCTAAGAAGGCCTCGTCCCTCCCGCTCAACTAATCTCATCCATTCAAATGTTGAGGGCAGGTGTCCAAAACGGCTTTGTTTAAAGGTTGACCACAAAGCAGGGGGTTAATGACACGCTCCCTTGGCTCCAATTGGCCCCAGTTGGCCGTGGCTCCTGTCAGTCACTCATACTTATTTCTCACTCCTCTCTCTCTCTGCATTTGTGTGTGTGTGTGTGTGTGTGTGTGTGACAGCTCAGGGGGGAAATCTGCTGTGGGCCGTATCAGATTGAACGGTAATTGGTGGCCAGCTAAGAAGGTTCACTGGTTTGCTTTGCACACGGATAATTGGCCAGTCACTTCACAAAGCACTTTGAGAGTGTGTGCTACTCTGGCTAGCTGAACTAATGAGCACTGCTGTGTGTGCATGCCTGTGTGTGTGTGTGTGTGTGTGTGTGTGAGAGAGAGAAAGAGAACTTCAAATTTACTGTCAGTTTAGTTGAGTGTGTGTTTATCTGCAAAAGAGCTTCGTGTGTAGTATTTTTTGAACAGACTCTGCACCTGAATGCACCGCAGGCCTTTTCCAGACAGAAAAAAAAAAACAGAAGCCCTCCACTTGAACTCATCACTCTTCATCATCTTTCCCATCGCCATCAATCTTTTAAACTGCCTTTCCCTCATCTGCTATCACCCAACTCGCTTCCTTCATCATCTTGTGTAACTTTGGGCTCTTACCCACCCTCCATCTTAACTGCCCATATGAGAGGTAAGAACAAGAACTGAGCTAAAACCCAAAGGGATTGTATCAAATTGCATTTGAAAATGTCTCTAGGGTGGTGTCTCCTCCTTGATACCTCCCACAAAGCCAGATTTCCATTCTTATAAATCATACCCATGGAGTTGATTTACATGAACACAATAACACATTTCATTTCCTTTTCTCTGCCCCTGTAATAACAGATTTTTTTAGCCACATTTTTTTTATTATCAACTCTATAAAACTCTGTTGTCATGAGTTCTAAAACCAGCCAATCAGTCAGCATTTTTCACTTCCTGTCGTCATCTCAATAGAGTAAATGGGTTTTTAGTTAAATGCCTAAAAAAAATGTTGTATGTATACGTGTTGTTGTATGTTTTGTTCAACAACATAGTGTACATCATGAAATCTATTGAGTTATAAGTCGCTAGTGTGTCTTAAAAATAGCCATTGCTAACATGTAACAAATAACATTTAACAAGGCTAAAGGAGACTATAGAAGTTACCAGAGACATTACATTTCCTCATGCCTCATCGTCTCACTAGTCCATCTTTACAGGCAAATTTTAGTTAAAAACTCTAATTTTACAACTTTGAGATTGATCAATGTGTCAGTGTGTTATTATGTGTTCAGACACTTCGTGGTGGTGACAATTAAGTCATGCTATTGCAACGTAGTTTGTTAATGACCTAATGTTAGCTTTCTAGCTTCTTTAATTTTCGCTTCAAAAAACATAAAAGTGGTGTTCATCTGTGAAGATTACCTAGCTGAACAAAACATATAAGTGTCATGAATGTATGTTTGCCACAGCGCTAATTTTTTGGCAATAATGTGAATTCAAATAAAAAAAATCTTTTTTTTGGAGCTGGCTACAATCAAATAACAATATGTTTAGCCTCTTTAACTAACTAGCATGGTGCTATCACTGGCAGCCAAACAGGATATCAGCTAAAACCTACGATGCTGGTCAACAACAAACACCTGAGTTAATTACTGTAGCTATCTGGCTCCTCATCTGCTAAATGCTCCACTACGTTTGCCCAAAGGCGCAAACTCTCTCAGCTAATGTTATCTGAGCTGCTGTAAATAACTAACTGCTGGAGTCTACTATAATGTAATGAAAGCAACAGCAGTGGACCAAAACAGTTAAAGGTATCAAATAATGCTCATTTTCAGGTTTATACTTTTATTTTGGGTGTCTACTAGATAATATTCACTTGTGTTAATGTGTAAAACAACAACAACACATTATTATGCTCTGTTGCTGCCTGTCTCTTTAAAGCCCGTCTGCTCTGATTGGTCATCTTTCACAGGCAGCTATGACATCACAAACTTACAGAAGTCCTGACGGCTTGTTTAACAGCTCAGCTACTAAATACAAGCTGTGTATGTTTCTCTGTGGACTTAGCATCCATTTGCAGCACCTAGACCTGCTTTACAATTAAAGAAGACATGGAAATCTTACTTACTAGAATACCTTTAAAGGTGCAATATGTAAGAATTTGTCACTCTGAATTCTTACTTGATAACTGGGGGCAGCATATTACCCGAGTAACTGCTAACTGCTGCTAATTGTATTCCCTTATTCATCCATGACTAAATCTGCCATTGGCTTGTATGCTCACTTAGCTATGCACTTAGCCTGACTACCAGGGGAGCCTTGGTGTTTACAACGCTAGCACAAGAGCATGGGGACCGCTGGGAAAAAAGTTTTTTTCAGCTAGTTTGTCAGCATGCTAATATCAATGGATATCTTTCCAACGCAGGAGATAGATGTATTTGAGTTAACGTCAAAACAGTATTTTCTTTAATAACTTAAGTCATTTTTAAATGTTTTACACTTAAGCACTTCAGAGTTTGGTGCTGATTATCTTTCGGTTTGTCACTGTGTTCACATTTCACAAAGTAATTTGTTCCACTGTAATCATACATATATGAAATATCATGTTTGGTACACACAAACCATCTTCAGTGCAAGGCTTGGAGGTCGAAGCTACATGGGTACTAGTACAGTACAAATACTGAGCATGGTCCCCCTGCATTCAATGATGCTAATGCGAGAGCTAACACAACGACTAATCTAGCCAAGGCCTCAAGGACAGAATACCGATCAAATCAAATTGGACAATTTTCTGCTAACAAGGTTAGGACTTGAATTTGGATGGGGAACAGAGAGCGAGAGAGAGATAGTGAGAGGGAGAGAGAGACACTGGCAGGCAGAGGCTAAGAAAGAAAAGTGATTTAATTTAGCTGTCGTGTTGTTACAGCCCAGCCACCAGGGGAAAGCCCTTTTCAATTTCTTTGTCTCCTTTGATCAAACTGTCAGTTTGAGTGGGATGTCAAGTTGCTGTGTGAGATGTCAGGAGCTTAGGCCCAGACAAACGATACTCCTGCTCTTGGGAAAGGGGAATGCACAAAAGTTGCTAAGTCACAGTGCCCTCCTCGAGTTCCAATAACATGAGCGAGGGCCAGGAAGGTATCTGACTGGAAACAGGCAGCATGTATAATAGCTTTCTCCTCCTCCCCTGCTGTCCACACTGCATTCAGTCTGCTCCTGTGAGTGTAAAAGTGTGTGTGTGTGTGTATGTGTGTGTGCTGTTCACTAAAACATGGTTGCTGATGCATGCTGCTCACCGATGGCGGCAGCCGCAACAGATTATGTTTACAGAAGCCACAATCAGACTGCAGATGTCCATAAATTCTTAGGGAAATAAAGTCTGTGCGTGTGTGTGTGTCTTTGCGAGCGTCTGTTTGAGAAAAGAAAGGGAAAACCTGTGTTCTGCGGCCAGCTTGACAAAACAAATGAAAACTGGAAACCAATTTGGAGAGAATGCAAGCAGCATCCCCATTTTCTCCAACGATTTCCTTCACCAATTACAAAAGGAAAAGAAATGTTTTGCCTTTGAGGTGGACAGCAGTTACAAAAAAAATGGAAATATTGTACCATGCACCAAAGCCTGACTGGTCAGACTTCACTCTTTGTATTTAGCTTTGCGGATATTATTTTGTCTTTTTTTGCTATGAAGAAAAAAAAAGTCTGTACAGCAGAGAGTAGGAGTAAATCATTTGAAAAAAATAAAAATAAATGTCAAACAATATGCGGAAAGGCACCGACAACCTGTCAGCATCATGTCCAGGAGGGTTTTCTTTGTGTACTTTAGCAAGTCCTGCTCAAATAATCAACTCAAGCAAAACATCTCCATTAGCTTCCTGAACTCGTGATTTTAGTCTGTTTTGAAGTGATTTGAGATGAACTATTGTTTAAAGAGCACTACAGTAATGAGCACTGAAGAGTGGCTCCTCCGCTTCATCTATTTTTACTGCTTCCACATAAAAGCTGCGTTTGGAAGATTTATTCATGCTCATATATCTCACAGTGCTCTGAGTGCATACATGCAGTGTTTGGCCTGAGCATTAACACAACCTGACATGGTGTTAGTGTCCTCCAGTGACATGAATCAGTCATTCAGCTGACTGAACCAAGCAGTCTTTTTTGACATTCAGGTATAGCACAGCTAATAAAAACAAACAAACATGAAGGTGTTAAAGGGTAACTCCACCAATTTGAGATTGCACATTTAAACATTAAAGGGTGTTCAGGGGTCTTTACAAAAGTACTGCTTTATATGTGTAAAAAGTAGTATGAAGCCTTCTGTGGCTCCAGAGGTGGCTGCATGTACTGTGACAAATGGCCTCCAGTGATATCACTCGGTGGCTATGTTGCATTGTGGGTAATGTAGGTGCCAGGTTGTGAAAAGGAAGAAGAAGGTGTGGAAGAATATTGATTAAACCTTCCATAATGAGTCAGTGACTGCTTTTCAACACCATATGCCTACATTACCCACAATGCAATGTTGCCACCGGGTGACATCACCTGTGGCATCCTCTGGAGCCACAAAAGGCTTTATAAACACATTCTACTGGGTAAAAAATGATGGAGCTACCCTTTAAAGGCCCTGAAAACCCATTAGAATAATCCTCACTGGGGCCAGCTGGAAAAGGTGATGTCACAAATATCTGTGCAGCAATTAGCGTTAGCAAAATCTGAATGAAAATGTGATGACAATTGTGGGTTTGTTTGCTTTTGTTGCCGCCACTGTTTAATCAAATCTGATCCAAATCCACACAGACCTGATGAGGCAGACTCGTTTTTCTCAATAAATCAACTCACGCTGCATTCACATGGATTCAGGCAGACGGCGGACAGCAGGATCTCATTTATTGGATGAGAACAGGGCGGTAAAACGAGTTGAGGCCAATAGAGAACATCAGCGATGGTAACAGAACGTTAAAATGTTCTTCAGACTTCTTGTTAAGTAGCTCCATCACTGAGAAATAAAACAAGGCTGATCTGGGCAACAAGCGACTTTAAGGCACAACACAGTTGTATCTAATATATTCCATTCTTTGTATGCAATACCCTTTCACCATAGCAACATATCTTAATGTAAGTTTTGTTTTGCCGTGCAGTCGTTACCCCTTGACTGTTTTTACAGTTTTTACTCTCCAGAAGGTGGCCATCTGCCATCTGCCGGAACAGTGAATGCAGCATATTTTTCTTAAAGTTCCTTACAGTATTTGGTCATGGAAAAGTCACAGAGAAATAATCAAGAGGCAGTTTTTCAGGAGCTTTAACAAATCTATGTGGCATTTCACATAACACGACCATTAGAAACTCAGACGTCCTCATGCTGGGAAGCTTAATAAATATCGACCCGTTCGGCGAGACAATTGTCGTGCAGAATACAAAGTGACTGCACTAACGTCACAGACATAACAATCTGAATTGAATAAAATCAAATAATCAATCCAATTGATGCCAATGATTAATTACTCACCCTCGAGGGGGCAGTAGCGAGTGACCTTCTCGGGCATTAATTGCCCTTCCTTGTGTCTGCAGTACACTTCGGCGATCTGTTGCCGGCACTCCTTGCTCTTGGCTCTGGATAGAGCTGAAATGGCTTCCTTCCCACTGATCTCGCACTTGGGTGGCTGATCGTAGGTCACCTCCAGCGGTGCCGCGGTTGCCGGCTTCCTGTGGGGGTGCTGATGTCTATGCTGCGACTGGGCCTGCTGGGCCTGCGAGACACGGTGGTGTTGCCGCGACACCACCGCGACGCCCTGACCTCCTGGGTAGGAACCGTTGTTGCTGACCGCCAGTGGCTGGTGGCCTACGGGCAGCACTTCATTCGAGCTGCGGCCCAGACTCGGGGAGCTTTCCCGCCAGGCCTGCCGCTGAGCGTGGGCCTTCTCCTGCAGATGTTCCCGCTGCTGCTTGCTGCTGGTGGCCCCGACAGACTGCCGGTGTGGCTGTGAGCGAGCGCCAAAGTTACTATTGTCTATGTTCTCAAAGTCTTTGGGCACAGAGTTCTCGTTGTTGCTGTCGACTCTGCTTTTCTCCTTTGGCCGGTGGGAGTAGTATCCATCCTGAATGAGGAGAGAGGGAAGACAACGGAAGCGTTGGGGAGAAAAGGGGGAGGAGAGGGGGGGGACACAAACAAGAAAAACAAGATCAGAATTGAGCGAGCGCGGTGCATATCAAACGTCGGATTAACAATCAATGTAGCATATATGAGTGGGCAGCGCCGCGATGAAGCGTGAGGCATGAAATGAAGTAGCGAGGTATTGAGTTGGAGGACTACAAGGTGCAACCTGACTGGAGGTGGTGCAGGGCCGAGGGCTCTGCTGCTCCGTGCCATCATCAGATTAGCCCCGGTTTCAATTAAATTCTCCCACAAATGGGCCCAGAACTCCGTAAACAGATTACCAAGGAGGGATAAAGGGCCAGAATGTGACTGTGAGATTGTGTGGGTGTTTGTGTTTTCTTTTGCGTGAGCGTGTGCATGCATGTGTACAATTCCTGTTTTCAGTCAATCCACATGAGAATGTGAAGAAATTGTAGTGGTGTGGCGTGTGACTGGAAAAGGCTGCACTTGTCAGCGCTGTGCTTCTGCATATGTGAGATAGTGTGTGTGTGTGTGTGTGTGAGACAGAGAGAGAGAGAGAGAGTGCGAGAGAGAGAGAGAGAGAGAGAGAGAACGTCTGAATGTACAATTTCCCTATCTTTCCAGCAGAATAGGCTGAAAGCGAGGGAGGGGCACAGGGGAGAACCAAACAGACAAAAAAGGGTAACGAGTGAAAGTGGGGGGCGCGAGGCGAAAGGAGCGCCGACACGAGGCACGGGTGCTGCTCTCAGGAAGCTCCGGCTTGTTCCACTGAAATGTGCCGTGATGCATCAAACGGAAAAACTAAGCAAGCCGTCCCGGCTGCCACGCCACCGCTGCACACCTTGCTAGACGCGTAAGAGAAAGAGGCGGAGGGCAAAAAAGACGAGACAAGGTGGAGCTCATAACAACAGGGACCCCTGATGTGTTTTCTCCATTTACAAGACACAGACGAGAGGAGAGAAGGAAGGAGGAGGAGGGAGGAGGAGGCTAAGTGCAATCTGAGGTATGTAAGACAGAATGGAAGCAGGAGAGCCGAGAGACGTGAGGGAGGCAGGTGAGAAGCTATTGTGAGCCAGCCACTCAGAATGGCAATGTTTTCCCACCTCTAAAGCCAGGCATGTTATCAGCCCATCAGCCTCGCCTCTCTGCAAACACCTTGTACCGGCACAATTACAAAAGGTGGCCGGGTGACACACTTTTCACACTCGGAGAGACAGGGGGAGAGAGGGGGGATCTTTGAGAAGTGAAACACGAAACAACAACCTGGATGGAAAACAAAAGGAGGAACAATATTCTCATTGTCAGCTCCCCTTTAAGCGGCTTGCTCTGGCAGAGGCCCGATTCTCGCAACACCGGATACTTTTAGGCTTCTGCCTCTCCTTCCCTCGTTTCCTCTCCTTCCACACACACACCCTCACGACTCTTTGCCTCTTCCCTTCACACTTCTCTTCGCACATCCCGATTCAGCCCCCTCCGCCTGTCTCCTTTCACCTATCATCCCTTTTGCTCGGCGTCTCCCCCGCCCCGCCACGTGCTCCCCGTTTCTTTCGCACCTCCTTCTCTCGACTCCGCTCTCCCCGCTTTATTCCCAGCTTCATCTCAACTCCCTGCTTGTCATAACCTCTCCCTTCTCCCCTCCTTGTCTTTCTCTGCTTCCTTCACCCCGCCAGTTTAAACAGACCGTGTTGTCTGAATGGCAGAACCTGCTAATCCTGCGTGTAACAGCTGCTTAGGCCAGTGATCACCTAAAAAGAAATCCCTACTTGCCGAGTTTCAAAGGGAACGCTTTAGGGAGCTAATCCATGCAGTGCAAGTCACTGGATGTTTGCAGAGGTAAAATGAGTCTGTGTGCATTCACAATTATGTGTGTACAGTGACTGCTCCTTGTGGATTTTCTTTCTAAAAATGTTCACTTGCGTGTGTGTGTGTTTAAAGGAGCGAGAGAGCATGTACGGCGGAGGCAGCATGTGTTTGCCCCGGAGAGACGGATACTCTCGCTTTGAGTCCCACTGCGAGAGACATGAGAAGATGAGGGACATGGTTAAATTGGAAAAATGCCCAAGTGAGCAAACAACAGCGTCTGGGTGTCCCTCAACCCCCGACTTCATGGAACAACTCTATTTTGCTTACGGCGGATAGATACCTAACATTAGATGATGAGGCGTTCTCCGTATTGCTGAATTGAGAATATACAAAACCTTTCCGAAAGTGTGCTCAGTCAGTCTTCACACCAGCGGCCTCGTTCTCCACCGTAAGGCCGAGTGAGGCTAACCTCCGTCTGAACTGTATGTAGCAAAGAAAGCTAATGATTATGTTCGTCATTAGTTTGTCTGTTGTCTAGTTTTGGTTAATCAGTAGATTTAAATTGTATATACATTCAGAAAGTGTAAAAACAAAACAAAAAAAAAAAAACGTCCCTCACAATCTTGCACAGAAAGGTTTCTGCAGCGTTTTACAGTAGAGGCGTCCCACCACGCCTGAGACAGGGAAAGCCTTCACTACAGTCAGGACGATAAATTATAAGCCTGATACTGGGCATAGCTCGCTATGATATGAAATGACAGCTGATAAAAAAAGAGCCGATAATACAATGACAAATTGCGTGCATTGAGTTAACAATAAGAAAAAAGCTAGGAGTTTGCACAGTAAATATTATTAGAGCAAGTATTAAAGGAGACATTTTACGCTACCGGACTACGTTTACATGCTTAAATGCTCTAAAATACACATTAGTTCTCTCATGTTGTCCATTGCAGCAGCACTGTATTCCCCCTCTGTTTTAGCCACCGTCTCTTTAAGGCCTCCCCTCCAGAATATTGAGTCTCCTCTGATTGGTCAGCTCGCACATGCCTGAGCCAGCAGCAGCACCGCCAACAACAGAGCAGCTTTACCAAATCAATTCCTACATACAATCCAAACAAGCCGCTAAGCATAAGTTATGCGAATGATCATGTGCCACTCTGAGATTTCATGAAGCCGCTGGCTTAAAGCCGGACTACAGACGAGGCTTTTCAGCAGCAGCGTGATTCGTGGGAGAGAGGAGCTTCTGTCGGCGTGGACTTTGAACTTTTTTTTTTTTTAACTTTGAAGGTCTTTAATGTGCACATAAGAACATACAGAAAACACTGAAGGAAAGGGAAAATCTTTGCTCATTACATCTTATCCATTTCTGCCCTGAGGAGTATGTCAAGTACAGGTTACGAAGGAAATGAACAGTTATTGGTATCAGCTGAAAAGACCATTTACCATCATGCCAGGAGTTAGATGAGAGGATCAATCCCACTGTCATGTCTGTGCAGTAATTAAGGAGCTGGAGCTAGGAGGCAGTTAGCTTAGCTCCATATAAGCTTCAAACAGGGGGAAATAACTATCTTGGCCTGGTACAACAGTGACAACACTCAGCTACCGACACTTCTGAAGCTCGCTGATTCACATGTTACATCTCCACACTAGAAAAACAAAGCGCAAAATAATTTCTTGGCTGGCAACCAGCTTAAAGACTTCAGGAAGTTACCACCCTTCTCATCTCACTCTTGGCAAGAAAGCAAATACGCAAATTTGTCAAAGTGTCAAACTTTTCCTTCAAGCTTTAGGGAAAAGACAAACGAACAAACAGCGATGCCACACCACACACACGCAAGCAATGTTGTGATGTTCAATAAGTGAGTCGACTCTCTAGTAACTAAACTAATAACGAGACAAGTTACATCAGAATCTGTCTGATTCGGCTCAGCAGGTGACACTGACTGATTGATCACTTTATATGTTCGCTAGTTGTAATTAATCAGAGCGGTGCATTTCAGTGTCGAGGCGAAAGAAAAACCTCCTAAGATTTCAGAGACAAACAGCCCAATCAGTCACAATCAGGTAACAATGTGTCTTTTGTCCAATCAAGCCTCCAAACCCCCCCGAAAATATCTGCTTCATAATCAGGATACACAGACAAATCCCCACATCTGAATTTGCTAATTTTTTGACAGACAAATGACTTACCAACAACTCCCGGATTACTAAAACTGTGCTAGTTTCATTTGGATCATCTGACTGATTAATCAACTCATTTCAGCACCGGGCTGATGTATTCAGAACGACTTCTTTTGAATGCTTTCCAGCTAGCTATAATTGTTTTCTTTGCGGGTGGAAAAGAAAAAAAAAAAAAAAAAGCATCACAAAGACTTGTTGCTAATTAATTGACACGGACAAGAGTCAGACGAGGTTAGCCCCGTGCGGCCCTGAAGTGGAAATGAGTACCATTTGTAAGCTGGCACTGAGGAGATTCCTCTGGATAAACAATCTTCACACCGTGCTCCCTGCTCTCCCTCCTCCTGTGAGCAAAGGACTCCAGTAGCCGCGTCGCTCTTTAATCTCAGGGACTGGGCTCTAAGCAGGAAGTGGTGGGGCACAGAATTAATAGCGGTGGCGGCCACTGGAGATAGGCGCGGCGCTGGACTGCAGATGGGGCTGGGAGCTGGGGGCAGCTATCGATTGTTACAGGGGATATGTTTTCTGCTCCCCGGGAGTGTCGAGGAGGCCAAGCCAGGACTGCCTGGCATGCGGTGTGTTGGCTGTGCACACTCACACAAACACACACAAAAGGCCTCCCTGAGCTGTGCTGAGGAGTGAGGAAAAAGCAGAGGGGGTAAACGTTAATATCATCCATCACTGGTAGGTACATTTAGAGAGAGGCCTGTGGGGCTGGGAGTTTCAGCATCCCCTCCGGGAATGGTTTAGTCCATTTCTCAATACTGAGCTGGCCCTTTCCACTTTCCCCCATTTCCTCTGCCACAGGGGGAAATATTTCACCTGTCCTTTTTCTCCCTCTCCCTTTCTCTCCCCTCCAATCTCCTGTGCAGCACAGGAAAAGCACATATCTCTCTCTCAGCACCTGTCCAGCTTCCCCGCTCTCCTCCTCCACCTCCTCCCCTGGCCCACGTATCATCCCTCGCTCTAGGAAGGAAAGCAGTTCATCTGCTCCGCCTCCTCCCCACCCCCCTAATGCCATCATTTACTGTTGCAGTCCCATGGTAGATGTGAGGGAGAGCAAGGTAGCAGCACATATCAGTTTCACCCCACCCTCCCCGGGCCGCTTCCTTTAGAAGACATCGCTCCTGCGGGGCCGCGGTGAGATAAGCTACCACGTGTGCCAGCAGACCGTACTCTGTCAACACAGGCCGGCGTATGGATGGCCAGACCGCCACATACATGAGCATGAGTGCATTAAGAAACTGTGCTGCCTATGTGTGAGTAGGCGGATGTTGAGTCGCCTCGGCAGCCTCTGCTTCGACCTGCCTGCCATGTGGCTAACGAGCTCAGATTAATTACCTGGACCGAGTCCCTGCGATACTCAGAGCAAGATGCGGCGTCTGGCATGACACGGCAGACTGATACGCTGACAGACTTAGCTCACAGCTGCTCCAGCACCTCAGGACACCTCGCGGAGCAATGAGCCAGGGTAGATCCGGGACGACCTAAATGCTTAGTGACTTCTTAGAAGTCTTACTTATCGTAGCTTATCAGCTGTAGAGTTTGGGGGCACGAGCAGCTGCTCTCTGCTGCTTGCTCAGATTCAGAGTTTGGATATCAGGCGCTCGTACAAGGAACAGCAAAGTAGGCTGAGCTTCAAATTCAGTTCAACAACAAATAGCCCGCGGGACAGACTTTTTAAAGGGTCTAAACTGAACAGTCAGGTTGGAAACAGGGAAGGGGAAGACAAAGATCAGTCAGGAAGAGTTCTTTTTTGATGCCGCAATCTCGTGGTGTTCTTGTGTCGACTTTCTAGGCTTCTAATTGTGTTATGAATATTTCCAGAGTTTGCTGCTACCTCTCTCTTTCTACTCCCTCCGGTCAATCTTTTCAATCCCCTTCTCTCTCCCGACGGCTAAAACTGGAGGAATGCCGGTCACATGTAATGGAAGTGTGTGCGTGCGTGGGCGCGCAAATGCACAATTAGCGGCAGCTCTGAATGAACAGTCTGGATTTGGTATGCACAGAAGCCTCTTGTTGTGTGCCCTGCGACAAGCCCCGGAGCGAAAGTGGTGGAAAAAAAAGGGAGTGTGTCTTTGTGCGTGCACGTGTGCGTGCCAACGTGTTACAAATACCTAGAGGACACAGACAGTGAGAACCTCAGAAAACTACTTAACAGCTTTAGGTTTGGCAAATGAAATCGGAGAAAGGGCGCATTATCTGAAAAGGAGGCAGAGACATCAGAAAAATATGCATCCCCTCTGGGAATCTTCTTAAACAGACAAATGATTGTAATTGGCTACTTGTTGAAGCCAGTGGAAAAAGATCAGAGTGTGCCGGAGACAATCATCCCGGGGTTGAGACTCGTGGGTGGGTGTTCGCTCAGGCCAGAGGGCAGAGGTGACTTCACAAGCTAATGTTGAATTTCTGACTGTATTTGCATGTGTGGATTTCACTGGGCGCGAGACAAAAAAACTCCGCGCTCAGTTCCACAGTCAGGAGGACCAATCCGAGGAGTTCCTCTTCCTTAAAAAAGTAACACTCAAAAACGGCAAAAAAGTTCCCCATGTACAGAAATGTGTTATTTTTTTTGGGGGGGGGGGGACTCTCTGAGGAGTTCCCGCAGTGGAATACAAAAATACTTCTGCTTCACTTTTGTGATTTCCTGCAATAGTTTTTCCCTTGGAGCTCCGCTCATGTATACAGAACACTCAGCCCACTCAGAGCGCCGATGTTCTCTGATGACCTGTTGGTACGTGAAACCCACATCTGTCAAGTCATCCTAAGACACAACGCGTATTAGAATATCTAAGGCCCTGCACAGTCACTGGAAAAACCCACACAGGTGATTTCAATGATTTTATCCGATCGGACCTCTTGTCGGGACTGTGTGGGCGTGTGCAGACTGCGCTTGATCGACATCTCCTTCGCTCCTCTGTTAGCATTGTTGCACCTGTTTGGGTATACTGTGAACAGGAAGCGAATTGTATTAGCTGCTTCAGACTGAGGGTCATGCTCTCATGTCATTCAGTGGTATCAATCCTCTCATCTAACTCTGGGCAAAGCGATACGCATACGGTAATTGCTGAACTGTTCCCTTAAAGGTGATTGCTATGGCTGTGTCCAGAGAATGCAAAAGCATTGGGAACTATATGTCAACAAAGCCACTGTGTTCGGTCACATCCAATGGGTAGAACCAAGCTAATTTCAAGCATGGATCTAATAAGGGAAGCCTGGATACATCGATTTCTATGAATGCTGCTCTGTGGCGTTTGAAGTCAAAAAGCCGGACTGCCCAGGTATAAAAAATATCCAGGTATCCCGCATTGGCAGGCTGCGCACTGCACACTCTGTGGGCCACACAACAGGGGAAGATCTGGGTTATTTTCATGCCCAGGAAGTCGAGCTCTTTTGGCTTCAAGTGCCGCCGAGCAGGTTTCATAGGACTGAACAGGGCGCCGTCTCCAATGATGAATCCAGGATCGTGCCAGAAAATGTATCCAGCTCTTTGCAGCTGGTTCTCTCAGGTTCAGGACCGAGCCACAGACAGTCAACTATCGTTCCCCAGAATCGATCACCTTTAACAGTTGCTTTAATCAGCGTTTTAAAATTCCCACAAATCACATTTATACAACCACAGTAACAGAAAATCTGTTTTGCTCTAAGTCATTCCAAAAACAAAGATTATTTGAAGTATCTGCAGTTGCTTGGTGCCCAGTGCTCCATTTAATCACTATTCATTTCAAAGATCAATTCGAAAACCTTGATTCAAGTTAAAAGTTATATATTTATATAATAATATATTTATTTATTTTTTTTTACAACACCAGCGTTTCAAAAAATAAACTAAGCTTGATTCGTTTTCTGCTACATTCACAGATAAAAACTGTTTCATAAAAAGGATGAGTTCAGGAGTCACAGTGGTGCTGCAGCAGATACTCCTGTATCTTTTGCCAGTTTCTTATTATCATTTAGACTCTGAACAAAAGCTTCCAATATAAAAAAAAATAAATACACACACTCACACACACACACACACTCACACACACACACACACACACACACACACACACACACACACATATTGAGAGGAGACAAAATGAATTACCTTATTCCTACATTTCAAATATTCCTCCGTTCTTCCCGGCCACTCATACTTAATGTAGCATGATCACACATCAGTATTCTACGCTCTCAGTCTTGGCCATTAAATTCATTACACTTGGCTGTTATAGGCATCAGAAATATAGCAATTCAAGCCAATTCATCTATAGCACTTATGAGAAGTCACTCTCCATAAAAGCATCGGATAAATGATTGAAATGTAAATGAGTCACCGAATGAGCATAATTCAATCTAGAGTCAGCTCACTGTTGGGGAAATGAACTGGAGCGGACGCAACAGCGGAAACATAAGAAAATACCGTGGATGTGTTGATGTCGAGATTATTCTCTCCTGGTAAACTTTCCTCATAAATTGGATTAAGAAGAGAAAGAGTTGAGCAGCGCACTTGAATAACCCCCCCCGAAGATTTATTCTGAGTGTGTACCAAACAACAAGGAAACTCACACTGGGAACAATGTTGGAGCTGAAATCCCCAAAGCATGTGGCAAAAGTGAAGCCGGGCTGCCTGAGTTTCACAAGGTTGGCTTCGCTTTCTCCCCTTAAAAATCTTTACTCGGCATCCCGGCAGCTTACATAGATGGATTACTACACACACACACACAGACACGCACGCACACACACACACACACACACACACACACACACACACACACACACACACACACACACACACACACATCTGCACCTTACTTGTCCTCTGTTTCTAATACACACACCGCATTGCTCACACACAGGTCTGCACACACACACACATACACACACTCCCACAAGCCACATTTATCCTGGGGCGTGTGTATGTGTGTGTGTGTGTGTATGTGAGTGTGGAATAATCTATGGTTTATCTGCTGTGGAGGCAGCAGAAGCCAGGCAGGACACTGGATGTGAGGGTGTGAGTTCCTCAGTGTTTATGGACAGTGTGAAACATCAGCTCCAAAGGTGACATTAGCATATCTATGCCCAACGTTATTTTATTCATTCAACACGTGTCTCCAACATACACAAACAAAAGGGTGCTCATTCAAAAGCATCTTCATGCTACTCGCTAGCCCATCATGTAGAAATGCACGGATCTGGGATGACGTGGACTCTGTGTGCGTGAATGTCCGCTGGAAACAGAGCTGTATTTATTTTGTGTATTAACGAGGCCTGGCCTGGAACATCTAGTCACAGGCTGTAAAGACAAAGACAAAGGGACGCTGTTGCCTACTGTAAAGCTGTGTGACTACAGCTGTCAGCGATGATAAAAAAAAATGATGATGACTCTTGAGTTTTCTGAAATTTTAATTTACAGCTCAGCTCAGCAACATGTGTGGCTATTATGTAGGGAGCAGTGAATGAGGAGGTGATTATGGACAAAGCTATAGAGTCGCATTATGAGAGGCTGAAAATAAAAGGCTAAAATTCTCTTTATGGAGATTATTTCATTTTAAATTCACTCTCACTTAGGGGCGCCTGATAGCTCACCAGTAAAGCATGCGCCCCATGTGCGGACGCTGGGTCCTTGGTTCGATTCCTGCCTGTGGCCCTTTGCTCCATGTTTTCTCATTTATCTCCTGTCAAACTCCTCTAGCTAACCTATCAATATAAAGGCTCAAAGCCACACAAAAATAATGAATAAAATCCTCAAATTTTGGGAGCTACGAGTAAAGAAATAACAAAATGATGTGCATGATTAGTTTACTATCCACTTCAGTCAGGTGACAGCACAGCAATTTACTCTGTTATGTGGCCCTGACTAACTTTTTTGAGTAAATGCTTTTCAGAGTGTAGATTCTTTTTACCCTGCTAGATTTTGTTACATGTATTTATTTGTATTCATTACTCGTGCACATTCCACTCAGAGGCAGATCATCAGCTGATTCCAGATCTGCTCCACATGACTGTGTTCAAAGCAGGATAATGACTAAAGCTACAGCAGCAGCATGACAAATGACATGACAAATAGTGCTAATATTTATAGACAAAATAAGTGCTTTTATTCAGTAAGTGCTATTGCACCCTAATATAAGGCATCATTTTACTTCTTCTTGAGCAATTGTTGTGAGAAAGTAACAGCTATTTTACTTAAGAACAGTTTTTGCTCTTTCTGCCCAACACGCTAGCAATGCTTCCTGAACTATAACAGCATCACTGAGCTAGCCAAACCTGACAACATGCACAGGCACCTGTGAGAAGTTGTAAAGGTAACAGCAAAACTTACATTATTATATTATTATTACCACTATTCTGATAATCAATCAATCAGTTAAAGTCATTTTTTCAGACAAAAAATATTATCTCATTTCAGCGTCTTAACTGTGAATGTGCCATTGAAAGGAAAAGTAATCTTTGGTTGCAGCCCTGACTGGCGTGGTGTTTGTTTTAGCAGCTATTCATGCCAACATTTACTCATCATACTCCGACTCCTCTTCCAGTACACTCTGATATCTGATGTTTAGTTTGACCTGTAGGAAGGGTATATTTGGCAGGCTGTATATCACAAAGTAGAGAGGCCATTTTCCTAGATGTTGTTTAGATGCATTAGATTGTATTTTCGAACATTAGAACCCCAGAGGGATAAAGTGTGTTCGATCGTGTGTCTGGCTGGTCTGAACGCTGCCTCTGACCAGAGTCGGACACAGACCTGACTTCAAAATAAAAGCATTTCAATCATGAAACCTCACTGGTTACAGTCTGAGGTTTGCAATTCAATACACTTTCCACAACACAGTGCTGAAATGTTTCTCTCTGACCTCATTACTGCTGTAGTCAGTGTCCTTCTGCAGAGTACACTTACATGATATGAGCCCACTCACTCCTCCAGAACCATCCCCTGCTCTTTTCTTATCTTTTATTCCTCAAAATCACTTCCTGTCCTCTGTCGTCCTCGGCCTCCCTGCTGGGTGAACTCTGGGAGTTTCCACATGACAACAACAATCTAAATCATATGGCTTACATACAGTCTATTAGGTCTATATCTCTCAAGGGCATGAAAGCCCTTTAATAAGCCATGAGAAGATACTGGCACCCCCTCCCTACTGTGTCCCTTTACCCCCTGCTCTCTCTTATACCGGCCTCTTATTTTCCTCTGTGAATACACCCCAGAACTTTACATCTCCAGCTCTGAATGGAGCCCATCACGCGATTTCTGAGCCATATCTCACAAGGGCATGAAAAAGCCTCAGCCCCCCCACCCGCCTCTCCTCTCCGCACACCTCCCTGTTCAGCCATGAAGAGACCCCTTTTCTTTGCACTTGACAGTGATTGAACTGCACAGCCATGCAATTCCATTCACCACGGCGATGAGAAGAAAAGGGAGCGGGGGAGGGGCTGTGCACTGTGCTGTTAGTGTGTGTGTGTGTGTGTGTGTGTGTGTGTGTGTGTGTGTGTGTTCGAGAGATGAAGGTGATTTCCCTGTGACATCATGGGCCCCCACTCAATGGCACCGCAACAGAGGGTCCCTTCTGTGCATCGAGGCCACGTGGTCGGGCAGCACAGTGGGATCCTACAGCTGATCTATAGGGGTGCAAAGGAGGTGTGTGTGTGTGTGTATGTGTGTGAGTGTGTGTGTATGTGTGTGTGTGTGTGTGTGTGTGTGTGTGTGTATGTGTGTGAGTGTGTGTGTGTGTGTGTGTGTGAATAGCCCTTCACACAAACGTTTTACAGAGGCCCTAAATAGACCAGGGGTTAAGAATAACGGGGGAAAAGAGGGCTATAAGAGATTACAAGTGGAGGAAGGTTGAGGAGACAGAGTGAGATAAAACGAGGGAGAAAAAAGAGGAAAAGTAGTTTAGAGGAGCAGAACAAGAGAGAGAGGGAGCGAGATGGGGGTAAGAGACCCCTGATGGGAAGGGCCCCCATCCCCTCTCTTTCTTCCGCATGAATGGGCCGGTGGGAACGACATGTGAATGCATGATGTAAGGTCTGTAGGGAGTGTGTCAGGGAACATAGCTGAGATTCCAGGCATCTGTGTGACATGGCAGTGACACGGTGTGACCCAGGCGTGGCCCCCACGCAGAGGTCAGAGTGACTCTGCTCTTTGTCACACAGATGTCATGGCGTGAGGCAAAATGACAAGCTCTGGATTCATGCACCGTCCACTCCCTTCGCTGTATCACTCTTGTACGGAATGAAGAAAAAAGAAAAAGAGAGTGGATGTGTGTGTGTGTGTGTGTGTGTGTGTGTGTGTGTGTGTGTGTTTTTCACTTGTGCGGCAGTGTTTGACTACAGCCTGCTAATGATGTTCAAATATATCACAGTGGCGACAGCTTTAGTTTCACTTCCACAATACCACCGCAAATTCTGCCGGCAGGACAAGCCTCCAGAAGCACAATATTGTGTAACAAAAATAATTTGGAGAAGTGAAAAGTGATTCCCTTATGACTATCTCGACTGAAGACAAACTACTTTGCATAACGGTTTTCCTATATGTATTTTCATCTCAGTCATTGATGGGAAAGATGACTGAACGAATCAGAGCACCCACAGAGGGTCTATAAGTCTGCCATCGCCACACAACGCTCTATTTGAATGTAAAGGTTCTGTGCAGGTGTCTGATAGGACGAAACAATCCAAACTCAAGGTCAACTTACCAGCTTTTTCCAGTCCTTTTGACTATATTATGAAGTCTTCCATTCTGTTGATCAAGACTGCCAACATATATTAAAGGCCCTAAAAGATTCATGAACTGTCCAAACATCGCCAGCTAACAACAACTGAGTGACTTCAATCTGTTGATGAGGACAGGGCAATATGGTTAAAAGCTGAGGAACAAACAAGCAAGTGGACCTTGAGTTGTGATTGTTATCTGATATGTTCCTCCTTATCTTCACAGCGTAATTGTTGTAGATGCATTTCCTGTTACATCTCTACTGTCATCGGGACGTGAGGCACCTGTTCATTACATTACTGACAATGTTACAGTTTCCTTCTAGGCCTGGTCACTCAGATGCAAACGACATACACAGTCTCCCCATGGGTTCAAACGAGGCCCACGCCTTGTCGCACTCTCATCTGTATGCTGTGTGAAGACGAATCTGTCTCTGTAAAAAGAACCCCTGAATGCATCAGGCGCAGACAATAACAAAAGGCATTTTTCTGGGAACACACTTTTGCAAATGACATAAATTGTAGGTGACCCGTGTCACTCCAACAACACAAAGAGCACACGTACTGTGCACCGAGGTTACGACCCTATCTGCTCTGTTTGCACCTGCAGAGGAAATTAATTTCTCTGCACTGATGGGCCGACGGTGGGGTGAAAAACATCAAGATGAAAAGATGTGGAAGAGGCAGAACGTTAATCACTGGAGGCTTCCGTTTGTAGACTCGAGCTTCTCCTGTGAACCCAACGGCACAGACTTTAAAGCTCCAGAATAAAGATAGTTCAACTTGGACTCACTACACAGGCCTCAGTCTTAATGCTGAGGAAGCTTAGGGATGTCAATCATAGATATTTTGGATTCAGTTCCTAGAAACACTACGAAGGACACAAATTAATTAAAACTACCTGGATTTGCTCATTTCGAGGCAAGCCAAACACAAGGGTGTGTTTGAAAAGAACTACTTTGTACAAAAAGTCACACGTGTACTTCTAAAAGCAAAAGTGTTAATGTCGAATGGGGATAATGCCCCACAATTCTGGACAATCTCTCCTTGTAGGTATTCATGGTGTAGCCCCATGTTGTTCACACAGAAAGCGAGGGAATTGGTTAAGTAAGAATGAAACCAGCTGGAGAGGAGAAGAGAGAGTTCAAATCGACCAATTGCCAAACCACAACGGGTTTTTGCCTGCAAGATTGTCGGTTTCTGAAAAAGTGGCAAAAATTGTCATCCGCAGACCTCTGATCTCTGATGTTAGACTGGTGTGGGTGGAGGGAGTTTCAGGCATTGCTCAACAATAGGCCAAACACTTCCAGTGAAGCATACTCAGTCAGTCTTTTGTGGGGTTTTTTATGGATGTGGGGAAGAGGGGCCAGGTGGAGGATTCCTGTCTAGATGTACTTGAAAACACTTTGAGAACACAAGATCGAAGGTTACCCCTCCTCAGCACAATGAACAGTAAAATCTGGCCACTCTTCTCACCAAGTTACCTGAAAAATGTAATCATTCAAGAAATCCAATTACCTCTAATTTCTCATTTCTCAATCTTTTGTATCTGCTTGAAAATGTAACAATGTTCTTTCACAAGCGGCCTAACCATTTGGAGACTTGAGCTGTGTTTCTCACAGAATGGCTGTGTAAAGTATATGTGTGGGAAACACTGTGTTTACTGACCATGTGGCAGCTAGCCCAGCTTTGAAGACTCAACTGCGTGGTTTACACCCTCCAACTCTCAACAAAACAATGTGACTCGTGAATGTTCTTGTACCTGTGGACAACATAAGCGAGTCAGTCAAGAACATACAACACACAACTATGAATTTATCCTCTTTGATTGAAGCTTACCACCTCCATCCCTGTGTCGTGGACCAGTCCGTCTACTGAACAAAACAGAGACCAGACTGATTTTATTGCCCAGTGAGACGGTGGGCAAACATCAAAATGTCAAAGTAATGGAGCGTCAGTAAGTGTAATCTAATTTTTCTTGCCTGTTGTAGGTCAAACAGGCAAATGGAGGGTCTCCGTAAACCAGGCATTTAGCTAAATGGGACTGTACAGTGTTCAGCCTTCATTTAAATAAGGGTGAACCTGTGGTAGCATTCTCACTCTAACACAGGAATCGTAGAAGCGCCGGGGCAGGAGCAAATCATATACGGACGTGTCATGTATGCATAAATGCGTGATGCATTACACTGTAACTGAGGACCCCTCTAGGACTCCAATTATTTCCAGAGGGGATATTTTGAATCTGGTCACAGTCTTATAATCACTTCTTGGCTGTCAGACGGAAACGGTTCAGGCAGTGTTGCAGGAATCAGCCTGTGGAGACAGTTGTTGGTTGGATATCCGCAGAGAGAATTGGGGGTGAAAATCTGTCAGAGTGCAGCACAAATGTTTACTGAAGCAGAGAGAGACTAAAAATTACTTTTTCAAAAGTGCGAATGGTCCAGTTGTTGCATTTACATTTGCTTAATGCATTTTGCATGCCGAGCAGTTAAACATTTGTCTTGAATATCATTTTCCAAATGATTGTAATCAATTCATTTGAGAGTAAGATCATGTGGTCAGATTTGCATGCAAACAACAAATGCACACAAGCAATGGATTTTTTCACCAAACAGCTGTGATAATCTCATGGGGTTATACAGTGCGACACACTTCCTGTTATGCTTGGCCAAAAAAGAAATCAACTCCTATAACAATCTATGGTTTCAGAGGAATGCAGTCGATAACTTTCTAAAGTCACAAAAGTCTACAGAGGCATCCATCTGAGGGAATGAGCGGGAGATAAAGATCAGAGGAAAACAGGGCGAGGAGGAGAAAGTGAAGGTGAGGAGTTAAGCACCTAAGCTAGCAATAACGAGTGGAGAGACGGCTGATACGATCTTTTGGTCTGACACCCAGATCATTAAAACATCTAACAGATTGAGGGCCCCGCTGTCCAGCACAGCAGATCCCGAGGCTGAAAGGAGATTTCGCACTTTAAGCTCTTTTCACAGTTTTAAGGACCTCAAATTCAAGGAACCCAATGAAAACTCAACAGCCTGATGATAACATTTACAGAAAGTGAAAGAGTTGCGTGGTCTTTTTACATGAAAACAATCACAAGTCTTTGGTCTCACTCTGACATAATCAGTTTCTCGACTGCCATAACTGCAGTGACTGTGTTTGTCAAAGGAGCTATTGATTAATTCTAATCCCGTTTGGAACGACACAGCCACGAGATTTCCCCACTTGACCCCAAATTCATTTTGGCACCGGTCACCTTTACTTATTTTACAACACTGCTCTGCTAAATTGACATCTGTGGCTCAAGTTACATGCAGATTATTTGGACACTGGTCCCCTCATTGACAAGACACTGCTACATTCCCAACAGCTGTCTCCGTCTGGACCAAAGTGGTGAACTGACCATCCAACAGACTTTGCCGTCCCTGCAGCCACCCTGCAAGGGTGGCAAAAAAATACAAGTTTGTCGGCTTATTGTACTACATTGGTGAACACACCTGCAAATGACTGGTCAGGCAGGGACATCTGTGCCACCTCCACCCTGCTGTTAGCTCACTGTTTAATCTGCCGGTTGAAGCCAGAGCTGTTAAATACCCATGACTACTGCAGAGATCAATTGCTACAGCCAGAAATGCAGATTATACACATCAAAGACCCAAGCCAGATGTTGGTGGGTTTTTCCATCCGGTGTGAAAGGGGTGAAAGTCACATTCTTGGTGCTTCTCCCTCTCCTCTCTCACTCTGCCATGACTCTTAATCTCCTGGTGATCAAGCCAACAATTGGCTTTTCCCAGTGCCAAACCCTAACAAGACAAAGTGGATTGCCTTGATTAACCAGTGGGGTCACATGCAAACTTTAAACCCCTACAAACAACAACAAAGACACCTTCTGTATCTGCACTGCCAGCTTGGGGGTTTTAGAAGAAGCTCATTTTACGCGGCCTGTATGAGGCAAGACTTATTTTTCCCACGCCACTCTGTAAAAAACACACAAAGACGGGATAACAGAGTTGAAGAAGTCCAGCAGCTGTTAGCAGCTGACTCAAGAAAGAAGGACAACAACGGATACTGTCCAGTTAAAGTGCATAGTTATAGTTTAAAAAGCACTGTCGCATGTGTATGTTATAGATACCGTGTGATACTGTTGTGTTACACGTAAGGCCTGGCAACCTATCCAAAGTCACACACTGGGTTTAGTTTAGTGTGAAAAGGCTAATGTGGCGTAATGGTGTACCGATGGTATTGTAGTATTGCAGGATCTCTGTGGAAAAAAGGTTAGCGATGTTGACAGTATGCTGTTATCTAGATTAAGAAGCACAGGACAGCAAATATTTGTAAAATCTGGCAAACTGTTTAAGCCGTCATCACCAAAAAACAGCCTATTCACATATTTACTTGAACCCAGGCTTTCCTTCACCCTACCTTTTTAATATGCCTTTAGAGAAACGTTTACAGGCAAACATAGCATCCAGTTCAGCACCAATTAAAACTTAACAGCTAAACTGCCAAGGTGTTTGAGAAAAACAAGCGCCGTGCTTCTTCCCCATTGTTGACTTTCCAACACTAATCCCACCTCAGAACAGCATGGAGTCTCTCCAAAATCCCAACGAACCCTTTAACCTGACATCAAAAGCCATGCGTTGCCAGCGGGGCCGCCGGACCGGGCCACACCCAAGACAGGTCTCGACACAATCCGGTCAAATTACAGCATCCACCTCCCCCTTCTCTACCCTTAAAGGGCACCTTAATATCCCCTCCACCACCTGGCTGGCATCAAAGCCCAGATCCCAGTGCTTAGCAGGGCAACATTTTTGGCTTTCATTTCCTTCTCCGCAGCGGGGGTGCAGAGGGACATGCCAGGGCCCCGGCTCAGTGTGAAAGAGAAAAACAGCGAGGTAGACAGGGAGTCGCTATTGCAGCCAATAATGTCTGTAATTTGTACACAGACTGAGGAGAGAAGAGACAAAGAAAGGCCCTCAGACACCACTCATACAGCTGAAAGCACATTTATGTATGTGTGTGTGCTTGTTTGTATTAGAGTTTGTGTGTGTGCGTGTGTGTGTAATTAGCAGCACTGTGATACAGATCCCTTGCTTGGCTGCAGGGTTACTGGACATCAGGACTCTTTCTCCTCCTTTATCGACCCCCCCACCAAACGTCCATCCCTCGGCTGCAGATGTTGGGTTTGGCACGACAACAGAGCCGCACAGAAGTGGACAGATGTTTGCACGCACACACACAGACAGGCGCGCATGGACGTGTGATGTAGAACTGCACTGAATGCGATCGCACACATGCGATCCCTTCACTGTCTGTCTTCCAGTCTCGCCTGCTGGCCCTGCGCGGTGGCCTCTGCACACCCACCATATGCTAACTGCTGGAAGAGAGCTGTAATTTGTAAATGATTTAACCTTTTAATAGAGAAAAGATGAGGTTGGCTACAGCTGAGTCCCTCTGGATGAGAAGCCAGAGAAGAAAAATAAGGATTGGAGCTGTGATTTAGACATCATTTAATTGTACTGTCCAATTATCTATGCGGTTCATGTGCTGAAGTGATTTGTCTGTTGTGCATGTGTGTGTTTGTGTGTATGCCTGAGTGTGCACTTGTTGGTGCATTCTTACTTGAGGATAAATGCGTGTGCATGCAAGTGTCTGTGTGTCTGTGTGTGTGTGTGTGTGTGGTTTTCAGAACAAGCTGGTGCCAAGGCTTAGCTGATAGGCTAATTAAGCTCACCACAGGGAATAAATGTTTCCTCTCTGCCTGCCATTTGTCACACCTGGCACGGAAATGTCACCAGGAAAAGAAACACAGGCATGCACATGCACACACACAAACACACACACACACACACACACAGTAGGCGCAGCAGACACACATGGTGGGAGAAGTGCTGAGGCGGCAGAGCTACCGCGTGAAAGTAAGTGGAGGCAGAGAAATGCAAGAGGGTAACAGAAAGAGGAAAAAGAGACAAGAGAGACACGGTGAAGGAGAAGAAGATGCAGGGAAATGAGGGAACATTATTTTATTTTTTATTTCTAAGTGTTGGTGAGAGACGGAAGGGGAAGCGGTGGGATAATGTGGCAGACAACAGCATCCCGTTGAGCCTCACCAGTCATGTTTTCATTACAGAATGAAATGTGAGTGTGTGTTTCCTTCAACTCCAGCTGAACTGAATGTATTCAGGAGGACAACACAAGATTACATAATTAATTGAGCAGCAGTGACTCTGATAAATTATGACATTTCAATCACCGTTTCACTTCTCGGAGGGCAGTTGTGTTTTGTCTTACGAATGTGGCAGTTTTATCGGCTGCTGCGGTGACGGGGGCGACGGGCCTGACCAGATGCAGGGAAGTTGCAGCAGCGGTACGTCAGGTGTCCAGGTAGCGGCGCGACATGACAGCTATTTCTTCCTGAGAAGCCAAGGCCTCTATCTTTCACTTCATCAATACGCCAACGTTTGGACCAAGTGCTACCATCAATGCTAACATCTGCATGCTAACATGCTCACAGTGACAATGCCAGCAGCGTGCTGATTTTTAGCAGGTAGAATGTTTATTCACCATCTCAGGGCCTTCACACACTGGAAGCATTTTTCTTGCGCAGTCAAATCGTCTGTCATAATTTCTGACACTGAACACAGGCAAAAAAAGTGTCTTTATCGCCGGAGCAAGGCCAATTTTTATTTTTTTGTTTCAGACTGCAAATAAAGGCATCAACCGATCATATTGCCCAAAAGTGCTAACCTGTTAATCTATAAAAGGTGCAACGTGTAAGAGTTGGCCGTCTTTCGTATTCATAGTCCAAAAAAATAGCGGGCAGTATATCACCAGAGAAACCACCAACTTCTGCAAACTAAAGCTGCAGTTAGCTAGTCAGCTCAGTTAGCCATGCAGCTAGCTGTTTAGACCAGGAGCTCAAAACAAGTGTTGACATCACTTGCACAGGAGCTTTGGACCATGACGGACCAGGGCTAGCTGGTTAGCATGCTAAACATGCTTTTCAGCACAATACATGAACAACATAACATCAGTTCCTTTCTCATCTTGAAGCGGAATGTTTTCAACCCAGTTTATTACATACTGCACCTTTAATAGTTGTTTGTTTGATGTTTTTCATCCCCCAGCACTGCTCGACAAAAGGGCAGAAAATTAAAAAGGCAGTGTTGTAGCAACCTTGACTGCTCCCTGCAGAGACAGACGGCTTCATTTGTGGGACTTCCTGACAGGGAGCTCAGCTGTGGTGTCTTCAAATCCACCACACTCCTTTGGTAAAAACAGTCAATTTACCTCAAAGAACAATGGGTTGCTATTCTACCACTGCATCTGTCAGTTAATTTGTTTGTTTCAACATATTAATACATCTTAATGGACTAAACAGTCTGCCGTAAGTATGACTTGTGAAACATTTTCGCAGCATTCTGCATATTCATGTTGTTAATTCTTCACATCCTTGGTGTGTAAAAGGCTTTATGTTTATCCCGTGAGAATGCTAACAATTGCTAATTCCTAAACACAAAGTTCAAATGAGGCTGATTGAATGTCATGGAGAAGTACTGGCCAAAATTAAATGCTGGTTCAAAAAGTGCTCTGTGACACATGGTCTGTTTCTCCCATAAGGTACAATGTTTCCTGTGTTAACTTAAGATTCCCCTCTCTTTGGTCTCTTTCAGACACACACGCACACCCACCGATAGGTGAGCTGCCTCACGCTGAAATCTGCTGTTCATTACAGGCGTGACAGCTTAAGTGGAGTGTAGCCCCACAGCCATTGTTACACCGCTAACCACCAACACAGACCGACTGCTGCACAGGACAGCGGAGCGCCACACACCTCAGAGTCCACTGGAGATTTAAGGTTGGGATAAGGAATGATGACAGAAAATTATGTAAAGCCTCCCAAGGCCGCCAGCAAACTTTTGGGAGGAATCGAGGGGGGAAAAAAAAATAGGTGTTGTAACCATCTCTTGTTAGATTGAAACAAACGACCTGCTGCTGTTGTTGTTTTGGACTGCAGCACTGAAATGGATGTCCTCTGAACAAACACCGCGGGCCTGGATTACACACACAGTGTGGGCTCAAGTGCCGAAGAGCAAACGTTCGGGGGGAGGGGGAAGGGGTGATGAGCTTCCATTTCAGCTCATTTGAAAATGCAAGAACCTCAACGTCTGTTCATTTGCAAGCCATTATTGTCCAATAGATTAGACATCACAACCCTGTTCAGCGCAGAAGTTTCTCAAAACTTTGATGGAATCCAACTTTGCAACTGAAAGTAAAGTGAGTGCTTAATGTGCAAACAGTGCGAGGCCGGATCCTGGTCTGATGCTGTCAAAGCACGTGGAAAAACACTGCGGCCGCGCAAGTCAATGCGAAGGGTCGGCATCAGGGATGCTGCACCAGACGGGATCTTTTCCTTCTTCCAGTGCTGAAATTCATGCATGCCACATGGTGTTATTTCCACGGATCACTTCAAAGGGAAGTGGAATCAAAGATCTTGTTCTTTACCAAAGCACGCTGGCATCAGAGGCTCGCCAATGCTTTCCCTTTTCATCTTTGTTCGATGGAGTCCTCTTATCTGTCTCTTGTCAACATGTCAATTAGTCATCCTTAACTAACGCCAATCTTGGTACCAGCTGTCCTTTTTCCTTCTCCTCCTCCTCCCTCCCTCCTCCTGCTGCTCAGCCCCCAACTCATTGTTCATCCCATCCCTTTCCTCCTCCGTGCTGACAATTGACAACATTTCCGCCACCACCACTGCCATCTCTAATACACACAACGCAGTTACCGTCCTGCAGAGCGCAGCAGAAACATGCCGGCCCCATATGGAGCCTCTCCCACATGGGGGAATGTATCTGGGACGGCTGGTGGAAGTCAGCGAGGATGCTAGCTGGATTAAGTTAACACACCGATGGCTTTAGCAGTGTACGATAAAAATGTGGAAACTTCAAAGGTGCACTATGTAGTGTTGCGGAAGACATTTGAACCACAAGAGAAAGATCGATTGACTGATTTTTTTTTTGTCTAAACAAAGTAAATAACAAACTCATTTCATTTTCAAGACTGAATAAACAAACTGGACAACAAAACTGTCTATATGTGGTGGACCCTGCCACCCTTCTAGTGTCTAGAAATGTCCTGGGTACTTTAGTTTCATCTGAGAACAGCCTGTTTATCCAGTATTGGAAAAGATAAATATTTCTAAGTTTGTATTTTTAGCTCATTAATATTATAAAAATTAGACTTTTATTGTGAAAAGTTAGACTTTCCTCTTTATAACTACAAAGTGCCCTTTTAAGCCGCTTAAACCGCAAGGTGGGACTATTTTGACGAAACTCGTCAGTTTCCACTCTGTCTTTCTTTTATTTTCTCGGATTTACATTTTCATTTCAAAGTTTCCTCAGGGAGACTGAAAAATTATACATCAGCCGTGTCAGACTAGTTACACACCTATCACCTACTTTTTTTTTTTTACCTGACACCTAAAACTCAAACACTTTCCCAAACTTGAAACACCATCCCTTCTCTTTTCACACACCGCTGCGCTCCACAATGCACTCAAACGGTTAACATTAGGGGAACAGCAACTCACTATGTTGTTGCGAGAGACCAATGTTCTATGCAGCAGCGATAAAGGAGAAGAAGAGCAGAAATAAGACAGTATTGGAGCCTGCCTCTTAATCTCCCCTCCTCCGGCTCAGCCTAACTGACATTTTCTTAATTTATTCCTCTCAGGATTCCAACATTTTAATTAGGTCACTCCAAATCTCCACCCACGCAGCGTTATTCCAAAAAAACTTTTTTATTTCATCGTGTTTGTCATTTGCCTTCTTCGTCTCTCATTCACTCTCTACCCTTCTCTTTTGTCGCACTTGTCAGTTTCGCTCAGCGGGTTATCTTACTAATGATGTGCGCCGCTTTTTTTTCCCGCCAAAAGTAAATACTGCAGAGGTAAATGCATAATTGATTTGTGGAATTAAAAAAATGTGCAGGTTTAAATAGAGAAATCCATTTTCAGTGTCTCTGTGGTGGGAGAAAATTACGAGATTGCCATTCAGATGCATATGCCAGTCTGTATATATTCACACATGTTTATGTAGGCCATTGGGTAAAGTGTGTGTGGGTGTAAGTTCGTCTTTTGCGTAAGTGGGTCCTTGAGACCTAACACAAAGTTCCGACGCCTTCCAGCGTGCATGCTTTTGTGTGTGCGTGTTTGTTCTCTGCTGTGACAGAAGGTGTGTTTAATGTGTAAGTTGTTCCTCGGTGTACCACGAGCCCTGGCTTATCTCCAGCCGCAACAGAAACAAGCGGAAATTACTTTTCTACAAAGCGTCTGACAAGGCAAAATCTTTTACACGTTTTCCATCGGCGCAGCAGGACATTTACTATGACTTAAATACTTTGCTGAGGGGGGTCTAACACACAACTGAGGTAAAAACCTATCTGGTTGCAATTCTCTTTTACGATCAGCCGGTAGGTTTAAACACCCTGACACGCCACGCTGACTGTCAGCTGTCGGGCGTTGCCTGTAGTCTTGGTCCTGAGTAACAGTCTTATTAGATGTGCTCTTTGCTGTGTGTTCAAGTGCAACTTTAGCGGATAGTGAGAGATCACTTTGAATCAGCCAGTTCCCATACTGTGCAATACTGTCCTTCGCTGCAGCGCCTCTATTCAGTCTCCGTCTGAATGCTCTGTTTTAGCTCCTGTCTCAGAAAAAAAGTCGCCTGCGCTCTGGTTGGTCGGCTCTCACAGGCCTGAGCAGGCACCGCCCACTGTGTTTCTACATCAGCTCTGCTTGTGTGACATCACACCTTTACAGAAGTCCTGACGGCTCAGTTGAAGGCACTGTTTCTGAATACAAGCTGTGTGCATTTGTCTGTGGATTCAGTGTTTTGATACTCTAACAGTATTTACATAGCACGTAGACCTGCTTTATAACACAAAAACAACATGGAAATATCACTTCATACAATGTAGGACCTTTCATTGTGTTCAAAGAGAAGCATCATCAGCTCGCTGCAATCACGTTCGTGCCTTTTGTTATGCGGCCTGTGTTGTATAATGACACCTTGAATGGTAAAAACAGAATTCTACCAGAGTGGTAAGATAAAATAATTAGCCAATTAGGCCCATGTCCGCCGAGTGTTTTGTTTGTGCAGAAAGCGCTGGCGGTGTGCTCGGGAGTGCTGAGATGTGCACTGACAGAAAAAATTACAAAACATTGCACACAGGTTTTGACTGGCGTCTGCTAACGCTGCACTAACGGAGGGCTGACGACACAGCTAATAACAAGCTTAGGGCGCAGGGCGATAAAAGCACAGCGCTCACCAGCAACATTCAGTGTGCGGGCAATCTGCTGCCACAAATTGACTATTCTGTCTCAGTTGTAAGAGTTTCCGATTGATGAGACGGACACGGCCAGAACGAGCTTCTCCTCCATTTGATTGGTTGCCAAGGCGATGGGTCCTCAACTCCTCATTAGAAACAGTGAGCGGAGAAACTGGTGCTCTGACACGGTCCTCAATCGATAGGTCAACTGAAAATGTATCTGCAAAAAATCATTAAGTCATTTAGGTCATCTTTTACACAAAAATGGCAGTCATTTGCTCGTTCCACCATCGCAAACGTCAATATTTGATTAGAAACAAGCAACAGAAAAAGGTCACACTGTTACAGAAATGTTTCTCTGTTTTCTATCAGCCAAATTAATTCATCAATAATGAAAATGAAAGTGTGGGGCAGAACTTGATGAGTGGTGTAGCTCTTTTCAGGATGTTTTCCTTTCTTTTCTTGACCTATGAAGAGTTAAGTGAGCAGTGTCTCTGAAATTGAGGGTTGACAGTGCTTACAGTTACCGACAGCATCAACTAAAGTATTTATAATAATCCTATAAAAACTCTTTTAGTAATACCACAGCAAGTATAGAAAACTATTATCCCAAAGCCAACCATCATCCGGTGGCACCACTGCACTGGACTTACCAAAAGATTTCTCACACAGCCCTGTTCGACACTGCGAGATGTTTGAGGTTTGTCTTTTCTTGAATGAGCTGAGGGTGAGGCGTTACCGACGAAGCAGAGAGACGGAGATAAAATAACAGGGAGATAACAAATTATTTATGTAGCTGACACACTAATCTAGTTCTTCTACATCTTACATTGTTGCCACTTCCGCTGCTGCTCTCTGACGTACAATGCTGGAAAAAAAAAACAACAGCCGGCTATGAAAGTCCCCAGGTTTCATGAATGACTGCACCAACAGACGTTCAATTAAAGTATTTCCTGGCTCAGCTTTGTCTACTTTCATTTCCTGTTATGGGGACAGGATGTAACCAGAGGAAATTCATGTCATCTACTATATGTCCATTTGCTGATACATGCACTGTATATAAATTAGTTATGAAAAGACAAGATGTTCAGGAACACAGGCAAAAGGCACAAACACACACACACACACACACACACACATATATATATATATATATATATATATATATATATATATATATATATATATATATATATATATATATATATATATATACATCTATATGTATCTGCCATTCTCATGCACCCAAAGTAGCTCATTCATTAGTGCCTTCAGTCTGTCTCACTGGTGCAGCAGAGTGACTCTCCAGTCCTCCAGAGGAATGCCACTGCCGTCCTGTTCCAACAGTCCGACCACCACCAATCAGACTTTCCTACCACAACTCCGGGCAATTCCTACTGCGATACTCGTTTGTTGTCTGCGCTCGAAGCTGATCCATAAGAATGAGTCAGAGCTACAAGGCCCAAGGATTGCTAATCCATGACCTTCTGCGAAAGATAAGCCGAGAAAGTCGGGCCCTATCTTCGCTGAACTGCAGTGAGGGTTATGAGGGCTGAGCTGTAGCCTTAGTAGTCTCATGCGCTCGAGGGTTTGGCTAAAACGGCTCTCTGCTACCGCCGGATCATGCTTCTGCGCTGCGTTGAGAAGAGATTCGGCCAGATGAGTGCAGTAATTATGTGGTTAGCCTTGGCAAGTGGTGAAGGTTAGCTGATTATTGGTACAGCTAAGGGCCCGGAAGCTGAAGGCACAGCGAGCCGGCTACAGTGGTGCACTGTGTGGCGAAGTGAAGCCAGGCTGGGGCTCAACTCCCCCTCTTGTCTGAGAGGAAACTGTTAAAGAGCCATACAGAGCCCCCTCTGTGTGTGTGAGGGTGTGTGTTTGTTTGTGTGTGTGAGATGCATGGAGAAGGAGTATCTTTACTGAGGAGTGTATGGATAGCTGGGGTTCAGTGGGTTCACCCACGCTGCGAATGGAAAGACTGCTCCTGGGTGCGTGCATGTGTGTGTGTGTGTGTGTGTGTGTGTGTGTGTGCGTTCTTTTGTGTTACTTGTGACGACCTTCATGGATAAAATGCATTCTGTAGCACCTTGCTCTGACGATAACAGTCCAAACGAAAGGCCTGACCCAAACCCTAACCTTCACAGCCAGAACAAAGACCCTGATTATAACAGAACTAAAACCCTAACCCTAACCTTGACAGTCAGAATGAAATGCCAGATCCTAACCCTAACCTAATTATAACCCTCAAACACCCTTTTTTAAGTGGTGATGGCCAGCTAAAACCTCTCTTTCTCTCTCACACACAAATCCTCCATTTTAGGACTGCACAATTAGCTGAGATAATCAAAAGGCCCAGTGCAACATCCAGCATTATAATGAAGAGCTGTGGCGCTGCAGAGATGCCCTGACCCACACATCCTGTTCTCCAGACCTAAACAAAAAAAAGGTTTGTTTTGGAACGGGCCCCAACAAATGTCACACCGTCATGACCTTAACCAGAGAAACTGTCTGCAATAGTTTTTTTTTTTCCAGTGAAAACTGTGATGCAAACAAATGATCACTCCCACGGATCGTGAAAGGCGTCGCGATCGCAGAGCGCACGCGCGACGATCAAGCGCACCAGCTCCCCCTGTTGTCACTGTGTCGGGGGAGAGATTTAATGGTTGTGTTGCCGTGTAAAACAAATTCTAATACAAAGTGACAGATCAAGCCTAATGCTTACTAGTACATACGGAAACCATATGGGCTTGTCACCATAGTAAAGACGGCTTCTGCTGTGCTAATCACTCCGACATAGCAGATGCACAGACTGAGGCATTATTGGCAAAATTAGAGCTACTCCCCCCCCTCGCTTTTTTTTTTTCACAGCGTGAAACAGCTGTCCAAAATTTGAGAGAACGAGCTGCAGAAAGAGAGAGAAAAGCGGAGAAAGGGAAAAAGCAAGAGGGAGAGGGAGGGCAGCGAGGAATAGAGCGAGGGCCAATAGCCAGACCTCGCAGCGACTCAGATCGGATCCCCCAGAGTTGAGGATTAGGTTTTGATCCAGATTTTAGGCTGGATTTGGGGCTTTTTCCTTGAGCTGGGCCCATCTGAAATTCTGGGTTTTGCACGATGATGTCATATTGTTTTGTGTGTGCGTGATTGTGGGAAACAAAGAGGGGAGAAAAAAAAAACCGCTTGCGGCCATCGCTTGGTATTCAGATCGTGTTGCGGCCGGTGCCAGCCACAGAATGAGCAGTTAGCCAGTCCGGCAGCATCAATTTGTCAGCATATCCCAACAAAAAATCCCTCTGGGACCCCTGGGAGCCAAAACAGGGCACTGGCAAGAGCACAAAGGGCCCGGGGTGACCCAGCAGGCGCTAAATACACACAGCTGCACACTGATACGACAAACACACAACGATGAACGTATCAGTCACAGAGAATGCATACAACTTGAGACAAGTGTATGACAAACGCACATATTTAGTCCCACTTAAACAACTCTCCCTCCATCACAACAACATAAACAGCACACAGCTGCAGCGCTGCATTAACAGCTGCTGTAGAGAAGGGTCAAAGGCAGTGCACGTCACGCAGCCCGTGTCCTCTGAATCATCGGCCCCGCTGCAGGCTGGGACGCCATGTGGAGCACAACACACACACACACACACACACACACACACACACACACACACACACACACACACACGCACACACACACACACACACACACACAATGAGAGAAAACTATCACCTTCCCTGACCTTTGATGTTTAGTGCAGCAGGCACACATCTCCTCACCCCCACTTCTATACACACACACACACACAACCACACAGTTGTACAGAGTGTGTACAGCCACGGGCCATCATAAACTCACAACCTTTCATCCATTAAACATAAGTAACACAGGATTTCTCTACATGATATATACAGTGTGCAGTGTGCATGTTAGACAGCACGATCCCTGCTGGAAACAAACAGTTTGATCTCAGGCATCTCGACACACACACACACACACACACACACACACACACACACACACACACACACACACTGCATTTATAATTCAGAGTATACGGAGCGGTTGTTCTCACAGGGATTATGTCCTTGCTCGATTCTTTTCTAGTCAAACAGATATGAAAAGGAATTTGCTTGGTGCCAGCGGTGTAACAACACACACCGTATAGAAAAAACAGGACGAATGTGACGGCGTGTGTACAGTGAACATGACGTTCAGTACGAGTCCAGGACCTTGAACTGAGAGGAGTGATGCACGCACTGTTAGCTTTACTATATTGGAGACAAACATTTGTTTTAATCAAATAAGTTAATGTGAGACCACTTCACCATTACATAAATGTAATAAATATGACTTAAGGTAACGTTATTATCAGGTTTTGGTCTTTCCTGCACGGTAATATACCCCGCCGCATCACATGATCCTTATGGGTGGATAGTTCTCGGTACAATGGAAAGTTTGAGCATTTAAACTAAAGTAGATATCATCACAGACGTATGAGTGAAACCGAAACACTTCCAAAGGTTTCTGACGGTTATATTTTATGCAGCAACATAATCTAGGACAATAAACCATGTGATGACGTACACTGATGTAAAAAATCTCAAGCCGGTAACGTGGAGGGTGAATTTGATTGCTCGTCACTCTTGTCTCAAATTGCCCGTCATTAAACAGTAAAGCTGCAGTGTCCTCGATGCCTGAGGTAAAGCAAATGGCGCACAAATGGCAGGCTCTCACACTTTCAGTAACACAGACAACCAAGAACCTGGATGATGACATAAACCTATTTTCAGTGATATGAATGAGCATAATCAGGTTTCACTGAGCTCTTTATAAATGTCACATCTTCAATAGGATCAGAATCAGGATAAGACTCAGTAAGAATAGCTTGACATTTTGAGAAATACCCTTATTTGCTTTCCTGCAGAGATTGAGATGAAAGAAATCGAAACCCACTTCTTCCGTCTGGGTGGAGTGTAGCTAGAGCCAGCAGTACGTTAGCTTAGTTTAGCATGAAGTCTAGAAGCAGGGGGAATAAGCTGGTCGGGGTCTGTCCAAACAAAATGCACTTGGAAGCTCTGAAGCTCGCAGTGAACATGTTGTATTTGACTTGTTTGTCCAAATTTGAAATAAGAATGTTCCTCCAACCAGGACACCAGAGATGTGGACTGGAGCCATTGTGACTTGGACTCGTGTAACGGCGTCACCGACGTGCGGCTTGAACTAAAAGTAAAAAATGATCTGGCAGTCGTCTTTGACTCTGAACTCTAAAGACTCTGGACTTGACTCAGCTTGAGACATGATGACTCACATGACTTGTCTGGTTTTTTTTTTTGTGTGTGTGTTTTCAGTTGAGTTTTTGTAGTTTTAATTCAGTCCAGCTGTCAGTATTCACAGAATAAATTCCTGCTGGTGGATTACCACAATAAAAGGGCCATGATTGTTCCATGAGATCTGCTTGATGCTCGATGCCAACATGTGTCAGAGTTTGCTCCAAGGCCTAACATGAACATGCTTTTACTACAAAGGCATTTTAATAGTTTGACAGAAGAAGCCTCTGGGTTTTCATGTGAATTTTATGTCACGGTTTAGAGACAATGTCAGTGATGGGGAGGGAAGGTTTTTGATCGACAACAAATGGAAGTTGTGCTGTTTGACTGAGTACACTTGTTTCACAGAATACCAATTAATTACAATACAAATTCAATCCAATATCATACTTTAATAAATTAAATCTAAATTAACTCGCCAGAGATCAAAAGCAAATGTTAGGCTTAAAAACTACGCAGATGCACCTCTGCGTCCGGCGTGATGATGTATCGCCAACCGCCTTTTTTGAAGACTTGGAAATACTCGTCATTCAAACATAGGTTACTTACGAAACATTTTATATTGTAGAACAAAACCTGGCAAAATCTCTTAAGCTTGTGTTGACTACATTTACATTTAGGGCATTTAGCAGACGCTTTTGTCCAAAGTGACTCTCTAACTTGTACTTCTGTAGGGCGGCTGTAGCTCAGGAGGCAGAGCGGGGCATCAGTGTGTGAATGTGCGTGTGAATGGAAGTCCATTTACCTTCTCTTCATAAAGATCGATTCTGCAGCTATGATTGCAGTGTTTGGTGGGCTTGACAGACAAACTGATTTGGGACCATAAGGACTTGAGTCGCGGGTGTGAACCACATTGTCTTGCTGCCAGAGCAGCAGGCTTCATATAACCACCGTCTCTATCAGGTACTAAAATGGAATCATTTGACATAATACATGCTATATTCTCAGTCTATTATGTAAAAAGAAAGAAAAATAAGGGGGGAAAAGGGGGCGCAGAATGGTTTTGAGAAGCTAATAAACGTCATGCTCATTAATCTCCATTGCTGCCACTGGACGTGGCGGCGGTGAAGACATAGCGCCGCTCCTTTGATTATTCTTCCCACCTTAGAGCAGCACGCTCACATCAGGCGGACGGTTACCAACTCATTACTGTCCGTCTCTATTGCTGTTAAATTGCAGTCATTTGTGTCTTTTAGGCAAATAGACGGAGTGCTAAGCAAGCAGATGTGCCCTGGCTGAATTATAATTGCCTTGACCGAATCTCTCTCTCAGCAGTTAAGACAATTACATCTGCATACTCTCTGTTCGCCTGTGAAACACGCGCGCACACGCTCATGAACACGCCAACTCGGTCACACGCGTCCCCACGAGGCGTCCACCACGGCCCGTGTTCAGGTTGGGCCCTCGTCCACAGATAAACCTCACAGAGCCACGAAGAATGTATGAAAGTTTGCGGAGGAGCGCTGTGAGACCCACTTGGCCCTACCGCCAGAAAAGACAGAAAGAAAAAAATCCTCAACATATTCATCTATCCCGTGGATAAACTGAGGAGTTACATAAAAAGATTGTTGTAGGCCTATTTGCCGGAGTAAAATGGATTGCACTCGCTGCAGTTAAGGCACGGGGGGGGGGACTCGAGGACAAAGAGTCAAATAAATAAATAAATATATAAAAAGCCCTCTTGAAAAAAGCTAGACTGGCCAATTGGGGAGAGAGAGAGAGAGAGAGAGAGAGAGAGAGAGAGAGAGAGGGAGACAAAAAAAAGAGAGAGCAGTATTGTTCTTTGTTTGAGCTCACACACACACAGACAGACACACACAAACACAAATAGAGTGCTGACACCAATAAGCAGTCAATGATTTTCCTAATGGTTCTCTTCTATGGAAAGGCAATTCTCAGGAGGACGGTTAAAGCACTGAGAGCCATGTGTAAACTCCCCCCCCACACACACACACACACACACACACACGCACACACACACACACACACACACACACACACACACGAATAAAAAGTCTAAAAATCCGTCTTGGCAAGCTCCCCTTCCCTTTAACCTCTTTTTCTCTTGACATCAGAGTGTGTGTGTGTCTCAGAGTCGATTAACCCTCTGTCTCAGTTTTTTTTTTCCGCTTTACACCACAAAGTTTTAACTTCCCTCATAATTTAACCGACTTTCCAATATTGCTCGGCTACAATTTCGTCTCTTTCTCATCCTCTCTCTCTCTCTCTCTCTCTCTCTCTCACACACACACACACACACACACACACACACACACACACACACACACACACACACACACACACGTTCCCCTCACCTTAAACAAACCGCCTGCAAATGCCGGCGGAGGGAAACACAGAGGCCTTTATGCCCTGTGAAAGTTCTATGTGGGAAAATGCACAAATCTTTTTCTTTTTTGCAACAGAAGGGAGAGTGAGCGCTCACAGGTTAAACGCTCAGTGTCTGAAATTCAGAAGTTTTTTTTTTTTTTGTTGCTTGTTTTTTCTGTTGCTCAGAAATCCGTTGAGCTTCCCACCACAGACGCGCAGACGCCTCGAGTACGTCGCAAAGAAAGAGGCATTTGACACTGTGCTCACACAATCGCCCACCCTAATTGTCTGCTCTCCCTCTGCCCTCCCCCACTACACACACACACACACACACACACACACACACTCGCGTGCACACACATTTTTTTCCCCCCTACATTGTAATTTCTGTATACCTCTGAGGCATGGTGTCCAGTGAAATGGAACAGAAACGGGAAGGATGGTTGGAGACAGATGAGAGGAGCGAGCAGTGGCAAAGACGGGGGGGGGAGAAAAGTGAAAGAGGGAGGAAATGGGAATAAAATAAGTGGAACGAGAGCAATTGACGAGAGAGAGAGAGAGAGAGACGGAGAGTGAGAGTATTGAGGGAAAGAGCAGGTCAACTCTGGCGGCGCTGAAGCGTCTGCCGAGCGTCGCTGATGTGATGGCACGATGATGATGATGATGATGGTGGTGGTGATGATTCACCGCTGGTAGGAAATCAGAGAGAAGAACGTATTATTATCAAGCAGCTCAATTACAGCGCAATTTCTCCCCAGCGGTGACAGCCTCTGCAGGGCTCCTCATTGAAGCTGATTTGGGAGGCCTGCGGCGTCTGAAGGACCAGCGTGCGACCCAGCGGCGCGGCAAAGACACCAACACCCCCCCCCCCACAAAACACCCCACTCGAGACAGGGAGACGAAGAAGAGGCAGGAGGGGACAACCGGGGGAGAGGAGGAGTGGCGGCACGCAGGGATGAAGAGGGTGAGGAAGTAGTCAAGGGGGAAGGATGAGAGCGCGACGGCGTTCGAGCGCTGCGCCCCGCGTTAAGATCGCAGCATCTTCACGCACTTGAGGGCGCTAGGCGGAGAAAGCGGAGGCAGACAGACAGGATGGACAGACAGACAGGACGGACAGACAGACAGGATCTCAGTCCACCGCTGATGGAGACGAACACCTGTTCAGTAATGAGTACCAGCTCTCCGGCTGGTCCGGGTGGTGAATATGAATACTGAAGAGCAGCTATTCATGTGGTGTTCAGGGTGTTTTATAATTTTATTTACTCTCAGGGTGTGTGTGTGTGTGTGTGTGCGCGTGCGTGCCAAGGTGGAAGGAGCTGGGTGATGGACCTTTGTGCAAGCCTGTGTGGGGGAGTGTGCTTTTTTTTTTTTGCGATGCAGGAAGGAGAGTATTTTATGATTTTATGCATTCTGTAGGTGTGCGCCTTCAGCAGCACAGAGGACGGGCTGGAGAGTGTGTGTGGGAGAGTGTGTGCACGTGTTTGTTTTTTTTTGTATTTTTTGTATTTTTTTTTCTTTTTTTTTTTCCTGCAGGTGTGTGCATCCCAAAACGAGCCCGTCCAGGTTTTCTCCAGTGCGCCCTCCAACATCCCCATGCAGCTCCCACATCTTCTGGTGTGACGTATGTTCCTTATCTGCCTTCTCCACATTGGCTGAATCATTTAAAAACCAAGAGGCTATTTTTTTTACAGCTTGGTACCAATATCAAAATGATGCTTTTTCTAAATATATTTTACTTGGAGGCACATCAACATTTTTTTCTTCTTCACATAACAAGCCGAAGTTACGAAATGTAGAACTTGTTAAAACAGGAAGAGGAAGTGCCTGATCAAAGACTAAGTCGGTAAGATTTAAAAAACCAGAACAGACATTCAGTTAAGTTACATAAGGTACGTGACAGTTTTTCGATACTCTGGGCTACTGGCACGTTTTGTTTGATGTCGCACAGCGGCTGGATCCGTGTTCGTATTCATGTGATCTCGCACATCCATCTTGCCGGCCTTGAACGCTACAGGCTCACACTCTGGTTTCGGAACATGCGGCATACTGTGAGGACCTAGCAGATGATGTATCGGTTCTGAATATTTGAAACTGTTCCTGCAGTATCTGTACACCAGTACCAGCTGGACTTCCCTTCTCTTTCCTCTCTCCGGCAACTAGCTGCCGCCCACACGTTCAGTTTTGTCTAAAGAGAGAATGTTTCTGAAAAAAGAGTGTGACATCTAATGTTTACTACAGTCATTCTGCTGTTCTGTGGTTCTTGCCAGGAAGGTATAATCTTGTTGTAATCATCTTTTGACAAAAATCTCAAATGTTGTGCCCTCATTGCTGTGTCAACGTTTCCCCAGAGTATCAGAAACGGCCGTGAATATTGATATTTGTTATGGCGGCTCCTCAACAGGTAGGCATAGATGCTGCGAGCATCAGAGCTGGAGACTTCATGTCATTGAAAGAAGAGCAGAGGACTTCTTCTTACTTCTTTTTAGTTATTATCCTAGTTAGTTATTATTTATTTGTATGTATGTCTCTTCGCTGTAAACTCTTGAGCGAAAAAACAAACAAACACTGTTATACATTTAAATAAAATCCGAGCAGTTCCTCTCAGGAGAAGAGTCTCATAGTTGTTTGATATTGTGCAATATTTGATCATGTTTAATGTCGTCCCAGCCTACCAGTGGTGTGTGAGCATGTGATAGATAGATAGACGTTGACGGACAGATGGTTTTGTCAAACTTTTTGAAAGTGGCTGCTCCTTACCAAGCAGTTTCCAAAGATGAATTCCCAGATGGCTGCAAAAAAAAAAAAAAAAACATCTGGTGCATCAGGTCACGTTTCAGTTGCTACCCCCCCCAACAAAAACATCGTCCAATACAGAGCCCTGGTGACACCGTTACATAAGATCGAAATTTTAAATCACTTTTATAAACAATTCTTGGCATTATGATGATGATGATGTCATCGGCAGGTCTCCGAGTCTGTAGGGCGGAGTAACGTTATGAAACAACGTAAGTGTCCACCACTCCGAAATGTTATCCAGACGTGGACAGTACAACCAAATATGTAACAGAGGCAAGTGTCCGTCGGGGGGGGGGGGGGCTCCTTCCAATCACAACCTATTCAGAGGAGTGAACTGGGATTATTGGGCAGAATCCCTCAACCGTCCCATCCCAGTGTAATCCTAAATTAGAGCTCCTACTTAGAGATGCTTGATAAAAACCAGCCTGATCAGTTTCTTGGCATCGGCTCACCTCCGAACTTCACCAACAGAGGGGAAAATTAAAGAGCTGATCCTCGCATTCGTGGAGGCCATTTGGACTTGGGTTAGTTTCCAGAAGCGGTCTCCAGCCAGGCGCAGTCTTTGCCAGCCGGGCCCGAGCCTCGCTAACAAGCCTTCAAACCAAAACCCGGGTTCCCCCGAGGATTACGCTGGGATTTGAGTCGACGTCGGATTTGTAGCAGGGATGAGACGTTTATCTTTTCATATCCACCCCGAACGCTCCCCACCCCTCTCCCCCCCAACATTTCCTCCACCAGCTTTCTACTGTCTCACATATCTGTCCGTCTCATTCTCTGCCTGTCTCCACCTCCGTGTCTTTCTTTGTCCTCTCACTTTTCTCTTTTAATCACAGATAGAGACAAGTCTTCTGGACTGTTGGCATTCAGCTCTAGTAGCGAGGGGAAGGGAAAGAAGGAGGCGGAGGAAGAAGAGGAGGAAGGAGAAGCAGAAGAAGAAGAAGAACAACATCAAGACAAGAGAAGAAAAGCGCTGCTGTCAGTTCCTCTCCTCTTGCTCCACGGGGCTGGAAGGACAAAAGCTTTCCCTGACAGGCCGGATCACCCCTATCTCTGCCGGGCCGACGCGTCATCACCCCGTGTCCTCGCCACGCTACCACGTACCCTTTTCTGTTTCTGTCACAACCCCCCCTGTCTTATTAGAATAACACAATTCGTGGGGATTAGTGTATGGTGTGCTGAGGAGGAGATAGCAAGGCAGTGGCTCACGCTCAGTCTCATTACTCTGCGTGGGTGTGATTACATGTTCATGTGCATTTGGGTGTTAGACGCGGATCAGCATGTCGCATGTCTGTGTCGCGGCGATTTCTCGGAGAAGTGGGCAATCTACCGCGCGCTTCCCCGACGACAAGGCTGTCAAGTGTTTTTTGAGTGCGATGCGACCATTATGTTCGCGAGACAAGCACAAGGGGCTCCATTATAGATCCTATAGAGGCCGCGCACGCCAACAATCAAGGCTGAAACATCAGCGACAAATGCAGCTCCTCGTCCTTCTCCACCTCCCAGCACAGTGGCCAACACAGCAGGGAGACGTTTAAGTTGCTTCATAGGGAATTGTACGTGTGTGCTGAAACACAATTAAAACACTGGACCTTCTGCTGGCTGTAAAAACATAATGTTGAGTTGTGTTTCATCCTCATAAGGAATCAATGAAAAAAAAAAAAAGCATTTGTTGAATTCATTCATTTGTTTGGAGTTATGAGAAACTGCACTTAATGGCTTGAAAGAAAATGTATTCAAATATTCCTTTTACTCATTATCTTAAAGTCACCCGAAGTTTGGTTCAATTATCAAAAAGATACCGAAGCATTTATCTATTGCAGCTTCACACACTGAAGGTGCACGATGTAGATTCGGAGAAGAAATTCCAAAATCCGAATTTTGATATTTGCAATATAACTGAGTAATATTTATCTTTTTGACAACTGGATACACAAGCCGTTCTCAGGGGAAAATCATGTCCCCACTGTTTGTAGATGGAAGGGCGGCAGGGTCCGCCACACATAAACAAAGTAAAAGAGAATGAAATTGTGTTGTCCTTTAAGGTCAGTTTGTTTGTTCAGTTTATTCAGTCGTGAAGACAAAGATAATTTCTTTATTTAGTTTTCGTTTCGGCATAATAATCAGTCGATGGAGATCTTTCTCTTCTGGTTACAAATTCTGATTCTTCCCCAAAACAACACAGTGCACTGTTTAGTTTGTAACACACACTCGCTGTTACAAATTTTAATTTGTTGAGCCTCAGCCAAGTTTTATGGGGCTTTAAATTCAATTTTCTTGCTTGAAATTCATTTGTTTTTCAGTTCAGATTAGGCTCTGAGACTCATGCCGTGTGCATGGACTTAAAAATAAAAAAAGCCGATCATATGCTACTGTGAGACTTAAATTTCACAATCTTTTCATTTTATTTTCATTAGTTCTGAATATTGTACCTGGGGACCCATATCACATTCATCACCCATATCACAAAGCCCAGTTGGCTAAAGAAAAACCAGAACCAGTAGGTTCTCCCGTGTTCAGAGACTAGATCTCGGAATCTTTGATCAAAGTTTAATTCCACAATAATCCTATTAAAACTCTGACAACTGCACTCAACGGATGCCCATTGAGGATTATATTTTTAAATAAAACATTTATTTTTAATTGATCTGCTGAGTGTGCAGTGATGATACATTCGAGCGGACTGTTCAGTTGGCACTGATCTGTTTTCATAAAATACAACAGATCTATTTAAAGGGATAACACGGCAACTACTAAACAGCAAGGGAGCTGAGTGATTGACCTGATAACCCCTCCATATGGTGATGGTCTAGTCCAAACCTGTGCGTGTGTGTGTGTGTGTTTTTGTGTGTGTGTGCAGCCTTTTAGCTACGCGCTAAATATCAACATGGATACCAGACTTCAGATAAACCTAATTCAGCCCCCCCAGCACCACAGCCTCGCCTTCCCATCTCTCCCTCTATGTCTCTCTCCCTCTCTGTCTCTCTCTCTCTCAGGGCTGTCTGCTAAGCCTCTTACCTATGGGATTATTGGCAACGCTAGGTATTATATAGCTTCATTCATCTGGATGATGCGTTATTAATGTGTTGGGGAATGAAACCATCTGTAACGGCGGCAGAGGATGATGGGAGGATGAGGGGAAGTTGGGGGGGGGTAGGCTGTCTCGCAAAGGCAGGAGAGACGGCTTGGCTGGAGTTGTGCATCGTTGTGTGTGTGTGTGTGTGTATGTGTGGGGGGGGTGACACAGAGCGACGCAACTCTAATTGGTGGTAATGGCGAGGTTTGTTTGAATAGACGTGACAGGAGAGAGATGAACAGTTGTTATGATCTTTGATTTTGCAGTTTTACAGATGAGGAGCACAAAGGCATCAAGCAGAGCTCAAAGCACAAACAGACGTGCAGGCACACACACACACACACACACACACACACACACACAAACATGGACCAACAGTGGAGAAAGGACAGTAAATTGCGTCTTTTAAGCCCCTTTCAGATGAGCACATTACTCCGTAAATGTACTGTCAAGAAAAAAGACTTGTTTCTCCCGGCTTTGCCCCCTTTTCAGACACGGCATCTGGAACATTTCCATGTTCATATATCTATTGAAGTAACGGGTTCAGGGCTTTTAAACACGCAGACAGGTGACAGATTTTAGAAAAAGAAAAACATGAATAAATGAGCAGATATTAGAGGTTTAAGGATCATGTCTTTGTCCATCTACAGCAACGTGGAAGTTGTATTCCCTTTACGCTGCTATTTTTACTGGCGGAGTGCAGAGGATGTGTTGCAGCCTGAGGAGGGACGCCATGGTCCCTGCAGTCACCAGAGCTAGACTCAACCGAATCCCTATTTTTGACGATACTCTCTACCACTAATATGAAAACATCTAATGAGGGAACAACTTTTGGCTGGTTCGTTGCAGAATCTTTGGCAAGGAGCTGCTCGGGAGGCTCAAGGTGGCCCAACATATTACTCCAACCGGTGGACCGATGGGGCTCAAAATTTAGTCAAAATTTTACCTTCATTTACCCGTTACCAGATTTATTTGATACATTCAGTTACTTTCAGGAATCATTTTATTTTATTGGGTATAGGTTTTTAATTGGGATGTGTTACCAATCAGATAGTGTTGTGGGCGGGACGCTGTGCAAGAGGATGTTGAATCAGAGCCAAATTAAACATTTTTAAATTAGTTTGTTTTATCGGTAATCTGACAGGAAAAAAAAAATAAATCACAGATTCCGATGTTGAAAATGTTGAATATCCGCCCCAGTAATCATCTTGGTCAATCCCTAATGTTGATTCTCTGTTTAGTCTTTCACCCATCTTAACACTTCTATTATGGAAAGGCTTAAATTACAAATTCAAAGCTACACTGCTTGTGCGATCACTGATTCACCTAAACAGTAACAGTAAGTGATATTTTTAAAAAAAAACCCTTGTCAAAATTCATCACATTGCCACAACAGTGTTCTCACAATACTGACATTTTTAACTTGGATGAAATATTCACTGATCAATAGTCACTAATAACAACAACGCAGCGCGTAACCTGAGTCTGTTCGAGCATTAAGAGAGAGTGGGAAAGCGCAGACGCTAACCACATATCGATAATGCAGAAAATGAGTACTGAAGTTGTTATTTATATTTTGAGTCGATATGCGTTGACAACAAAACAATATCTTCCATAAAGCAGAGGAAAGCAGCAAATCCTCAGCCGAATCATTTTGCGGGGGAAATGAGAGAACAAGAATGAAAAACATTCACTCAGTTTAGCTCTGTGATAATTACTCGTGCAGGGTCGGTGTATACTGAACCTCGATAACCTTCTCAAATTGTTTTTGTACACTCACTGCTTTGTTGGAGTTCTTGTCTTCTTCTTCTTTAAATTGGACATCCTTGTACTGAAATTTCAAACCATTTCCGCTCCATTCTTCATGACCGCATTACTTTTCGAGCACCTCTTGAGCAGAAAACCGTACGCGTTGTGCAGATGTTCAACTCTCAATGCACTGTTTGCCATCAACTTGATGATGCAGTAACCCATTCGCCCTATTAAATTATAATATGATAATGGAACTTGCTCTACTCTCATCTCTTGAGAAAGAGTCAACATAATTGGCAGGGGCTGTGTGAGTCATGCCGGCGTGTTCTCTGCTCCCCGAGCGTACGCGTGGTGTTTCTAACATCGTGACACTTGCTGAACAGTTGAAAAGGTAAGTCAGCGGTGAGGACGGACGGGGTCAGAGAGAAGAGGCTGCAGTACACATTACACAGATACCACACTGAAGAGGCCTGCAGCACATTCAGCACCTGTGCTAGAAGGGCTGTTTCGCAGGCAAGTGTCCGCGTTGTGATGTCTGAGCTGCTATGGAGACCCAGACGTCCAATGTACAAACTCTACACAGTCTGAAGTTCTTGAGATTCCATACCGACGCTGGTATTTTGCATACGAGCAGGCAAAACACAGCAGGGTTTTGGATGTATGCCGCATTATGGGAATATCGAAATGTTTTTAGCATTGCAAGTTTTTGAGGGATGGTGTCATGTATACAAATTACACTTCAACATCAAAGTGTCTTGGGTTTTTTTTTTTTTTTTTCTCCGATGCGTCTCTTTCAAGTCTGAGGTGCACACTTCCTCCCTCAGATCTCAGTATGTTCCCACCTCTCTCTCCGAGACTAACGGCACTTGAAAAAGAGGCTCTCTGTGTGCGAATCCACAACGACAGATGGATGGACTGATGGGCAGGCTGTACTTTACTTTTCCCTCATTACAGGTTTTACTGAGTAACACTTTATTGGTGTAATGATTGGGACGTTTGACATTTTTAAATCACACAGTGCATCTTCTGGGGTGTCTCTGGACTGTAATTATGTACGTTCAAATGTCTGTTTAAGGCAGAGCAGCTCACACTCTAAGACGATTTACTTTTGGGGAGTGCCAATTTGACTGCCAATTGCCAAAGTGGTTTGCTATGATACAAAAACCAGCATTGACAGTGACTGGCACATGTAATGGCGCTGGAACAAACTACAGCGCCGGGAACGCACTGTGACAAAGAACTGAATCCAAATGACATGGGAAAGGTGAGAAAGGTGGTTATGTTACAACACGAATGAAAAGGCATCCAGGGAATGAAAAATGAGAAGGCTGGAACAGAACAGCACACTTTCGTAATACGCCTCTGAAATATACGGGCTGAATCTGGGCTGTCACTTTCAAAACATGAAGTTTGAATGACAAGTTCAAATTAATTCGAACACAAAACATATTGTCATATTATCTGTTCAGTGCAGCTTGCTAGTTTAATCCATTTTAGTTTAGCTAAGGACAGCAACTGCAAGATGCAACTTTGTTGTGTACTCCATTTTATGTTGGCAAAGAGAACAACAACAGCCTAACATTTCTGAGGGGAGCAGGGTATATATTGAATTTGAAAGTCAACCACATTAAAAACCAAATATCAGATGTTCTGTATAATTGTAGTCTAATTCAGTTCAAAGCTAGGTTATTAGTACAGTCATAAGCTATGACCTCATCACAGCATATGTTGTAACACAACGCGCCAACTCAAAAAACGAGTGATTAGGAAGAAAAGGATTTTTCATTCAGCATGTTACTATAAATACATGTGTGTATGTGGGTGTGATTGTGTGGGGCTGCTTCCCTGCATCTACGTACATACATATTTTTGAGTGTGTGTGTGTGTGTGAGTCAGCACTGTGATTATGGACACAGTGGGATGAATCACATTGTGGTTGTGGTGATGGCTGGAGAATAGACTGGTAGCAACAATAGATTTTAGCAGAGCCCCTGAATGCAAAACACATGTACAGTGCATTGTTTCTTGAACTGCACATGACTGCAATTTCAACGATAATCCCAGCAGGGCCGGAGTGTTCGCTGAGATATTTCACTCTCGGCCCCTTTACTGTTAATGCTGACCGTCTTTAGCGAACATCTTAGAGCTCATTTATTCTCATTAGCTCCTGAAAAATAAGCTTCAAAGACTCTGATTGCAGCATAAGTAGCCATCACTATTTGAGAATAAGAAGTGTTATTTAAAGTTATGTAAGAACAGTAAAGTTGGGCTATTTAAAGTCACATAAAGGAACCCCCACAGAGCTGGTGGTGAGACAGGAGCCGGAGCCTTTGTTCTACTTTTTCGCTTCTTTAAATTCGCTCTCCGAAAAAATATCTCCTCTCAGTCACAAACCGCTCAAGTAAAATATCCGCCCAGTGGCTCTCGTATCTTTGTACGTCTGCAGCAAAGCCAAGTGAGCCACTGCGGGTGAACATCTTTATAATAAAATACAACGCTTGTCACGTACGCTCACCGCACGGTGGAACCGCGCGGTGAGCGCACATATTCAGGTGATTTGTAATGCCATCTTTGCCACAGGAAACCATTAGGGAAACTCAGTGTAATGGAAAGTGTGTACATCGGGAGGTAATGTTTCATTTAATGCCATGACTAACTGGGAAACTCTTTTTGCAACATGTGTGAGCTGGACACCCGCTGGGCACACGGGGTTCATGACAGTATATGACCACGGCAGCAGATGGAAGGAAAAAAAAACGCTGACGACCAGATGTGAAGCTGGGAGCCAGACGCCTTTTTTAAAGCTCGCCTCACTCTCCTGCCGAAGGTAGATTGGTTTAATTCTGGCACTTTAACAGTTTCTTTCTTTCTTTTTTTTTTTTTTTTCCTTTTTACATCCACCAGCACCGCCTTAATGAGCACCTATTAATAATAATTGTGATGCTATCTCCTGTAATAAACTGATGTCAGGCACAACAAGACAGACTAATTAATAAGTGTAAGACATTTTCTGATGTGGGAATATGCAACAGGTAGCCACCGCCTGCGTGAAATCACTCGCAGAGAATAGTATCATTCATTCGATTATATCCAGATGTATAAAGGCAGCGGAGATGGGAGCAACAATGACTAAACTGCACTGCAAGGAAAACATCGTGTGCTCTCGAGCAGCATTTCCCTCAAGAGACACAACAGGAGACAACCACTAATGACAAGTGTAGCTCCTGCCTGCTGGGATGACACATCCAAAGCTATGCATAATGTTTCCGTCCAACGCGAGCTATCACATAGAAAATTCTGTTATTGTCACACTGTAGCTTCTGGCTCGTTTTTATTCCAGATCAAATCAAAGTGCTGCTCTCTCTCCCTCTCTCCGTCTCTCTCTCTCTCAGGCATGGTGCCTCATATAGCATCAGTTGGCACTTATGCGTCACCCTTAGGCTGGACAGCTCTGCCTTGCCAAGCCACGCACACACACACACACACACACAGACACACAGACACACAGACACACAGACACACACACACACCACCCACTTGGGGAAAGAGAATGAAAAGGCAGTGATTAACCAGTTGAGGGAATGCATGTGGCCCAGGGTGACCCGTTGAATGTTAAGAGTCCGGGGGCCACAGAACTGCAGAGAGGGGAGTCAACAGTCTGACAGGCAGGCGGGCGAGTCGACTGGCTGGTGGACTGACTGGCATACGGGGCCGCGTGATGTGCCTCGCGGCGATGGGGATTGGAAGCCCTTCTTTAAAAGGTCACGGGTGCAGATCCACAGTGTGTTTTAATAGCGGAACGCATTGGGACAAATCGGTGTTGACGCGGCGTGAATAGGTTCTGACACAGCTGAGCCGCGGCTCCTGTTATGTCACCGCATTACTCATTTATTTACAAGCCTTATTGGGATGTCGCAGTAATTCCATGCAACAAACACCAAAGGTGCACCGTGTCGTTTCAGGAGAAGAAATTGTTAATCTCTTCGTTTTCATGACTAAACAAATAAAAACGAGCTGACCTTAAAGGAGAACAAAATTGTTTCTATGTGGCGGACCCTGCCACATTTCTGGCTGGATTCTTTCCTCCGAGAACAGTTTTATTCAGTAATACGTCTGAGTTTGTATTATTACGTCATTGCTATCGAAAATGTGACAATTCTGAGTTTGAATCCCTTCTCCAAAACTAAATAGTGCCCGTTAAAGATTTACAATATTAACTCAGGAGACTTTGAGTCCCTGCGGAGCTCTTCCAGGTACACTTTGTGCGAGGATTTCTCCAGCAAATCAAATATAACCCCGTCCTTTGCGTGACTTTGGACTGTGGAGACGCCGGCAGGTGGGACGAGCAGCCCAACCAGACCGAGGCGAGTGAGTCACTATCAAATCTGCAGAGGAGACAGATGATACAGTGCCCGGCTCCAAGTGACTGACAGAGCGCAGAGGCCACAGTGTATCATGCTACATCAGAGCCGGTTATCTACTGGTTGCATGGTGGCAGAAGAGTGGGCTCCAGTTGAATGGCTGGCAGCTTTGTGGAAAGGGGTGGCGGTGGCGGTGGTGGGGGATGCTGCTCGCCTGCCAGGGACAACTGCGTCCAGTTTCTTCAGGGCAACTGCGTGAGAGACCACGCAAAGTGAGAAGCCCCAATTCTGGAGAATTTAATTCTAGACATTAGGCTGGGCAAATTAATGGCATGCTGGGAACCTGCTCGGTGCCTGTAGCCTCCTGGGCACAGGGAGCATGAGTGGAGTCTAAACATTTTTGGATTTTTGTTTAAGGGGGGGGCAGCTCTTATATTTCGAAGAGGCAACACATGACATCCTCTACTTCTGAACAGACACAATCGCCACAGGCTATCTTTAACTCCATTTGTTCACTTCCATTAGATTTCCTCCACAATCTTGACCTTTTGCGTCTCGCGTTGCCACCACCAATAAAACTCTCGGTATCTCCGCAAACTGCAGATGGCTCTAATCTTTGTGCGCTCATCAAAAAAACAACTCCGCAAATTAGGTTACGTTTCAATCTGGCCTTGCTCACAGACGGCGCTTCTGCTGAGCCGCGCAGCTCCTGTGCTGGACTTACAAATGCCAAGCGGACCGTGACAGTTCGTGGCGGCAGCCCGGGCCGGTGCCTGCGCCGCCTCGTGAGGAGGATTTGCCCCGCCGCGCTCACCGCTCCTCCCCGGGAGTCAACTACACCGCTGAGTTCAGACACTGAGCCCGGAGTCTGGACTCGTCCAGACGGCAGGCGCTCAGCGCAGGATGCTCGCTTTCCTCCCTTGCGACAGTGGAGCTCGCTCTGCCTCAGACAGCCCATCGTGTCCCCGGCAGGCAGCCTCCGTGGACAGTGACAACAAGCAAACATTCATTCATTTTGAGGCCCGGCCGTGCGCTTGTTGCCCCCCTGCACCCCCACCCCCTTAAAAACAAAAATCTAAATAATCGCACACTGTAAGATGTGCTGACCTGCCCGCCAACCCCTCCGGGCTCCATCTCCCGGGCGAGACAGTGTGTGTGTTTTTTCAGCGGGGATGTGATGTTAATGCATCGGCTGCGCCTGCGTCTGTCTTACCGGCTGCTGTATGTGACGAGACGTCCCCTTCCCCGGCGGAGGAGGAGGATGCTGCCGCTGCCGGACCCCGTGCTGGAAATAGTCGCTGCCGGCGGCTTTGTTGCCCGCGACCCGGTCCCTCTTCTCCCGCACGCTGGCGCCTCCGTTCTCCCTGTCTTCGCCGGAGTCGAGGCTGCTGAAGTTCCACACAATCAGCGTCTGCACCAGCAGCACCGTGAGGGCTGCTATCAGGGCGGACCGCGACCGGCGGGCCAACCTGCGAGCACACAAGCCGCCAACCATCTTCGCACCGGGCTGCACGGAGCTGGAGGACCGTCTGTGGCTGTGCGCAGCGCGACGGGAGGAAGGAGTGGAAGTAGAGGGAGGACGACGAGGAGGAGGAGGTGGTGGTGGTGGTGGTGGTGATGCTGGGGGAGGAGGAGGGAGGGAGGCTGAGCTTTTTACAGTGGCGGAGGCGAGGAGGAGCGTCGAGGAGGAGAGGCACAGGGCCACCGTGTGGCGGAACAGGCGACGGAGAGGAGAGGAGAGGATGCTCAAGGCGGCCGCGAAACCGTCTGTTCTCTAAATTATAGCCTAAATTCACATCTCTTCAGGAGGGGGTTCCGTTAACGACCATATACCTGCAAATGTTGAAATTTGCAACACCCGAAATCCCCATTAAAGGCAGCAGGCAGCAGTATTAGCAGGCCTCCAGGGGTCTGTACACACATACTGAGCACAACAGGGGCGCAGCGAGGAGCTCTGTTGCCTCGGGCACCTTTGGACCAATTCAGACCTGACTGAACGAAATATAGTCGTAGTATAGTCGCTCAGTGTGTCAAGAGAATCTCCATTTTTATACACCGCACTTGCCGGACCCCAGCTGGAATCCAGCAGCAAAATTAAATTTTCCTTTCCTGCCTCACATGATGTACGTTACAGCTGTGCTGTGTACAGTAGCTGCTGTGAATTCAGAGATGTGGCCCCTGTGACGCCCTCCCTAGTCGGGTACTGTAGGCTGCCAGCTGCCAGCTGGCAGTTTGAGGAGGGGCGACGGGGGGGACGCCATCCTCACCATCACCCCCGAGACCACTAACAGGCAGGACGCCGACTGGATCTGGACCGAGACGAAATCGCATCCATTAATTATTGAGGATGATAACACTTTGACAGAGCATTTCTATTTCAGCTGCTTACTTTTGACTTTAACCTTTGAGCCTCACAGACCAATGGCATGCATAGTAAATCACTGACCTGATGCTACCCGACTAATCAATACACCGACAAAATGAAATGATAGAATATTTCAAATGGTCCTGAATCATAATGCAGGTAAAAATTATGAGTGAATTAAATCTTATCTTTCTGGACCTTTGTGACTTTTAATTTAGCAGGTAGCGAATAACTGTGGGCAACTCTCTACCCAGTGCTCTGAGCCACTATTAAAGCTGACAGTTAAATCCCCTGGTGAAAGACTTTGTTGTTTGGTGTTCACACAACACAATTATCACATATCTCAAACTTTAAATAACGTTCACGTTAACATCCGAGCCGTGAATAAGACCTGAGCACTCTGAATGCTTCTGTTTTACCTGAGGTGCCTGCAGACAACACAAACATGCCTCACATCAGCCAAATACAACCATTCAGCACAGTTAAACCCTAATGAAATGGAGGTGTTTGATTGTTTAATCCACAGTATTTTAATCCTCGCATAACACAAGAGAGATAGTTAATACATGTACGGTACAAAAGAGCGGACGGAGAGAAATTCAAAGAGGTAATTTCAACAAACAATGGACATCGGTTCTCATGGTAAAAAAAACAATTATAAGTGGAGATTTGAATTCCATTTTTCTAGTTAAGTTTGAACATGTGGTTCAGCTTAAGCTCCAACACCCTGTGAGCTGACCTCAGACATGATCAGAGAACCGATGGATTTGAACTGAATCAATGAATGAATGTAGAAAAAAATTAGAATAAAATGCACTTATTTGAAGTTATCAGATTTTAATTCCTTTTACTGATATGATAATAGCTGTCTGCTCCACAAAAAAACAAAATGATTGCAATGTAACATGGAAGGTGCTGTTTGACAGAAGTGGCCAACCGGTGAATTCATACTCCAAACAAATAGAGGGCAGCATATCACCAGAGTAACTGCTGCTTATGTTGAATGTTTAGCTACTTAGCTCAGTTAGCTGTGCAACTAGTGGCCCGGATTGGTGTTCAGTAAACCAGGTGATTGTTTTTGTTCACACAGCCTGGACGGTTAGCTGGTTAGCGTGCTGTAGTACTGTAATAGATATCTCCGCAACACAACAGGGAGATGTCATGATGTCAGAACTGTTTCTTCACATTCTGTTGAGAATTTAAGTACATTGTTTATGTATTAACTAGACTTCTTACATATTGCACCTTTGAATTGTAACAGGTAAAATACGCAGCTACAACAGGGAGGGATCTGCTCCCTCACAAATGTGACTGGGTTTATTGCACCTCAGTGCTCCAAAAAGACCTCGTGTTCAATAATTTCTGTGTGCCTAACATGATTAAGAAGATGCCACTCAAACCCTGGATTTGTCACTGAATAGCTCAAGTAGAATAATTTCTCTAGCCTAGGGGAGGACATCTTGTAAATAAATCCACGTTGAACACCGAGCCTCCCTCAGGATATATACTTGCTGAAAATTCCTGCATCGAATTCTGCGCTCTGTATGTAGATCAGCTTGTTAGTCTTGACCACAGATGGTAATTACCAGGAAAAACTACAAGACATCTTAAAATGATGATTTCATTCACACATGAGACTGTCTGGCACTTGCAGAGAGTTTGTGTAGGAGGCTTCATAAATAACTTGCAAGTCCTACTCCGAGGTGGGAATATTTTTAGTCCAATCAAACTTTAAGCTCAATTCTTCAGAGTGATTCAGAGATGCTTGTTAAAAAACGCTTCCTGAGCTCTATTGAAATGCAAACACCATGAGTAACAGAGATAGCAGAGCTTCTCTGGCTGACACGCAGCACAACACTTCACCTACACCGAGGAGGTAATTTTGGTTTTGCTTCCTGGGTTTGTACAGTAGCACGATGATGTGTTGACGCTGCCAAACTTAAGACCTCAGCCTTTTATAAAGAGTACAGGAAACAGCCCGAAGAATTATCTTAAACTTTGACTTATGAGTCAAGAAGTTCGTCTGAAAAGTAAGGCTCGGGCACTTTGTATGGAGTGCGAAAATAAACTTACAGCTAAATCTGTGACTCAACTACCGACGGCAGTGACTCCAGAGTGTTGTAAAATAGGGACTGAAGTGATGTCGACCAAAAACGCTCTCCCCTAAGCACTGAATCAGCCAATCGCGGGCCTCCAAAGGTTATGTGTCAGGGCTGCCTCACACCATTCATCATGGTTTAATGCTCACCCCTGAAAGCCCACTCATCACTCGTTATATCCGGGGTTACATATTCCTCAATAGACTGAAGGACAAGATAGTTTATACTGCGGGATGGGATATTTTCCCATGATAATCATTATGTAAGACTCTCTACTTGGAGTGCTGCTCACATAAATAAAATTCTGGCTGCTTTTTTGAAAATCACCCAAAGTTTTGTTGTTATAGTCCCGTCAGTGCACACAGTTCTTTTCATCAGTCATCATTATAGACGACATATCGACACGGTAATGTATGTATGTAACTGTACTGACACAATTTAACATGTCATGATCTTGGTGATTTTCTTTTTCACTTCTGTTGAATATTGCCACATGGTGAATCATCTCATGGCTTTGTAATTTTACAACCATCCACTGGACTGCCGGGACACAAAAGACCAGGATGTTTTGTGGGACACGCTCAGCTCTCAATATGGCCTCGAAGACATAAGAAGAATTCTTCATTCATTATGGGCAAAGCGCACTTGGCGCACCAACTCGGTGGTGCAGAAAGACACGCTTAAGAACTCAATATCTTTTTGACATTGTTGAGTCTGTGGGTGACTCCAGCCAAGGTTATCACGCATTTCATGCTCTGCTACATCTCTTTTTATGCTGAGAATAAGTCTTAACATTTAAAACATTCATGCATGGCAAGTATTCTTGATTTCAATTGGATTAAAATTAATGACATCATTTCATTATGTGGCACCGGTGATAAAACTACCCCTGAGAGGATGCTGCAGCACAAGCCCTCCTGACTGACAACAGCACTGCTGTGACTCAGAACACAAGCACATCTCTGGACCGGGATGCGGCTGCTATACTTCAGGAAAGTCTGAACAACACCTCCTCATCTCTACTTTATAATTTTATCTTGTATTTCCCTCCAGCTGTCATACACACAAAAGCAGAAGGGTTTTTGGCCATAGGCATGCATTAAAATATCCCATAGTTATCTCTTAAAGGTGCAATTTGCAGGAGTCTTACTTCATAACATTGAATAATTAAATAAAATAATCTACAGAATGTGAACAAATCACAGATCTGATGTTACAATATGTCGAAGACGTCTTTTTTGTTGCGTTACAGAGATATTTATTTAAGTAAGCATGATAACCAATTAGCCCCCTAGATAGTTTGTAATTCAAGAGGTGATGGTCCAGAAGTAACCAGCGCCCCCTGGTGCTCTGAGCTCATAGTCTGGGCAGAGTCAGCTAACAGGACAGCTAGCTGCGCAGTCAAATGAGCTCACAAGCTAACAGCAGCTTCAGTTAGCAGCAGTTAGCAGTTATTCAGGTGGTATGCTGCCCACTATTTGCTTGGTGTATGAATGTGACAGCTTTAAATCACATGATACGTGACAAGAGAATCACCCCATGAGGAAGCCCTGAGTGACACTGTGATAAACAAGACCCATGGATTAAGGTCTCAGTCTGCTCATGTTTAAGTCCAACCAACTCCAAACAGACACCTCTGAGGGTTAGATTGCAGTTTCATCAGCCTCAGGCAGAATTTTCATTTGAATACATTAAAAAACTTAGTCTGATTCAATTAAATAAATGCAGACTTATACATAAATAACGTGTTTATTAAATTATTATATTATTATCCGTTAAAGCTGGCATGAGTGTTATTTTCTTACTGAAATAAGTATCAAATAGCTCTACATTCCAACAGTAATGACTGTTATAGAGTTATCAGTCAGTCACCCATATCCGCCCTCCTCTACGTCATGCAGAAAGAGCAAAGACATTTCATAGTATCCCTGCCCGATTTATCCAACCAGGACAGAGAACTCCATAAAGAGGCGGTCCTGTCTGCTGACTGGGATCCTCCAGTAGGCCAGGTGGAGAAAAACAGAAAGAGGAAAAGAGAGCTGCCTCGAAATAAAGAAAGGAGTCGTGCAAGTGTCCTTTATATTGATCATATGGACTAGAATTAAAATTAGCATTTTATTAAAATACTTAAAGACGCATTAGTTAAGAATTTGCCACCTGTTAAATGAATGCTCAGAACAAAAAAGGGGGCTGTAGCGACTAACTGCTGCCATTTGTAGCAGTCCTCAGTCCTAGTTAGCTCAGTTAGCCACACAGCTTGCGGACTGGGAGCTCAGGGGACCAGGGGGAGCGTTAGCATTCATATCGCTAGCACAGGGGCTTATTTGGACCAGGATGGGGTGCAGCTAGCTGGTTATCATGCTAAGGTAAGCAGATATCTCTGTAACATAACACATAGCCATCATGATGTTTACATTCTGTTGATAATTTTATTAATTAAAAAAAAATGTTTTGAGGTAGATTTGAGGTAGATTATCAATTATATTCAGTCTGTTCAAAGAAGGACTGGTGCTCTGAATGAACGCTGTTGTACCGTGATTGGAGTGCTTTCATTTACCAAGATCCGACACACAGGGGAGGGTTACATCAGACTATTGGTAAATGGAAGAAGAGACTGCCTACTCCAAGCACTTATAATGTTTACTCTGTGGTGTTGAATAAGTGATTGAGCTTTAGGCTACTGAAGTCTGCAGATAGTCCAGGATAAACAATTATTAGCCCACAAAAAAGAAGCCTAATTTAAAAAGCTTTGAATCGACAGCAGAAGAAGAACTTTGTTCCTTTGTTTCACGTCTAAAGGTAGACCTTGGCTAACTGCTATTTGCAAACCAAAGCTCAGAAAGCATTGGGATACGGGATAGAGTGTTATTTAACAAGACGAAGAAAGAGAATAGATTCCACACTTCATTTATTAATGCTGTAGAAATGCAGTGACACCTTGATTAAAGCTATTCACGGCCAGTGCGGTTCTGGTCTTTCTTTCCTCTTTGTTTCTCTGCAACAAGCCATCGAGGCAGATAAATAAGACTGTGGACAGTAGATGTTGCTTTCTGACACGTTGATAGCTGGTTTAATGTTGAGTGTCAGGCAAAATAAGATAATTGGGGGCAGGAAAGAAAAGAAAATTGCTGGATGCGAATTTTGACACCAGACCAAGTTTTGCATACATCTCGCTTTGGACTGGGGAGTGAATTATATGCTGTAGTGGCTGCTGAAACACAGAAAAAGAAGTTATCATTTCAAGCACCACATTGTGGTTTTTCATCTTCAGGAATGCCTCGACTGAGGCTCAGACAAAGCACATAATGTAAATCCCAAAACAACAGCTCCGCTGGAGACAAAGGCAGATATTTCTCTCGGAGTGCGAGGCGCTGACCTTGTGGTCTCCCGATCGACGTGGCAATTAGACATTCCTGCCATTTTTAGGATTACATATGGGCCTTTTACAATAGCTGTTCATTTTCAGCTTAACCGTTTGTTAGGCTTATCCCTGTTTGCTTCTCTCCTATCAAAGAGTCGGAACCAGAAGCAATCAAGTGTGTCTATCCAAACTTGGGCAAAGCGAGGGAGGGTAATTTGCTAATGTCAGGCCATCTAGACAAGGAGCATAATTCTGTTGGACTGCAGCACGTGACACAGAGAAGGGTCGCCAGACGTATTCCGTCATCCACGTTGGAGCGTTTTAATCTGTATTCTCATCACACAGCTTTTCTCAAAGTATTTTGAATCGCAGCGCAAATTATTAACTTGGTGGTATTTCTGCAGGCAAACAGAGCCACGCGCTGCGGAGATAAGGCTGCAGACGGCGGGCAGATAAACGTCGTGTGGAATTTCAAAATGTCTTTATGCACTCTCAGACACTCCAAAGATATTTGAGCATCTTATAAATGTTAATTCTCGAATCATCGAGAGAGAGAGAGAGAGAGAGAGAGGGAGAGAGAGAGAGAGAGAGAGAGAGAGGCAAGAAACTGCAAGAAATGTAAAGTTGTTAATTACGGCAAAGATGAGAGCGAGGGGGACAGGAGCGGAGGGAGGAGACACACGTGCTGCCATTAATGAGAGCAAAATGAACGAAGAGTGAGATGAAGAACGGTTAAAAGACAAAACTCGATGTAATTGGAAAGTGGGGGGTGAAGTCAGAAGACGGGAGAGAGAGTGGAAAACATAATCAAAGCACAGCGGGTATGCCTATAGGTCTGCTAAATTAGCAAAGAGCCAAAGAGAGATGGATGAGTCGAAAGTCAGAAGGAGACAGGGGGCAGCAAAACAAAAGCATTTACGAGCTCAATGTAAAGATGATTAAAAATGCAGAAAAAGGAAAAAATAAGATGAGACGGAGAGCAGCTCGTCGCTCCTCCGGCAGAGCGGCCATGTCTTCCCCTCTCATTAGCCGTGGCTCTGTTGCTTGGGGGACCGAGTGGGCTGACTGCGGCTGCAACAATGGCTACCATTCCCCGCGGCAACAAATGCTGATTTTAATTAGAGCCGACCTCTTTGTCACTCAGAGAGAAAGACACACACATACATCGGCTGACCAAGAGGAAGCGGCCAGGAGACTCGACGGGAGCACGCAAAGCCGCCCTCGCAAATAAAAAACACCCCGACTCTTTTTGAGGGATACATGGAGGTGGAGACAGATGAGCAGCCAGCTGGTTGGAGTTGAGTCTGGGACAGGAGGGAGAGGGAGCCGGGTAGGCGCTGCACAACATGACTGTCGAAGCCTCAGGCGTCCTGCTGTAGGACACTCTCATGCATTCAGTGTTTTGTGTAATCAGGCAGCGTGCTGACTGGAGTGCAGTAGAACACAGCGAAACACAGCAGCAGACAGGTGTCCTTGACAGCGATGGCCCCGGGGGACCAGAGGGAGCCTTTTTTCTCCCACTGTGATACGACAAGAGACTAAAGCAGCCTGTGTGGTTCGTACGAGGCTGATGTGACTTTATGCACGGGGAGGGAGAGAGATCTGTTGACTGTTTTTTTTTTTATGTGGCTGCGAAGAGCTGCCAGGAGGTTCATGCAATGTTTAAGATGTCATAACAGAAGGCAGCCGAGGGGCACACGCAGTCTGCGCTGGCTGTGTCAAAGCGCGTCAAAATGTCACGGCCCTGAAGAGTCAAGGACTCATTGGGCTCAAGTGTAAAACTGTTTTAACTGACCACGTGCTATACCGCTGCTAGCATTTTTATTTCCTAGAACGGACAGTCAAGTCATGAATAGCTAATGAGCACTGTTCATCCGATCACAGTCAATGAATATCCCCAACGCCAAATCAAGAAAGGTTAGGGTTAACTTAAGGGTTAGGGTGGGTTTGAATGGGTTTGAATTCATCGGTCGGAGCATGACTTTGCCATCCTTGGGTTCATAGAAATACCCGCCCGGACAACCATTGTCTGATCATCACTTAGCAACAGTAGCTTGGCAGGGCATCAATCTTTAGATTATGCTGCCTGTCCTGATGATGTGCCCGGGGAGCTAATACATTTGGAGGGTGTCGTATCTTTTTCACCTTTCAAAACAAAATCACAGGAGGATTTTTTCAGCAGCTGTTCGAACCTAAGGAGCACGCGTCAGCACGCCTGGCTAACTGGCGTGCTACCGAGGAGTACTGCTCCATTTACAAGCTAATTATATCATTGAGTGAGGTGCTGAGTAAGAAACGTCACCGATCAGGACGAGGACAACCATCAACAACATGAAGGATTGATCTGTTTCGGCAGTGTGATTTCTGGAATTCACACCTTCGCTCAGTCAGTTTTGAAATTGAAATGGGAGTCTAAGCCACTCCTATTCGCTAGCTATCCTTGGCTGAAGATAGCTGCTGATGGCAAATAAGCTCATGGCTCAGCTGGTTGCTGAGCCGGTTGTGTGAGATTTGCCTGGACCATGACCCCAGGTCACAGGGTAACGTTTCTCAGCTCAGCAAGGTTTAACAACCGGATGGTGAACACGGATGGGCATCAAACTGGGACTGAACACAGACCCCAAGATGTTTATTTCGTCAACAGTTAGTGTTTGGCAGCCTTTGCAGATTCTGGCACATCATAAATTATGGACCCATTATGTTATTTTTACTTCGATTGTCACAGTTTTTTTTTGTGTTTTTTTTGCGTCTCTCATACACAACTTTTGTGTGTTTGCTTCTTTTTTTGTTCTCGTTGTTTTGTGTACTTTGGCACATGTGGGTGGAGGAACAGGACGGGGAATAAGAGGATATTCAGCGCTCTGTGAGGCTGGTATGTTTACTCACAGTTGCTGCTTATTGTACACTCCTGTGAAATGAAAAGATGCTGAAAGAATGTGACAGGAACATCCACTGTGTGGGAGCCAATATGCCACTATATCAGAGTTCAGTCACGTTAACAGCTCCGTCCCGCTCTTTAGACAGTTTAGGCATAGATTGCTTAACTCGTCAGTAAATATTCATCGTCAGATCTTCCTCCTTATACGAGTGACACACACAGCAACATTCAACCGTGAGTCTAACCTGTATGGCAGACCAGCCAAGGAATATATTAAACCATTGTTGTCATGATACTGTACACAAGGACTGAATATCTCTATCCTGGAATACAGGAACAATGCTGAATGCAGTCTGCTGTGGAACATGAGGATGCCGATGGTTTTTGGGAAACATTTCATTTCACAGGTCTGCATTTTTTACATTGAGAAGGTGGTAATTACCAAGTTACGTTACAATTCTTTGAAACAACCCCCAGCTACCACAATAATTATTTCAAAGTTTACTGAGAACCGCCACATGATGATTTAATGATAATGTTCTGCTATTTTCCAAATAGTGGTTACATTTTTTTTTACATACCATTTTCAGGAAATTTCCAACTGGTTTCTCTTTTAACTTCTGCTGATCATCATCATCCTCATCATGAAAGCTCAAGACTGGACTACTGTCATGCGGTGTACTCTGGTATCAGTAAGGGAAACGCTCATAGGCTTCAGGTTATCCAAAATGCTGCTGCTCAGATTTGAACTCGCTCTGGCAGAAGTGAGCACGTTACCACATTTCTTGGTGACCTTCACTGGTTACCAGTAAGTTTTGGAATTAATGTTAAGTTTTCATTGCCTGTTTTTAAAGGCCTACATGTTCAGGCACCACATTACATTTGTGATGTCTTAATTTTTTACAAGCCCTGGCTGTCCGGGCCCTAAACTTTGGAATTCACTACCAGAGGATCTGAGATCAGCCAAGTCTGTGTCACAATTTTAAATCATCCCTTAAAACATTCTTTTATCTCAGGGCTTGGTCCAGACTGTTGTGCTTTTTAAATTCTATTTATTTTACCTGTTTTTATTGTGGTTATTATAACATCTTAATATAGCTGTCTTTTATCTGCCTGTTTATCCTGTGTATTGTAATGTCTGCCTGTGAGGCACCTTGTAACTCTGGTTTTCAAAGGTGCTTTATAAATAAAGTTTGTTTTTATATAATTATAATTAAACCCTCGTAATACCGACTTCACACGACTCAAGGTAAATGTCACTCTTACCATTTAAGTACCTTTGTATTATAAGTGTGTGTGCGTGTGTGTGTGTGTGTGTGTGTGTGAGAGAGAGAGAGAGAGAGAGAGAGACGGAGAATATGATGTTTAAACATGTACTTCAGTTTACTGACCTGCAGAAGTTGGACAGAAGCAAGTCCACCAGAATTTCTCTGGAAATGTGTTAACAGATTCTTTTAATAACTGCGTGCTGGAATCTAGTTGGAATCTAGCAGAATATTTTTGTTAAATAGTGTTTTTTAGTTCATTTTGTGGCAATTACTGTGGTAATTTTGGGGTAATTTTAAAGAAATGTTCCAATATTTGGATTGGTAATTACCGCCTAATTACTAGAGGTGGGAGTCCTGGCTGTTTGTAGGGAGCCAGATCCTTCGGCTCAGCTCGGCATGCAGAATGGCCTCTTTCAGCTCTCAGACGGCTCTTACCTATGATGGGCACCAAACCTTATACTCTTCAGACTACCATAATTGTTAAAAACATAAAACACTGTTTGCATCAAACATTTTATTTATATCAAATTTTGTTTTGTAGAATGGCAATGACTGCAACATATGAAAAGTCTCACCAAAGGGTTACCATTTTTTCCCCCTGTGACATGTAGCTTTCTAGCACTGCATCATGTTCTGCAGCCTTTATTCATCGCCATCATGAGTTTATTTTAAATCTGTTTTAGGGTTTTTTCTTTTTCAAGAAAAAAGCATTCACCAACAGGCTACAGCTGATAAAGTGTACTCGCAACTGTTGTTATTTCAGCTGACAACATCAACTTTTACAACGTTTAGATCAACTGTTTAAAAAATTACTGTGAATTTTGATGGTACACCCATTACTTTTAACAACATAGCATATATGTGTGGGGGTGGGCAAACTGTCAGTTGGTGCACTTGCAGACACCAGCACCGTTGTTCGACGTCCCTGATGCCACCACAGTCAGGGGTCACAGAGGGCGCTACAAAGCTTTTTAAAGGTTGGGGGTGTGAATCCAAACATTACCAGTATATTACACATCCTTGAGGTGTCAGTGCCATTAGCAAACTGGTGACAGCTCGCCGCTTGCGATTGGCTCATTTGGTGGCTGAGCCCGCTGATGTGATGTCCGTTACCTTATCTCATGTGGCTGTATGTCAGTCTCCACTGGCACGTGTGCACATGTGCATGAATGTGTTTCCTGAGGAAATGGATGTATTCCAGGATACTAAGCTTTTCTCACATCAGACAGCTTATCCTGGAGGAACACAGCACCTCTTATCAGGTACAAAGCTGAAACCACCACCAGGGAAAACAGACCAGCCAGCATAACGCGAAGCCACAGCTTCAAAAGGGCAAAGAGATGAGGAAAAAATTATGTCAGCTGAAGGAACATTTCTACAAGACAGTGCTTTTACGCCATTTGTTTAGCAAAGTGGAAGACCATCACAAGATGTAGAAAGATATTTGCACATCAGAGGGGCGATTTGATGTGCTGTCTGGAATGGGTCTGATCTCCAAATTCATAGTAATAAGGTGTTTTTAAGTCCCTTTGTAGACATAATCTCCATCATTCTGGGTCCAGTGTCCCATTCAAAAACCGCTGTCAAGTTAGCGGTTCAGCGCATCACGGTTATAGCGTGGTCATTGTGACATTTCCTTCCTTTTAAGTGAAATCTCCTGTTTACTTCCTCGAATGACAAGACTGATAACTGGCGCGCTATTCATATTTAAATGACAGTTCAATCTAATCGGAGTATTTTTCTCATCAATGTTTTCTCCGCCAATTTTCCTCTATGTGCGTCATGCCTCCTCGAAGTCAAATTGTGTAAAAAAAAAAAAAAAAAAAATCTACGTCAAAAATAAATAGATCATCTCTGTTTTTCTGTTTTGAAGGCAGGCTCTCAGTGCTAAAGTGTTTCAGGAAACTGGAAACATATGGGTGATTTTTTTAAGCTTAATTACACATCCTTAATTAAGCATCACCTGTAAACACTGGCAGCAGTGCAGGCAGTGTGTACACTATTTCTATTTCCTTTGTTCATGCTTCTGTCTACCTGCGAGAATGAGGGTAGTGCATTTTTTTTTCCTTTTTTTAAAAAAAATATCTTTTTCATCTTCCATCACCTTTTGGCTTCATTTCACAGTGAGAGGGCTTCCAGTAGCAGTGGAAAAAAAGGCAAAACAAAAGCATGCAGAGCGAGAGCACAAATATGCACCGAAAAACCCTCACCAAACCCAGTCCCTGCAGAGAGAAGCTCTTTCTGAAATGACTCCTTTTCAAATGAGAGGAAATAAGGCAGAATCAGCACCACGGCCTTCAAGAGAAAAGGGCGTTTCTAGTTTGTGTCCCATTCCCATAATTGAATTTGTGGTGGAGGAACATAATCACATGTAATCTGCGCTCATTTCAAAAAAACGTAATGAGGCTCGACTGCAAATACATCAGCGGGTTGAGCCTTGTCACGCGTTAAGGGTGATAGGAAGCAAGTAAAATTACACTGCTATTGTGCTTTGGCAATGCTCACTCGATGAGAAATGAAGTTTCATTCCAAAGTGGTCTACTGCATCAATAGCCATTAAACAGTAGGTGGGTTTAGTAGGAAAAAAACAAAACAAAACAAAAAACTTTGGTGAAACTACATCTTACATTTGTTCTCAAAAGAGAGTGAGGGTCAGCAGCGCATATCTAAATGTGGAACTTAACGACGTGAGCAGACCTGGATTACCTACTGTGATGATTATGACTATGGTTTCCAGAGTGACTGAAGCAATCAGAGGTTGTCTTTTGTTCTGTTAATTGATTTGTATTTTCTCCTTGATGTGAACAGTTTGTGGCCATGAAGCCATTAAATATGTTTTTCCCCTGCACTAGTGGAAGAACGAGCACATTAACAGAGCAGCTCGCTGTGGGTTTTATCTTAGCGTTGACAGCAGCAAGTGGAATCAGAGGCTTTCACGTCCATCAAGTGATGGTCTCCAACACACCGACCGTCAACTGGTGTCTGTTATATTTCCATCATGCTGGTCTGTTTGAATGAGGAGAAACACCACGAGTCTAAGGTCATCCCAGAAGCTCGCCGAGACTATAGCTGGCCACAGTGAGCTAAGTGCTAACATCAGCACGGGAACATGCTCACAATGACAATACTAACACACTGGCTGGTAGCGTGTTAGCAGGCTGACATTTTCTTATTAGAACAAAAAGGACAGCTGATGCTAACGGAAATGTCATTAGTTTTTTAGTTGGTTTGGTCATAAACCAAAACACTGGTCACATTTATAGGATGTTGCCAAAAGATGTCAAGTCAGGGGATCAAAGTGAGCATTCATCTAGGGGTGAACATGATTGTCTGGTGAACACTTTGGAATTCATCCGAAAGGTGAAAATGTTTGCTGCTCGTGGTGCCACAGGAAGAGTCAGGGGATTGCCAAAGTATATAAAATATAACCTCTGGGAGTCATGCATATCCCTACAAAAGTTCACAGCAATAATCTGATAGTTGTTGAGACATTTAACAAAAACAGTATTGAGATGTTTCAGCCTGGAGCAAAATGGTATCCCACGATGCAGTTGCTTTAAATAAATCTGCAAAAAACTGGGATATAATGCTATTTTATTCATTCTTATTTTACCTTTAACTTATCAGGAATTCCTATTGAGATCAATATCTCTTTGACAGTAGAGACCTGGCCAAAATCACAACATAGTGAAATGAAATGTGATACACAGAAAGACAGGAGAACAGATATTCAAACACAGTGACGTCTCATGAGCCACGTTCCAAATGACGCCCTTAAATTCATCAATACATACGAATGCGTCTAGAAGTCTTTGCAGGTTATTCCATGACCAGGGTGAACAGAATGAAACACCCTCTATCAGCATTAGTTTCCCCTGAATCCTTCATGAGTCACGTGCAGAGCTGAGACAAAGAAGGGTACAGCAGGCTTTTCTTTTGTGATACGATTTAAATGGTGTTTGAACATCTAGCAGCTTTTGTCCATCAGCAGCCACGTTGTCTATTTGGGATCTAATTGGTCCCTGCAGGTTGTCACCATGATGGAATAACGTCCCGGAAAGAGGGCACCTTTAAAACCAGCCTTCCCCTCCTCTCCTAGCCAGACTGTATGGATGTCGTGTCATGTAACCTGTCAGCAGCATTAACCTTTAGGGAATAGCACAGCTCTCTGTAGCTTTACATCTATTAATATTGATATCCTGTGACCTTACAGCTATTCTGTTTGTCCCGAGTCACTCAGTGAACTTCCTCTCTGGGGGACGTAACCATTTTGCAGAGCAAATTTAGCCCTGCGCACCTTCATTAAAGCACTGAATAATTCATCCTTCCCAGATCAGGCCCCTCCTCTTTTTTTTTTTTTTTTTTTTTTTGCTGAGCGGACATAATATAAAGCACAGTTAAATAGGTTTGAATGGGTCTCCATGTCTGACAGACTGACTGAAAATGACTTCTTGTTCACTGACATCTGCTCCTCTCCTCTGAGCATGAGTTATTCATATGACATGGAAGCCAGTGGACTATATCAAATGGACTGTGTGTGACCTCTATGTAAATAGGAGGATATTGTATTTCATATGACCTGGGCCCTTCAGAGCCCAGCTCACACAGCATTTCCATTAAAAATGAAATCATCACCACAGACAGGGATGATACTTTGGACTCAAACAAGGTTTGTGTGTTTTTCTATTACAGTCTCATGCCTGTGAAGCTTGCATAGACAATACTATATTGCTAAGACATTATACAGGCCACAGGAAATATAGTATATTGCCAGTGCATCAAAGTAGCAAAAAGATAAACACAATTTTAAAAACACATTATCAAAGGAATATTTTGACATTTTGGAAAATGTGTTTTTTATCAGTTTGATGATGACAGTTCTCTTGTCCTCATGTTGACTGCTGGAAGTTACTGAGCTCAGCCGAGAACTAGTTCGGCAAAATCCTCCTCATAAGCCATGCATGATTTTACCTGTATTTTTGTACATTCAAAACCAAGTATAACATGGTACCTTTGTATTGTGGTTTGCTTATTATTTGCCAGGTTTTCACAAAGAAAAAATTGCCTCAGAGCTGAATATAACGCTTGCTGACACCAACTGGATTACCCATTGCCCTGAGGGGCCCCTAAAGCCTCAGGTTCACTGTATGTCAATTGATTTTTGTAATTTAACAAATGGCCAGTTTGTAAATTCAAACCACAAATGAGCAATCTCATCTACAGTGTGTCCTGCACTATGGCCACCTACATTTAACAGCTTTATTGTTTCTGTTGATATACTGTATACACATGATCCTAAATATTTAAAGATGTGATATAGAATTTCTGCATTTCTAATGTGTAAAACTACCTTTGTACTTACATTGTCCCAATGATTTCCACCAGTATTCAAACCTAGAGAGATTCAAAAGTTTACTCAGAGTAACGATGTTTCATTTGGTCACCTCCTGCAACAGCTTCCAGGGAGAACTTTAAAGGAGACCTATTGTGCTTTATTTTGTTCCCTTCCCAAAAGTGCTGAGTATACAGTATGTTCTTGACCAAGTGAAAGGTCTGCGCCAACAGGAGCTCCCATCTCCCACAGAAAACTATGCTCCTTAAATGCCTCGTCAGTAGTCCCGCCCCCAATTCTGTGACTTCACGATATACCATCATGTCATATATTTGCACGCTTCATGGCGATATTCAAGGTAGTAATGAAACTTACTGGTAGTTAAAAACACGACAGAACCAACAGGAGACACGGTGAGCAGGGCTGGCTCAGGCGTCTGTGAGCTGACCAATCAGAGAAGAGCAGGTGTTCATGAGGGTGGGCCATGTAAACCTATTCTAGTATTAACACAAAATCAATATGAACTTGTAAATAAGCATAATATGTCGCCCTTAATCACTATAATCTCTTGCTATGTGTGTCTCCTTGTTTGCAACATTGTTCTATATTTGCTGTTTGTCACTACTGGTTTTACCGGCCTCTTTTACTGGTACCAACTATTTCTTTTCTAAACTGCATTCCCTAGCATTTTAGCCAATTCTGTCATTTTTGCCCATGTACATTTTTTTTTTTAATAAATGTGCACTTTCCCTTCCTAAATAAACCAAACCAAACAAAATATTCTAAGCAATGATGGCCTTTTGACAATAAGGACAATGACTCATGAGACTGCTCATGGAAAAATATCCCACTGTGTGTTTAATCAGATAACTATAACCTTAAGTAGAGGCTGAACTACACTTGATGGTACACAATCTCATCAAACGACTGAAAGCTTTACCAAATTATTTTTTATTGCACAGCTCAACATTTTGGGAAATGCGCACATTCACTTTCTTGAGCAACAGTGGAAGCAGGTAGCCCCGGCTCTATTCACAGAGGGATGACACAAATCCAAAACAATCATTAGATCAGCTGATGCTTCCGGTGATGAGAGGCTAAGATCAGTTCAAATACTCAGTAGTTCCTCTTCATTCAGTACATCAAAGTCTTTTACAAAGGTTCGGCTCTTCTTCCCCAAACGACACCGCACAACCCTGATTTAAACCCTGATTCTCTTCCTGTTCACTCCACTCTGGGCTGATTCCTTTCATCCGTCTTCAAGGTTAAGAGTCCGACCGTCGTGAGGATGGCAGCGGCTCCTGTGCCCGCTCCGTCTTCTTTTTCCTCTCCATCTCGCGAGGGGCTCCACTTTCAGCCCCAGGGCCCTTTACTCCGAGGGGCAGGCGTAACAGAAGCAGCACGTCTGCGCCTTCGATCTCGACGAAACATTTTTCCTTCCCTTCGCAGCAGCTCCCCGCAGTCCTCTGTGACCAAGCAACCCTGTTAGATCGGTAAAAATAGTAAGAGCGGCGATGATTTAAGAGAGGCAAGAGACTGTGTTTAGAGCAAAAGATAAAGGGGGAGAGAGGGTGAGGAGGCAGGTAATGAGGGAGAGAGAGCCTGGGAGATGCATGTGCCAGCCACAGGAGCTCAGAGAGCAGCCCAAAACTTTCAGCTGCGTAGGTGAGAGAGATTATGTGCCCCTGCTGGTTTGGCTGATTAGTGGTGACCTCTGCTACAGAGGCTCCGACATCGCAAATTACCACAGTTAGATCACAGCTTTATTCCAACTGTAAAGTTTTCTAATTTGAATATTATGGGCCGTTTTTTTTTCTTTCTTTTTTTTTCTCTCTGTCTTTATGCAACAGTGAGTTCTTCTTGTACCTTTCTGTGGGGAAACCATCCATCAAAATCTGTTGTTCTGGAGTTGCTCCAAGACAAATGCTGCGTTCATGAACGACAATATGAAATCAAAAGCAAGATATATATATATATACATATATATATATATATATATATATATATATATATATATATATATATATATATATATATATACAACAGATGGCCTGAAAGACAAACCCTGCCTCTTGATATCTGGAGTAAGCACAACCTTGGAGATGACAGGAACACAGGAGAGAAATACCTTATCAATTTTTCAAACTTTGCTCCAATCTTCAGATGGAACTCGGGTCAAACTTTAATGCCATGATGTTGTTGGCAGAGGTACCGTGGTGGTGGAGAGCCGCTGCTGAATTCAGCATTAAGCACTAACAGTTTCCACCCAACTCATCCTCAGTCAGAAAGATGTAAAGCGTTTGCTCTCAAATGAATTTGGAATTCATATTGTTCTCTTCCTCCTCCTCCCTGTCACGACTCTCCTCCACTGCTGTTCTGTTCCCGCTGCCAGAGCTGGTGGTTAACTTTTCTGCCTGATAATGGAACAGAGTGGACTGCTTATCGATTTGTTTGTCTAGATACAAGTTGCTGCACGCTCTCGGCGAAGTGGCACTGCTGCATTTCTTTACACTGCTTGGCGGTGGTGGTGGCGGCGTCGTCGATGCTTCAAATTAGAGAGTGACAAGAGAGGTGGGAAAATAGGCCACATGTCAACTAATGACAAACATGGTACATTTTCCACCAATTTGTTTTCTTTGTGCGCTTGATGAGGTCAGTGATGAATCTAATCTGTGGAGTGCCCCTCGCACTGACAACGGGCAATACGTCTTTGGCTGGCCGGCGCCGTATGCATGAGCTCGGTGTTCCTCGGTGAGCGCTGTGATGAATGAGGGCTATTACAGCTGATGCATGTGATATCTGCTCCACGTGGACGACTTATATTGGACTGACCCCACAAAAGTGAACCCCCCCACCCCTCCCCCGCACTCTCTCTGGCCTTACATCCACCTGAAGAGGAAGAAGAAGAAGAAGAGGAGGAGGAGGAGGAGGAGGAGGAAGCTCATCTGATATCCAGGTGGCTCGGTTCCAGCGACGGGGCAAAGATCTATTATGTGATAATTGTAGTTGCCTTTTAGCCACAGGAGTGCAGGTGAATGTGCTCAGAGGATGGCATATGGAAGTGTGTGTGTGTGTGTGTGTGTGTGTGTGTGTGTGTGTGTGTGTGTGAGGGTCGGGGTTATGGGAGGCTTTCATCTCAGCAGTGCTTTAAGGCCAATAAAGCAAATGGCGCGGACTGACCAGCTGCTTGACGTGCTGTTCAACCGCCGGCCTCCCTCCAGAGCCACCACTGGCCGCCTGCCCATATCGCCCTCTCTCTCTCTCTCTCTCTCTCTCTCTCTCTCTCACTCGCTCCCTTTCTCTTCGTTTTATCGCCGCCCTCTACTATCTCTGCGCTGGCGCCACGCTGCTATCGTGTTCATCGTCCTGTCACTCAGTTAAGCCCACCTGTCTTTCATTTCATCTTTTTATGCCGACGAAAGGGTTCAAGTCAGCTCCCATCCACGCGGAAATACCCAATGTGTTTCCAAGCCGGCGTGTGAGACGGTCGTCTACGTTCCAGGTCAGGCTTCTTTTTTTGTTAAAAAAAAAAAAAAAGAAAAAATCTAATTCTACGCTACAGGCGCAGTCATAATTGTCTTGACAGTCACGCGGTGAGAGAGGTCGACCAGTCAGTGTGGGTGGAGGCATCCTCGCGCTCTCACAGATTCAGCGCTGTCAAGGTCCTTCTGTCCTTAGCCCATAGCCTCTGGACACGGCTGGTCCTGTTGTCTGAGCAGATTAGCATAGCACAGCGCAGCAGAACCGCAGTCAAACGGTCTGTGCTCGTGCAGGCCGGAGCTCACGCACGGCAGCATGGACGGGTGCCAGGTCGCCGTGCCGCTCGCAGGACGTCAGAAGCATGAGATGATTGTTGACTTTTTGACAGGTTGAACCAAAGCTGTGTTTTGGGCAGGAATGTTGTTATTTGATGAGTCAGTCCAGCCGAGCGTCTCCCTCCTCAGCAGACGACCCCCTCATTAATCTGACAGACAGCAGTCTATTTCTGGTCGGCACTCCGCGCCTCTTCTGGAGTACAAAATTGAGCACATAATTTTATTATCTTTTGAATCTGAAACGGCGGAACAATTGGCACTCGCAAGCCTTTGTCAAGAAAAAAAACAAACAACAGCTGTGTTTATGCAACTGTTGGAATCTGCTTGGCTTATAAATGAATTCTCGCGTCAACACAGCCATTAAAGTGTTGTGCATCATCATGCCAAGAGGAAATCACGTTGTAAAAATCGGAGGCATGTGTAATAGGAGCAGCGGTGGAGTGAGTCGGGATCGCTGTTGTAACAACAGGCCGTGTGACAACAATCGCAAATGACAAAACAATGGCAGCGTTCAAGTAAAACAGATTAAAAGGGCCCTGCTGTCAGATGCAATACCCGAGTGGATTCAGCACATCATGTAGCCTTAAAAACAGCTGAGAGGAACTCAGAGCCACAGTGCTCGACACTGTGGACCAATGTGACGATCGCAAATTGAGAAACATGCATTTCTCGTGTTGTCTGTGGGTTTTGTTCAGTTCATTCTATTTGATGTGTTTGTCATCTTCATGTAAAATTAAAATGTTCCCCAGTGTCCCCAGTGTTCAAAAAAGGGTTTACAAAAGCTTGTATGGTAAATAAAACATGATAAACCGTAGGGTGCACGATGGTGCCCTTTTTATTGTTTTCTGGCTCTGACCCTCAAAAGTCCTGAGTCTGCCCCTGCTCCTTTGTGAAGTCCGAAATCTCAACTCTTTACTTTTCTTTTGTCCAAATTCAAATAACGCACATCCATGTTGCACATCTATATGTATCATGAATGGTTAGCATTGGGGTCCGTGTACGCTGCGGCCATTCGATTTCCGGTTTGAAGTCAAAAAATGCTGATGAATCGAAAATTGGAAATTACGATAATTACGAGATTTTGCCGTAGGTCTTTTTTCAATGACCCGGAAGGCACCGTGATCTCTAGGTTACATCCGTTCGTGAAGCGATATCAAAGTTCATCATGTCTTTAGATGAACATACTGAGTTTATTACAACCAGGAGGTAAAGTGGGATGTCCTGTGGCAACAGAGCCGCTACACTGACCACTTTGGCGTCCTGCGAGGCTTTTCCGAAAGTAATGTGTGCTGGTGGTGCCCTGAGCAGGGACTGCGTTTCTGCCTGGACAGCTGACTGGAACACGAAGTTGCGAAAGCACGTGAACCCGAGATGCTGAAGACCCACCCCAACCTCAATCATTGTCACAGAAAGATTGAGTGGTCATGCAATAAAGGATGACACATCTCAACATTTCACATCTCAGCGTCTTACATCTCAACGTGATTTGTTCCTATTCTAAGCAGTAAGAGCAGATAAACATACTTATTGTGCCCTGTGTTACTGTATTTTTGTGTATGAAACAAATATTAACAAATACAGACACAAGTCTTCCACTGACGTGTGTGCAGCCAGGGCAAACATCCTTCAGGACCCGTTGGACCGGGTTCAGATGTGGAGGAAAGAGTTCCGGGGACTGATCGAATTCGGTCACATCAACTGCGGCGGCTGCCTTCAAGTTCTTTTAGTGAAAATATCGTGTAAAGACAGGCCAGTGTTTCATAATGGACATTTCTTTCCACAAAAAATGAGATTTTAAATTCCTGTTGAACTTTAATGTACTGGAGAGGATGTGTGATCAGTATTAAGCTCTGCTGAAAGTGACTCCTGTAACCCGCAGCCTTCATCTCTCGGCTGAGACCATCTCCGCTCCAAATTGCCAGCTGCGACTTTTAAGGCAGGCTGAGCGCGTGTCGCCAAATTGTTGTTGTTGTCACTGACTTTGAAGCAAGGTAATGACACAAACATCACTCAAAATGCAATTACACCCAACCCCCTTTTTCTTTTTCTGTTTTTTTTTTTTTTTGGGACCCAATGGAGTGTTAAAGTGAATGAAGGGAAATGTAGTGTGAAACCAGTGAGGCTGCATGGGCCGGGCTAATGGAAGCTACAAATGGTCGGACAGGAACCAGTCTGTCCACGAGGGGCCCCGCCACCCCTCCTCCTCCTCCTCCTCCTCCACCTTCTTTTAAAAGTCACATCACGCTGATGGAGTGGGAGAATGATGGAGTGAGGACTCAGTCAAAGTCAGACGGGAAACAGAGAGCAATAGAGGATATTTAACAAGATGACAAGCGCTGTTTATCCGTGCTGGGAGTTGGGGTGAAGTGGTTTGAGAGCAGGAACATCTATCCCAGGATGTGTTGTTACAAGGGGGGCATGACTTGAATGTGCATGCTCTAAATGAGTTGAAGAAGAAGGTGTGTGTGTGTGTGTGTGTGTGTGTGTGTGTGTGTGTGTGTGTGTGTGTGTGTGTGCATTGGGGGCATGTCACTATTAATTCCTTTCACTTTAGGCACCGCTTTAAGTTACAGGTACAAGCAGCCTTCTCTTACACGCTGCGAAACCCCTGAGTAAGCCGAGACAGCTTTTTTGCGGTTCGTTTTCTCCAGAGGGACGCAGCGCGAGGGAAAGACGGGATGCGGAGATGGCAGCGGAGGAGAGAACGCAGACGAAAAAGCAGAAAGACGGGAAAAGAAGAGCCGAACGAGGGAAGGAAATATTGAGAGGAGGCGGCGTATCTCCGAGGAGAAGCTGGCCTCTGCAAACCACCAAGGGAGGGAACGGAGAGAATAGCCTGTATTGTTTTCTCTTCCCTTTGATTTTCTGCCCTGAGCAATAACACCCCCACCGTGCACACACACACACACACACACACACGCATATACAGTGGCAGAAATACTCAGGGATTGTTCTTCCTGTAACCAAAGATATTTCCTTCTGATTCTCTCCGTCTGTGACCAGAAATAAAAGAAATGTTTGCCCTTCATCTTCGCTTCTCCAGGTCTGTGATGTCTCCCAGGGCTGAAATAAATACCTCTCTGAGCGCTGTTTAGTAGGTATTATTCAAGGCATTAAGGCTTCGGTATGTGACACGGACACTGAAGTCTGAGCTCATCCAAGCAGAAACCGCCAGAAAATACATACCCATCATTTTTTTGGAGGCACTCAGAGGGTCGTTTAACAACATCCGCCGTTGTTCTGAAGGTATGTCGACTCCCCTAACCTTCTGCAGAGGGAAACATTCAGTCTCAACAGTCGCAGCTTGGAGACAGTTCAAACAATCAGACGCAGTATGTACGAGCCTTTGAGGAGCTCTTCAGGCGTCACCAGATATTTGAAATGAGACGTTTAGCTCTGTGGGCTTGGCTGTAATAAGGACGTAAACAGGCTCTTGTCATCTATATGATTTGAAAAAGTCGCCAGCCAGGATAAAATGCTGGCAGCTAACGTTCTGCGGTATGTGTGACCCGGCGTTCGTATCAGGAGGATGTGGCTGACTTATAGGCAAAGACTGCTGCGAAACCAGTGACAGAAAGTATGAAAAGCTTTGTATTTTTAAGGAGACTTCCAGATCATTTCCAGCCGTGTCTTAAACTAAAGAATGATCCTCTCCTTAACCTAACCAAGTGGATTTGGGGACTTAAACCCAACCAGTAGTATAAGCCCAGGGTTGTCACAACATAAATGAGAACATTTAAATGAAACGTACATTGCCAACATTCATTTCTTGCGATTGGGTTGCAAGAAACCTTTTTCAGCACAGATAAAATGAAAACCCCTTATATGTACTTTGTACTGCGCTGTAAAGGTTACCTCTTTCTTCCCTGACTGATGAAAGGTCAGCCTCGACCACGACGGTAAGTGCAGCAGCAATCTTCAGACGCGTCTCTCCAACCAACAGTCGAGAATAAAATGTAGCCACATTTAACCTTTTTTTTGCATTTCGACATCCAGACATGTGCGCCGGACATATTACAGCAGAGACATGCTGCGCAGGAAGAGCGCGTGTGTGCCAAAACAATGATGCAAACACTAAAGGCCTCAAATGTACTGCGGCTCGTAAGCTGGTGATCAAAGTGTCAGGATCTGAGTGGATTAAGAGCTGTACCAATTAACTTCACGACTGAATTCCCCACCTGTAATGAAACTGAACTCAAAACCAATCACCGATAAACCAGAGAATCATTATCATTTGTCGTGCTTCTTGCTGAAAAGCCACTCAACTCCTGTCAGAGGAGAACCGAGGATATCTGTAAGGAACATCGAAGGACTCCCGGTCCGCTTCTCGACACCTCATGAAGGCCTGGTGGACCTCTAAGGGATGCAGGGCACGAGGACGAGGATGGGGGAGCCGCGCTCCTGAATGCCAATCAGAGTCTCTGGAGACACCTGATCCCCCCCTCCAATCCCTCTCTCCCTCTCTTCTCATCTCTCCATTCGCTCTTGTCAGGTGGAAGTGAATGCTCAGGGCTACACGTGTTAAGCAGATGTGCGGGAATTGGAGAGAACATCAAGGTTAAGACGAAAAGGTTTGGAGAAAAACCCCAGGCAACTCTGCTGCTACCTGTGCAAGTATTTATGTCTGCGGGTCTCAAGGGGCGAGGGGTTTATTTGCATACACAGGTGTGTGCGCGCTTGTGTGTGTGTGTGCGTTTTACCGCATGTTCATATAAGTGCATCCTTGTGTTCGTATTTATATTTATAAGTGAGTGAGAACACACCGCATACTGTTATCTTCCGGCCGGAGCACCAGGTGGTGACAGTCATTATCTGTGCGCCCGTATATGGTTTCCATTGTGTGGGTGTTAATTGTGCGCATGTAAGTATAATGTATGCATACGCACGCTTACACAAATGCATTACCAGCGTGTTTTATGTATATGAGTGTACACATATCTAATAAGGCAAATATGTAAATGCAATTAAGAACATCTGTCATGCAAATGAACAGTAAGTATACAGCCATGATGAGACTATTTAATACTGCAGGATGTTGAGCTGGAGCGCCGTCCCAGTCATACATTATCCATCCACGAAAAGCAGTGTGAAGCCTGCGTGCCAGCCAGCACCTCCCTGTGTATGTTTCATGAGGATGATGATATGATGATACAACAACTGTGTTCAGCGGTATAATTCCAGCCAGCTTCGAAACTTTCCCCACTGCGATGAGGAATCGTTTGATGTCTCCGCGGACGCGGGTGGTGGTGAGTCGGCTCGGGGCCGCTGTACGTTCAGCCGTTCCGCTGGCCGGATCCATTTTTTATTGTCTGTTTTTTTAACTGCTGTGTTTTATGAATTCTTTTCCAGGTGCAAAAGTCTCGATGCAAAAATCCAGTTCTTTGTTGAAATCCTGTGAATAATTCAGTAAAAACACTAGTTTGCTGACCGATGTGGTGCATCACCATAATCCCACTGTAGCTTCAGAGGATTACAACTGCTTCTGGTTGCATCATTGAAATGGTACTGGCCCTGATCCTGACTGCTTAGCCCCCTTGAGGAAAGCTAAAGATGATTGAAAACAAAGCTGTGTGTGCACATACTTGACTGTTAGAGTGTTTATGTGGTCTTAATTTGCCACAAACAACCAGGGTATGAAATAATATATATGTAGCTAACAGTGTATATGCACCAATTGTGCAAATACACTCTGCCTGTTTGTTATTGTTATATTTCTAGGCGATTTCTTCACACCTCGATAGCAATCAATGCATTGAAAGACCTGACAAAATAAGAGAATAAGTGCAGCCAAAATGTTCCAAAACTTCCAAAGAGTAGAGTACTGACAATAGCAATATTTGTTTATGTTCAATATGGTAAGCCTGAGGGAGAAATTAGGTAGTTGGGTGAGATTAGCGATGACATGTGCTGCGCTCAGAGGGCACAGCACCTGAGACTGCTCTTCATTAGCCACCTGAGCTATCTCAGCAGCACAAAGCACACAACCCCTGAGCCAAAGAACAAGTTAGAGTCAGTGGCAGTGACAGATGGTCGCTGAGTCGACGCCCAAGTAGCACAAAGCAGCAAAGTTGTGGCAGCAGCAAAAAACAACTAATGATAGCCCAAAGCATGCAGCCTCCGAGGCAAGCTAAACCAGTCGCTGCTGACCACATCGGCAGTGAAATGCGTTGCTAGCTGTACGCCAGTGTGGGAAATTCACGTGTCCAGAATTAAAAAGTCATTGTAGGCTTCATCCACATACTGCAGACTCGTTTGACAAGGGCTTGATGTTACCCATGTTCATTTCTAGGTAAATGTCCCGCAGGTTTAATGTTGAAACATCATCAAAAGTTGTTGCTCAGTAGGGTCAAAAAATCGGAGCAATGTTACGTTGTGTTTTGCTGTTTGGTCTCTGATGGCACTGTTGTCTCAATATTACCATGAATAAATACAGACATGCAAAGGCTTGCTAACCATCACAATACGGTGCAGCCCTGAGGTGCAGAGTGCAGAGCAGTGTGAATGATGATGCTGGCTCACACGACATGATTCGTACAATGGTCAACATACCTCTCATGTAGCGGACCTTAACTGTGCTGCTATATAGGCACAAGTATTTTTTCTGACAAATGTCCTACTTGTCAAGGTGCTGGTTAACTTGTGTTTGGTAGGTGGTGGCCTGTGAGAAACTACAGTGGACTATCAGAGCTTTTCCATACACACATGCTGGTTTGGCTTGACGTGGGTTGTAGGCAGGGATGACACACTCTTTTAAAACCCCCTGCAGTATTATCTACAATCACTGCTAGCAAAGCTCAGCTAATTTGGTAAAAAACAAATTTTGATTTTGAAATGCTTTCATTTTGCTTTTGCTTTTAAAAACGTTCAAGTTAAAAGTTATTTTGTTATTTAAGAGCGTTCATTATTAAGGCAGCAAAACGCTGCACCAGCACAAACACGACTCGATCACGGTGAAACGGTGAAATACAGCAGATACCTGAAAGCACAAACGGGGACACAGGAGATAAACTGAACTTCAAACCACCGAGATTCAGTTGGCAGCTATGAAAGGACTGGGAGCTGAGCACACAGAGGCTTTTAAAATCGTCTTTTCTCTCTGGTCCCTCCTGCACAGACACGAGCTGAGGCAACACAGGCTTGTACGGGAGGAGAAGGGAGGGGGGCGGCAACATCAAGGGCTGGCCGAGACAGCATCGCACCTGGCTCGGAGATGGGTCACTTTGGCCCCACTCTGGAGATGCTGCGTCTCAGGTGCGACTCGATGGAACTTGCTAAACCTCGTAATGGGAATGCAGATCAGCGTGGCATTGCTTGCCAAAAGTGCCAATGGAAAAGCACCCATATGTTTACGCGGAAAGATATTAATCAATGTAAAACATTGATTTTAATGTAAAAAAGTCTTCTTATTCACCAGTGACAGCCAGTGCAGAACGATAGCTGTAGCTGTGTTAGCTCGATCACCAACAGCGAACGTGTTTGTTTGACAGCAGGGGCTCCTTCTCTTACTCTCCTCCAGACACTCGAATGGCTTCCTGATAAAAATGAATGTTTCACATATTGAAACATCATAAAATCTTCTGCCAAAAACAGCTGAAGATGATGAGCGGAGGTCTAATTAGCCACAAGTGGAAACACCTGTGTGGGTGTTTCATCGCCGCTCGGAGGTTTGATATCATCAGCTTCAGTTTAAAAAAATCTGTCTTAGAGCTGATGCAGAAATGATAATACAAAAAATCAATGCGACGATAAGATTAGGGTGGGACTCTTAAGAGTAACTGGCGGCCCATTTGAGTTTCTTCAATTTCAATCTTGAGCAGCAATTCAATTTTATTATTGTTGTGGAAGGATGTTTTTGTTGATTGAAAACTGCAGTGAGCGTCGTAACATCTTGCAGCAGGAAAGGCAGCACCTTTAGCACAATGACTTGTGAAATTATTTTAAAGGGGCACTTTGTAATTTTGGAGAAGAAATCCAAGCTCAGAATTTTAATACAAAGTCAAAAAAATTGATTTTGACCCTCAGAGGGAAAAAAAGGTCCCCAGAACACTGTTTGAAGCTAGAAAGGTGGCAGGGTCCGCCACATATAAACATAGTAAAACAGGATGAAAGCATGTTGTCCTTTAAGGTCAGTTTGTTTATTCAGTTTATTCAGTCATGATCTTTCTCTTCTGATTCAAATTTCTTCCCTAAAACTATAGAGTGCACCTTTAACTCAGCCTAAATGGATATTTTCAGACATTTTCCAATCTCTTAACAACAGAAAATGCTGTGTAGTGATGGTATATTAGTTACACAGTATGTCATGGTAGTATTTTTGGGTTGTTTTTTAAACACACTGCCCCTGGTGGCCACAATCAAGATAATTCAGCTTTAACACTCATCGCTCACTTTCATCGAGAGGCTTTCACACTGAAGCTCAGTTTGGAGAACTTAGAAAAGAGTAAAACAAAGCCTGTGACAAGAATTGGTATAATTGGTGTCATCATTTTTCAAAGGATGTTGCAGTGTTTTGACACGCAGAAAACACTTAGGCATAAAAAAAGCAGTGCTTTAAGCAGAACACCTCCTCAAAAACCCCTCAGGCTTATCATCCCTCGCTCTTCTCCTCTGTTTTGTCATTTCTGACAACAAAACGTCGATTACTATCAAAATAAACTTTTGTCGCCAGCGAGGCAGGTATTAGAGCAGTCTTTTGTGATCATTCTGCCTCGCAAATTGGGCAGACAAGAACTGCCTCTGGAACTAGATTACAGAGGAAATGTTGTCAGATTAGCTGTGGTACAGTGTTTGCAGTGCGGGGCTTTATCAGTGGAGTTTCTGGTTAATTTCCAGTGCACCATGCCAAGATAATGGTAATGAGTGACTCAGAGAATCATCGCCAGTCGAGATCAGGAAATGCCGTCATTTTTGGTTTCATAAAAGTGGAACTTATCGTCAGATGAACTCAGATAAGCCTCCTTTCATTTCCTGAGTTAGACTTCCAGATCGAAAACACATCTCCTTCTGTTTTTGCTGATTGCTCTGCTTTTTATGCCTTGGTAGCACACACACGCGCGCACACACACACACACACACACACACACACACACACACAGAGGATGGATTAGCATGTGCACACAGGAGATGAAACAACACACAGAGATGAGCAATAATTTAAATTGTTCATCCCCCCTTACACACACGCTTAACACACATCTCCTGCCCTGCTCTCTTTTCCCTCCTCAAACACTCAGTCTGATGGCAAACATCCTAGATACATACACACGCGCGCACACACACACTCACACACACACTTGCAGAGCTAACATCGCTCTGATTTCTTTCGCTGCATAATCAAGCTTGGACGACATAAATTCCGGCAGCAGCATGTAATATTCAAAATTCCTCAAGTGCCCGCAGTGAATATGGTTTACCAAAGGGTATTCATATCTGAGCCATGTGAAACCCTCTTCTCTCTCCTCCTTGGGAACAAAAGACGAGTTAAACCAAAGAGGCCCAACTTCTTGTGCCAGACAGACTCAGAACCATGCACCGGTCCCAGCTGTCACTCTGCAGCCATGCGTAACAGAGACAAACAAACAGTGGGGGCTGCTCCGTCTCTGAACGCAGCCCATCGATCATAACGCTGCACCGCACACTTCCTGGAAAGGGGAGACGAGATGATGCGTACAGGGAGAACTGCGGAGCCGGGGCACTTGTGTGTGCGTACAGATACAGCGGGAGACATTCTGGGGACTGTGGCATCCTCCGAGGTTCCACCCAGACACCTGCCACCTCCCAGTCGCCGGCCTCCTGACGCTTCCTCCAGCCTGTGGTCAGAGTTCTCGTTCCCTGCGCCCACCACGTCCGGGAGGATGGTGCAGCGTCGGCGGAGATGGGGAATAACAGGAGTGGGAGGTTTAGAATGAGACAGTGGATGGAGGAAAAAAATGAAAAAAAGGGATGGCGATGGGGAATAAAGACAGGAGGAGATTAAAGAGGGTAAACAATACTACAGGGTGGGAGAAGAAGGGGAGCGCTGAGATTAGAATTCCAGCGATAAACCCTGTCCTCTTCATCCCTCCTCACATCCAGAGGCTATTTCCACTCCCTGACTCTCCCAGCCCCTCACCTGCCTCCCCTCCCCTCACCCACGTGCCCCCCGGCTGTCTTTACTCGCATCACCCCGCCCTCAGTCCTGGAGAAAAGTTCAATCTTTGCATTTTCATTGTGGTTGCCCACACCAACCCTGCACCTCATGAAAGTTTCATCTCCCTCTCCCCATCTCTCTCTCTCTCTCTCTCTCTCTCTCTCTCTCTCTCTCTCCTAGCCTCCCGTCACATATGCATCCGCGGCTGGATCCAGCTCCCCAGGTGAGGAATGATGATGAGAAATCGCGAGGCAACCAGCAGACTCGCCATGCTGGGCTGTGCTCGGCACTCTGCTTGGGGGTGAATGAAAACAGCCTGCATGGAGGAAGACTGGAGTCGCCTTCATATCTATGCCACATAGCCCAGAGCAGAGGATGCAGCTGGTCTGATTTGAGGCCTTTTTGCTTCACTGGTACAGAGATCTGTTGCGGAAGAGCCTCTAGTGGACAGCGCCGGATGAATCTGATGTAGGCTCGAGAGACAAGGCTGAAATAGCTGATAGGACTCCGCGGGCACAAACAGAGACCCTTTGTGTCGAGCCTGTGCATGCCAGGTGAATGTAGATATCATAACCTCAGTTGCACAGCCGCGCACACACACGCAAGCACAATCGTAACGTTTATTCATGCTCACATTATCACAAAACAAACACTGGCAGGCCGAGTTCAGGCCGAGGCTGTGGTGTGTCAGCCGGGCTATAAAAAGACCCCAGCAAGCACGGCAGATTCTGAGAAAGGGTTTAAAGGTTGATAACGCAAGATGCATGATTGTCAGGAAGCCTGACAGTAAGAAATATGTACCCTCAGTGAAATATTTAGTCTCTGTGTTATAATAAAATGGCTGTTCCTCATATTGCCAATACAGTGTTGAAGTCATGGCAGTGATTCTTTAAAGGTGCGTGTGTAAGAATTTTAGTTCCATGCATTTGAAAAATTATTCAAATTATCAACATTATGGCAAATAAGGGTTTTGACCAAATGTCAAAAGTGTGTATTTATTGTGCTGCCCTGATATATGCTGATGTTAGCAGGCTAACCAGCTAGTCCCTGTCCACTTTGTGCCAATGAACAACAACAGCAACAACAACAACAGAAACGCTGCCTCTCCCAGTCCAGGCAGAGTCAGCTAAACAGAGTGCTATCATCGCGGCTAACTGAGCTAACTGGCTAACAGCAGCCACAGCTAGCAGCAACTTGATGTTATTCTGATATGATACGCTGCCCACTATTTGTTTTGACTATGAATTACACAGAAGGCCAATTCAGAATCAGTCTGGGGTCGAGCAGGAGGTCAGGGCGAGGGACAGATCTAGACCAGGGGACGACCAGTAGGTTGGAACAAGGGACAAAACAAGTCTTCTGGAGGCCTAGTGGGAGGCCGATGGAGAACCATGGCTGGAGGTCGGCCAGGAAGCCAACTGGGGGCCACTGGCTGATGTGGCGTCAGCCAGGACCCATGACGCTTGGAGTGGAGTGGTGTCGGCCAGGACCGCTGGGTTAAATATTGGTTGATCTGCAAACAAACTATTATGATGTACTGCATCCAAAAACCCTTGCTGCTACATCTTTCAACAGGGACACATGGTCGCAGAAGTTTGCTACCTTGACGTCCTTCACCTGACTTTCAGCTAGAGCCGGTCCTCAAAGCTCACAGATGTCTCAAATAGACGCTTAATACGCTCTGAGAGACATTCACTGACTCAGACATTCTCCTCTCTGCAGCAGCTCCAGCTTTATAGATTGTTCAAATCACACCACCTGTGTGAATGAGCACTGAGACTAGCACTCGCAGATATTCTCTTAAAACCCCGGGAAGCCGGCGCCCAGCACACCTGCTGATGGGACCTGATGTCACTTCATCAGATAACAGAGAGGCTGTAGTAAACCATCCCTCTCAAAACACAAATACATCCACCGCGACTTCATCTCGCTTATTTACAGTAGCTCCTTAAAGCCAAGCAGAGAGTCAACACGTCGCTATTACCGAGAGTGAGAGGGGGAGAGAATGAGGGCAGATAAACATCACTTACTAAATACCAAATTACCGTGGGCCGTCAGTTTTTTAGGGGGAAACACTGGTATCATATATCACGGTGACAGCTGAGATTCTCCCTGTTGAAACAGACGCGGTCGCACATAATGAATCTTAAATGCCAATGCCTACTGGCAATACGGCCTCCGCAGCCTCACTCAGTGGCGGACTCAGGCTGTCTGATGGGCAGGGGCCTCAGCTCACAGTAAAACACTTTTAAACTCTGGTTAAGATCGGAAGTATCCAACAGCGCCTTCACCCGTCCCTCCTGCCTGTCCGTGTCTTTACCCGCTCTTGTTCAGTTCATTGTCTCCAAAACTCTCGATTTTTTACATCTCTCCCTTTAATTCTTGCTCAATTCGGCATATCATATCCCCTGTCCTCAGACATCCTGTACGAGAGGCGGCCTAAAAAACTCTGGATGCACAGTGAACTCCGTTCCAAAACTCTCTCTCTCACACACTCTCTTTCACCTTACCTGTTGTTAGTCTCAGCTAGACATTTTTTTCCCCGATTGTCCCATATGGGAAGTATTTAAAGCTCCCGCTGTCAAACAGCTTATTTCTGCTTTTCTCTTGGCAAGTCTTTGCTTCCGTCGATACTTCAGGGATGGATGTGCGTTTCAGATTCCTCCATAGAGAGGTAAAGAGTTGAAGCGGAGGGAGCGGGATAAGAGCACTAATGCAGATCCCAATCCTACACACAGAATCTGGCAAAGCATGAATACTCTCTTTCGCCTTTTTACTGTTTATCATACATCTTGGGCAAAAAATACATTTTCTACTTGAACAGAAGTGGAGCCTTCCTGTTTTTTGCTCCGTTGACTGAATTAATTGATGGATGGATGAAAGGGATAGATGGCTGACGCAGATAAAAGAAAGATTTTCTTTGCTTGTTGAGAATCAAAGAAATCTTTTTTATTTCCCACATGTGGTCTGATTAACTGACTGAACTGTACGATAACTGTCACAGTTCAGGAAATTAGTCTGCAGGCCCAGAGATCATTCTGACTGGCGTACATCGCCTGAGTGTCGCTTTCACGCCGCGACACTGACATTTACTTATTCCGTTTCAAATGCACAATGATCCAGAGGGGAAAAAAGAAAAAGAAAAGTTGAACGGAGCTGAAATGAGGAAAACAGCTCATTGCAGATAGTTGGAGATTTATTAAATGCTACATGTCCGCCCCTCTGCAGTCCGACTGCCCTCAAGATCACAGAGCTACAATGAACTGAGGACCTCACTGATGTCAAACAGAGCTCCATTCTAAGGAAGCCCAATGTGGAGAAGACAAAAGATCCTAAAAGTCAATATAATGAGAAATTTTCTCTAAAGAAATGACTCAGAATCTCGACATGAGGACCTAGCATCTCTAAACAATGGCTTAGCGCCTCGTGACAATGGGACATTTTTCCAAATACTGAACAAACTGAGGGGTTTTGCCTGCTGCCTGCACCATTTTTGCTCATTACTTAGGAATGAAAACTAAAAAACACCATCACAAACAGCAGTGACAGGGTTTAAGCACATAAATGTTGCCTCTCAATGTAACCGCTCCCTTGTTACTGCAATTTTCTCCAATACTGTCCCCAGCACGCCTGCTCATGCAATTCAAACTTCATGTAATTGGTTTATGACACTCAGATATCTGACCTCATGCGGGCTACAGCGCAGTCTGGTGCAGTTCGCATTAATTTGTATATTTATCTGTTATCCTGAGAGGGGCGACAGAAATTGCAGGGTATCCGTTCTTATTTTGCTCGTTCGGCTGCGTGCAAACAGGGTTCACGGTTTGCAAATTTGGTGGATGTGAGCTAATTTATTTAGTTGACTCTATTCACCGTTAGAGAATGGATGTGGTTTTACCCCTTTGTTATGTTTGCTGTGAATACAGTGTTTTAGGATCACGGCGGGGGCAGGCATCGTGTTGTTTTTCAATGTCAAAAGGAAGGTGGAATGAAATTATAAATAAGGCTGGGGAGGGTCTTCGCCCCTCTCCCCGCGCCAGTCGTTTTCATACTGTCCCTTACAGTGAGCCTCGTGGTCAAAGGATAGTCTCGCACAGATAAAACGCTCATGTGACGTGAATGTTTTTGAAACAGTGTTTAGTTAAGATGTCGTCTTTGTGCTCTCATGTCAGCAAACTGTTTCCACGATGCCGTGAGCGATAGCCGTTGCCAGCGTTCACTGTCTGCTGCTTTGCTGCAGTCTCAATCTGCTGCTAACGCTTGTTTTTCTGTAATAATCTGAGAGGTGTGCTGCATCGAATGACTCCACTTCCATATGGCTATTATGGATACTGAAGATATTTTCAGACATTCTTGTGCAGCTCGACAGAAGCTCTTTGTAATCAAACGCTGGAGCCCGAGGCGGAAGGAGGGGGAGGCGAATCAAAACAGCTCCAGTTCCCAATCATTTCAGCCCTCATTGAGAGCAGATATTGATAGGCAATGATGTGTGTGTCAATTTGACCAGAGCTCCGTCTCCCGTGGCCAGACCGGGAGGCACCCATGGTGAGAGCAGGGAGGCCGGGGAGAGAGCTTCGGATGTGGAGGGGGGTTTAGAGATGGATCAGGGAACAGAGAAATGCAGCGGCAGGGAAATGGATGAGTACATAGATACAGGGAGAATGAAACAGTGTGAGACACGAAGGGAGAAAGTGAAACAGAGGAGAGGAAATGTGTTTGAGTAACTGAACGGGTGAGGCTGGGAGAGATAGAGAGGGTGGAGATAGCCGGGATGTGATGAGATGAGTCTGTCTGGGCCTGGGAGAGATGGATTAGTGTGTCTCCTGCTACCTGTGCGGGGGTCACTGTTAAACTGCTGGGGCCAGATAAGGGCTCGGCAGTAGCCTGAGTGTGGGCAAGAATTGACTGGTTAGCCCATTGATTTAGCAGGGAGTGAGCGCCGAGTGCCGAGCAGAGTTCAGGCCTGTACAGCTGTTCATCAATGTGTCGGGGCCCATACAGCGCCTGCCGGGGGGCCCCGTCTCTGTGACCGCAGCAGACTCTGAGGAGACACCGCCGACCAAAACGTGAAGAGTCATCTGAACTTTGAGCCCAGGATGCACCTAGATGTCATCCAAAGACCCATTCCTCTATTGTTTTTCTAACATACAGAAATATAGCCAGCATTAATACATGGTGAATCTATAGTTAATTAAGTGCTATACAAAACCATTTATTAAGCATTTACTAAGTATTATTAACATCAGTTGTACCAAGATGAACCCGAAATAACACAAGCAAAAAGTGAGCAGTAAAAGTACAAATCGGGATGATACACAACACAGGCAGCAACAGCGGTCAAACCAGAGGAGTAAGGGAAAAACACAGACTCACACCAGGGAGGGAAGACTAATAAGACACGGGTGGAACTAATAAAGGTGGGAAAACACACAAGGAACAGAAGAAACATGACACATGAGGATTAAACCTACAAGAAATAACGGAACTAAAAACCTCAAACCATGACGGATGCCTCTGTGTGACCTGCATCAGCAAACAAGACACACAGAGAGAAGAGTGGTTATTTCTATACAGTTACACTTCATACCTGTCACTGGACTCTGACTTATTCGGGGTCAGACAAGATATAGAATAAAAACATGTTTTCATGGCAGAGTGCTGAGGGTGAATTAAAAGGTTTCCCAGGTGGAGAAAAGAAGCTGCTCTGTAGTCAGGCGGTGTGGTTATTACTGCAAAGTTTACTCTGTTTCATCATAATCACGTAACAGTTTTTAGTCTTGCTTTTAAAAAAGAAACAGTGCCAAAGCTGTGTAGCCTCATTCTTTCACTCTCTTATCAAACAAACGCACACGGTAGCCAGATCAAGGCCTGCAGGGCAGGAGGAGGTGGTGCTCATACCACTTCTGTCCACAGGGGCCGCCACAATCAGGAATCAATGTGAAAGTTCCTTGTATAAGCTTTAAGTGAAAATTGAATTACAGCATCAAATTAGTGTTCAAATGTTTGATATCGGAGATTGGGGACTGCAGTCATATGCGTTTGGCATCATTTTGAATGTTTTATTCCACTTCTTCCCCAAAATCTCACACACACGATCTTTAGACGTAGCCCTAGTACGTCAAGAATATGACCTAAATCACTGTTCTAACAGTACTGCATGTCTTTTTGTGACGCAGTACCTCATAATGTGGACCCACTGTTGCTTTCTATTGCATCGCTTACTTCATCTGAGTTGAATCAGATCCAAAAGGAAGGAAAATGCAAAACGCCTCAAAGACACAACACCGTGCACGGACGATCGGCATACACACTAAAACACACGGCTGTGCTCACCAGGGAGAAGCCTTTTTATTTCTTGTTCTTCTTGTTCCGGGCCCAGTGCTGTTCTGACATTTGTTTTGAGGGTGGTGCTGGTGCGGGGCAGGTGGTGGGAGGTGGATGCTGAGAGAGGAACGGCCCTGGGTAGGATGTCTATAATTACATATTGATTTCTCGGGGGCCGCTGTTGAGCCAGCGCTGTGAATGTGTGGAATAAATCACTCGGCCTCTATGATAGCTAAGTATTTATTCTTTTTAATTCTGTTTATGGTGATCTTGATTCATGCCCTCCAACCCTGGACACGCCTCGGTACCGCTGCCCTCTTCGTGTCAGGGGGAGGTCAGAGTCACGGTACATGGTTCAGCTCTTACAGCACAAGTGTGAGCGTTCACCCGGGCGAGTGCTTTGGCTCCCAGTAAAAATGAAGGCCCTAAGAATAAAGGAAACTCTACAGTCCCACAGCGCTGCTGACATATTAGACCTGGATTACCACTCAGCATAGTACAAACATAGACATTTGTCTTGCCCCTTGAGGACTGTGGGTTCCCTTCTGTTTGCTCTCCTATTTGTCTGACAGCGCCACTCAGATTGCTCTGGGTAAAAACTGTGCCTTCAATTTCAAAATAATAGCTCCCCCCCCCCCCAATTAGGCTGTAAATAATATGCTCACTGATTATATGTCGAGCACAGCAGATTCAATCTTGAACAAGTGGAGAACTTGCAAAAATGATGCATCTCATGGCTTTATGATTGAAATTACCGAGGACTATTTTCCAGGTAAAAATATTTCTTTCTGTGTTTGTTGATTAGCTCCGATGGGGGGCCTGCATCACCGGTTCCAGAGGACATATTTACCGCTCCCTTGATGTGAAAGGAGGTAAAGGAGGAAGATGAAATGAACTCTATTGATCCCTCGGGGGGAATTTAGTTATTACTGCAGCAAGAATATGATACAGATAAAATACAGTGTACACACCATATTTACTGATCATATTAAAGATTAACGATGCGTTGCCTTTAAAGGATTTCCAGCAAAAAGTAACAATTTTCAGATTGAGCGGCTGATATTTTACAGTGAACTGCGGGGGCGCGGGATGTGGGCTGCGTGCAGATGTGTATCTGAGGCTTTGCTGCTGCCTCGGTGAAGACAGCAGTGTAGGGTGGTGAAGGATGAGGTGGAGGTAAACAATGTGTGACTTCAAATTGAAAAGTTCATCTTGTCCCGGTACCTTTGAACCGAATGAGAGGTCATGGTCACTCCCATGAGCCATGGGAGCAGAGCGAAAAGGAAATGTGAGGGGCATGTATTCCTGCTTAGACCAATTTTACATGGATATATTTTGATGTATTTTATTTAGGATTATGCTTCTCTTGAAGGCTGCACAAATCAATATTTACTTTTGTATTAACAATGGTGGAAATTGGTTTGCATGTGGTGGTGAGCCCTGTCATTAAAATGTCTACATCCCTGCAAAAGAAAAGGTAACAGCTGCTAGCTTGTTTATTATTATATGAGTAATTTGCATGGCTAGCTTGGAGGTTGTTGTTGATGTTTCATGTAGTGATGGGGATTATGGAAACAGTACACGCAGATAGCGAAAAGAAGGGGGATGACAGATGCCTACAGTCCAACAGTCAGTATGTCAGACTTTGTTAACTGTGACATTATTGACTCTGTTGTTCCCGCTAGCACAACAGATTTTAACATTATAGCGATTAAGTTATCAGCTAGCTGGTGAATATAACTGAAAATTTAGCAGCTTATATTGCTCTTGGGAGTTGGTGGAGACCAAAACAGAGCGAGAAGGATTGCAAATACTGGACTTATTTGTTAGGGTATATAAACCCATGTTTAGCCATATCAACACAAGCTCATCACAATGTCTGTGATTTGTAAGGTGAAAAATTCAATACACATTACATCAACATTTGCCATACACAACATGTGACGATATCAGCGCTGCATGAAGCAGCATGTAGGTGACTTGTGGTTGTAATTCTTTTTAAACGTCTGTTTCTGTGAGATCAATACATTGATAGTTAATATGTGTGATGACACAGAAGGTTCAGAGCAACAAAAGAATGTCATATGTTAGCATTTCTACCTAGATCTAAATGAGCTACAAATGTGTGTTTATGCTTGTAACTCATGCAGAGAGCGGTCAAACAGCACATAACTATATTATTATCGTGGCTGCTAAATCACATTAGGTCCCCTGATAATAATAGGTCCGTGTGAATAGGGCTTACATAGGCATTACAAGAAATCACTTAAGGTGTTCTGAATAGAGAAAGCTGTAACGCTACAGATGACGCTTGTTTGACACATAGGGCGACTCAGTACACACAGACTTTATGTCATGTTAAACGTTGCTCTTTCCCCATTCATTTAAATAGGGACCTGGACTTGTTAGCATGAAATAAGTGCCCTGGGGTGTTTCAGGTATGGCTGTCAGGTGGCATGACTTGCCTGCTGACTTTGATACTATGTTAACGATGTGTTAGCGGCTTGATCTGCTGCCCCCATGTAACCAAAGGAATCAATCATTCATATTCCTGTGTTCTGTAAAAGGGGTATAAACAAGAGTATCTAGTTTTCTTTCAGTCAGTGACCTTGTTGAAGAGGTGATTCATTTATAGACACTTTTTCGCAGGACAGTCCATGTTTATCCTTAGACAAGATCTTGAATTAGGTAAGAAACATTTATAAGATTATTTTAAAATACATCCTATTTGCTTCTGTGTTTTGCTGCAGTTCAAGACAACCTATGGATAATTAACGCAAATTCACTAACAGTTCTGAACTTCTTCTTTCCACATCTGTGGTGATGGGCAACCTGTAAATAGAGAGAGAGAGAGAGAGAGAGAGAGAGAGAGAGAGAGAGAGAGAGAGAGAGAGATTCCTGTATTGACAAAAAATGCACGTGGAGCGACCAACTTGTCACCGTGACTTGCCGTCATTATTCCTTTCTCTCTGACAGCGTAGGCTGCACTCCGGGCAGGGCCCCGTCATTTCTTCAACACCTGAATTTGATCAAGATGGAGGCACAATGAGAGGCCCCATTAATGTGATTTATAGTCACCATCACGGTTGCTGTGGCAACCAAGTTTCAATACGCTCACCTCTGTGAAAGCAGTTTGGATCCCTATTGCTTGCCCACTAATGCACATCACTGTCAGCCTACATGCAGTACATATGTTGAAACACACAGAGACCATTAACTCTCTCCGACACACACACACACACACACACACACACACACACACACATACGCAGGATTGTGCAGACAACGCAGCGCAGTTCTCCTAAGCCCAAGGAGCTTGTGTAACACACTTCATTTGACACATTCATCGTGCGGCTTGAGCTAAAAGGATTGCACTCAAATATGAACTGAATTCATTTGCACAAAAATAAGAGGACAAAAACAATTCAATAACCCGCTGAAACGACACTGGTTGTCTCCGTCTAGTGCGGCTCAGTGGCTGCACGGCCAGGATGAGTTATGGCTGGAGAAAAAGAAGGCGACAAATCCAATCCACCAGAGCTGTCGTTGTGCCTGATGAGTATAATGCCACCTCGACTCATCCCTCAAACTCTCACTTGCTGTTTCTGCGGCGGAGCCACAGCAGCTCATTGCTCTTTCGCTCCCGTTGTGACCCATCAAAGTCAAGGTGAGGCTTCAGTCATGTCTAGCAGTTTTCGGCTCTTATGTTTTTTTTTTTTTCCACCAAGGTGAGGTTTAGCAGACGCCCCCGCCGGCGTTTATCAACCGCATCACCACAACACGGCGCAGTCAACAGCCCGGCGATTCACACATGACGAATAGAGAGATCCAAAGTGGATCGAATGTGTAATCTGCAAGCGAGGGGGAAGCTGACTTTGAGTGTCTCGGTGAGGAATGAAAGACCATCACATTTTATGATGGATACGCTGTCAGAGCGAAGGCAGGGCCGCCAGCTGCTTAGAGGCATTACATGTTCCATCTAAACCGAAGGGCTGATCGACATCACAGTAAACAAAAGGACTTTCCCCGAGCAAAGTCGCTCCCGGCGCCTGTCACACTTCTGTTTTTATGATTCCTCTGACTACGTTCTAATAAAAAACTGTCAGCGAGAAAACTCAAAGCCGAGACAACTTTTATATGTTTGGCAAAAACTTTATCCCGACATCAGCAGAGTCAACGTGTTCCTTCACGGCTGCAGCAACCCCAAGAAACCCAATTAAAGACTGTGTATCCAAAACACCATTACGCTTTATTGTTACTCGAAGCAGCAACCACTTGAACATGAACTCATCCACGACCTCCTGCCTTCGGTTTCACCGGCGAGCTTCATGCTCAAAAGACCATATAGGTTTTCTCATTTTATGCAGCAGAGCGGCGATTTGTAATTGCACTGCGGTCCTGCGGAAAAAAACCTGAGTAATGAAACATGATAGGAAGGGAATGCTGAATTGATTTAGTGATTTTCATGTCTCGTAAGTAAGTAAGTCAGTAAGTAATTTGAACATCATACTAATCAGAGATGGCCTGATAATAAGACAGAATTCATTTGGTTTCAGGCCATTTATTCCGTGCACCCTGATTAAGTTGAAAAATATATTATGTAATTACAGCTCCCCTCAATCGGTAACAAAACTCACAGGGAACTATTACCTGTTCGACTGGAGGGGCACCCTAGAGGGCCCTTTATCATGTTTAATCTACCGTAGTGGCGTCTAAGAGGGCACTTTGTACATGGCAGCACCATGTTCACCCGTTTTTATTGTGTCGCTGCTGACCCTCAAACATCCTGATACTGCCACTGTCTCAGCATACCTCTGATTACATGCACATACAGCCCATAATTTCTGTTTCATACATCGACCATTATCAGAACACATATAAGGAGGAGTTAAATAGAAAGGTTACAGTCATACTCTTCAGCATGCACTGCTTGGAGTCCTTGAACAAGAGTCGGTTGTCTTATCGATGCTGGGTTTGTCAGCCCTCCCTATAACACACACACTCCGCAGCCATATAACTGTCACATGACTTAAACCGTGAGAGGCCCAACGACACAATGTTTTCACTCTTAACACATCTTAATATACTTGTTAAGTTTCACATGCAAGAATGACATATCAGTATGACAAAGGGATATTTGGTAATTTCCCTTACAGATTACAGATACGTTCAAAAGAATTCAATAAAAAGGGGGAATACTGACAGGATCACAACATTATGGATGCATGTACGGTACTGAGGTTATCCAAGTGTGACCGAAAGTAATCAGGTTACATTACTTGAATATTGCAGTACTTGGTTTAACATGCCACTGTGTTTGGGTATTTAACCATCAAGCCACAGTGTGCTTTTCCAGATAACTTTGTCTAAAGGCAGCTGAGGGTTTAATATTCCTGTAGCAACATTGTATCTGCTGAGTGATCCATATTATTCAAATGAGTCGACGCTAATGCGAAGATTATTCACTGACACAAGCCCCATGGGCATACCTGACCTGTCATCACTCTCCCTCTGCTCTCTAAAGTACGCTCCATCCATCTCACCTCGCCCCTCTCCGTCTCTTCCTTCTTTATCTTGTCTCATATCTTGTCCGAACGTCCTGCTCAGGCCTGGGCTTCTATACAGTTAGCAACTTTTGTACCTTTTTTTATTCCAGGAGCTAAGGGCAGTGGATACACTGTGCAATATATCAAAAAGGGGGAATAAAAGTACAGCTTTTCTTCTTTCACGTGTGGCATTTGACAGCTGTGGGCGTTGATTGGTTGACTGTCACCTCTGGCTTCTCTCGTTCTCTGGCCTCCCTCCATGTTGGCTTCCTTACCTATTGTTTTTGCCAGCAAAGTCATTTCACCTCCGCCTACAACTTTATTTACATCTCCCCCAATCCCCGCAGCAATAAAGGCCACAGCTCAAGGCAACCGCAAGGACACGTGCTTGAGCGGGACCTCGCCGTGTACGCGTTTGTACGCACCGGTGTGTGTTGTGAATATCCAAAAACAGTCTGCACATGCACACTTTTGAGATGTACACAAACGTCGGAAGGGGGTGATTTATTTTCTGGAAGCAGTGAAAAATAAACTCTGCCCTGCGCAGACCTTGCGCCGCTTAGACTGTCTCGTGTCCCTCAACCTCGGCTCTAGGTCAATGCCTCCCCGAAGCCCTATCAGAACTTTACAATTAGTTGATTGAACCTGCCTCCAGCGAGCCATCTGCCTGGGCACACGGTGGAACTGATGTCCTCACCTGCCAGAGGCAATTAACTCTAAATACGACTCTCTCCGCTCATGCACCGCAATTCTCCTCCCAGCTGAGTATAATAAGGTTGAACCACGTTGAAGTTGAAGAGGGGGCGGGAAGCCTGTTCATGCCCCCCAGAGGGTGATGGGTAATTACTTCCGTCAGATTTATACTGGCAGCCATGCGGAATGGCAGAGGACTGTCTTCGACCCTCGTAGGCAGGGGAAGCAGCAGGGGTTCTTTTCCGACGCTTTGGGTCAACCCGGACGGACAGAGAGGGGGAAGGCAGGGCGGCCGGTGGTGCGAAGGGAAGGTTAGGTGATTAATTGGAGGAGCAGCTCAGGGTCAGCCTCCATCGCTGGGGTGATGGGTCAAATGAGTGCGGCATTGATGGCGTTACCTGATGCACAGCTCGTCGCCCCCCCGCCCCCCCCCATCCCCAGCTACGGCTGAAAGATGAAGTTGTAACTCAGAGCGGAGAAAGAGAAGAGAAAGAGATGAGGACAGCGGAGATACACAGATTCTGTGGATCTGGCATCCCTGTCTCTCAACTGACATTTCAATTAAATCGCTATCACGGGTGCCGAGAGTATTGTTGACTTCATATCTTTTAGATTTCTCTTTTTTACTTCTCTCTGAAGGATTTGAATTACTTCAAAAAGTGAAAGGAAATGTCTCCAAACAAAGCAGGAGAGGACAGAAGTGCCAGAAACAGTCTCAGTAATGCTCTTAGAAAAGAGACGGATAGGAACAGCGTGATTGTCCATTCGCAAAAACATATAAAATAAAAATTAAGGTAATTCCCCTTCACCCTTCTATATCTAGATGCTGACATCCTTCGTTTTTTTTTTTTATTATCTTCGGTACAACTCCTCTGGGCTTCCATGATGTGAATGTCACAGCAGCTCCGTTCCCCCGCTCAGCCATTAAAGTCGGCCTGGAACATGACAGATCTTTGAAGCCGCACCCCCACTCTTCCCTGAGATGTTCCTTCCTCCTCCCAGCCTGAAATGACGAGCTCTAAGAGCCGCTCGCTGATACTGCACTGTATTTCAAACCAATTGTGCCAACATTGTTGACAGTGGTGTGCCTTTTTGGGACCGTACTCTCCTTCTCCCATGTCTCTCTTTCTATTATTCAGAGACGTCATTTTATAGGGTGTTGTATACCCCTGATGTCCTTGAAGAAAAAAACAATGAAGATCTACAGAATGCTAAGAGGCACATGGGCGTATCGTTGATAGCGGCAGAGAGCTATCAATCTCTGAAACAGATGGCCTATCAGTGGTATGGCTCTGTCCTCGACATGTCTGCATGGAGGTGACCTTTCAGAGATAATGCACATTAAAGATAATGATATATACTTAATTCACTTTAAAGTAAATTGACTTTTTTTTTTCTTTAAACGGAAGAAAAAAGAAAAAAAAAACTTTGATCATTCCGATAATCATTAGCACCGGCGATAATTAACATTATTTCACATATTTCCATGCCCTATTTTCTTGGAAGCTAATGAAAGCTGGGATGAAATGTAAAATAAACGATTAGACTATAACCAGCTGCCCATTGTTCCCACCGCCGCGTCCCGCTTATCAACAGCTCCATGTTGGCTTTCACGGCACAAGAAAGAGCGGCCATGTCAATCCTCATTAATTCTCCCAGTGAATTAGAGGCAGAGTAGATGATAGGAAATTAATGTCTGCAAGGAGATACTTAAATTATTCAACAGTAACAGGATTATGATGAAAGATCACTACACTGGCCTCTTTCTCTCCATCCCCATCCATTCTTCCTCCACTCCGCCTCCCTCTCTTTCTCTTCTTGCTGTCAGATGGCAGCCATTGCCTCGGATATGTATGTGTTGTTTTTTTTTAAAATCCTGCCTCATACGTGTGTTACTCTATTGTTGACGTTGGGTTATGCTCGTGTAATCTTACCATGCATTAAGTTACAATACTTCTGTTTTATTCATCCGCCTTTAGCTTTTAATCCCTTAAAATAATGAGGGGAATTGCATTTCATTTGTTCAGGGTTTCCCCTGTCAAGGAGATCGTGTTTTCAGTCTCATTTGACTTGTTAGGCGGATATTGAAAAAAAAGTGAACAGTCTTAGTGAAATGTGGTGGAATATGCCGTGGGACATGTGCTTGGTTTTCGGTGCAGATTTGGATTCATGTGCTGATCCAAAGTATATTTTCAGATGGTAAGATGATGTATTTGTTTCAAAGCCACCACAAGGAAGATTCTGTTGATTCTGGCAGCCCTCTTAGACAAAAGATGACAAGGGTGAAGAAAGTACACTTCATTTTTGTACCAAACTGTACCACCAGACCACAGAGCAGCTTCGTTTTCCTCAGGCTGTGCAACCCGGTATCATGCCAAACCATGTAATGGATCCGCCAAATCCATGAAAATAAAAATAACTGACCTCTTCCCAACATGGATTTAAAAGCTGTTTGAAATGCCTTCGTCTGCTCTCCCTGACGTACCACCAGGAATGTATTTTTCAGGTCTATGATTTGTGTCCACTTGAAAATATTTACGTGCTTTAATGTCCTAGAAACACACCATTTTTCTCATAATGTTCATTCTGTCTGAGTGCTCTGTTTTAACAACTGTCTCTTTAAAGCTCCTCTTGCAAAAAAAACCCAACAAAAAACAAGTCTGCTCTGACTGGTCAGCTCTCACAGGCCTGAGCGGGCACCGCCCACCATGCTTCCACATTGGCTCTGCTGTTTTTTTTTGCAGTGCTGGTGGATTTCCTTACGGCTCGTTTAATGGCACAGTGTCTGAATATATATACTATTTTATAGTATTTATATAGCACTTAGATCTGCTTTATAACCAATAAAAAACATAGAGATCTCACCTTATATGATATAAGAATAACCATAATAAATGCAGAAATCATCTAACTGATGGTTTCATTTAGTCATATCGAGGCATCTGTATTTAATAGTGTCTCTTTCGTAACCACTGAAAAGTTCTTTGAAGTACATTTAATCATTTTTTTTTATCTTAAAGCTGCTGCAAGTGATATATTATTTTTTATTAAAATGAGTGGTTAATAGCTCTATATTCAAACGGATTTCAAATGGCATGCTCTTATTCAAGTGCCACCTGAATAATCTTTATCTGGTGAAATTTAGATCAGTTTGCAGAATTTGGTTTGGACTAATGCTGTCCGGTCAGTTTGTTTGCAGGTCTGATTACTGTCTACTCAGAGGTCAGTCTTAGGAAATAGCAAATAACTCATTTCCAAGAGCTTTTCCAAGAGTTTGTTATTTCTGTAGAATGATGTCCCTGGAAAAAGATTCATAAGTGACAACGTTTTGTCGCCAGAACCAAAACCCAAAGAACACTTTTAGAAGATTTTGCAAAAGAAGGCAACCTGAGGCAACGAGACAGATGGACTGCGGAGGCATCAGAGGATGTTATACAACCATGGCAACAAAGATTGAGAGTGGCATACTTTTTCTTTTTACTTTAACATGTTCTGCATCTGCCCATACTGCATACTGTTGCATGCAGTATGCACACAATTGGGACACACCACTTCGTCATGACAATGCACCTTGAACTCTGACCCTCTCGCACCTGTGACGGGCGCAGCCTTAGCATGTCATTTTGGAGTACAAAGAAAAGGTACTTACACTTGAACACACTGCCATCTGTCATTACAGCGTCTGTCATTCACAGTAGTAGCAGCAGCAGGACAAGCTGGAACGGCTGGCGCTTTGCATTTCACATACTTCGTGTTGAGTCAATCTTATTCTGGCATACTGGTGTTTTCAAACGCAAGACTAGTATATGTGTCACAGTGAACTGAGCCATATACAGCTTTTTCTTTGTGGAGCTGGAAAAATAAAATGTAATCATCAACAACAAAGGCTGAGAGAGAGGTTCTGCTGCACAGTAACCACAGCCAACAATCAGTCGACACAGCAGATAAATTGACGAAGAGAAGGAAATACCAAGTCAGTGCATTACATTGTTTACTGCTATGGGACCATTCCCCACGTTTTTTGTCTATGTTGTATAAAACCCACATGCAAACTAGCTGGGTAATAGCACATTTTCTGAAGTGACACTTGCATCTCTGCAGCATGACATCATCTGTAGTCCTTAAAGGAACTTGTAGCAGGATCAAGAAATAAGACTCAATAGTGACATGATGGCCATTGCGGCCATTAGGGTCGCTGCAGCCATCAGCCCATAACTGCAAACAGCATCATGTCAAGCGATGAAGTCACTGTAACTGTAACTAGTCAGTGTTACACAGCGGTGCACTAATTTACATGTTTGCAGCTAACGCTACTTTGCACGTTAGGTCACTACGAGTCCTCTGTGATCTCATTTATTTAATTGATCTCAAGCTCTAAGCATGACCTGTAATGTTTTCTTACCTGGTTACTAGGAAATGAGGCATGTCAGCATCTGTTTGCAATCCCAATTCAAGATGAAGCTGCCTCCATGAGTCAAGCGCGTATCTGATGTTTATTCGGGTGCCAGCCCGGCTTTGGTCATAATTTCGTTTCGACTCATGACATGCTGCTGATAAAACCTCTGTTTTCTTCATAGTATGACTTTTTAGTGGACTTTGTCTGGTGGTGGGTTGTTTGCTGGCCGTAGCAGAATCCATTATTACCCAAACACTAGTTTGAGTCCACTGTGCTTGTCTTTTTCCTGTATGCAAGTTGAAAGCCGCCGAGGACACTGTCCGATTCATGTTCTGCATTTGCTTGTTGCTGCCATGAGAGTGAAACTCAGGAAATACTCTTATTATGCAAAAGTTTTTTGTTAGTTGTTTGCAAATCACTATAACCATCATGCTGAGAAGAAACCATCACCCTTTAAGTTTAAAATATCCAGAGTGAAAGAAGTTAGAGCGCTGAATTCTTCATGTACTAATTACAACAAAGTGTTCCTACTGATAGTTTGAACCTGAGTGTAGCCCCAGTACTTGGCTTCCCATCATACGCGGAGAGACACACTCCAGCCTTGTTTATTAAATGTGGCAATTTAATTGGGCCTGATGGGCGATACTGGCAGGAGTACATGGTACCTGTTAGTACATGAAGTCAGGCTTTTAATTAAACATTTACCAAGCATACAGTAGTCCCAGTCCACTGAGCCGCTCCTTTTGGAATGAATTACCAGTATTTTGTGTTCAACCTTATAATTACCACTGCCCAGAGAAAAACTCTGCTCAGAGATTAGTATGTGAGTGAGAGGCTAACTAATTCTTTACTAGCAAAAAGTCTGTGGGATACCTGCAACACCAAGGAATGTACAAAACATGAAACTACCGACATGCCTGTTTCTTGGACTGTATAAGTCCTGAAGGCATGTTACACTGGGCTGAAGGTGCAGTCTGTGTGTGTGCATGGAGCTCCTGATCTGTCATACAACCAACAGTAACTGCTTAACCTGGCACAGCGTTCAAAATGCAGGGTCCGACATGATGTACCTGTGGAAATTTTATGGAGGAGACACCGGGGAACCAGGGCTGGGGTGAAGAGGAATAAGCGGCAGAGAGGGGGAGCATGGAGACAGACATTTAAACCTGCTATACCATTCATCACAATGGGTAATGTTCGTTGCCTAACCAACAAGTTAGAGGAGCTGGAGACTCTGGTCAGAATCGGGAAAGCAGCCTCATCTGCCTGACCGAGACGTGGTTGATGGACAGCATCATGGACTCTTAGACCAGCTTCACCGGCTTTTGGACAATACGTGCCGACAGGGACGCCAGAGCAAGCGGCAAAAAGAATGGAGGGGGGCTGATGTTGCTCGTCAGTAACAGGTGGTGTAATCCCAATCACGCTTCCATCAAAGGCTGCCACCTTCACACCTGTGACATCATCTCCTCAGAGTTATCCCTTTTCAGGTCCTGCCCCACCAGCATCTCCACCTATTGTCCTCCATCCATCTCAGGTTAAAAGGGAACTGGATCACCTTAAGCCACTTGAAGAAGGGAGGGATGCAGATGGACCCATCATTGGTCTCATGGTGCTTGGACTATGTATTCTCCGGACCACAGTTTGTACGTCTGCAGAATGGGGTCTCTGACACAATCCAGAGCAGCACAGGGGCACCACAAGGGACTGTCCTGGCCCGGTCCTGTACACCATCTATTCAGCAGACTTCAAACACAACACCAGTGGATGCTTCCTCCAGAAATTTTCTGATGATACAGTCATCATTGGTCTTATTAAAGGAGGTGAGGATGATGAGTACAGGAGTCTTATCAGGGACTTTGTAGACTGGAGTGACAATAACCATCTTTATTGCAACACCATAAAGACCAAGGAGATGGTGGTAGATTTTAGGAGGAGGATCCAACCTGCGCCTGCACCTACTGACATCCAGGACACCGAGGTGGAAGTTGTGTTCAGCCACAGATACCTTGGTGTGCAGCTGGACAATAAGTTGGATTGGCGGATTCATGTGGATACAGTGTGCAAAAAAGGGCAAAGCCGACTCTACTTCTTGAGGAGACTGAGGTCATTCAACATCTGTTAACCCCTACTGCACACTGTCTACTACTCAGCAGTGGCCAGTGCACTGTGCTTTGCTGTGGCGTGTTAAGGAGAGGGGTCACACACAGCAGATAGGAATAGAGTAAATAAAATCACCAAAAAGGCCAGCTCTGTGGTGAATTCCAAACTGGACACTGTCCAGCAGGTTGCAGAAGACAGGATGCTGTCCAAGATGAGGGCTGCTCCCTCTGCAGATATAAAAGGCTCATAAGGTAAACATATTCCATTTCTGCCAATAGATTATCCTACATCCTGCACATTGGACTTTTAGCTGCACCTTGTTTTGAAGGAGTCCTTGAATGCACCACAGCTGCTTCTGCAGACGGAAGCATGAATTTGTAAAAATGTAGCCACAGACCGTTGCTTTGTCTTTAGCTGGCACTGCAGGATGTCTTCGGAGGAGTAACCTGAGGCCAGGGATGTACAATGACTGTGCACTAATTATCCACTACTTCAGTTAATGGTCAATTAATTATTCATCTGCAAAGGGTTTTTAGATACATGACACCAATATGAAACGAATGGTACCTGAGTTTAACCTCCAGTTCCTGATTGGATAAGCAGAGCAGTGCTGCAATTTTTTTTTAATTTCATATTAGCGCCCTGATGGTCTCAGGCGGATGTTTGTTAAAGGAGTGAATATTATTCAAGTTTTGCCTAATTTACAGTACCAAGATACATATTTATTTTCCCTAAGCCACAACCTCCCGCCTGATAATTAAACATGAGTTTGAATAATAGCGCTTCCATGCACAGTGTAGGTTTGGTGTGAATAACTGGGAGAACAAAAACAAAAGGTTCGTCTAATGTCAGGGAGCCCGAGGACAGGGTAAATGTGAAGCATTTGATGAATGAGCTCTTTCTTCTCAAAAAAAAAAAAAGGCAAGTGGAACAAAGGGATACGAAGCGGTTGAGTTTTTTTATTGTCGTTTTTTTCCTGAGGTCGTAAAGAAGACAGAGGAGGGAAAGATTCAGAGGGCGGATGTACAATAGGAGGAGTAATTAGACACTGTGAGCAGGGAATCGTGCATCAAACCATCTCCTTCGCCTTAAGGATATTCTGTTTTATTTAACAGTTTTCCTAATCAGCGACTGAGCTCCACAAATTGAACGGAAAATAATGTAAGAAGTTGTAAAGAGAGCTGATGGGGAAGGGGCGAAACTTTGCATCTGCTGTTCACCCGGTAAGTTAGGTGAAAAATCAGCACAGTATGAGGGCAGTGTAGTTATGCTGAGACACAGCGCCAGCAGCTGTGAGAGGTCAAGGGCTGACACGGCGAAACTGTTTTGTTTTTTTTAACCGACTGCAAGGTAAAGTTGTAAAGTTGATTAAGTTAAAACCAGGCAAAGTATCGGCTTTTGATTTAGCTACTTTAGGGCAGCGGAAACAAGCCATAAACACACCAACATATTATCGCCATAAAAAGGCACAATTGTTTACTGAATATTCCATTATTCAATTTTCTATTGAACCATTCAGCATTCCACATATTCCTGATGGAAATATCTGCCTCTTCAGCTGCTGCATATTGCACTTATACTCACCAGCATGTTTGCAAACTTCGTCATCTGCTGTCTGACAGGCAGCATACACTTGTTTTATCCCTGACAACAGCTGCCTGTTGCCAAAAACAGCGCTGTAAGAGCAGTGAGAGGGAAACACAACAGTAAAGGCGGGGGCTAGCAAAACAAAACAACGAGCTGAAAGACGCCTGAGCATCTGACTAAAGCGATCCCTTCACTTGAACACAGTGATTGAATCAAATGTATCATGTGAAAGCTTTAAGTAGAAAAGATTAAAGTTCAAGAATGTATTGACTGGTGTGTAAAGAAGCCAAGTAAAGTGTTTCAGTAAACTGATGGTAATTGTTGTGTAGGTTACAACTTATGTTGTCATCCTTTTTATATGATGGTTATTATCAGAACTGACACACACTAATAATTAAAATTCATCCATGTGCCATCTTTTACACTCCCCTTTCTTTACATTATTATATTTTTTTCCAATAGTCCTGCTTTTCTGCTGGCATGCTGGCTGAAGATCAGAGGGACCCTACAAGGGGTCCAACAGAAGTTACAGTGTGGTAAACGGGATAAGACATACGTGTTCAAAATTATCCCGAATTTAATTGAAATGTAAGAATTACATACATACTTTGGTTGAACTCATGTCCATGATGAGGCCATGACCTTTGACGATGGTTCACAATTAGCCTTGGCTTCTCTGATAGTGCTCATAATGCACAAAGGTTGGGAACCACTGGCAAAAGGTATGTTTGTTGTTTTACATCTGTGGTCATCAGATTTTTTGTTTCATTTGACACGGAGGAGTTCACCAGTGTAAAGGTGGTGACCTGACCAGATAGAAGGAGATCCCAATACAGCAACAGGGAAATCATTTCCATTTCCCAAAAAAAGCCCACAGCACTTGTAAAAACAGTATAAAAAGGTCACAATAGCCTCCATATGCATATGTAGACATAACACTTTCAGTGTAAATATCACCTTCTGAGAAGCTTTTCTTGCGTTTTCCCCTGACACTGTGCAGGCAGATGTCTACCCCCTTAAAGAGAAGAGCGAATGAATGCTTTACCGAGCCAACATCTATTTAAAACCAGCAGATTGAGTAAGCCAGATGTCAAATGTGTTTTGATATTAGTCACAGCTCACTGGCAAAGGGGATAAAGTTGGCTACATCAACAGGACATGCTGGCAAACAGCCAGAGTTGTCCAGGCATATACAGGCAACAGCCCCATCAACTGAATGACAAAGCTAGGTGGCTAAGATAATGTGATGTAATTCATTGACATTGCATTTTCCCACTGAGCCATTCAAAATGCTATCTACATAAATGGAGCTCACGGATGCCAGTCGGGAATATTAAGTGGCTCAGAAAAGACGCTCTTTGACAGTGTCACATTCATATTGATGTTCAGCTACTTGTATCAGCCCCCAAGTTTGGCTTTTCTTGTCTTTTAACACAGGTCCCTTTTGCATGAACAAGAAATAAAACAAACTACCATGACTATTTCAAGCTGAAACCCCAAGCGGTTGCCTTGATTTCTACCAATGCTACATTACATTTTTTTCTGTTCTTGCCCTCTTCTACTTGAAGAGCTTTGAAGAAATCTGACAGAGTATGTTGATGGAATTACCTGATGCAAACCTGAGGGGTTACATGCTAAACCGTTGAGCTATTTCAGTGAAAGGGTGCAGCTCTCTTCATGTTATTTTTGACGTGATAGTGTGCCCGGAGCAACTTGTGAGAGAATGATGCTATAGCACAAACATCACAGAAACAAACGTTTGATTGCAAGCTTCTGATGTTACCTGCACATAAGCCTTGTATGATTGGACGATTGGTTGATGCTGTAAACTGAAAACCCTTCTACTCTATCTATCTATCTATCTATCTATCTATCTATCTATCTATCTATCTATCTATCTATCTATCTATCTATCTATCTATCTATCCAACTAAAACCACTCAACCGAAGACCCTAACCCAATCAACCAACCAACCCACCCCAACCAATACCAACAAACCAATCAACGAACCCCAACCAACAAACCAACTAACATGATAGATCCTATACTCGGCTACCTGTGTCACCCATAGCAGCTGAAGTTAGCTTTATAAGACAGCTGCAGTCACTGATAAGCTTGGAGGTCGAGGCCTTTGCGTTCTTTTTGGTCAGTAGTGGTTTTTGCCTTGGAACTTTCCCATGGATGCCATTTTTGCCCAGTCTCCTTCGTATTGTTGAATCACTTAAGTGAGGCCTGCCATGCTTTAGATGTTGTTCAGGCTTCTTTTTTGACCTCCTGAATGAGTTGTCAGTGCACCCTTGGAGTAATTTTGGTAGGCCGGCCAGTCCTGGTAAGGTCCACCACTGTTTTCTCCATTTGTGGATAATGGCTCTCACTGGGGTTCACTGGAGTCCCAAAGCCTTAGAAATGGCTTTGTAACCTTTTCCATGCTGATAGATGTCAATGACTTTGTTTCTCATCTGTGTCTCATCTGGATCGGGGCATGATGTGTTGCTTTGATGGCTTTTTTCCCTTAATAAATGAAATCATCATTTAAAAATTGCTTTTGGTATTTTCTCCGGTTATCTTTCTCTGATATTAAGATTTGTTTGATGATCTGAAACTGTAAGTGTGAGAAAAAAAGCAACAAAACAAAGAAATCTGTAAGGGGCAAATACTTTTTCACAGCACTGTATTTAGGTGCTATTTAAGATGGTGACTGGCATCTGTACAAGCACACAAAAGTTATTTAATGACAGTGCTGTATAATACAGTTAATGAGGTCTGACAGCAGGGACCGCTAAGTGCAAAAGAAACAAGAAATGTAGGTGACCAGTAAGATGGATACAAATGGAGTGTGACATACCTACTGTATTGTGTTAGCCCTGACAAGATGATTTTCCTTGTGGGCGGCCGACTCTGACACTGGGAGAAATAAAAATGCTCTGTACATTGAAACAAAAACACCATGGCATAACAGTCAGACTGAAAAAAAAAAACATAAATTACAAAAGCACACGGGGTCAGAGGTCTGTGCTCCTGCTGGAGAACAAATTTGGCTTGAAGCCGGAGAAAGAGTGAGGCGAGGACGTGGGTCAGCTCTGGTTTACAAGGTCACCAGACGGCAGGCCCGACAGCGCAGCCAATCCACAGCCACACATGCACTCCTCTTTAATAGAAAGACATCGATCGAAGGGTCAAATTGCTGGCTACATGAAAATTGTCTGCGCTTAGAAAAATGTCCACACAGCAACAGGCAAGTATTCTACAATAGGTTATTTTTAATCTTCTCAATTAGGGAGCAGATGTCTTAAACAGACCTTGAATCAGTCAGACACTCAAGAAGCGTTCTCCATATAGAGAACTTTAAACATCCACACCATACAAGTTGTCTTCAAAAACAGCAGATTTTTTTTTCAAATTGTCAATAAACTGTGTCCACAGGGCCTGCTTTAAAACCTTCAGAATGCATTTCATAATCATAGATCAGACGAAAGTGTCCTTTGCTTCTGATTTACTCTCTCAACCATCCAAGCTTCCCTTGGATGCTGACGACACTGACGTCCTTGAAATACCTCTGCTTCCCCTAATAGCTGCTCTGATGCAAGCAGTGTACATGTTTATGTAAATGTTACAACATTTACAAAAAGCAAGCTTAATTCGTCGCCTGTCTGCAGTTGACCTGCAGCCAATGGTTGTCCAGTTTTCGCTGTGAATCGCGCCATAATGCACTGAAAATAAAGAAGAGATGAGTCACTGCAGTGGAGGAGTGGAGAGAGCTTTTCAGCTTTGTTCACGGCAAAGCAAATGAAAAGTATGATATGTAATGTAAAGAAATGCCTCTGACAGGTATGTTTTCCACTGAATTTAAGTGTCTGAATAACTAGTGAGGAGACACACTGAATCACGAAGGTGGAAGCTTTCTCGTCCTTGCAGCAGGAGTGTGAGGAAGAGGCTGGTACTGAATAGCACACCCATCTGTGATGGTTTCAGTGCTTGGACACACACACACACACTCACACACACACACACACACACCTCCAAACTCACACATATTCTTAATGATTTATTACCCAGGTATTGCCTTATCTCCATATCCATGACACCGGTCCAGCCTGCCGTAAATAACCTTGTGTCCCCTCATTAGTAGGACAGCCATGTTTCCCTTGGCCTCATTGGCACATACCCACACACAAACACACACCATCCCCCCCGAGACCAGGCCAGCCATCACCATCATAAATCCATGGGGCGCACAGTCTGGCAGCAAGGGCTGGGCAGCTAATTATCCAGACAAGTAGAGCCGGGCATGGAGGTGACCCAAACGCACAGACTGGGAAACCCAGAGATACACAGAGAGATACAGGCTGATGGCAAAGCATCGTGGGTCCGCCAGTTGAGGGGTGGTCTCCCCTGCTCACATTTCATTACTGAGAATTAATTAATCAATTGGCTTTAACCACTTGTTGCTAATTAGAGACACCGAGACGAAGAACTTGATTTACATGGGTGGAAGGCAAAGAAACAGCCTGGACATGTTTTCACGCCATAGACCGTACTCACATGGCAGCCATTCTCATCAGACATCACGTTCGGGGTGGGAAGCTTATGTTGGGATAATTACATCGCTGTGTTCCAGGTCGCTAGTTGTTTAAATGTAGAGCATCTGATAAATGGTTATCATTTCAAAAAAGACACTGGATCGTGAAAATTAGATGGGACGTGGATCTGATGATAAGGTTAAACGACATATTTGATCATCTGTTAGCTAAAAGTAGCATTCAACCACCTTTACGCAGCAACATTTTAGTTCGATTACATCCAGTAAATTTTAGTCCGGGCTTAAAAATGGTTCCAAGATGTGAGTTGATATTTCTGAATTGTTTTAATATTTTCCTATTTTTATTATGTAATCAATCAGAAAGCAGTTAAATGATAACAGTTGGTCAGACTTTTCTACATTTAAACAACTTGCAACCTGGGGCACAACAGTACAACACTTGCACTTCACACCCTCAGCCTGACGTCGCAGGCAAAAAGCCGCTGCATGGATATGATGTATTACAGGATCTCTCTTGGATCTTGTGACGGCACCACAACAGCCACGATACCGGTCAGCATGTTTGGGTTCTAACCAATGACTCTTCTCATTACAAGATGTTTGCACATACTCAGTATTCATGGGTTGGACTGCACATGTCTTCAAACTGGGTTTTTCATCTACATCTCAACTATACACCTGTAAGGTTTTGACAGACAGACATATGAACACCTGGCAAAATACTCAAAACTGCTTCTGTGGTACTTCCCACCACAATAGGTGTCTCTTGGACCACATTTTGCCATGATCACACTCACACACATACACACAACTAATAAGCATTGTATCGGCTGACCTTTTACTCCCCATATGCCACTGTCGAAGTCGCTATGACAACTACTAGGACTCAAGCTAACAGGTGAGAAGCTAATATTGGAGTATATTGACAAAGCCAGCAGCTTTCTAGTGAACACAGAGTGAGATTTAGCTGCTAAAAAGCCAGACGTTCCCTTCAGGAGTTGGTAGGGACCAAAAACAGAGCTGAGGGGACAGCTACACAACTCCAATTTATTACTAACATTGCTCTGTGGCTGTGGGTTTATACTCTGTTTGCTGCTAACATTAGCAGGTGCTGTGGATGCTTCATGTTGCTGCTTAAGTAGCCAGTGTTCTCTGTTCAAACCTTTCCTTTAACCTCTGCTTGCTATGTGGTATTCACATTTATGTGATTCCCCAGCTTACCACCAAAGAGAGCTCGCCCACCACTGTTTGAGAATAGTGGGTATAAAACATGCAACCTGTCAACTCAATATTTCCAAATATTGCTGAAATTGATACAGCCTCGAGGATTTGTCAGCTGTCACTTTAACACACAATTAGAGTGCAAGAAGTGTGGCAGTGCAAGATAACAAAGCCACCACAACCACATTGTGCTCACATAAGCCCTGCACACCTGACTTGTGTCTAGAATGAGAGAGGAAATATCAAACGAGATCAGGTCAGTTCAACTTGAACTTAAACCCATCTCTGTAAGGTATTTTAAGACCAAAATTCATAAATGTAGACTTGAGAATGAGTCAAACCAGTTCCTTTCAGAGTTGACACTATGCGGCTGTCTCCCACCTGGATTGGTCGCGCTCCAGTGGGTGGGCTCAGCGGGAGGGTTGAGAGCGGAACTCGCCAGCTTCAGCCGGCTGCTGATAGAGTAATACCACTGCTGCTCTGGGTATGTTTTGGGGGAGGCGCTGACAGGCAGGCGAAGACGACACGCTGTGCTGCAAGGGTCTGTGGAATGGCGAGGTGCATGAATATGTGTGTGTGTGAGTGTGTGAGTGTGTGTATAGCTGACTTGATGAGCAGACTGAGAGTGGGCTGTGTGAAGTCCCAGCAAGCCTCAGCACAGAGGGGGCGAGAAAAAGAGAGAGGGGCTGAATGACATAAAAGACATCAAGTATGACAGCACCTCACTGATACACTTGTCACGTGACACGACTTGATATTTTGGTAATTGAGAAAATCCGTATTTGTGTTGACACACCGTGCCAAGCATATATGACACCCAGGCTTTGATTTACCATGAAAGGTGCAAACTGGTGCCAGTCGTGAACAGCATGATGGATAGAGTGGTCTGCAGATCTGCATTTATTTACCCGAATCTGTCATTTCACATCGCTGTCAGGGGGCCAGCCAGAGATTAGCTCAAATGGAAAGGAAATGTAAATCTAAAGATACCTACAGTAGATATCATCCCATCCAGACGAAGGGTTTACCTTTCCCATTGTTTTTGACCTCACAGTGTAATTTGTTCCTGTTAGCCAAGTCGCTGCTGCTGATACAATCACATCATTGACTAGCCGATTTTACACTGGGCAGCAAGCTGCCAATTTGGCCATCCTTTTTGCAGCTAGGTCCGCGGATTTAGACAGAAGGTGGTAAATTGGGGGTCTGTTTTTGTCTGTCAATTTGCCGCCTTGGTGGGTACACATATTTCCGCCTCCATTGCTATCTAAATCCGAGACATCAATGTGCCAGCAATTGCGTGAGATGGGCGGAGGTGTTTATGACCTGAACCCCTGTGCGACCCCACAGCTGATCACAGCAGTCAGTCCATCACTTCATCTGCGGACATCAAGATGACCATCTGAGATCCAGGAGATGATAGCGTCTCCTCGGTCTCTGCAGCTGTCTTCACTGTCCACTTGTTGTTGTAGCGGCAAGCTACTAACAGTTGCTACTTTCAAATTAAAAGCCCCCAGCTAAGAACCCAGTTCTAAACTCCAATGGGGTGCAATGTAAAGCACTTATTTTGAAGACAAATTTGTTGTCACTGTTCACTGCCTAACTTAGTGCTTCACGTCACATCATATGTTTACGCCGACCCCAGTAGCGGCCAAGTGGCAGCTTTTGGAAAAGGAGGAATATTACACCTTCCTCTTTACCTTGCAGCACATGTGCTGCCTTTTTGGTCTAAAAGGGGCTACTGATAACATTCTGCGACTGCATGTGGCTTTCTATCACCAGCCTTTTCCTTACATTCACATTACAACATGTTGCCCAAAGCATCGGCCCCTCAATTGCCAGTTTTTGCACTAATCAGCATTGTATACACTAGCCAATGTTGATAAAACTAGCTAATGTTGCTAAAGCTAGAGAACATTGCTGATGTTACTAATGTCAGCTAGCAAACAAGTGTTAATATTGATTTATTGATCTTGAAATTATGACATGGGCTAACCTTAACAGTGCTGATGCTAGCTAGATAACCTTACAGTAAGTAAGGTAAGTAAGTAAGTAATACATCGACATCTATGTCATGACATCAACACTGTCATTTCTTCCCACTCTGTTGCTAATTAATGTTTGGTTATTAAGACATATTACATTTTGAACCTTTAAAGTGTGACCAGTTATGTAGCCATTGTGTCTTGTATTGGTCTTTTGTTTTTTGTGCATTTATTGTTAACTTCCTGTTTTGTTTAGCCTTTTGTGTATCTGTCATTAAGTTTTAATGCCTATCCAGGGATGGGCATTGCAAGGCACTTGTCACTGTACACATAAACATAAAAAAGTAATAAATTAATAGGTCAGTTGAAATAGGAACAGCAAAAAAAAAAAACAAACAGCTGTATATCCACAATACCCATCATTAGGCTGCTTTGCACCTTACAATTTAGATCCCTCAGTAATGTTCGGTCCCCTTTATTTAACCAGGTGGATTCAAGGGTGAAGAGGTCGGGATGGTGGATGGGTGTGGAGCAGGACTTGGATGTGGGTGATCAGGGTTCGTGACCTGCTGCAGATCTACAATTAATGTTTGCTTTTAAAAAACATCCTTCCCCAACCTCAACCAAGAGTTTTATTTTGTTAACCTCATTCATAACCATAGTGTATCTGATATTTTCATTGAGCTCTAATTAACTTAATCATACTGTAGCTGCCATGTGTTGATATATTTCAAAGAAATGCTGAAACTGAGTGTCAAAATAATGTTGTAAAAGAACATCAGTTCAATCAACCGTCAACATCAGTTGTTTTGCAGATCTATCCAATATAAAATGTTTCTGTTGAGTGATAAGGTTGGTGAAAACAAACCCTACTTATCGGATCAGATGGCAGCAGACACATACAGCGATGAAAGTGAACAGTGAGTTGAAAGAAGCCAAAACAGCTCTGCTGTGGAACTGCCCCAGTCACATTATACAAGGGCATTTGCCCCACAAAAATATTAATTGGGGAATAAAGTTGCCTATCATTATATATTTTTAAAAGGTGGCATGTGAAGTGTTTGACCACTAATAGCACCATGGAGCAATGCTGTTACAAGTAGGTTGCTATTTTGTTTGTATCATGCTCGAGGACAAACATTCATGAACATGAGTGATATACATACAATCACACACAATACACAGCCCTGCTATCAGTTTTACGTTATTCCAAAATGTGATTTTGATCTGATTTGATGTACATGTTTGATCAATGGTTTTTTTTTTTTTTTACTAGACTCGAGGGTCTTAAGACAGAGGATGTCATTATATATAGTTAGGATTGTTTTGATTTTGATTTGTGTGAGAATGTACCACTCTATATGCATACATGTGTAATAAATAGTATAATCAGACAAAATCTGTGTAAATACTTAAAACCTGACATGTTACACATTAAGAGTCAAAATGTAGAACATGTGCAACTGTTCTCCCCTCCCATGGTTCCTCCTTATAGAAGTCCACCTTTACCTCTCCCCTCTGCTATCTTACTACTCACCATTGTTATCAGACATTTCTGTATTTCAGCCAATTACATTTATATGTTTGCTTGCAATCTTAACCGCACTGTGTAGTACGCCAAAATGTTTCTTTGTCATTTAATTAGTGTGGGAGCTCAAGTTTAGGTTTAGGATCATAATTGACAATAGGATTTATTTCACTATTTTATTTGCCTGTTTAGTCAGAATGAATGAATGAATGAATGAGATCTCCACCAAAGGTATCCTGGTTTGGGCCATATCAACAAATCACAACACACAGAACACTAGACACCACCGGATATGTGACCAAAGGGAGTGAAAGGGAACAGCTAGCGTGCAGCTTAAAAAATGCAAAATCCCAAATTTATAAAAAAAAGAAAATGCTTTATGAGGAAGAAAATACAACCAAACATGGTTGTTAGACCTCAAATATGCATTAATAAAACTCACAAGAGACCCTGCAGGGCACCTTTAATATTTTAATATTTTGTGTTGTGCTGCTAAAAAAAACATCACCCTAAACTATAATAAGCCTACATATTTTCATTATCGGTTTTGCTCCTTAGCATGTCCCACCATATGACAGCATTAGATCATCACTTAAAATCAAACCATGTGAGACACAAACACTCCCAGATCGACATTTCTGAATTATGAAACCTACCCCTCTATTTCTCGTTTATCCTCTCCTACCCAACCCCCTCAACTTTAGTCAGTGCTAGTTCCCAGTGCAATCAGATCTGTGTTCTGCATGTCCCACAGCGACTGGCTGCGTTCTGACAACCCAATCAAGAACACCAGCAGGAGCAGCAGCAGTAGGAGGTAGACGCACTTAAAACAGGAATATTAGGTGTACCTTGCCTCGTGAAACTATTGTTTGCCAGGGTTAAAATGTCTGCAAAATAACAGTTTCTGAAAACAGGTGGTTCAAGCACAGGTGCATGCAATTCCTCGTGTGGGCAGCGGGGAAATACTAACTCCCTGACAACAGCCCAGAGAAGCTCTGAATCAAATTGTCTCTGCTCTGTAAAACAGCTACGCCTGAGATTGTAAGTCCACTGAAGCCAAACCTGAAACAAAAGCTGTCTCTGAGGGATATTCTTGTACTGCACAGTAGCTGAGCAGTCGTCTACGAGGGCTTATGGAGTGTGTTGCAGTGGGTGGATGGAAAAATGGAGGTTTGACTCCTGCCACCCCAGCAGCCATCCGACAAATCCATTTTAGAGACGGCGTGCTGTGTGCCGTGGACAGATCTGCCAACTGCCAACCTCCCACCTCCAACACCAATCAGAGCGGAGAACCGGGCTCATTATTCAGGACAATTAGCCAATGGGCTGGGTGTCCCCTGTCATTGCTCATGGCTCATTTGGCCCCAGTCAGACGACGGTGCCATGTCCACTCAGGCAGCATGTCACTCAGGGGGGGCTGACATGGAGAGACGTGAGAGAGGCAGCCAGCTCAACATCGGCTCAGTCAGGAACAACAGCCTCTCTCGCACAAGTGTGTGACGCGTACATGTGTGTGTTTATTATCTGTACCTCGTCTGGTGGGGATGACAAGATAAGGAGGAGAGAAATACATTTTACAGCTTTTACCAAACATGAGTGTCCGGCACGATGAGGCCTCGCAGCCCAGCAGGCTGTGGTGATGTTGTGACAGCGAGTGACGCTTCAAACGGCAGCCAGCGGACACACATGCACGGACTGACACAGAGACACACACTGTAGAAACTGTGTATGCATGACTAATCCAGTTAACACTCTTCCCCCACCAGTCTGGCACAAGTGTGTCGTCCAGTAACCCACAAAGTTGGATGTTCTGCTTTTGTGTGTGTGTAGCAGTGTGGCATTTACAATGGGGATAGCCTCCAGTGTGGCCTCCATAAACCCGTGGTGGTTTATGTGCATCCATTTTGGACGGTGTGATGTGGGCAAATAAAAAGCGTGATTTCATTCCCATGTGAGCTGCTGCCTGCGTCTGAGATTAATCATCAACCACAGATGCTGCTGAAATATGTGACCAAAGTTCTGAAAGTTATGTTTCCTTTTCTGCCATATTTATTTTTGTCCTTGTCCTCTGCTGCAGTATATACTGTGGTTATACCTCCAGTTTAAGAATATGTGCTAATGCTATAGTACAAGTATACTAGTCTTAAATCCAAATTTTAGAAACAGGTCTTAATCAGTGAGAAATATAAGATGATGACCAGTCAGATCTAACTCCATATTTCCGATATTCATATACATTATTAAAGGAAGGCTACGAAAAAGGTCTAGTAAAAATAACTTTGATTGATTTCTTCAATTAATGTTTGACTAGTCATATAAACTATATATCCACAATGACTTTGTGCTTTTAAAATGCCATCGCCATTTGGAGATGACATAACTTATCATTCCTTCATGTCCCATGTCCCATTGCAGTCTCAGATATGGATATTATAATTCTATCGCAGTGCAATTATGAATAATGAAATAGGATTTATAGATATCTGAAATATTATATTATATTATATTATATTATATTATATTATATTATATTATATTATATTATATTATATTATATTATATTATATTATATTAAACCATATATAGGAAGAAGTGCAATAGTGACTTGTTTTCTTGTGTGTATTGTCCACCCTCCTTGTGTATTGTGTTGAATGTTGAACATATTAGCTGAATAACAGTGATATAGATGAGAATATAAAAAGATGATGACAAACAGAACATGAAACACGATTCAGAATAAATAAAGAAAGTAAAGAAAGAAACAAACAAACAAAGACAAATCCTTTCTCTGCATTTCCCTGCCATTAAATGCACAGTACGTATTTTCTGTCGCTTGGGTTCTCTAAATCCAAACTGAACAAAAGATGTGAGTAGGTTTGGGATCATTGGGACTGTGTTGTCGTTATTGCTGATGAAAATCTACACAACTCAGGCAGAAATGTCCATTGACGCGGCGATGTTTTAGACATAACTGCTGACTCCCGTCATTGCTCCCTGACTCTCTCCTGGAAGCTACAGCGACAGAGGACCAAATGAAATAATGAATGAAATAATGCACCGTGATGCTGCACATCACGGTGCATTATTTCATTCATTATTTCATATTTCATTAATGGAAAATTTGCTGAATTAATTATCTAGATTAATGAAGCCAATTGGTCAATACTGACTTTCCAGCCCATGTGCCATATTAATAACTGCGGTGTATATCGGTCATTAAAATAACTGGATTGTTTTAATGTAGTTTTAATGTAGTTAATGAAGTTTCTATTAACATTTATACAAAGAATTCTACCAACAAAATGTTGGGGAGCAGTGATACTTGGAATGTCGCTACTCATGCTTTCACTTTTGACTAAACACCTGCTACTTTTGATGGTTTGGATGTCCGTGCAGGCTCAAAGAGTACTCATTTGTTGTACTGGTAAATCACCCATTCAAATTAAACTTGCATTCACTGCTGGAAAAGGTAACCCCCTCTAAGACTTCCAGGTGTGTAACAGGTGTTAAAGTCAGGTATACAAACTGATACAGACCTATAGAGTTCACAGTAAGTGTTCATATTTCTTTAAACGCTCTTTATGTTCTCCCCATACTCGAGAAGCATTGCATAACACCTTTGTTGGGCGGGTTCCAGATAGCAGGGTCTAATCCGTAGGATTTATAAGAAGGTGAATATATTAAATGACTCCGGTGTCCATTAGGCATGTTGCACCAAATTGTTTATCGACCCATATCTCAGCACTGACACTCCTGATTAATGATGTTATTAAGGAGGGAGGAGCAGCCGGGAGATGACAGGCCATTTTGTGATTGACCACTAACGTGTGTGAGTGTGTGTGTGTGTTTGTGTGTGTGTGTGTGTGTGTGTGTGTGTGTGTGTGTGTGTGTGTGTGTGTGTGTGTGTGTGTGTGTGTGTGTGTGTGTGCGCGCAAGTTTGAACAAGTCCATTCTGTCACATGTGTCTGTGCACAAAATTAACATTTTAATGTGCACCTGATCACACATTTGTGCTCGGCGGTGCAGTCATGCCTGCAGTGTGTCTATTGATGCCTGTTAATGCATTGCTTCTGATGAGTGGCATGTAAGTGGGGATGAGGGAGTGAACATACATGCGTGTACAGTGTGTGTTGACAAACAAGCGGCGTGAAGGAGCCTGTCAGTGGAGTGCTTTGGTGTTTTGGGAATTACTCAGCTAAACACATTCTAGTCCATGTCTGCAGTGATTTCTTTTTTTTTTAATCATTTCCTCTCCATTGCACTTCCTGCCAAATTGAGGTGCTTTTACTCCGGAGGACAATGGCTCTTTCAGCCTGGTTAAGTGTTCATCCAGTGTTTTTGAACAGCATGCTAATAATGTTCACCACATGCCAAGGCAGACGAGATATGATCCAAATTTCAGCTTTTATGCTCTACGATGCCTGAGACATTGCAGAGGAGGCATTCTCCGCCACTGCCTTAATGACAGGGAAGGCTCAGAATCACATGTTAGGAGCCATCTGTAGACCCGAACTATCTCAGGCTCCACATCTTTGCACCAGCCGCCGGCATCACAGAGGAAAGTTTTCGTGTTGTTTTCCCCCCCGGTGCTCGAAGCGATCCCCATCACTCTGCCTGCTTCTTGAAGTTTTCTGTCAGCCATCACTCCTGCTGGATGGAGCCCCGACCACTGGCGGCGAGCCCAGCCGGAGAGAGATACTGTAGGTCTAGGTGACCTTTGAGCTGTGGCAGCCTGCGAGTCATCTGACACCTGTCTCATTCACATCTGCTCCGGGACCCATGGGTGGCTGATTTGAGCGTATGCGTGCTTGGGCTCACATGGCGTGTGTGTAAGTGAGACAGAGTGAGGGAGAGACAGACAGAGAGAGAGAGAGAGAGAGAGAGAGAGAGAGTGTGAGAGAGAGAGAGAGGCGGCCTTGCCTCACTACACCTACGACGGATCAGTCGGAGGGTGGAGAAAAATGAACTAATCAGCCTCTCCAGTGGTGGAATCTCACCCAATTTATTTCCAAGCTAACAGGCGTTGGTTAATGAGCTGAAACAAAGCATCCTCTCTCTTCCTTCTCTCTCCTCTCCTCCTGTCCTCTGCTGTTCCACTGGTGATTCCGCGGACCGAACCAATTACTTCTGAGCGCATCCAGTCGTGTGCGCACACATTCACATTTGTGTGTCCAATCTCATATATTTACATTGGGCTCAAAAAAAAAAAAAAGGAAATCACACATCAAATACACACACTTGTGGCATAAACGGGCATGCTGCAGTCACACATACATACACACAAACACATGCACACAGCCCCACACGCAATGGACAAAACCTGTGAGCTGTTGGTTTGGTCTGCCAATCACTAAAAGTTTGTGGAGGGGTTAAAGGGCTGGTATTTAAGAATGCTGTGTGATCCAGATGGAGCCATTACCAAAAGAATGTGCCAGACATAATATCTATGAGAGACAGTTAAGGCCAAGGATGCAGCACAGACACCTCTCCGCCTCTTAGATAAAATACATTTTTCTTTGCAGGGCCTGTGAAGGCAAACCCACTGCACTCTCTGAATGTTACTGTATGCTCATGGCCAGCGAACATTTTTTTTATCAAGGTCTTTGGAAAATATATTTCCTTGCTACATCTATTTGAGACAAGGGAGTGCTGACGAAGAGTTCAGGAGTCTCACTGGGGAACGGGTACAGCAGCGAATACTTCTGTATCTTTTACCAGATGGCAGCAGGGTAAAAAGAATAACAATCAAAAATCAATCAGTCAAAATAGAAGTTATCATGCATGAGCTTGTTGCATGCAGCTATGACACCCTGTAAACATGCATCAGCACTGCCTTTGCAAAAACAAAACAAATTTATGTTAGGAGATACTTGTTGCTATGCCTACAGAATGGACTGTATATGGCATTCAACATTTAAAGCTGCTGTAAGTGATATCTTTTAATTAAATTAAGTATTAAACAGCTCTATATTCCAACAGTAACCCATGTCTCTCCTTCTCACACTCACGCAGTAAAAGAGAAAAGTAATGTTCTGGAAATGATCGGACAGGAAGTTAGCTGAAACGATGACAGCCCTCACAGCAGCTTTAGGTAACAAAAGAAGCTGTCTCCAGCATGTGCATCCAAAGCATATGGTGCATTTTGAACAAGAGGCACAATTCTCATATTCTTCTTCACACGGAGACAGCTTACTACGACAGCTCTCTGCATCAAACCAAACACTGTAAAGACAGCTTGACTTTGCCTGTCTACCATTTTTTTTAATCCATTCACAGAGAAAATCACAAGAGAGACTGTATCTGACTATCATGCTTTGCTTGTCCATGCACTCAAAAAGAGGTTTTCTGAACTGACGCAACTATGGCCAGGATTATCCAGGTTATCCTTGGGCGGAGGTATGTGCTCTACTGAGTGCCAGTCTAGTTACACATATTTCATTTTCAGGCACTCACAGAAAAACAACTACACTGCAACAATGTAACACAGTGGGGTTTAAAACAGCTTACTGTTCCAAGGAATTACACACAAATTAGATGATTCTGCACAATTCATGGTGAGAGTTCAGAGCCAATACAGAAATGAGTTTGGCTGTTAACCTGCAATTAAAGATGGCCCTAACCCCATACACTTTTGTTTATTTATTTATTTTTTTTGCCAAAATTAGCTGCAGTTCAGTATTGAAGAGAGTAAGAATTTAGTCATTAGGAGTTTTGCTCAACAGTCCAGTATCGCTGCTCCTGTCTGGTCCTAAATTTCCAGTCAGACCGTCCCAGCACAAAAAGTACATCAAACAAGAATAACTCGATTTAAAAAAAAAACATTTCTGTTTTCATCTCAGAACCATATATACAGTGTGCAAACTGTAACGTTTGGGCCACATAGTTTCTCAACAAAACTAATTACTTGTTGAAAAGAGGGATTATAAATCATTAATCCAGCACCCGTAATTACAGTAATCTGATTTACTTGTTTGTGTTGTACAATGAATAATCACAGAATACCCAATAAAGAGTCCGTTTGACTGCTGCCACATATGTATCAGACTTTGGTCTGGATAACTGTTTCAGTTCTGCTGGCGTTCTAGGTATTTGCCAAATGCATTTGTAAATGTTATATTCATTCACTATCAAAAAAATAAAGCAACGCACCAGGAAGCTGAATTAAATCATCACAAACTAGCTCACAGACTGATATAGTAGTTTTCCTTCTAATTGGCGTCCCTTCCTTGAGAGTGATGAAAGTTCAAGCTTAGCAGCTTTAAAATGTCACATATGCTGTAAGGACTCCGCCTGAACCTGCTTCTCTCCAATCAATAACCCTAACACTTAAAGACTCGGCCCATCCATAACGTGCCAATACTATCGAACATATTGGTGAGAAAGCATATTCTAAAAGTCATTTAACCGAACGTCGAATGGCTCAAGTGACCTTTTGAGAAAATGCCAGTGGAACCTCCCAGCAGAATCCCACATTCCTGGAACAGCAGTCGTGACATTATGGAGGAGATTTGTAAAATCTGTGGCAGCGGAAAAGTGGCCCGATCTGGGTTCCAGTGAGGGAACTTAACTGACCAAAAGCCATGGAGGAATTAAATTCCCACTCCTCTACCATCCTGCAGTCTGCCAAACCTCTTTTATATGGACCCGAGAGACAGCTGCCTGGGAGAGGCGGCAAAAGACAGATAAAAAGAAGTGGATGAGAGCTGAGAGACACTCACATCACCATAAAGCTTTAGGTTCCTCTGAAATGCATATAATGTATTTTATAAGACAGTCCATATGAAGAAAGTTGTAAAAAATGTTGCCTGTCACATGTGTCATTCCTCGACAGTGTGCAGCTGTCATAATTACGATGAAATAATTGCGTTAGTGAGGAGAAGAGTGAACAGTGTAGTGTTGCACACTAACGGGGACTGAATGATAGATGCATGTGCTACAATGAATATTAATTATGTACAGTATTAGATCGGGCCGGATTTGTATTCAAAGCTTCGAAACTGATAAATGCGCTCGTTTGATCGAAAGTGACAGCGTTTTGCCGCTCGAAAAAAGGGAAGTCGTCAAAATTTACATCTGTGACGGCGTTTGTCAGAAAATAATCTCATGACCAAAAGCATATGCGGCGAGCATATGCGGCGGAATTTGTGAGTGCAAAGAAATTGATGTGTCAACTCTGATAAATCATTTCATGATATCAGAGCCCCCGGAGGAGTCTTTAAATGAGGTTGCATGGACAGTTTATGCTATTTTTAAACGTGCAGGACGAGTCTCGTGCACCCTTGAAATGCAATGCGGTTAGGTTGTAATAAGCGGGAAACAGCGGTGACGGCTTTCACCCCACACCTCGTCTTTTGCACACCTGTGGTATTTTTACCTCTGCGGCACCAAAACCGGACCTATTAACTGTGTGAATAAGCGCCGTAGCGTGTATCTCCCCGTTTAATCTCAGCTCATCAGTGTTAACCTGAGATTGCTCGTCAGGGCTGTTCAGCTCACGCCTGCACGCTTCTTGCGGTGTCAGGGCGGAAGAAAAGGTCAAGAGTTCTATTCCCGCGGGCGGTGGCACTGAACGCTCACGAGCGCCGCGCACCCGCTCGTCACGTTCACCGCGATAAAAGTCCTTTCCTTCAGTGCTATGGATACCAGGCGCCCCTCTGGGTGCAGAGAAACAGAAAGTCAGAGGGAGGGCAGTCTCTGCAGACTCAGGCTGAATAGCTCAATATTCCATCTGAGCTGAACTTCATGAGGAAATCAATAAAGACACAACATGTCTATACATATACAGTATTCGATGCTGCACAAGCGATGTCTCTCATTCAGTGCCGTAATCTGACAGACTCTTACACAAAATCTTGGAAGCAATCAAAACTGAGATGTGCCCACATATCTTATCTTTATTGTTTATCTCTGCCTTTTTGTGTGTTTCCTGCTCTGTCCTTCTCCAAACTCCTTTCAAATGGAGACAAAAGAGAGGCTTCTTCTTAGAGGGGAAGAAATGGCAGCAATTAAAAGGGAAGTGGCTTTAACATTCCAAGCGTATCTCTGAGCGCTGCTTGGGTAGTAATTAAGTCCTCCAGAGTGTTGCAACCATTAGAGCTCTGAGCAACCAAATGAGGACACACCCAGCCCAGTGTGACCAGATTAAAAGAAGAGAAATCAGCCCCTCGCTGCTCCCAAATGGCCGCCATCGCTTCGGGCAGTCCATCAGTCTGCAACATACGACTTGAATCGCCCTCCAATCATTATTAAAGTGACATAAACTTCCCAGCTGGCTGCTTAACAACAGTCATATAACTGTATTTACAGCAAACTGCTCACAAAAAATATGGTGCCAAAGCTCTTGAGGGAATGTGTTTACTTGTCTTTTGAGTTTATTTTGTTGGCTGATAAATTGCTTTTAAGAATATGACAACAATAACTTATTTTTAGGTGCTATCACATTCTTGGCAACATCTAGCAGAAGAGCAGATGCTGTGAGTTCAGATAATGATGCACAGAAGAAATCTCATCACCCAGAAGTGACCCTTCGCCCTCCGCTGAACAGCGGCTGTTTAATAGGGCTCTAATAAGAACAATACTGAAGTTGCTGAAACAGTTTGGATGCTGCTGTATTTTCTAAGAATTTCCAAAGCAAAACTATATGGAGGCTGGATTACACAGTGTGTTTATCTGCTCGAAGGTAAACTCAACTTGTTAGCATGTCTGGGTCAAGCCCACAGGAAGAGCACCAGGCTTTGAAGCCACAAAAGTGGCCAAACCATGTTATTACAAGGTCACGTGATGCACTGTGGCCCAAAAATAGATAACATTAGGAAAGAAGCGGCTGTAAAACAGGTGATTTTGAGTGTCACAACCCCCCTTTGGTTTGACTATCATTAGCTAGGTCATCCAGTCCAATAAAGTTTTTCTCTAGAAAAGATGCAAGATTAAATCATTTTATTTCGATTCCAATGCGTTGGCTAGGTCAGAGGAAGTCTCTAGTGTGCACACTATGGGCCCCACGCTGACAGATTGTACTGTAACATCCTTGAAAATTAGCTTAAAAAAAAAAAACTAGAGTAGCTAGTAACTTATTGTTAGCCTGCTTTCAAGGCCAGTCCTGTTTGTGGGGTGAGGTTAAGTTATCACGTACGGTAGTTATCTCACCACTTTAACCTCTCTCAGCTGAACCAAAATGAGCTCGTGAGAGACAAGACATGGTTCGCTGCTTGTGAAGTTAGCCTTAACCATAGATTTATGTAGAAGAACTAAATAGAGAGACACAGAGATGAGTTTTTGATCCAATGAGAATTGCTCGGCTACAGTGTGTGCACCAAAACTGTTTTCTAGCTTCTGGGTTAACTTCCTGGCTCCTGGCCCACTGTTTTTCAGACTGCTTTTCTCGGCTCTAGGAAAGTTTTACAAATATAGATCTTCCATGGATCCCAAATTATCATCATCATCATCATCATAATAGAAAGAGTCAGATAACTGACATCTTTTCTACAGTGGTGGTCCATGGGGAAAATGCTTTTTGGGCCGCAGGAGGGTTTTTTACTGCAATACCGTGAGTGGCCACCAGGTATAATTTAGTGCAAGGCCAATAGACAGTATCCTTAAAATCTGTGGCTGCAACCCAGTGCATTGATACTTTTGACATGACGTCAACACTGTTGTTTCTTCATACTTGGTTGCAACTATATATTTTTTATGTTTTGAACTAGGAGTCTGGTCATATTTCACAAACTGCTGACTTTAGCCTAAGCCTTTTGACAAAATATCATGTATGCAGCCAGCAGTAGGTTGTTGCAAATGTTGTTCCAATGGGAACATGAAAAATGCAGCCAGAGAAAATGTTCTTAACCGACCGGAGCTACTCAAGTGATGATGTAGAATTGGAATCTTTGTTTGTCGCATATAGCTAGCTACAGCTTTATACAGCGAAAAACAGACATCATGTCTCCTGAAAGAGATTTCACTGTCATGATTCAGAAATGATAGACCGGCCTGTGTATATGATCAAGAACCCATTATTTACATTTCAGGTTTTCATCATCCACCATTATCAGTGTGCACTGCGTATGTGTCATGTGAAAATGAGAAACTGACTAGTGTAAAACAGTACAAATGCTTTCAGTAGCTCACCTGGTAGAGTGTGTATCATGTATTAAAGCTGAGTCCTTACTGCAGAGGCCAGGGTTTGATTCCAGCAGCACAGGCATGGTTTGCTCCATGTTACGCCACTGCCACCTGCGGTCACACAAAATAAAGCAGAAATGGCAAAAAAATAAACCAATCTTGAAATGAAATGTTTTCATCATTGGTTCAGCTGTTGTTGTTTACAGTACAAGCCACACACCTTATACTGAACATATCAGACAAGCGCAGTCTACCGCATCAGTGGTATCGAGTCCAGTTCTTTCAATTTGTCTTCCACTTTCAGACCTTCCGAAGAAATATGACGCAGGGCTACTTGGGGGGAAGCAAGGAAAACCCTTTCATTATCCCCGGTGTCTGCGGTGTGGGAGAAATCAATAGAGGTGTCCATGCTGGATTCATCTATATTCTACTGTGTGAACCTTATACCCTCACATGGGGAAAGGAAGATGAGTGGGTGGTTGGAGGGGAAGAGGTGAGGGAGTTTCAGAAGCAGGGAGGAGCACTGGAGGGGAAAAGGAAGTTAGAGATGGAGAGGTGAAGGAGTTATTTATACACAAAGTTTTTGGTGCACTCAAACAGGCCGGAGTGACTTAGGTTAAAGCGACTTTGGGGAAGTTGAGAGTCTCTAGATTGAGATGCTGGTGGATACAGTGGCTGCACAAATATCAGTGGTGAACCGAGCTGAACTACAGAGGGAAACAAAGCTTATCTAAGAGATATAAATGGAGACAAAAGCGTCTGGGAAACAAATCAAAGAGGGAACACAAGGCTGTTGGAGACGCGCTTGATAAAATAACAGACGTTCCGACTGTGGAAGTCATGCTAACGAGGCACTTGTTCAACCTCTGTGAAAATCCACACCCACACACGTACACTCACACACACACACTCACACACACACAATCTAACAACCACATCACCTGTCAGCGAGAGCCTCATTAAGCTGACAGCCGCTGGCCCTTCAGGGCAGGCCAGGACGTCAGAGCCCTCTCCTTCCTGTCATGACATGATGGATCTCTCCACCACTGGCTGCCAAGCTGCCACTCAAGTCCACCTTCCTGTGGGCGTCCATCACAAAACACTCCGTAAGCATCTTGTTGATCTTATTTGTATATATCCAAGATCACCATTCACGTTCAAGTCTGACTGCATGTCGAAGAGACGACTGAGATTGGCTGTCTGTGCAAGTTCTTCCCAATCTCTCGTTGTCAACTTGTAAATAGATGTATATTTATGTTGCAGTAATGGCTAACTTGATACTATACTGATGCATCTAAGTCTTATAGTTACTCTGCTCTGTTTTGGTGACAGGTCTCGACAAGTAATATTTAGGTCTGTAGCCGCTAAATGTTCAGCTATAGCTAACTTTGTCTAGGTGCTGGGCAGGGATGAGAGCATAACATTGCTCCAAACTAGACAAAAATGCTGGGGAGGGCTTAGAAGAAAATGCTTGGATGCAGTCCTCTCCCGTCTCTCTCTGATGTGTTTCATTGTCCCTCAAGTTAAAGTCTTGGTCAGAGCTGCTGTAAATCACCTCTGTACTTGTTCAGTCCTACATCAGGTTTCTCGCTGTTTTCACTCTCACACCTGGCTACCAAATCTAGTTGCAGTGAGCCCTGTCGCCCTGATGGCTAGCAAAGAGCAGCAGTTGTCGATTACTCCAATGATATACTGCCCCCTTTGTTGTTGGAGATACCTCCCAATTCAGGCCACATTTCGCAAATCACAACTTTAAAGTTTGTTGAGAAAGCACAAACATCAACTTGAACATTTGCTGTTGCATTCACACATCATTCCGCACTATGCCAGTCAACAGCATTTTTTTATTTAATCTTATCCATCCATCTGTCAACATGAGTGTTAAAATAACACTTAAATCATGAGAAGAGTCAAAGTTTTGGTGTAGATGGGAGAACCACTCAGTCCAAAAAAGGCTCATCACTAATGACAGTGCTGGCTTTGATGAATTCCCATACGAGTTTCAGTATCTTAAGGACTTTGAAGTGAACCTATAAACTGTCAGCGCCAGTGATTGAGCCTGATTGGACAGCTGTCAGACTAGGAGAGCTGCATACAGATATTCTGCTGTGTTTCTGATTGTGGGAGGAAAATAGTTGAGCCGTCACGGTACTGATGAGGTGAATGCAGGTTTGGGCAAAAATCTGTAAAAGAGATCAAATCACGAGTCAAATACAAGTATGTTACAGCTTTTAGACAGTTTTTTAAGTCATGGAACTTCCAACAGTTTCAGAGAAGCTTTGATCACTGCCGCATGAACAGGAAGTCTTATACATACAGCCAATTTGAACCGCTAAGAAACGGCATGTGATTGACGGGATAAAGCAAATTTAATTTTCCCTCAATCAAATCTTTTTTTTTTTTTTTTTTTTTTTTTTTTAAATCTTGTTTTAGGATACACAAAGGCTGTTTGGGAAATGCATGGGTGGATGTTTAGTTTTCATTTTAAGGATCTTGCTAGTTTTCCGCTTTGAAAACCAAGACCTATCAATGACAGTCACGCTTCATTAGGTTTGACTTTGTACAACGGCTCGGATCAATTTCACTAAATTAACTCTAGCGAGGATTAAGCTAATGACGTGGTCATTACGTGTGCTCACATAATTTGTGCTGGCTGAGTAGAGAAATATACAGATCAAATCATCAATGTCAAGAAACATAAGAGAAAAGAAGATGGTGTTGTCTACATGGGCAGAAAAGAAGAGTTTATATTGTGGTTCCATAATGTTTACAAAAAGAATCACCAATAAGACAACTGATATATAGTTTCATCTACTAAGGCCAGCATCCAGCCTTGCCGTCAGTTAAGTCTTATCAATATTACATCTTGTATTACTCTTAATAAAAGCTTTATTTTATATTATTTAGGTTTTTTTGTCTAAATGAATTGTTTTCATAACAAGGTTTACAATGGAAACTAAGTGATGAAGATACACACAAGGTAATCAAATAAGTGTAACCAGGCTATGTGATATATATACATATATATCATAATGCTCTTATAGTTTTAAATGTTGAACACTCACTCACACTGATTATTTAATGAAAACAATGGACAACCCACTGCATGCTACCTGCCCAATGCCAAACAACAGTTAAAGTTGGCAAGTAGCTGGTAGCTAACAGTTATTTTAGCAGCAAAACAAATTTGGGGATATTTCCCAGAGGATTTGGTGAAGACAGGAACAAAGCTAAAAGAGAGGGATATTGGACCCGGACATTTACTAGCTGTTCAAACTCTCGGCTCCAAATGAATACCAATGTTCCTCTCTGTCCGCATGCATGTGAAAATAAGCAACTGTCGATTAAATCTTTGAATGAAATCAACTTTCACTGCCCCACAGTGACCCCAAAAATCAATCACTTTAGATTTCAAGGTGCAAAATGTAAGGGTTAGGGTTATCAAATGTATCAACAGAATGTGAAGAAATAGCCTTTCTGAGGTTATGATGCCAAAGTATTGTGTTATAGAGATATCTACTGAAGTTAGCATGCTAACCAGCTAGCTCTGATCCCACGGCTCTCAGTTAGAACTGCTGGCTGCACAGCAAACTGAGCTAAAAAGCTATTAGGAGCTACAGTAAGAAGTATTGTGATCTGGTGATCTGGTGATCTGGTGATGTGCTGCCCCCTATTTGTTTACAGTATGAATTTGGCAGGTGACCGATTCTTAACTGTAACACCTTTCAAACAATTTTCCGTGAACACAAACACCTTAGTTAGATAGGTAAATTATTTTATATGATTGGTGAAATACGACTGCAGAGAGGGGTTGATTATTGGCAGCCTTACACAGAACCCATCATGCTGGCGTACTAACAAAGGTCAGAGAAGCCAGGCGCACAATGGCGCAGGTCAGATGTTGTTATTCAACATCGGCGGACTACCTGCATACACTTATGGGACATAAAGTTGCGTGATTCATAGAGTCTTCTTCTTTAGCCACTTCTCCTGAAGCGCAGCCAGACAAAGTGGAAGTACAGAGGCATTGTCAGCTTTGGAGATAACAATCTCAGACACCTGACACCTCCATTGCCAGATCCCTCTGTCCAACATCCCTGTGTGTCCTTCTCTCTGTTTGTATCATCAAAGAGCAGCTGGTGGCAGGCGGAGCCCCGCTGAGTGTGTGTCTGTCCGGCGGAGCCATTTGACAGCAGACAGCTACTGTAGCACACAGAGGCCGGGCCAGCTTGTACCAATTTAATGCTGGCTGCTCTCATATGCGAGTCCCAGTGGTGACCCAGTGACCCGGGCGCTACAGAGCGGGGGGCTGTTAATAGCTTGGTAGACATAGGTAATGAGGTTATCAATTAGAGGGAGACTTGCTCTCATTTGTCCCCGTTATGATGTCGTGTTTTCTAAAGGGCTTCTGGGGAAGGGGAGCTGGTTGTGAATTTGTATTTGTCATTTCATTAAAGGATGCAGAAGCTGGTGTTCCATTATGGGCTGTTTAGTTGTGAGCAGATGTTTCCCATGCAAAGAAGGGTTCGGGATTTGCTCAATAAATTATCCAGACAAGACTACAAGCGATGATGGCCCATTATCAGGAGAAAGATAAAATTGCATCAACCACACGGCGAACCGGGAAGTTCATAGCATTTATTTGCACTCTGATCTCAACCACATGCACGCACTGAGAATAAATAAATGTTTGCATATGTCTTTCTCCACAATCACATCTGCTACCTACCTATGTCTTGGTGCTTCTGGATGATGGATATCCAGGCCTCCTCCTCTGTCCTCCACTCATTGTTTGTTGGATTAGTCTGCATTAAATGTGTTATTGATATTCCAACTATTTGTTTTCCCCCCTTCCTCCCCACGCAGACCGTAAACTTGCATGCAACCAGAGCCCACTGAGATGTGACTGGTCAACATAGGCACTATAAACAAACCACAACTCGAAATTGACACTTCAGATATTGAAAGCTTGTCCTTTTTCTACAGATTCTGCTTACAAATTTCTTTTTTTAGAGATATTTGCTTGGAACATTATCAAGAAGGTATATACCAATAACATAAATAACATAACAGCTCAGATAACTGCAGCGCAAAGACGTGCTGATGAAGGTTCTCGGTCACCTGGGTCATGATAAGTGATATATCCTAGGCAACAAGAGTTGTTTCAGTTATAGTTAGAAGAGAGGGTGGAACATGTCCAAGAAACTGACACAAACCCTGTTGCATATAATAGAGCACTTAGAACAGCACAAAGACAATGATTCAAATGTGCATGATACGTGGTTGCCGTGATCGAGAGTCCATGGCAATCACCATAGCAACAATAGAAAACATTGCATTATTAAAATCACCTGGCGAAACCTGGATAAATCTTTGTAATAACTAACAAACGAAAGCTAAAACGCATTCACTGAAGGGAAGTTATGGAAATAAAACATGTTTCTTGCTCAAATGATGATTTCTGACAGGATGAAAACGCATCTGAATTCATTTACCGTCTTATAATAATTGCATTGTCCACTGATAATTAAATAAATTAAGAAAGCCTGCCTGTTTTTAAGTAAGCTAATTAGGGAACACCAGGGTAACCAATGAAATGAAATGCTTTATAAACCATTTATTAAGTGATTATTGTAAAGTTCCAACTGATGCTTGTAAACCTTTACGACTGCTTAGAGGTGCAATATGGGAAAATCAAGTTCATACTCAGAGCATGGGGAGCAGCATATCACCGCTGTTGTTAGCTCAGTTAGCCGTGCAGCTAGCAGTCCGGACCAGGAACTCTGAGTCCAGGAGAGTAGTGGTGTTTACACTACTACCACAGGAGGCTAAGTGTGTAGCATGCTAACTTCAGTAGATATCTCTGTTTTCATCGAGGATTTTTACACATTGCACGTTTAATGAAAGGTTTATAATGCATTTTATTGTTTGTCGACAGAATAGCTATAAACTAAAGTTTAATTGACTATTAAGTGCTACAGTTAATTATTTCATGCGATTGATTCATGAGGAGTGTATTTGTGAACCTAGCAAACCTGGAAATGTGTGTGTGTGTGTGTGTGTGTGTGTAGATCACTCAGTAGTCCTCTCAGCAGCTGCTCAGACACCATGAGCGTGAGGGTCCCAGGAAGTGAGCAGACAGAAAAACAGCCCAGGCCAGGGATCCTATTCTTTGCCCGAATCCAAAGCCCCAGAGGCCATGTATTATTCACACAGAAAGACAAGGGGAACGACGCAGCATGAGGGTTGGCAGGAGGAACGGGAGGAATTAGGGGACTGTAGCAGGCAGAGAGGTGTGAGGATGGCAGCGTGTGGGGGGGCAGCGACATGTGAGAAAGAGATAAAGAGATGTAAGGACAAATAGACATCAAGCAGCAAGATTAGAAGGGAGATGGTGGAGCACGCCGTGTGCCGTTAAGCGGCTTGTGGTCGTGGCAAACACTTGAGCGTTTGATTTCACTGATTAGCACACCTTCAGTCAGAAGGGAGGATCTAATCAGTGCAATCACCTGCACTTGTGTTTGGCTGGTGCGCAAACATGATTTCAGTGGCACAGGGGTGGAGACCGCTGAGCTCTGCAGTAACTTCTCTTATGATTGCGGTAGTTTTTTATGGAAACCTTGGACTTAATTGAAAACATGCACAGGCATGAGGATAAGGCTGCAAACCCACTTTGTGACTGAGATTATTACCCAACTCTGCAGTTTCCTCAAGCTCCGCGGAGCTTTATAGTTTTATTTTAGCTGATTGTTTAGCCGTCCAGCTCAAGCTTTGCTGCTTGGGTTAACTTTTTGCTCCCAATGTGCCACAGCAGGCAGCTATTTTCATCAAAACAAGCTCTAAAAACCCACTGCCCACTGCTTGCTGAGCGCCAAAAAGCAAGGTTGGCAGCTAGCTAGTGAACACAGGGGAGCATTTAGCAACTTAAGTGCCAAAAAACCCCCCTTAGGAGCTGGAGCCGACCAAAAACAGAGCTAAAAGATGGTGAATATTTAACTTACATTCATCAGGTGCTCATAAATATGACTCCTTAATGAATGACAGTGTTGATTCATAATTAATGAACGCTCAAAGGGGCAAAAGAAAGATAGTTTTATAGTTGACTCACATTGCCAGGTTGTCAAATACTTGTGACGCTTTAGGGTGCTAGGTGACGATGAGCAAGATTCAACTCAACTGCTGGTTTTCATGTTATTATAATTACACTTTGGTTCTGTGTAGTTTAGTTGATTTATACCGTTTGTATGCAATGACTGTCAACACATTCACATACAGTCATTTCAGGCAAAGGAAAATAATCCCTACAGAAATACTATACTGTCAAAATATCTTCAAAAAGGTGTTTTTTGATGCAGGACCACATCACTAACGTTAATGCTTCAAAAAAAATCTAAATTTGGTGGAAGAAAATTAAAATTAGAGGAGATATTACTTTGGGTAAAAATGATTCATTGTATAACTGATTCAATTACTGTTAACATTCTGCGACAACTAATCAAATGAATACATGTTTCAAATGAGCCTTATGGGTTTGTTTGATGTTCAGAACACGTTTCAACCCAATCCAGAGGAGGAAAAAAAGGCAATTGGTGAGGCTTAGAGTAAACATACAGAGGATCAAAAGAAATATGATGAAATCTAGCTCCAATGGCCAAACTTGAGAAATTCATAACTTAAAAAGTATTTGGACCACAGCTAAAGGATTTTGCAAGGTCTCATTAATCGAATATAATATGACTGCAGAAGAAGATCCATGGCATGAATTAGTGGGGTGTAGGTGAGTGAGTATGGAATTCCCCAAAAAGAAAATAAATAAAAAGTGACTTAATTTTTCTAATTGACGTGTGTCTCATTTCTTTAATCCACACACAAACAGAAACATTGATAGTAAAAATAGGTTTCTGAAGAGCAAGAATGAAGCTCAAATTGGGCCTTTTTTGAGCTGGATGCAGTTAGACGACTGTCGCCAAGATGGTGACAGTCGTCTAACTGCATCCAGCTAATCAAAAATGGATTAAGAGGCGGAGTGCAGGTGGAGCAAAATCAGCCTAGTTAGCCGAACAAGCTTCCAGCTGGAAGCTACCATGCTAGTTAAGCTTGTCACCCTGTAGTGTCTTTGCTTTTCCCCATTTCTTCTCGTACATTTGACATCTTTGTGGCTCGTCGCTGCTGACAGCTTGAGTAGCAAGAGCGAAGATGAATCTGCTTTTTAATCCCAAACGTTTAAATAACAAACTATGCGTGTCCCATGACTCGCAGTGTTTATTCCTCCAGAAGCTCCGAGCTCTGCCCATGCCCTTTCTTGTCTGCTGGTTGACAGTAGATGGAGCACTGATGTCAGGTCAGGTCTTTTTGTCAACTTAACCTCAAAGCAAACTGTATTAGTTGTTCAACATTTGCACTGAAAAGCCATCAACGCCACAAATGCGGCCGAGAAATCATGATTAATCAGCCAAGCAGACAGCTGCCTCTCAGAGCCGCCATATACCTAATCATACGTAACGTTATGCCTTAATATCATTTAAATGACTGAGTTTTATAAAAATTCACCTTTGTACAGTTGTCACAAGTGGAGGTAATGGACTAAAGAAACACAAACCATTTCTTGTACCAGGCTGCAAACATTCCCGCTGTGAAGTTGGGCCTTTGAATAAAGACTCTTAAGAGGACTGACTTGCTTTTGGAGCCAGCCTCAAGTGACCATCCTCAGAACTCTTTGGTACTTCCATACTGGCTTCGCTTTTTCAGCCCCTGAGATTGATGCTTGGTGAAAATGAGAAGTTTTGATAATACAGCCGAGCAGGTGCTTTCTCTCTGTGTCTGCATTGGTTACCTTGAACCTCACAGTGGCAAGTGGCAAGAACTACTTTGCTAAACATTTCTATAAGCTTTATCTCTACTCCCACGAGATGCACAGTATCTTCTTCTGCCTGCCTTTACTGAGATCTCAGCACAGCTTTAAAAATGCAGCACAGTGGGCTTGAAGATGCTACTAATTGTTTCAGCTTTTATTTGTTGGATTTGCTCACAGTAAATGTATTAATGTCTCCAAATTAATGTGCTAATGAATTTTTGATGGCAAAAGCTCCACACGGCGCATTTACATTCTGACAGCGTTCCGTCCATGTGTCTTCCCTGTTGCACCAAAGACCGCCCACACCAGCTTACCCATTCCCACTGTGTCATCTCTTCATCCTCGGGCTAACCAACAGTGGAGGTCAGTGAGGATTTCGCTCTGTGTCTCTCTCTCCACACACACACACACACACACACACACACACACACACACACACACACACACACACAAAATCTGCCTCTTTTTTTCTCGCTCGCTGCCTCTCTGCTGCATACCCACATGTACACGGCTCTCCTAATTGTATGCAGAGCACACCTATCAAATTAAATTTGCACACAAAACCCATCTCATGCTATCACTTGGGTGACTATTCACCCACTTAATTAATCCAATTAATCAGAAAAGGTATATCCGCCTAATCCCAACATGTGTGTCGTATCCGGCAGCATCATCATCAGTATCCTCCCCCCTGCTCGGCGGAGTGTGAAGGGTGAGACGATGAAACTTTAACTCGGGTTTTCCTCCTCGTTTCATTATCCTCAATCATCTTTGAGTCGGAGCGTTTACCAGTAAGTTCCAACAGCTCGCTTTGATGCTGACAGACGCGCGAATTACCGCTGATGAGTCCGGCGACGGCATCTTGTTTGTTTGTTTAATGTGTGCGGCGGCTGTGCCTCGAAGCAAACTAAACCTCATTACAATAGTGCTTCCATATTCACTGGCTGTGTAGAACACAGATAACCGAGGCGGAGCACACGATTCACAGGACATTTTTCGGGAATCCATGCAAGATATGCAGCGAAGTTGAATAAAATGAATAATTTGGCTCATAAATTACACAAAACTTTAATTTAAAACCACATTTTTCACACAAATACTTTGCGTCTGCCCATCACTATGCCGTGTTTGGATTAAGCGAGGCCCACACTGGAAGGGCAGTTTTAATGACTGCCTGGGCATTAATCGATATGGGTAGCGCTGCAAGCTGATGTTAAATATTTAACAATTCAAAGCTCATCCCACTGATGTACTCCGGAAAGGTCTGGGTATATGGAAGCCTCTTGGTCAAGGCTTCCTTCAGGGTGTCGGAGCAGCCGTGCCCACCTCCTTTGTCCTCCTCCACAACGTGACTTTGCTCAAGGACTTCCACAACTCCGGTCTGATCAACTTCTCCCTCGTATGCACACAGCAGACATCCCTCCGTCTCTCTCTGCCGCCTCCTCCCCTTTCGTCAGGCTCCGTTGACCGTACAGATGACAGTATAGACTACAGCACCAGTGTATCGGAACCAAGCGCCGAGGAGAGCGATGAGGTAAGGGAGACGAGATAGGAGACAAAACGAGATGGATGGAGGGAGAGGGAGGGAGAGAAAGCGAGTCAGTCCTTTTCCAGAGCCTGTCAGCCTTTTTATTACCATAATGTCTGCGCTTTTATCACCGTTCCCGCCAACAAAAATCTCTTATAGCCAGCGGGTCACCAGCTGTGGAGACCTTGCTGAACGGCGAGCAGGCCTGCGCAACGAGGCCTCGCAAGGGTCGGAGAGGGCCGGAGGGAGGAGGGTTCACCTCGCCGACCCAGTGCGGGACGGAGGGAAGGCAAGCGGACGGCATGTTGAGGACAGCAGAGCGGAGGCGGTCAGTGTGACACACGTGTTCAAGGAGAGATTTGTGGGAAAGACAGAGGATTAGAGGTGTTCGCACCTGGCTCACCTTACACTGAACTGCCGGGGGAAGAGGCACCGTGGCTGACACAGAGAGGCATACGTGTTTCAGATGTCAACGCTCGACTCTGGGTAAAAATGAAAAGAGCGGAGAGAGAGTGTGGCAGAGAGAGACACGCACAAAAAAAGTTTTGGATAAATGTCAGACATTTTCAAATCAAGCTGACCTCTAAAGTCTGTAATATTAAGTGTTTAACAGAATGGGTTCAGAGTGTCGGGGAGAACTTTACATCTAAAAGGAGAGCATGATATAAATTCAAAATGTTCCTCACTTACATAAATATGATCAAAGATGTTTTGATGTAGGTGCTCAAACCTGATCTCGTTTCCTCTCACCAAAGACTGCTAAATGTGTCCAAGCAGGAACGTGTGAAGCAGATTGATTATTGAATTAATTATTGATATAGAAGAGCTGCTGTTGTAACAGCTGCACATGAATGAGCTCTGCTGTTCCTGGGGACAGCAGAACTCGTTCATGTGGCTTTAATCACAGAAACAGAGATTACAAAAAGCTTGGAGTAACAACTTGTGCTCTCTGTCAAATTTTTTGGGCCATTTGGCTGCAGTGGAAATGCTAAAGTATTATCAATTATTTAAGTTGAAATAGCGAACTTGTTAGCAAACAGTCACCTGTTTAAATGTGCAATTTTCAAGGACTGGCATCCTGGTGAAATCATACTCAAAACAAACAGAACATCACCAAAATAACCGCTTACTCCTGCTAACTGTCGCTATCAGTAGCTAGTTAGCGCAGTTAGCTGTGCAGCTAGCAGCCCAGGCTGAGAGCTTCGAGTACTAGGGACATGTTAATGTTTATATTGCTAACACAGATGCTTTGGACAAGAATGGACTGGGTTGGGCTGGTTAGCATGCTATTGAAGTTAGCATGCTAACCAGCCTGCATGACTGCATGGACATCATAATGTCAAGATTGTTTTTTTTTTTTTTTTTAATTACTTATTACAAATTGCACCTTTAAACCTCCAGTGGAAACATAGAACATTTGAAAGCATTGATTTCTGGAGAGTACAATATTCTCTCTCTCTTTGCTCTATTTTGGTCTATTTGGTTTCATTGCTAAATATGTTCACCAACTAGTTGCTAACATTTATGCTCTGCTGTTTGGTGCTAGGAAGGTAGCTTACAGTTGGTTTGTAGACTCTTGTATTGCTGAAATTAGCTGCCTTCTGCTAGTGGATCAACACTGATGAGAGTAATGAGCAGAAATACATTACAAAGCCCCGTAGTAGAGCTGTGGGGATAGAGAGCTTGGTTATAGTGCGCTGTGGGTTAAAAATGCACTATGTAACAACTGGCCCGTCAAATCCATGATCAAGTAAACCATGAAGCCAGTGGTCCTGTGCTCCAGCTCGGACCACCAGGGAAGTGTTGGTGTTTACACTGCAAGCACAGGAGCTTTGGGCCAGGATGCCCAGGGCAAGCTGGTTAGCATGCTAACTTTAGCAGATATCACTTCAACACAATACAAAGGGGTCATAACATCAAATTCTCTTGATCATTTTAGTGCATTTTTTGGGATGTTATCGTTTTAAATTCTAACATATTGCACCTTTAATAAATACAGACAAAACCTTTTACACTGAATTAGTAAAGCAATCCATTTTTAATATAATGAAGTTAACATATTCATACCATCTTTTTTTGCAGCACAGCAGGGGTATATAAAATTGGATGTGCAATGCAGCTAATGTAACCTGACAGGCCAGATGACTTGTTTCACAAAATGGTTTGTTTCATAAGACCATCTGGAGAGGAGCTGCTAGAAACTGTTCGGAAGAGGGCCGGCACAAAAAATACAGACTGAATGTCTGTCACCATCTATCACAGGCTAACTTCAACCAATCAGATCGACAGTGGGAGAGAGCGACTGCCAGCAGAGCCAGTTGGTCAATCAAACATTTACTGAGGTCAGTCAGAAAAAAGAAAAGGGACATTCTCTGCTCTAAAACATTTAATAAACATTCCAGTTCTGATATAACTGATGCTAGCAGCATCTATGCTCTGGAGGAGCCACCACGTTTGTTTTCAAGCGAACAGTCAATCCACACGCTGGTCGTCACACCTAAACCTCACAGCTGCCGTCTCCAGCTGCTGATAGTTCCTTAAAGGATGCTATTTGGATGCTATCTGTGCAGCCATAAGCACATAGCTGGAAGCTTATGTGATATACTTCACTTTGGGTTCTTGTCTCTCCGTGCCCTCAAAGGTCGACTTTGTCAAGACTGTTTGCAATTGATCAACGGTGCAAATTTGCATGTCAGAGTTCACCAAAGTTAAATCTATGTGTCGTCTCCAACCAATGAAAACCTAGAAAGCGTTGCTGCTGTGAAGGCTGGTGCGTTCAAGAGCGCTGTAATATTCTTATTCTGAGTCACAGCGTGCATGAGTGATGTGAGACTTTTAATGCCCTCCGTGCACTCTTGATCTCTCTGGTTACATTAACGCGGACACGGCCACCTCAGCTATCATCCGATCTGGCATACAGCGAGTTGGCAAGAGGATTCATAAAAAGGGTGACACGACACACCCTCTGATAGAAACTGGCACTTAGAGTCCGTCTGGGTCGTGTCTCCACACATACACACACACACACACACAAGCAGAGACTAGAGCTCCCACAAAATGCAGCCAGTAGATACTATTACCCACCAGCCTCACCGCTGCCCATCTTGTCATCATCCCCCTATGAATATTCAGTTCCACTCCCCTTCCCTGGCCCTCTCATCAAACGTCTGGTATTAATGTGCCACAGACGGTGTGCTGCACCCCTCTCCAGCCCCCCCCTCTGCTCTACAATGACTTGTGTCCTGGCCAATGCGTTATGACTAGCAGAGGTGACTCAGCCTGGGCAGCGAGCCACTGGAGTGTGGGGTGACATGAATGGAGAGGGGTTATGTTAGGTGACACACTGATGCAAATCCAGCAGACGCGGGACCAGCCGCGACGCTGAGCGGACTTTGGAGAAAAGACCTTGCGGTCGTTTGCGTTTAAGAAAGTCGCTTATAGTGAGACAACAATATTCGTGCGTGATAAGGATTTTGCAGTTTGATTGCGGGTGTTGGAAACTTCTCATGAGACAACAAATATTTCACATCATCGGGTTTAAGAAAGGTTCACTAATCCACTTTTTTTTTTTTTTTTTCATGGGGCCTTCTTATAAGCTCTCAAGGGTCCCTGAAGTACAAAGTGGGAGCCACTCAGAGGCTGTGTAAAGCACAGATAGTGCTCTGAAAGTGCCGGTAATGACAGTGAGTGATACATGTGGTGAAACAGCTGTCTGCAGAAAATCATGCTAGAATGGTGACAAATTGTATCATAATGATCCCTGCAGGGGAAATGGCTGCAACAGAAAGAAATACAGTTTTCTCAGGCAATATAAATAAGTTGAAAGAAATGGATAACTGTGACTCAGGCTGCTGAGTGTCGGCGACAAGGTTTTCTGATGACCCTGGTGTGCGTTGCTGCTGCGAAACCTTCAGTCCTCGGGTTGCTCCAGACAGAGTGGCTCGAACTAATTGGAGGCATCTCATCAAGACAAAATGCCGGCGGATGAGCTCGGTCCAGCGTCTCGGCTGCCGTCAAAAGGTGAGCGCGGCTGAGAGCGACGGGGCTCTCAGACAACGGCACTTCAATCCACAGGGGTGGGCAGAACGCGCAGATCCTCGTAAGCTACGCAGGACAGCGTGGTCTCAAATGTGTCTGTGTCGGATAAAGTGGATAAAGGCAGACACTAACAATGCTGAACAGAGAGATAAGAAATAATAATGGGCAAGAAAAAAAAGGGACCACCAGTTCACTTCTTGAGGCTCAGACTGAAGATAACAGACAGGAGTGACAATAATGAACAGGAGACAAGCAGCAGAAGACTGATGGCTGCAGAAGGAACAGAAATCTCCTTGTTGTTCCTCATTAGGACTCTTGAGGGAAGTCATTTCAACAATCTACAGCACTCATATAAGCAAATTAGTTTTAAATGGCATTTCATTGGTATTGTTCAGGATTTCATGTGCAGTCATGCGGTGTCTGTTCAAAACATTCTGTCTGGCAAAAACTGCTAATTTGAGGGGGCTAACAGATCCAGTCTCAGGACGGAGGTATGCTTTGGCCGCATCGTAAACGTAGCTTTTCACATACCTGCCTGTATACTTTGTGTGTTGCTGGAGGATGCCACTCGACGGCAAACGCCAGCTCGTTGCTTACTGACCCCGTCACATCCCTAATACTACTGCTGAAACTGCACCTACCATTCATGCGCATAATGCATCCTACGCTTGCATAGTGCTGAATTCCGATGCCCCAAAAATCTTCTGCCATAGCAACTAAGCAAGGTCCTGGCCATCCTGGAGCAGCCGAAGGTGCTGCCAATAAACGGTGAACAGTCTAGTCTTCGGAGCTAACTTTAGATAGCATACTAATGTTGACAGAAATCTATATTCTCACATCCAGTTCCCGCTGAGGAATAGAAAACCTGTGTCTCCCCACTCATCCAGATTCGTTTAAGCTTTTGCTTTTTTGTTGTTGCACCTTGCTAATCTCCATTTTGTGTACGCCTCATATTGAACGTTGTCCAAATTGCACAGAATTCAACACTGCACTCCCTTGGATCCTGAAAAAGCAGCTCTGCCTAGCGTGAAGCACATTGATGGAACGGTTCTCCAGATATGCGAGCAACAGACAGACAGACAGATGTTACATGCTTTAGGGTTACAAGTCAGCGTTGAACATTACCTCCCACTCGCTTCCTGAATTTGATACAACCTAGTTTTTCTTCTTTTAACACATTTATCTTTTGCATGATCACACACATAGACATGCAACCCCTGCAGTAGGCTGTAAAGTCGATAATGAGTATGATATCAGCTTCTCACTGTGTAACAATTCACATAATCATCCTGACTTATTTAATTAATTTCACATGATGAGGATTCACGGGCCCTCGCACACGAGAGACTGTGCACCGGCAGTAAACAATCAACATGCCCCATGAGTATCAGCTATTGTCACACCTTCAATGGTGCTGAATGCTAACAAGCCTCAGTCAGGTTAATTTTTTTCCTTGTTAATAAGCCAAGTGTTCACATTTGACTGTACAGTGTATCAAAAGCTTGGACATCTGGACAGAGAAACGCCAGGACGAGAAGAACAGAGGAAAGAAAGAGTACATGCAGTCGAAAGAACAACAGCGGCAGCAGTACGCCTGAAACATTTAATATTATGAAAGTAATATGCTGGAAGTGTCTTAAGCAGTTTTCACCGTCATTTAATTTTGCAAGTTGAGAATATAGAAAAAATTCAACTTAAATGAACAGTAATATGTGAATAAGCAGCATTACTGGCAATATGCTGTCTACACATTTTGCTGCAGAGGTATCTACTGAAGTTAGCGTATTAATCAGCAAGCCATGGCCCTTCCTTTTTCCAACGCTCCTGTGCTAGCTGTGTAAAGACCAACGCTCCCGCTCGAAACCACTATCTATATCACTATATCATGTAAATATGTACATACGTCTATTTTATTCTATTCTATTCTATTTCTTCCCTTTTTAATTGTATAGTTTATTTTCGCTCTTGGTTTTTGTTCTGTAATATTCTGTCACTGCTGGGACAAACAAATTTCCCTGTCTGCAGGACGTTTCTGATTCTGATTCTAAACCGCTAACTGAGCTAACTAGCAAAGGGCAGCTACGGTTAGCAGCCCTGCTGGAAAAAACAGCATAGACGGACTCCGCAACACATATGCTGCTCTTGTTAGTGACTGGTCACCAGTAAGACCAGCTATGTTGTGTTTTGATGCTGGTCTATGCTGGTTTTTCCAGCAGGGAGCATTTACCAGATACACCGCCCCTCATTTGTTTTGAGTATGAATTTAAAGGTGGCCAATTCTTACATATTTCAGCTTTAAATTAGACAACCCAGATAGTGTGTGCACTTCCAAACCCAACTACCAATGAATATCAGACTTAACTGCTATGTTCCGTGGTGGAGAGAGGCGCTGCTTGTGTGTTAGTAGGCAAGTTTTTGCTAACACGTAAGTAGCAACAGCTTGCTAATGGTGTAGCAGGGCCGTGTGAGAGTCACACCTGTGTGAACTGATGCCGTCATTAATGCCGTCAGCTCCAGCTGCGCTTTTTGTGCCATGACACGTCAGAATATCTGCTGTGGAAAAGCCGGCCAGTTGAATCTCGAATAAAGCCCAATAAACTCTGTGATTAAACCGAGCTCAGGAGCCGCACACCGGAACTGTTCGGCTATTTTTAGCAAAAACTACCCTGTGAGCTCCGACCCAACCCCACCTCATGACGCCGCCCGGCGACGTTCGACAGATTTGTGTCAAGCTGCGATGTAATTTCCTGTGGTCAAAGTGTTGATAAATGATGTGCCTAGCCTGTTATTGTCTAACAATGGAAGCTGGTCAGGAAATTGATTTTTTTTTTTTTTTTTTGCTTCTTCTTCCAATTAACACTGTCATGCAGAGACTTGCTATGGTTTGTTTTTTTTTAAAAAAACTACAAATATCGGATCCTAACGTTTGGTCACAGGAGTCGTTTTTTGTCTGGTCATCAACTGATGCTCCGCTGTATATCCATCCATATCAGGCTTTGATTGAGCTAATTAAATGGTAGATGGAGTTTTGGATGTCCAGTCTCCCTTGGACTTCTTTGTCCCACTGCAGTCCATTAGGATCTCTGCTCCCTGACACATTTCACATTATCTGGTGAGCAGTGAAGGCAGCTAGTGGGGCAAAGCTCTCCAGACAGAGTAGATGGAGTTACTTACACGCATCCACATTACAATGTACCATTTAGGCTGGAACTCGGTAAAGTGGTCCTTTGTAGTCAGCTCTATACTACACCATCACAGCATTTTAACCTCTCTTAGTCAAACATCAGCTCGTTCTGGCTGCAGTCTAATGTGCCCTAAAGCATCTTATACCACAAGCTGCTTACGAGAGGAGTTGGAATAATGAGATAAGTCAGTCTGGTGTGTATTGATTTTCTTTGGGTCCTCTTTTTTTTTTTTTTTTTTTAAACAAAGAACCAATATAATATAGGGGTTCTGATGTTAAACACTCACAGGATGAGATCTACAACAATCATGCATAAAGTTACACTGCCCCCTAGAGGCAAAACCACAAACAGTCCAGTTAATTTCCTCTCAGTCAAACTTTATTCATTATCTCAACAACAAAAAAAAAAAGAACAGATTCTGACCAGATGACAATTACACCCCACCCCCTTTATCCTCCCTCTCCCTCCCCAACCAAACTAATCAACTTCCCATAAATGTAGACTAATTGGAATATCTTTCAACTCAGTAAATAGTCGGTGGCCTTCTCATCTTTCAGAAGCCACAACTGAGAGCTGATGAATTAAATACAGAGCAATAATTGGGCTCCATAGTTTTTTTTTGTCAGTGCATTACACAGCTTGGTGGTAAGAAAATGAGCTTGTGAAATTAGAATTCTGCCTTATCTTTTGGAGTTTGACTCAAGGTCGAGATGAAGCCTCTGTAGATATTCGATTTGCACTTCTGTGGACGTGAGTCTTCTTAAAATTTAATGTCTTTTATAAAATAGAAAAAAAAAAAAAAGCTTGTCGCCCGCTTCATCTGACAGAACACCGTCCAAACAACAAGCACGCATCTGAAAGACATTTCCCAGAATACAAAGAAGGTTATCATTCACATCTGATTAGCAATATGTTAATAAATTAATCAACTATCAGTTACCCCCCCCCATAGCTCCCCCAGCCCAAAAAACAAATCTCTTCACACAGCATTTAAACCCACATTTCTGGCATCCTATTAACCACCACTTTCCTGAGCTGATGGAGAACCTGACACACAGTCAATCTAGCATCACACTTAACAGTTTATAAAACACCATCAGAAGTGGAGTGCATTACAGTAATGTGTGGGTGTTCTGCATTTTAAGTGACATGGCTGACAATTGTACAAAGCTTTTATGAGCTTGTCTTTGGCTGTCCCTCAATCACAGCTAGTGGTTACAGAATTAAACCCCCGTTTATGACGGTGTTATGGGACTCAATTCAGTTTGGGGACCCGAGTCAGTTTAAAAGGTGCACTATGTAGTTTTTTGGAAGATGTTTCCATCAGAAGAGAAAAATCTTCGTTGACTGGTTGTCATGCTTAAACCAACTAGATACACAAACTCTCTTTGTTTTCATGACGGAATAAACAAACTGACCTTAAAAGACGACACAATTTCATCCCGTTATACTTTGTTTACATTTGGCGGACCCTGCCACCTTTCTTCATTATTGTCTAATTTACAAATGTCTTACTACATAGTGCAGCTTTAATATCAAACCTATGGGGTCAAATAAGGGCCAAAAAGATTTGGAGCTTGTGAAATGAAGTTTTACAAAAGTTCAAAGTTCATTTTTCGTTCGTAGACCTGTTAAATTGTTATGTGGATGTTAAGAAAAGATTTGTAGTCCAGGTTAGCTTTTGTGAACGCTCGGGTTCACATTCAGAACAGAAGACAGTTTAGTGTGTAAAGATTTGAGTTTCACACAGATTTGTGCTTTGAATCTTTGCTTGGGATATCATTTTTCTTAGAGACACTGTGTAAACGCTGTGGTGAAAACAAATATCATTTAGACATTCTCAAAATTCTCTACAACCACAGGTCTCCACTACATACTCACAAACTTATTTCCTGACAGGTTTACAAGTTCTGATGATCATTTCACAAGCTCGAATCCTTGTGACTCTTGTCTGATCTCTAAGTAGATATAAAACTTGACATCCTGAAGTCAAGTCGTTAATTTGAAATTGTTAGTTATGAATAGGTCTTATTGAATTTCAGTCTATTTGACAATTTTTTGTGTGTTTATCCCCTTTGTGTATTATCTGAATTGACACCAATGCTAGTAGGTGTGACACATGATTAATCCGCGGTGCCTGATGGTCCTAAACTACGTCCGGACTGATCAAACGCATTCAAGTGCTTTCAAAACACACACACAAAAGATTTGAGTTGACCTAGATAAATTACAAAGGTATAAAAATGGCTCATATTCTATCACAAATATTAACAATTTTCTTAGACATAGTGTGTTCTGGAAAAAGAAACAAAAAATAACAGAAGAAAAACAACCTGTAAAATATCAGCTATCAGTCCAGTGAGTCTGAATGGCTGATGATGAGGTGGTGGTGGTGGTAACGGGCGCCGAGCGATTCGTGTTGCGCTTCACTCTGGGCCAAATCACATCTTAGCGAGCTAAATAGTTCACAAGTACCAACGATTAACAGCCGCTCCAAATGTTAGGAGGTTTATCTGATACTCTATTCTGAGGCTGTAACCAGGGGTGCAGGTGTAGTATTTGTCATACACTGATGTGGTCTGAAGTGAGCCGTGGTTGCGTCCTCATGTACGCCTGGCCTTCTGTCTCTTGGCCTGACGTTTGGCCTCATCAAGAGCGGCGCTGTCCCCGCTGGCCTGGGCCATGCTCCTCACTCCCTGGATACGATTCACCAGCTGTAACAGGAGGGGGATTACCTGCAAAACAGGTCCACAAAAAGGTATTAACCAAATGCTTGTTTGGATTAACAGTTTCCAACTTGAAATATTAAGAAAATCCCTGAAAGAAAAAAAAAAAAAAGACAAAATGTGATTACCAGGAATTAATACACGGATAAGTACTGATTATACAACATGAAAACTGCAGGAAGTAGAACATTCTTCTTGATGTCATTCCAAATTTCAGGCTCAGGCGTGATAAGGCCAAATTCCTGTGAGGTTTATTCCAACTAAAAAGATTCCAAATTTAATAGTCGAGCAAGGAAAGCTCTTTAAAAAAAAAGTGTGTTACGTACCTTCTCGTGGTTGTACGCAGCTAAAAGGAGCAGCAGAGTGAGGGGCAGAGCTATATAGGAGCCCTGGGCAACATCCTGGTCAGGCACTTTACGCTGTAGGGAATACACAAACATTAACACAAGAGGAAAAAGCCCAATCAACACAAAACCAGTCACATTACGCCTCACATAAGTCAGGAAAACTTATTGTGTATCTTACAGTGGGGTTGAAGGTGAGTGTGATGTGCTTGTGGTAGCCACTGGAGGTGAAGGTGACCTGAGGCAGAGTGAAGTCATACTGCGACCGCGACAACGTGGAGTACAGCATCAGCACGTAGCTCTGGAGCAGACAGAGGAAGGTGAAGGTGAGATACACAAGTGTGTCAACACTAGGGAGACTTTTAGCCGATGAATAATGTACGATTTCTGGTTTTTGGACTGTTCTTTCCACAGCTTGGACCCAATAGTGTCCTCTGAGAGCAGAATTACAAGTGGGTACCTCTCCATCTCTGTCCAGAGGAGGGAAGTGGAAGAAGAGCGACTGTCCCAGAGAGACACTGTTGATTGGGTTGTCCAGATTGTCACTCTTGTAAAGCTTCACCTGGACAAAAGGAAAAGTTGTGAAAGTTTAAGTAGAACTGTGGTTAACAATTAAATGGACCAGAGATAAAGTAAGCCAAGCAGTCCTACCGAAAGCGTGGGGAGATGTTCAGGAGACGTGTGGACGTTTCCACTGAGGTCAAACTGATTAATTTGCCTGAAGGCGATGATGTTGACCCCGTCGATATCATTGCTGCCCACCTGAGAAGGAGCACAGGGGCTTAATGCACAGATACAAACCAAGGACTCTTGAAGAAAATGTGAAGGGCGTATAAAGCTTTTCTACAAGTCACACGGTGTGATAATAACAGAGAATTAAGTGGAATTAAGGCATTTCCTGCCCTGCCAGAGAGATTAGGGGGCCTGCACTCTTCAGACGAGCTAAAATTATGAACAGAGAGGTTTAAACTTGCAATGGGATTATCGTTGCTTTTGTTCTGTGTACAGAAAGGAGCCATGTGATAAGGCTGCTGATAAGTCATAATCACAGGGTTCCCACAGTTATTTTACCAATTCAATTACAAAGGTTTTCCATACCCTCCTATCTAGTTTTCAGTGCACAGCTTATAGGAACCTTTCAGAACACTGTGACATTGAAAAAATGTGTAGCTGTTTGGCAACATCTCACAAAACTGCACAACTGGGAGACTAAATAAACATATGTGGCAGTTCGCGTTGGTTGGAGGGGAACTCCATTGATTTAACACATCAAGGTCCGTTTACAGCCCCTGGTGAGTTCTACTGCAAACTGTATGCAAGACAAAGTTGTGTTAGGTGTTTTGTGGATGCAGAGGGAGCTGTATGACAACTGATAAATGTCCTCAAGTGATGTTAGTTGAGTCATCATCGGTGTGGGCTGAAGATACAAGTTACCTCTGCACCACAAAACATAGACACCTTGGATGTGACATCAAAACTGTTACGTCTTCACATTCCATTCTACATTCTTACAGATTTCACCTTTAAATGTAACTTTCTCTCATTAATTTCCTTGAGACCGGTCTGGTGACACAGTTGGGGTGCTAATGCAGCAAAACAATGCTGGGTCGCCCGTTAGAAGTGTGAACCAAGGTCAGTTTTTGCCGCATCAGTATGCAACATCATCTGGCTTCTTCTACTGTTCCTCTCTCAAGCTGTAGAAATCCTGTATGTCCGTATCTGTTTTGCAGTGTCTTGGAGTCTGGTAGAAATTTAAATCACACACATCTGTTTCCACATCTGGACTTCTTGGATCATGTTTCATGTCCTACCATTAACTTAAACAACACCCAGCCACCCAGCTGTTCGGGGTCTGAATCTCCACTTAGAACCTCCACACCAGACCTCTACAGCCCTTATCAGGGCTGCTATTAGCATAACAAGGTTGCAGCTTCCCCTATACTGCCTGCAGTTGCATTTTGGATCATGTAGGAATCAGATATTGACTGGAAATAAGAATGCATGGAATAAACAAATGAAACAAATGAAAAACATTTTGTCATGCTATCAGTGAGTTCTGAGTTAGAACAGTGTAAATCTGGCTCATGCTTAATCTGACAGTTTCTTAAATTAAACGATTCCTTTAATATTCTAATTCTTTAAAAATGATACATGAATTCTTTCCAACCTTGCCAAAAGTTGAATGACTGTTTACTGAGCTCATCATTCAGCTGCGGGAAGGCTTGATGACCTTAAACAAAGCCTGCGTCTTACCTCTACAGCTCTGTGTTGTGGTAAGGCCCTCTCGATGTGGTCGTTGCCTTCAGCTCGCAGCTGAATGAGATATTTGCAACCAGGCTGCAAAGAAACATCACAACAATTGCGTCATTTAACGTGAACAGTAGAAAAGCTTAGAAGCTAAAAAACGAGTACAGCATGAGGGTTTTAATAATCTTGCTGTGTACAATCAAGAACTGCTTACACAATGTGATTTTAAAAAAAGCTCAAGTCACTAATTTTCCCAGTGATCTACAACAAGACAGTGAGCTACAAAATGTGATTATTTTACTTTTAAACCCTCCGGTCTGTTCCTAGTGTACTCACCAGCAGACCCCTGAGTCTGAAGCGACCTTCCTCGTCGGTGACGGTGTCCTCGCTGTAGATGCTACACTCTCCCTGTCCCACCGCCTCCACGGCCACGTCCCTCTCTGCGTCCCCACTCAGAGATTGCACTGCTCCATAGCAGCTGGGCAAGACAGCAACAAGGCAGTGATTACTGAAAACACTCAAGTGGAACTCGACTGTAAAACTTGCTGCACATGTTTTTTTTTTACCTGTAAGCAGTCTTGATGCCGGTTATATCAATGCTGAGGTTTTGACCCTCCTCCACTGTGATCATCTGAGACGCTGGCTCGAAGCGGAACTCCTTCATCATCGGCTTGAAGTAGTACTGACCGGGACTCTGAGGAGAGAAAAACAGTGATTATGTCAAATGGAAAGCAGAAGAATACACACATTAGCTTGAGCGCAACACCAGTCAAAGCATCCCTATAATCATATTCACAGCCGACGTGATATCTTACATCACAGGAGGGACATTAAGACGGCAAGAGCAAATGGATGTGTATCTGGATCCCTACCAGGTTGTTGAAGGTGAGCAGGCCGGTGTCCTGGGTCAGCAGATTGGAGCGAAACTGTCCTCCGCTAAGAGACAGGAGCACACCTGACAGGGGGTGACCATCCTCTGATTTGATCTACAACACAGCAGGAAAGAGAGGGAGAGTACAGGTTATAGATCATGTCAGTAACTCATTTATTTCACTTCTGAAGTGTCTGTGAGGACTTCTAGGTTTGCCACAATTACTACTTTTGGTGGATGATGTTGTACCTGAAAAAAAATTGCTGTAAACAATATTCTTGTCCTTTAAACATTAAATTCCACTTAACACAGCAATTTCTTCAAAGAAAAACTTTTAATTCTTAAAACTATTCAGAAATTGGAATTGGACTGTGCATAAGTATTAAAAAAATAAAAGACACAGCTAAAAAATAAACAAAATGTGCTGTGCCTAAGCACACTAAATGCTCGCTGTCAAGATGCTAGTACAGCACAGAGAAACCTTGAAAAGTCACGGCTCATATCGTGAAATTGTGGATATAATCAGGCTGACAGTCGAATTTACCATCTCCAATGTTTTGTGTCAGGGAGGATAAAAAAAAAAAATTAAAAAAGGACTCAAAACTCTGTATTCCGACGCTGTACAAAAGATTTTAAAAGCAATTTATTACACAGCACGATCAGGAAACTAACACTGATCATTTGTGTCGGGATCTCATTGTCATTGTGGATAATTTCAGACCTTTTTTCAACAAAGGCAGTACAAAGGCGAAACACAGCCGAGCAGAAAACTGATTCAACTATCATCAAAGATCGTTTCTTTTAATTATACTTAGTGAAAACATGCAGCAGAACTAACAACACTTCACGTCATTTCATATTCCATTTAATAGGCATAATCAGTGAAATTTGAACAAAGAGCGATGATGAGAAGACACTCTGGATCAGAGCGTCAGCTAGACACTAACATATAATAACAGTAAATGTACCAGTGGCTGGTGGTTACTCGGATGTGTGCAAGTTAGGCCGGTCACATGTACCTTGAAGGTGACACCAGCCAGAGCGAACGCTTTGAAGTCTCCCTGGGTTCCCTCCACCGGACTCAGGACGAAACCTTCTTTACTGGCGCTGATGTCATACTGCCGGTCGCTGTGGAGAGGACCCACACTGACAGAGAGAGAGCAGCAAAAAGGTGGTTAGGAGTCCGCAGGTGCATTTTATCAACTATGTGTCATATGCCATATATCAACACCAGCTGACACACTTAATTAATTATTAAAACCCTAATATTCAAAGAAGGGAAGACACTTTTAAAAAAGGGCATTATTGCACATTAAGTGGATAATGTTGCAAAACTGACATACTGGCTTTAAAGTTAACTGAAAAGACTAGCATGTCCCTGCTGGTTAAGGAAACTGCTGAGGTCAGAAAATGAATGAAAATTAAACTGCAGACCCATTCTGACATCTAAAACCACATGTAGGCTAACTGTAATTTGGGCATCAAACAAATATTTATAATGTAGCATGAAAAAAACAAATGAATCAATAGGTTTTATTGCTTTATTCTTTGTCTTAAGTTTTAGACAAACAACTTTGGAACTAGAGGATGTAAAACAGGAAGTATAAGGTGCTATGAATTAGGTGAGTAATGACATGGGATGTGCCACCATTAAAATTAGCCATTAGCAATTCAACTTACACATATCTGTACAGAAATACAGAGGAAAACTTAAAAACATATTCTTTCTTGTAATTTCCAAGCAGATTTATTGATGTTTACTTGTTTACTTGACATCAAAGACAGCAATGTCCTCAGAAAGTGGAAGTCACGCTGAAGCTAAAAATGTACATAAAGTCTGTGCGGCTAAAAAGCTACTCTCACCAAGCTGCTCATCTGCATGTACATGTACAACATCTGTTTGGCTCGGTCGTTCGTCCCCAGTGGTCAGTCAAAGATCTCAATATGGTTTTCATGGCATGGACAGCACAGATGCAGCACTTCATGAGCTCAACGTCGTCAGCCCTTTTGACAGTGTTTATCCTGAAGTCCTTTCAAACAGACCGCACAAACTGGTCGGTCTCTCGCACACAGATTGCGATTTAATTCTTTGTTTGGCTGACCAGCACTCGCTACTCTTTGGGCTTGAAGAGAATGACATTACTGCCAGAGATTTAACTAGAACCAACACACGGCTGCTGTTTCGACACTGCTGTGTGGCTTGAAATGTTGAGTTGTTTTCAGCTCTTTGTGTCGCATCTAGTTTTGATGCACATTGTTCTCATCTCTCATGTAAGGTGCTGGGCTCTCCTACCTGTATGCTCCCATCTCGTTAGTGGCCACACTGATGAGCGGTGCAGCAGCTCCTCTTTCCGTGATGGAGATCTCCACACCCTGGAGCTCTGGTGACACCTTGCCCTCCAGGAAGAGACCTGCACGCCCTGCGATGTCCACCAGCCGACCTGGACACGACTCTGTCGACATGGTGCGATTGATTTAGCTCGCTGTTGTTTTTAAGCTCTCTCCCAACCACTTTTGTACAGAATGAAATACTTAAAAAGCAGGTGTATTTGTTAGATTGGAGTATGCGTGGAGAAACCTACCTCCAGTGATCGTGGCTTCTACCTCTGGAGGGTAGAACAGCAGTTCCTTAGAGGAGGGCGTCACTGTGATCTTCTCTCCGGCCCTGCACAGTCACACAGAGTATACTGACTCACCATCGTCGCATCCGCTCAAGACCAAAGAAGACTGATGATTATTAATAGTGGATGTCAACCAGACACTAAAAATAAAGCTGCCAAGTGATGGGAGTTATTTGGGGTTCCAGTTAATTCATTCCAGAGATGTTGGAGATCCATCGGTACAAGAAGAGCAACAGAGTGAGAGAATATATAGTTACTCAATAAAAGTATGAGCCTGTGGAGATAAAACTGTAACAGGGAAGTTTTGCTTCAACAAACCAGGGTGCATTTCATAAAAATAAAAAAATAAAAATAAAAAATGCACTTGGTGCATGTAGTGAAATATCTGTGGCACTGACCTGGCCCAGTAGGAGAACTCGTAGTGGAAGGGTCCTGTCAGCTCGTCAGCCCTCTCTTGGATAGGAGGGCTATCATCCCGGGCTCCTCCGTCCTCTTCAGCGGCGCGGCGCTCTCGTTCCTGACGGCGCAGCAGAATCTCCTGCAGCTGCTGCTCCTGCCTCTGCTCCTCCAGGCTCCGCAGGGGGCCCAGCACCAGAGCCGGCTCGCTCTCGATGGATGATCTGACCGAGGGGAACGGAAATATACGTTTAAGCTCACATTAGCACACTGAGTGTCTGAAGAATGAGCACAGAGGGCGGCAGAGTCTTCATTACTTGATGGTAACGGTGACGTCCAGGATCTTGTCGGTGGTGATGAGCCCGGTCATGTGATGCCGCACTGCAGTGAGGGTGAGGATGCTGGGGGCCGAGCTGTTGGGTGTAAGTTAACAACGGTCATTCGGCTGAACTGCATAAGAGGCAGAACACAAAAATGGACACAGCTTTTCATTACTTACGTGTCGTAGGTGTAGAATTCCTGCTCAAACTGGTGGCAGGAGCGAGGGGTGACTTTGTAAACACCTGGACAAACCATTGTGGCATGATTAATTATTCTGTTCCAGTTTTATATTTAGGCAAGTCTGACACAGACCCTTTGGTTCAAAACACTGCACTCTAACTATGCACAAGGGAACAGTCGGTACACTGATTTTCTTTTTTTTTTTTCTATTCTAGATATGCTAATTCGTGCTATGTTTAGCTAATGAGAGGTCGGGAGGATGAACTTCACCTGGCTTGGAGAGGCAGAAGCGGTTCACTCCCTTGGAGAGGTTGTACACGCCGACGTTCTCAGGTTTGCTGCCATCTTGGAAGAACTCCTGCAATGAAAAATGTGTTTAGTAGGAGTTAGAAAAATAATTTGTCGGCGTGCCACCATCTGCTACAACAAGCAGCAGGCGAAGCTACTGTAGAGTAACTGATTACTGACCAAGGTAATTGCGTGTGAGAGGGAGCAGCGGAGGATGTAGCCAATCTGTCTGAACTCCACCCCCAAGACGTCCGAGTCCAGAACCTCCACTTCCACGGACTTATGCTTCCAGCACCACTCCTCGTGAGAAATACTCACTGAGACGTGTAAAGACAGAGGAGAGCAAATAATAAACAAATAGTTTCTCTGTTAATTCTACTCTAAGTTGTGAATGTTTGTCGAAATCCTTCAATCTATCACACCCACCAAGGTCGAAGCCTTCACAAACAAGATCTGATCATTCTCTTATCTTTACAGAGACGCTTTTAGAAAGTAAACTTCTCACACTGCTCGGGCCTGGCAACACTGCGAGCTGAGTAAACATGCCTCAAAGACGCTGTGTGTGCAGACAGCTCGCAGGCACACAAAACAGATTGTGTGTATTGAACAGCGAGTGAGATGGATGCAGCACCAGAAGGTGCTGAAACACTGGCTGAATAATGTGAGCTTCCAGAAAGCTGCTGCTAAATACCAATTATGATCGAAAGCTGGTAATTACTAATTGATTTCCCCACAAATGTTAGAGAATAATTAGTGCAGTTTCACTGTAAATATATAAATGGGACGGAGGAATCCGTTTATATATGACAGCTGGCTTGCGGGCGGCCAGTCGAAACTTGCACGCTGACTTTGCATTTATGCTGCAAACTGCAACATTTTTAATTTTGCAACAGCTCTGAACAACACTAAATGAATATAAACATTACACAGACTAAAAGAATACAGATGACACTTATTATTACTATAATTATAAATGGAAGGTGGTTCTGACCTTTGTATTTTCCAGGTAAAACATTTTCGAAGGAGAAGCTGAGCGTGTCACTGCTGCCAGACAGAGCCACCGCCCTCCTCTCCCCCTGACGACTCACTGGCTGCAGGGTGACCGACAGGTCATCGCAGGACGCTAGAGGTCGACCAGAGGACACAAGGTCAGTTCATGTTGAAATACGAACACGGATGTAGTGTTATGGAAACATATCAAGCGCAAAATTACCCAAGCAGTAGACTTTCCCGGAGACAGAAGCCATGAATTGGGTGAAGAGCAAGTCTGTGAGGGGCCGGTCCACTAGGGAGACCTCCAGGGCCTGAGGCTGCAGAGCCAGGCCGGCTTTCACCTCCGCCTCAGGGAGAGACACCTGGACACATGGAGACACGACCAGAGTCATCTCGTGCAAGAAAGGTTTTAAATCTCATGACAATATAAGCACTTTAATCATTTTTCACATTTCTTTGACATTTTATAGACTATTTCCATGATTAATCATATAATCTGCAGATTAATCTATAATGAAAAAAAAAATACTAATCCTTGGTTGCTGAGAAGAGCTGAGTGGAAGCTTCTTTACCATTTAAAGGGGCACTATGTATATTTTGGAAAATAAATTTAAACTCAAAATTTTAATGTTTACAATATGAATGAGGTGATAACAATACAAACTCTATATACTCTAATATTAATCATTTCCATAACTGAATAAACAAGCTGTTCTCAGGGGAAAACAAGGTCACTGAAGATAGAAAGGTGGCAGGGTCTGCCACAGATAAACAAAGTAAAACTGTATGAAACTGTGTTGTCCTTTAAGTCAGTGTATTTATTCTGTCATGAAAACAAAGAGAGATGGTTTATCTAGTTTGTTGAGGCATTAAAAAAAAACAGTAAAAAAGGATCTTTCTCTTCTAATGAAAATTTCTTCCCCAAAACTACATAGTCTTCCTTTAATTAGCCAGTGAGTCTAAGGGCCAAAAAGTTTTGGTTTTGAAATATATTAGTAAAAGGCTTGTGTTTGAATGTGAATACTCACGTGAACACTGTAGTCACCAGGTTTGGCCTGAAAGCAGAAGGCCCCCTGAGGATCGGAGTCGATGGTCTTGCTGGGGGTCTTGTCTTGGTCCTGGTGTGACAGAGTGACCTTGTAGCGGCCCTGCTGCTTCATGCCCTCTGGCAGGTGGCTGATGGAGATCTGGCCACACACGCTGAACCTGCGAGGGGCCGACATTAGAAGTTAGATAAAGCTAGTCGGAGATGTGGTAATATCAAAAGCCAAGCTGAGGGCACTGAGGCCGAGTCCACAAAAAAGCAGGACGGGCCAGACGAACCCGGCTGTGATGATGTCAGGGAGTTGGGGTGTGTTGGGAGCGATCTTCACTGTGATTGGCTCGAAGAACATGAGCTCCTTGTTGACGCGGATGGTGTAGGTGCCGGCCGTCATGTTCTCCAACCGGAAAGAACCGTCCTCCTTGCTGAGGACTGTGAAGACAGAATATCAAGGTGAGCCTCGGTGTGGAAATGTGTGAACAACGACAACAACCGATGTCTGAATTGTGTTGCTTCTATACAACAGTACATCTCTTCTACACTGGTTACCTTTGATCTGGTTGTTGAGGGACACTGTGGCATCGGGGACGCCCTCCCCACCGAGACTGTTGAGGACTCTACCCGTCACAGAGAAGCCCATGACCCGGAAGATGGGCTACATGCAAAGCAACAGAAACAGTGTCACATGTCAAAATGTGGTACCATGAACAAATGTAATTATATTTGCAAAATAAAGACATCATTGTAAGAGAAACGGACATAATTTGACTCTTTACCTCTAGTTTCAAACTGTTGTGTTCCACCTTGAAATTCATCCTAGAGGGAGCGACGTCAAATGTGATCCTTTCTCCTCTGTAGAAAGGAACCTGGAGGGAGTAAACAAAGGATGAAGTGGAAGCAGGACTGGAGAGTGGATTAGGGAAGCTGTGCATTATTTAAGACTGGAGAAGATCTGTTATTTTACTCTTCTCCATGCTGCCATACTCACATCAAGCATGCTTAATCATTTTTTTTTCCCTCTCTCTTGGTTTCTATTTGAACGGTTCGGCTTTCATAGCTTGTTTTGAGGACGGGTGGGTGGGGTTGTTGTCTGGTAGGTGTTTATTTACCAGTGCTATGTGTGTTTCTTTTCATAGTCATTATAAATTCCTTAGTTGACAGAAAGAAATCCAGATATTTACAAGAGAGAGCGGCGGTCATTATCAATGCAGTGTGCGGATTAAAGGAACAATGACACAAAATCAAACCCAAATCTTGATATGACCCAAATCCTGCATATTTTGCAATATCCCTTTAATGTATTTGTTATTTAGTTAATATTTCTCTATTGAGTAGTTTTTAGTGATGATGGCGAAGTCCAACATTCTCCTGCCAGATTCACATAGCCTATGTAAGCATGGTACGGGCTAGGTGGCAGGTAAGAAATCCATTCTGCTGTTGTGGTTGACAGAACATGATGTCATACTGTTCTTCAACAAGATTAAGTGGGACATCTTCATAATTTTAATCTTTTATTCTGTTTTAAGGGTGACTCTGTAACATCCGTCCAGAGGCTACGGATGAAAAAAAAAAAAAAAACAGTCTCTTGGTTAACTCTGGCGATTGACTGTAATGTTTATGTTTATAATGTTGACCAGCCCTGTTATATGGACAAGTAGAGAAAGAGGGTGTTAAACTGTTACACGTCCATCCGAGGTTATACTCTTGTATGAACTCATAAGAAATAAGAATAAGAATAAGAAAAATAAAGAATAAAGAAATATCTGCAAATAAACAAAAATCCAGTGAAATTTTACAGCACTGATCCCAGTCTCCTTGTTTACTGCTCACTGTCTTTACAGCAAATAAGAGAAGTTAAATAAAAGCCTCCGACCGGTGAAACTCAGGCTGGCTTCTTTTGTGAGGATGTCTCAGGAAAAAGCTCCTCTTTCGTCAGAAAGCTGCTGACAGACACACCAGATCCTCCTCCGCTGCATTTCAGACAAGGCAGCTGCTCAAGGAGTGTTTGCTGTAGTGTCAGACCGCACTTGCTGTCACCATGGTAACCGCAGGTGTCCTAAAATCTACCACGGCTACAATCTAAAATTTTATGCGCGATTAGAAAGGACGACAGCCTTCTTCTGGTTTATACAGAAAAAGCTTACCACAGTGTACTCGCCACTGGCCAGTGAGGGGAAGACGAAGGTCCCGTCCTCTCTGGACAGAGCGCTGCACATGTAGATCAGGGAGCTGTCTCCAGAATCTGCTCCCTCCACTGGGGACATGTTACAGCCACCCACGTCCTGAAAACACAACAACAAATGTGGCGGAATGTAAATTGTAGTTTTGTGGTTATTATCTAAAGGAAAATCTATGATATTCTAGAAATACTGCAGGGATAACATAATGACTTTCATCAAACTCTGCAGCCCAGTGACATCACGATGTCGCTCCACTCCTTGCCATTTCTAAAAATGTAAAAACACTGTTGGTTTACCTCTCTCTTGACTGTGGCAGAGTACAGCAGGAAGGTGACCTCTTTCATGGGCTCTCCATCACTGCGGACCTCCCCCGAGACGTCGTAGCCTCCAACGACCAGATGGTCAGCGGCCGGTGCGTTGGCATTGGAGACGTGCACTGAGGTGGTGCTCTATAGGAAGACGGCAAAGGTCACCACGGAAGTTACAGTGAGGGTCGGAATAATGGCCCTGTCAGGAGCAATGTGATTACTGCTGGAGATCATTAGTTAAGAAACCTGCTAACCTGACAGGGAACCTTATCAGCTGAGCGGACGGATGAATAATAACCTCACACTCAGGGACGAAAAAGAATTAAAACGGCCTCTGAGACATGTATCCTTCATTGTATTAATGACACTACTCAGATGGAGAACAGCCAGTCTGTGGTGCCCAGCAGAGTGTTAATACCCAAGTATGCATCAGAAAGTGATGTCTAACACAGGGCTAACCTGACTGCTGCTTGAAATCATTAGTTACAAACCTGCTGATCTGTCCCACTTCTGCCTCAAGTGCCTTCATCCATTTTTTTAAATCATCATTAGGTGGTTCATCTATTAATATTCAGAGCCACTGTTTTCATTTCATCATTCTCTGTGTGTGATTTAGTGTATACATGTAATCTGTTCTCAGGTCTCCCTTGCATGTGAGATTATAATCTAAATGACAGTCTATCAATACATCGCTAATTTAACTGTGTGCAGGAGAATTTAAGACATTAAGATTTGACCATGATAATAATGTCTAGCAGAGTCATTTGCTCTTGATCAGGAGGCAGTCAGCTGGGCTAAATGTTGAAGACAGAGCTGGAGAGTTTTATAATGTATTTCATATAATTACACCAAGAAATGAATGGGAACAAATCTTAATGATCTTAAGTCTCTCTTGCAATTAGAGACGAACCAATGCATTGGTTGGCTGATTTTCATCAGATTTTCATCAGCCAACAGATCATTATCTGCACACACTGTACATTTAAAAAAAAATATGACTAAATATCAACAGAATCTAAAAAAAAATAACAATTTTAATGTTATGATTTCTTTGTATTGTGTTGCAGAGATATCCACTAAAGTTAGCATGCTAGCCTGCTAGGCCTGGTCATTCCTGGTCCAAAGCTCCTGTGCTTGCAGTGTAAACACCAACACTTCCCTGTGTGTGCCGAAACTCTATTTGCATGGTTTACTTAGCTCGCTAGCTAGCTGCAGTAACTCTAGTGATATGCTGCCCCCTATTTGTTTGGTGTTAGTGCTGGACAGGACAATTCTTACATAGTGCATCTTTGAGGAAAGTTTGCGAGATCATCAATACAAAGCTCGAGCCCACAGATAAAATACGGTCTTTCAATTTCTAGGAAATGACAAAGCAGCATAACAAAAAACAAAACACCTAAATCCAAATGGGAAAGTCACATTATAGCGCAGTGATGTATACCAGTTTCAATGTGGGAAGAAAATGTATGGTTAACATACTGTGTACATCTATAATATTGAATTATTAATTATAGATTGAATTATAGATAACCGGTATGTTAACCGTGTACGTTTGTTAAAAGTGTTGTACATTTAACAACACTATCAAATCACATCATGTTTCATGTCTGCCTGGACATATTGTTTTGTGACATCATAACAAAATCGTTTACTTATCCCCGGAAAAAATAAGAATCAATATTCTTTTAAGGGTCAGTGTAACTGATAATAGTGACAATGTGATATTTTCAGAGACGGTTCTGTAATGTTCAAACCCTACATATACGCTATATTCATGTTTCTACATACTCTGCTGACGTAACCTGACGAAAAACTGAGGCGAGGTACCAACCTGCTCCAGAGTCCAGGACGGATGGGAAGCTGTGATGTCATAGTTTCCAGGTAGTACTTTTAAAAAGGTATACCTGTGTTAAAAAGACACATTTAGGAAAAGGAAATAGGGGTTAAGACATGTGTTTACTGCAGAAACACCTGTGTAAAGCTCATTGTGTGACCCACTTACTTTCCTCCAGGCTGTGTGGCAACACTCTGGAGTTTCTCCTCTGTTCCCACTCGGCTGAGTTTGACTTCTACTCCAGCCGGACCCAAGAGATGGCCTTTACTCAGAACCTGAACAATGGAGGGCATATTACATGATCAGGGAAATGAGTTCATTCCTAGACTGACACCTTTCCAAGATCAAGCTTACAAAGAAGGGCGAAAATGAAATCAAATTGTTTTTTCTGGAGTTTGTTACGCAGATAAGAACTGGACAGTCATCCAAGCACACAGAAGCACTAATATAACTGCGCAGAGCTGCAGCTCACTCTGCTGTACACCTTAGCACTTTTTTTCAACATGCATACAACTGCAATAAGTTTAAATCTTGAGTAGGAATTTTAAGATGACATGACAAGATGACGGGGCAGGAAATCTTTAACAATTCTCACCGTTCCCGAGACTGAGAAGCCTGTGAAGACAAAGTTGATGTCTTCTTCTTTCGTACAGATGTCACTCACTCCATCCACATGGAGGTCGACACTGGTCGGCTCTGAGAGTTAGAGGGAAAAATGCATAAATCGTAGACGCAGAAACAAGTATGTGAGAACAGCTGACATTAATAATAATGATGATCACTGGTCTAGCCTTTATACGATCTTACCAAAGCTCCACCCGAGAGGAGGCTCAATCTTCAAAACAAAGTCTCCCTGTGAAAAAAAAAGACAAGTTAATACATTACGATCACCATCTGTGACTAGAAGAATGAAAAGGGCTTAAAAGAAACAGTCTCATGCCTTGTCATAGAGAGGGATCATGAAGTAGCCATTGATTGGAGCACAATCCGTTTGGTATTTCAAGGATCCTTGTTTGGTGTACAGTTTAATCTGTGAATGACAGAAGACAGAAAAACTGATCAACATTCAGTCTGATCATTAAACCTGCAATTTTACATCAGGGGACCAGTCGATTCTATCGTCTATGTTGTTTTAAACAGTAAAATGGAAGACACATTGGTTGAGCAAAGTGAACCACCTGTCATCAGCTAACAGACCACTCTATCTGGGATTTACTTAATTTCGCCAATTAGCCAAATGGCTAATCCCATGGAGCCTGTGAATGAGCAGGGATTAGGATTGATGGCTCACAGGTATCGTCCTCCTCGTTGACAGACAGGTTTGAGGATTAACAGAAAGCTGCCACGTGTAACAAAAATAATGTTATATTAAAGCTGAGGTAATTTAACATATAGGTTTTGGGCCAACAATGACTGCGTGCAAAAAGAACAAGAAACAGCACCTTAGCAGGCTGCTAAAGTAAGATAAAACTACATTTATTGCTCTACTTTACGTTTGGAAGCAACATAGAGAGCATGGTGAGTTGAAGTAGATATTTGTTGTGGTTATTTCATTCAAACTGTCATTCAACCAGACCTCCAGTCTCCACCTCACTAACCTTTAACCTAGCTTACTACGACAAACCAGCTAGCCGTTAGCTAGCTTCTAGCTAGCTAGCCTGGACGTTTGCACTCTCACCTCGATCAGAGAGTAGTTGATCTCCACGTCGGATTTCACGAATCCCCCGCACGCCACCACTATGTCATCAGAAGAGACGGTCAAGAACTGAGAATATGTGATACAGAACAAAACCCAAAGGGCTCCCACGTCTGCCCGGATCGTTATTCTCAACATTTTGACTGACTGACTGATCTGTCGCTGAGCCGAGCAACAGCACGCTGCCTCCGGTTCCGTAGCAGCTGAGCTGCTGTCACCGAGCGAGAGACGAGTCCGGAGCAGCGCCCTCTGCTGGGCCGGAGGAGGGAGGATCCTGCGCTCAAGACGGGTTTGTGGGAGTTGACAAGAGAAAATTTAAGAAACGGAGAGAAGAAATAATCCAAAAAGTAAAGTTTATTTGATACATTTCAATATTTATATTTTCCATGTCAAAAGTTTAAGGCAGTAACTGCAGTCACTTACAGAAGTGTCACAACAAAGTAAAGCAGCATTTTCTCCCAAATCTGATGTAAACATTTAAGTACTAAAATTCCCAACATGCAGCAATAATAACAGTTATTATATAAATACTCTACATCTAACATTAAAGTAAATATCTTACTGATGGGAGCACTTAGAGGATACAGAGTACGGGACAGATTTGAACCCATTCATTTCAATAACTCAAGATTTATTACAAGATGCAGTGATGTATAAGCAAAGTTGGATTTTTCTTTTTCATCAGAAACTTTCTTTGCTTTCCTTTTTTGCTTTGTCTTTGAGAATGTGGCTCTTTGTTCTGTTGATGAAAGAAGTGTACAAGATGTAGACTGTATATACTGAAAAACATTGAAATAAAATCTTTAAAAAAAACCCAAAACAAATCATGTCACAATAATGTTGACAAGAACACAGTTACAGAGAGTATTTTGACATGTATTAGTTTTTATGCATTATTACACATCATCGGAATGTTTTAATAATGATAAATGGCAGATGTAAAAACACACAAGATGCACAATGCACACACTATTCTGTTCACACAAAAGTTATAAAAAGTAAGAAAACACTAGTGTTAATACGTATAAAGTGCATACAATTCAGAAAGGTTTTTTTTAAACTCCAGTGGTTAGAGCGATTCAAGTCCTTCTCAGAAGGAAAAAAAATGGCAGTAAAACACACAAAAACATCTGGCCAGCAATGACTGTTTTGGTTTAAGAATACTTGAGCATTGTGGCGTCTTAATAGTTTTATAACAACCAGATTGTCAACAAACAGGAACACTGAGCAGAACAACACACGTTAATGAAAGCAGGCCCACAGAAACTCCCAAGTTGTAGTGTTTGCACAATAAAAAGAGAACATTTCAGATATGAACTAAGTAGCTATAGTCTTCTATTCCAGCCTTGTCTCTGCGATTTCAGTCCTTAGCCTCACACATGTGTGGACGAGTCAGGAGTCGGGTGTGCCAGGAACATGCTTTCGGTGAAGTTGTTGGCGAAGCTGGTGTGGTAGCTGGGGCTGCTTCTGCTGCTGCTGCGGGGCTGCGATCTGGACCCTGGGGATTTGATTGCTGAGTACTTCTGGGCCTGGCACAGCTTTTGGATCAGAAAACGCTTGTCACGGCCCTCCTGCAAATAGTAGATCCCCATTTTGGTAATAACGCAAACGATGATCAAGCATGGTCTATATCTGATCAAGAAAAGATATTTAGTAGATCGTAACACAGACTGAAGTCAACCTACCATGACCAGCTGCTCCCTTAGCTGGTTAATAACTCTTTTGTGAGCTCCAGCAAGTGCGATCACATAAAACATGGCCAAACTGCAGGAGAGAGAAAGAAAAGACTGTCAACAAGAGTTAAAACATCAGTTTTGTACTGATCATCAATGCTGGACCAGCAGACAGAAACGCGTACCATGTGACAACAAAGAAGGAGACAGCGAAGGCCTCCGATGAGAGGCCATACAGCAGTGTTTGGACTCCGCTTGGTAGCTTGGATACTGAAGCTGGCACCACCTCCCAGGAGGTGTTGTAATTAACAAATGGTCCACAGGCCTGGGAGCAGTTTATTCTGTGTGACAAGGGATACGTGAATGAGTATACATGCCAAGAGAAACATGCAGGCAGTGGCAATGAGCAGTCACTGCAGAGGAAAAAAAATATCCGGTCTCCATTTATATTAAACAATAAAGTTCAAGACAAATGCTGAACTTTGATATCAGTACAACACACATGGTTCTACTAAAGCATGTGATATTAGCTACCAGACTGAATCAACAGTGTATTACTCACTGTGCTACGCTAACAGTGACTGGCAGACAGGCCAGCGCCAGGCCTATCAGCAGCACACCCAGGAAGAAGAAGTTGGAGCTGGAGGCTCGGAACGGACGCGTGGCGGGACGGCAGTTGTTTACCAGTGAGACCTACGAACAAAAATCAGAAAGGAATAGAACTTCAGAAACTTTCTCTGACTTTGACCCATGTTAGAAAAACATGTCAGAACTAAACAATCACCTTCTTGACATAGAAGATAAAGAAGTATTTAATGGTGCAGATGGCAGGCAGCAACGGGCTGTAGAACGTGCCGATCCAGCAGATGGTCTGACCGTAGACGATCTCCAGCACATTCTGAGGAATACCAAACTCCTGCTGGCCCCACCACTTAGCCAGGCCACAGTCACAGTGCATCACTATCAGCCTGAGGAGAGCGAGGCAGCACAAAGACACTGTTAGAAATGACTCAAAAACAAAGGATGAGACAAATTTACACACATTAGGATTTACAACTAGTAGAGGTAAAGGCAAGAACATTGATCAGGATGCAAGATTTAAAACACATTAAACTTGAACAAGGCTTTAAGAAAGTAAGTGCAGGAATTATGTATCTTTTCACTGCATTGTGGTGTCAATTTCATAGAATTTGACATGAGCTGAGAGGAAGCAATGTGTATAAAAAGAAGAAGTTCAGAAAGCCTACTAACATACTAACTGCCACTTTTCCATGTTTGTGTGTACAATCATTTCATTGAAACACCCACTGACAGGCAAAAGGCTGATCTGCCAGGAAGTGGGACACCTATGGAGTTAAAGTGTTTAAAGGAAGGATACAGCTATGACTGAATTATTTTCAATCTGTGTAAGTAGAGTTTACAGATGTTACCACCACATAAAGTGTTTAGAGAACCTGCATGTTTTAATAAAAATATCAATATTTGGCATCAGTATATCAATAATTAAATCAAGAGAGGAAGGGATATGATATACATTTCTGTATCTGTATTTTATCCCACCTCTAATATGCATCCTGATATGCATTAAGATGATAACACTGAACTAGTAGAAAATTTAAAGGCTGGTTTGAGATTAAGCACTTTTTCCTTTCCAGGACTTACTTTCTGGGAAACTCCACAAAGATGGTGACTGCGAGAATGATGATGAAGTCAAAGATGGTGAGTTTGTACATCTCCTGGCCCACACGGGTCTCCCAGCACTGTGGACAACAACACAGAGACAGACAGAGACACAAATAAAAATACACATGCAATATATCACCATTAAACTGGAGGGAAGTGTTTCTGAGACTCTTCCCAGGATCAAGACTGAGCTAGAGGTATGCATGTTGACCCGCAGCTAAAAGTAGGGTCGATGTTGGCACCTGTGCATGATCACGGGAAATAAAGTGATTATAATGTTGGATTACAAGAAAAATTACTTACAGAGTAAAGCAAATGGTTATAGCCACAGACGCAGGGCTCCTCTTTACATTTAGTGATCTGAGACCAGAGAGAGAGGAGCAAAACCCCGATACTGGTCAACCGCATGAAGACACACCTGTGGAGACATGAAGGAGGAAGGAAAAGGAGGAAGAAAGAAAAAGAATATATCTGAGTTCATGTTTTCAAAGACAGAAATTCAGCCATTTAGTGTTACTAATCATGGCATGTTTTTCTTCCCTGCGCTTTGTACATTTTTTCATTGAAATCGTGTTACATTATACATCCTCTTGTATCGGCAAACATGACATTTTACCTGACAGTAGTCGTCTCCTAATGCAATCACTCTTCAAGTTACCATGGTCAGTGAGCGGAAGTTTGTTGTACCTTATGAGCGTGAAGCGGATCTCAAAGGCGGGCGAGTAGTCCTCATAATTGATGATGATGGAGAAGAGGAGGGGGGTAATGAAGTTGGCCATGGTAATAACAATTGAGGGTAGATACTCGTAGATGAGATCCATGATAAAATTCACCTGAAACCAAAACATAAAGTCACTGAGAATGTGATAATGTGGACAGTTTTTCTCCGAATGGAGCTTCCAGTCATGACAAGCAGATTCTCAGACAGATGGATGCTAATAAAAGACCAGAATTGGATAATGGCATTACCTTTATATTATTCAGCTGGGCTTTCTGGGAGAAGACGGTGGCGATATAAATGCTGTAGAAGCAACTAGCCAGAACGCCGATGACAAACAGGTTGAGGACGAGGCGGATGACGTAAATCCGACACTTCTCTTTGCGGGTGCGATCTGCTATTTTCTGTTTGATCCTCTCCTCCTCCAAATCCGTCTGGGGATGTAGCGACATGTCATTTTAGAACGAGGCAGGCAAACATTTGATGGATACAGAGATCAAACACTTGCAACAACCAAATGATTTATTAATGACACGTCTGACAGCAGTCTACGTAGAGAGTTGAGGCTGAGAAGAGTTTTTTTTTGAAAGGCTCCTAAAAATAAAACATCCTGGAGACAGAGAGACGTAGACATCATCGTCACATGCGGGTTGAAGAGGAATTCTGGGCCATATTTTCTAAGTTTCTGAACACATTATGGAAAGCATCCCTACAGAGAGAGACTTTCGTGTATATTCCTTTCAGTTTAAACAGAAACAGCTGCAATGTTGGCAAATATTGTGCTTTTAACTACATTTAATACATTTAGTTACTCTGTAGACTGCATGCCACAGCAGAGCCAAAGTAGCACATTTTTAAACGTAAACACATGTATCATTTACTTTGACTAGTACTTTCGAAAGTTACACACACTTAATATCAGACTCTTTAAGACTCCTACTAACAATCCTTTCATATCAAACCAGAGTTGATTGTTGGAACAGTGAAATGACGAGCCAAGATGGTTTTGGTGAGTGTTGTCAAGTCTGACTGAAATGTGTTTTACAATGATTATTACTGTTTCTGTAAATGGACCCTGGAGGATTTGGCAACAGCAAGCGTGAAATAAAAAACAAATAGGCTTTTACTCTGTAACACAAAGGTATATATCTGTAGGGATCCTTTCCATAACGTTGTCAGCCGGTTTTTGTGGCAGTGGCAAAAAACAAGTATGTCATAAAGTTGTGGCTGCAATCTGATGCAGCCTACTGGACCAGTTCCAGAACTATTAGTTAATTACACACCAAAATATATTAAAATTGTATACAGGTTTTAAGAAAACTCTGTCTAGGGATCTCTAAGAATATAAACACAGCCACTGATGTCCTTATCTCATTTTACTGCTCCTGCTGAATTCTCTTCTTCAAAACGTTGTGTTGGGCTAAAATGATCGACTCACCCTGAGCTCGTAGAGCAAACTGCTTCTCTTCAGCTTCGCAGCGTTCTCGTTGGTGATGCAGAAGTCCCAGCCGGCAAAAATCTTGTTGCAAAAGCTCTGAAAACGATCCTCATCCTGGACCAGGTTTCGTTTGAACCCTGTGGCAGACCTTAAAGAAAAGTTGATCAGAAACTGAACCATCCATTAATTTAATTTAATGAAAGGTTTTTTTTTGCCCTTTCTGTACCTTTTTACAATCCAGATGAGACTGAGGAACAGGTAGCCTATAGTGGCCAGCAGGTAGGCCAGCGGCAAATTGTAGGTCATCTTTGGAAAGTGTATTTTGTCCACCTTGTAGTAACCATAGAAGAGGTATGTCTGTTCCAGAAAGCCCTAAAAAAATTAGCAGAAAAAAAAGAGTGAGGAAACCACATGTAAATTCTTTCTTTTTTCTTCCAGAGATCATTTAACGTGCAACGACTTACTCCACCAGACAGCAGATCTGTAATGTGCTCGTGAAAGATGACCAGACCTCGACGGGCACTGCTTGGATACACACTGCACACACTTCCTGTAGTGAAACACGGGAAAAGTTTTAGATCCGGAACGTTTTATGCTCATTGGGTTGAACAAAATCAAGCATCCAAACAACTGTCCTCTCACCATCATGCGGGTTGTAGGTGATGTTCCCTGAAGTGTGGTGAGCAACAATGATGGGTAACATGACGAAGCTGAACATGAGCAGGAAGATGATAAAGTTGAGCATGACCAGGAAGCGCAGGAAGGAGAAGTAGGACAGGATCCCGGTGCCGAACATCCCTGGTGAATGTAAAGGAGACGAGAGGAACAGCGATCTGTAAACTTTCCCTCTATTTACTCATGTTGGCCATATCCTGAGGAGAAATCAATAAATGTCTCTGAGGCTGAGGAGGAAGCAGTTTTCATCTCTCACCCTCTATCAGATGGATGTCTCCCCTCCACAGCTTCAGGGAGCTCACCCACTCTTGGCCGTCCTCCCTCAGCCTCCTCAGAAGCCTGCGGGTGCTTTGCCTCAACTGGCTCCAGCTGCTGAGCCCTTGAGCCTCTGCCAAGCGCTGTGTGCTAACAAGTCAGACACATTGTTTGTTGAAAATCATAGGACACCTTTTGAACAATCAGATCATTAATCAATATATTGGAACAGATGTATGTTTAAACTTCTCTTTTCAAGAAGCTGGTCAGGAAGCTTTGATCGTGTGTTTCCTACTTGCATATGCGTTTCTCAGCCATGGGCCTGGCTAGTTCCCGGATGGGTCTCTGCTCCGCCTGAGTCTTCTGTTTCTCGTCCTGCCGGCTGACTGTGCTCACAGCCCATTTCCCACTGCCGGAGGAGCCGAGTCGCGTTCTAGAGCTGTTTCTTCGCTTGGTGCCAGCGGCCGATGACTTCCTGCGGTACAACAGCGACTGGTAGCTGGGGAGCTGGTCCAACAGGGGGTTACTGGTGACTCTTCCGCTCCGATCAGTGAAGAAGACTTCGAAATGGAAAAATAAAGTAGATTAGATCAGAGTTTAGAGCTGCGATGATAAATTGATTATTTGTGAAGTATTAAATTAATCCCCAACAATTTTGATGATAGATTAATCAGTCTGGGTCATTGAAAAAAAAAAATCAAAACACCAAATTCTCTGATTCCAGCTTCTTAAATGTGAGTATCTTCTGGTTCCTTACTCCTCTATGACAGTAAACTGAATAATGGAAGAGACTGATTATCAGCCTGGCCAATTAAACCCAGTTACTTAAGTTATCAAATAAACGTAGAGGAATTTAAATTCGAAGTAGCAGAAATCGAAATACTATCTTGACTGTGTGTGATGTGATGCACTTAATTACATTCCATCGCTAGCTATTCTAAATTCTGACACCAAGATTTCAATATTACTGCAAATTTACATTGGTTCCAAATATCGGTCAACTGTCTCCTTAATAAACAATAATATCGGTATCTGCCCCAAATGTCTGATTTTGTCATGCTTTTGGAAACACTGATTTACATTTTCATCCTTTTTTCGTACATCTAACTGATTTGAGTGAGAATGTAATCAACAATAAAAACAATCGTTGGCTGGAGAAGTGATAGATGATGTGTTTGATAATATTAGACTGAGGCTTTGCAACTTTTCATTTCCAAACAGTTAGTAAACGGTTAAAACTGACAGAAAGTAAAACATTAAAATGTCTCAGTGCAGGACTACAGTTTATAAATGTAGGCTCCTAACAGATTATTGGTTTGTGACAGAAAGCTGAACAGGACAAAACTTATTTTATTCAAATCAGGATGCATCTACAACAATTATAATTCATGATAAAAATGATTCCCCACCTTTTACAAACACTCAATTCCTTAAACGGACATTCTATTTCAACTTTGACTGTCATAAAATGATAACATATGTGAGGAACACAAACATGTTACCCCAAAAAACACTGGGATGCATCATTTTTAAAAACTACAATTACTGTCCACTGTTTCCAAACACTTACTGTGTGAGTGCTGTGAAAGGTAAGGCGATGAAACGCAGCGGTAAACATGCCACTGTCTTTTGTGATTATGGGTTGCAGGCATCAAATTCTCAATCTGAATTTATTAATATGAACACTTAATATGTTGTCTCAGTACCACATTCATTTGATTATAGTTTAAAACGTTTTTTTGCAGATCACTGCATTGTGTTCATTACATTGTACAGTGTCCCACCTTCTATTACAATCTGGTTTTGTTAAAACAAGTTGTTAAGAAGGCGCTTTGATTTCAGACTGAGAATTTGCCCCTTTTTAATAGCTTCAGGGACTAAATACAATTGTGTGAGTTGGTGTAATTAATGCTCGGAAAAATAAACTTTTTAAGATGCAATTAGTTTCCACACAGTGTAATATATTCACAAACTCTAGGGAGAGAGATGTTACTGATTAATAACTAGTCTGGCAGCCACCACCACATCCGTCCTGCAGGATAGCAGCACAGTATAGCCCACCTACAGTCCAGTGAAGCTCATGTCTGTTAAAATGCTCCAACAGTAAGACAAGGTGCAGCTTAAGAGAGTTAACATGGAGTTTCTAACACAGCACCGACGCTGACACAGACTGCCTCTGCGTCTCTTGCTGTATTTGCGCAGCACCACCAGATAATGGCTAACAAGAAGCAGACTCAGCACTCAGAAAAGGTGCCAACAGCTGAGTTTCGATAGGTTAAAGAAAACACTGGACAAACAACTCTGTAAACTCTGTAACTTGAGCTCCTCCACAAAGCCTTTCTTAACAAACAGCTAACCAGCGGGTCTCAGCTGTTAGCTTGTGGTTAGCAACCGTCTGATAGTAGTTTGAGGTTAGCATTACTAGCTGGTTAGCTACTGCCAAAGTTACTTTTAAAGAACTTGACGAAGTTAGTGAGGATAGTTTACCTGAGTCGACCTCCATCGTCCCCTCTTCCGAGATGACAAACCCTATGTGTTGGATAAAGTGACGAAAAGCTAAAAAATGAACTTCGTCTACAGGGAGTTGACGGTGTCCGCCGCCAGGGAAACAACTCAGCTATTCCCAGAGACAACTTCCTGGATGAGGATCCAGCAGGTCCAGGGGAGCAGCCCCGACCTGCTGCACCGCACTGTGTCAGACCTCTGTCTCTCACACGGAATGGACATTTAAGTTGTTTATTAAAATGTTGATTCATTTATATACATTTGTGTACCTTTTTCATTTTGTCATATTTATGTATATATATATATTCATTTTAAAGGGGCACTATGCAGTTTTGGAGAAAAAAAACTCCCAACTCAGAGTTTTAATGTTAACAATATTAATGAGGTAATAACACAAGCAAATGATACAAGAAGTATTCATTTTCCTCATAACTGAATAAACAAGCTGTTCTCATGGGGAGAATCAGGTCCCCAGAACACTGTTGGCAGGGTCCGCCAGATATAAACAAAGTAAAACAGTAGGAAGTTGTGTCATGATTCAAGGTCAGTTTGTTTTTCAGCTTATTCAGTCATGAAAACAAAGATGGTGTATTTAGTTTGTTAAGGCATAGGAAATAAATCAGTCAATGAAGATCTTTAAGTACTGTTTACAGTTTCTTCCAGATCTACATAGTGTTCCTTTGATTGGATATAACCTTTATGAATATTTTATATTGATTAACTTATTTCATTTTAATGTATATTTTGCTGTTTCATTCTGCCATATTTCTACTGGTTTAACAACATGTATCTGAATGATTAAAACTCTTAAATCTCTAGAGATATTGGCGTATCACAGATATACTGGTGTCAGTGCACATGCTGTCCAATATATATTAATATGGAAACTTGGATTTATAATGTAGAAAAAGTAGTGAAGTTCTGAGTGAAATTCACTGTTTCACTGCGCTGATGTCATTTTATATTAATTAAGTTTATTTCTAAACTGTAAAACATCCTTCCTCCATTACATATCTTTTTCATTCATTCAGCCACATTTGAGGAATAGCAGAAAAAAAATATATAGTGTCATATCAGCAGATGTATTTGATATTGAAATTTTTCAAAATAAGTTATCGACCGCACTCTACTTTTAAACCTTTTATAAAGTTATGTTAGAAAAAAGGGGAATAAATCTATGGGGAGGGACTTGGAAAAAGTCACATTAAATGATGAGCAGTCAAAATGTGTGCAGCACAGACTGAGATTTGGTTGCTGAATGGATCGAACAACTCCAAAAACACTGAATCCTAGATTTCCCAAAATGCAACTCCACAAATCATACCATCGTTTGTCAGACTTCCCCCGCCTGGTAAACTCCACGCCCACTCCATGTTTATTGCTGTCTGAAATAAATTTGAAGTCTCATGCTGAGATAACCCTGATGACATCATCAGTTGTTTTTCCTCCCTGTCTAAAGAAGAAGACCTTGTGCAATAGTTTTCTCGGGCAGAGCAGAGGTAACCTGCGGCTTGACAAGCAGCGGCATGCATGTTTACGCCAACAGAAGAAATGAAAGGAAGAAGAAAAACTGAATAGGCAACAATGCATCAATTATACTAAAAGAATTCTGTTTACAGAAATCTGAAGAGATTAATGAATATATGATAGATGATATGTATATAATCTCTGACCCTTACCAGCAACAAATTACAATTTAATCATTGAGTGTGTAAAGTTTAGTGCTATATCAAAGCTATTTTAAGGGTCAAGGGAATTTCCCCTCAGTCAGTATATATTGTAAACATATCCAGTTTGCAAGAGCACTTTAGCTGTTTGGTATATTTTTTAGCTGTTTATTTTTTAATGTTTGAATTGATGTATTCATTTATTTAGTTATTATTCCATCTGTCTGCAGAAAACAGAGCACCACAGAACCTACAGCGGTTGCATCACAGACTGTTGGACTCTCTCCTTAAGGATGCCAATCAAATTTTATCCTGAGGGGCTTTAATTAGTGTTGGTCACAGTGCAAAGTGTCCACATGGGATTTCCTTGTTCTGTTATGAAGCAGTGGACTTTTACCTATCCAGGTTAATTGAGCCCACACTTCCTGGTAGCCGCTCAGTCTTTCCTTTAATCTCTCCAACTCCGGTTCTCAGGCTGATTCACAGGTTACCACTTCTCGGCAGCACCGCAACATTTCGTCTGGGCTTCCTTCTTGTTTGTCTTCTCACCATTACACTTGTTTACCAGGTAAGTTGTTTTTAAGAGGAGAAACCACACAGGACTTTAAATTATCTGCACCAGTTAGCACATTTATGACATTATGATGAGGTTCTTGCTGAATTATTCCCCTTCAGTGGATCTGTGTGAGAACAGCAGATCTGGGTTACTACATGTGATGGAAACCAAACCTGCCGTGTGAATTAATGATGAACAGATGAGGATGGAACCAGGGGATTAAATGACACATGTTTCCCCCGTTGATAATGTAGCTGTCACTCTGGGCACAGACAGGCACTCAGCCTCCTTATGTGATGATACTCTTTTGAAGCTCTGTTAAAGTTTACTTAGGCAGCAATTTAGGCCTAAATTCAACATGTGACGAAGGAAAAATAAATACTCTTATCTACTCCCATCCAGTGACACACTGGTGCAGTCATTTATGTTTTGTGCTTATTCAAAATGGAACATTTCTTTACTGGACTACACAACAGCAACAACACACCGGAGCGACTGAGCTGAAGGATCTCTGCTGTTTTCAAAGAAGAGCGAGAGGATCAATTTGAAGGATCTCATGACAAGTTACAGCAACGGAGGAATCTTTAACCCTGCCTACCATGACAGCGAGACTCTGGAGATTGATAGAAGGTTTGTGGTTAGATAGTATAAAATGTGTTTTTGTCTTCAGATGCGCAGCAGCGAATCATTTATCCTGCAAGAAAATCTTGCTCTCCTTGCTTGCATTTTTCAAAGAATGCGTTTGAGTGAGTGCTGTGTGTGATCTCAGGGTATAAAGTGTGCTGTGAGAGAACGAAAGGAATGTCCTATCATTATCCAGGCTGTGAGAGGGATTTGGTTTTATTCTTTTGGGGAAGAAAATTAGGGTCTAAAGGCTAAAAGTAAAAAAAAAAACAAACAAAAAAACAAACAAAAAAACAAACAACATCTGTCCATCAGTCATATCCATTTCATTTGCTTAATTACAGATAGTGACCACATCATCATCATGAACTGATAAACCCGGTGCTATTGGGCATCATAAACACAAATCGTACAACTTCAATGGTAGGAAGTGAAATCTGTCACTTTGCATATTGTTTGGTCCAGGTTCTCCAGGAAACCCCACCACACAAACCCTTACGCCGGGGCAGACGCAGCCTGGCGGGGTGACGGGGCAGACACACATCTAAGCGGTCAGACGGGCAGAGACGATGCTGGGAGAGTACCATGGGGGGGCTGGCAGGAGGAGAGCTGGAGGGGGAGGCAGAGCATCCCCATGGGCCTCATCTCAACGCGCCCCGGGAGCCCCTCATGGCAGCATGAGCACAGTGAGTGGACCAGGACTGAGTGACCGAGCTCAATTAATCAAACTATAGAACAATTCTCCGTATTTGCAGAAGACTTGATACAGCATTGTACCATTGAAGAAAGGCAACATTATTCCGTGCTGACGACTCATGCGTCTGTGCGTTGCTAAGGGACACTTGTGTTGATACTCCCTCTCCTCCTCACTCATTCACTCAGATCACAGCACCTTCCAAATCCCCCCAGACTCTCAGTATGATCGACCCGCTCGACTTCCTTCTGCCATGTCAGGTAATCGTTAAACTTACCTTTCTCCATTCCTCCACTCCACCAGATAATCCTATTCAAAGCTGAAGTCTTTACAGCTTTTGTAATCTCTTACAATGTTGCTATGGATACACACACACAAAAAGTTGTTCAGTCCTGTAATAATTCAAAATAAATGTGACAATCACGTTGACCTGCTGACCTTGGCATTTAATCAACTTGACAAAACCCAACTGTGTAATTATTAATGGCAGCTATTCACAGTGCCAAATGACAGGGAGTACCAGGAAGTTGGCAAAGAAAAATAAAAAACAGGGAATGGGGGATTAGTGGGACCTTTTTTTGACATCAGCAGGCATTTTTAACGACACTGTGTTAGAGTGGCGTACTGCAACTTAATCTGTGGATAATTAAAAGGCCTATGGACTGTAGCTTTCAGAGCTTTCAGCTTATGTTGTTCAACATGAAGTGACATCATTTCACATTTTTAACCATGCTTGCAGCTCTGGGGATGGCAATGTCTGTCAGTAAGTCTGCCCCATCATCATTTAAGTCCAAACTGGATTATCACAGCAACTAGTGGATGGACTGCCATGAACTATGGTATACACGTTTGTGTGAGCCACAAAAAAGGATACTACTCGTATTACTACCACTCCTCCTCCAGCACTATTTTAAGGCTCACATTTGTGGTTCAATGAAATGTCTCATAAGCTTGGATGGATTTGATGAAATTCGGATCAAACAATCACATTTTACTCAGGATGAATTCTGGTAACGTAGCTGTCACAGTTTTATTTTGTGTTTAGTTCTAAATAGCAAATAGTATGCTAACGCGCTAAACTAGTCTACTGCCTAACATTGAACCTGCTCGACACGTTTGTGTTGGCACACTCCTTTATAGCAACATCGCTTGTGGATTCCAAAGGGAATCAAGTCGTATTTGTTGAGAGCGGTTATCTGTATCAGTGTACCCACATTTCATATCAGTGTCACAGCTGTTATAGTAGTTGCTTAGAAATTGTGTCAGGCTGCTGAACAGCAGTTGGCCTGCAGTAGCTGGCAACAGGTTTAATCAGGAATAAAGATCATGTAAAGTTAGTGATACGGAACCATATTAGCTCATATGTATTGTGCTGCTATCAGCTGTGCTTTCAATCATTGTATTTACATTAGGTTCAAAGTAGATGTGCACTTGTTAATCATGAAATTATAGAAGCAAGAATGAAGCTCTGATAAAAGAATAATTGTTGAACTGTGTGAGCAACTTCATTTAAAAATACAGAGGTTGATGACCGTCACCCTGCTCTGTATGTCACCTTTAAATGACAAGCTCAATGCAGAATCCGTGATAATCACTGGCGAACAGCAAAACACATTCTTCTCTCTTTGTTTGTTCTTCCAGGGAACATGACAATGAGATGGAGAGGAATCACAATGAGACGGATGAGCATGTTTCCCACTGCTGATCCTGCCCATATGGCTTTCACAGAAGACGCCATCAGGAATGAAATGGAGAATGGTAAGATCCTCAGACGGGTGTCAGTACTTGCTGTGGGTATTTGCAATGTGATGTGTGATGTTTGCATCCTGGATGGTAGCCTATGACTAGGTAACATGAAGGGCTTGTCTTGTCATCTTGTGTGTGACAGAGGAACAGAACCTGGTCAAGGAACTCGTCGCCCTGTCAACGCGGGACCGAATCCGGGCAATCCGGGACCTTCCGATGAGCTTTGAAGACAAGAAGCAAATCAGGTGGGTTAAAGTGCCTCCTTGTGAGTATCATTCTAGGTCCTGAGTTAACCTTTACACCCTGCTGAGAACCATAAACCCAGGTTTCTGTTTGCAAAGGTAAGGCGGTTCTGTGGTGTTGCAATATAGATCACTGGAGAAGTTGCATACATGAAAGCTGACACACATATTTACCCTGCTATCTTGTTTCAAGGTACGTTACATAAAGGTCCTATGTTATTCTCATTTTTAGGTTCACACTTTAAATTTGGATGTTTACCAGAAAACTATAAAATATAAATTTTAAATAAAAAATAATACATCTACAGAGCTTGTAAAGAATAGTATCTATTTTCTTAAAACAAATATTATGATCGTGAATTAGTAATTTTTAAATGTTTGTTGTGTCCAAAATAATTGCTTTGTTTGAGCCAATATAACATGGTATCTATGTCTTGCCTGCATTCAACAGTCTTGGTAGTAAAAATAATTTAAAAAAATTAAGAATGACTGAGTTCTACAGTATGTTCCCGGCGTACTGTGATGCCCTTGAATGGCACTTTAATGTTAGCTTACAGTCGTTAACAATGTTAATGTTAGCTGGCAATGACTAGCTAATATTGGCAACATCAACAATGTTAGCTGTGTCATTCCAGAATTGGAGGACATTTGGGCTTCAGAATTTTCAAAAAATTAAACTTCTATGTTACAATTTTCTGTTACATATTCATCAATAATAGGTAATAAACTATAAAAAAAAAGCTTTACTGGCTCATTTTTTGTATTTGCTTGGTATTTGCAACCCTGTTACCAACAGGGTTGCAAATATATGCTAATTTTAGCTTTTTCTCACAAATCTGTACTAGCTGTTTAGCTAGCTGTTAGCATTTACCAAGACGACAAACTTACATAAGCATAGAAGTAAAGTTGTTTTATTTTTTTCTTAAGTATTTAGATTATTCTGGAAATATGCACAACAGGGTTGCGTGAGGTAAAGTGAGACATTCAAGCAAGGCTGACAATGTTATAAAATATTAAAAATATAAGAGACGACATACCTTTGCTCTACCCATGCTGGGGGGAAACTGATTGAAGATGTCACTTCCAGTCTATCATGTGGCTAACTCTTTTCTTCTTCTTTTACCATGCTAAAAAGTTTAAGGTAACAGGGTTGCATGCAAGTTGTGGGACACAGGTTTCTTGCATAATAATACTTATTTAAAACATTATATTTTACTAAAAAAGATGTTTCCCCATCTTCAAGAGACATCTATGAACAAAACACCGCAAAAGAAAGTAAATTTAAATATAATTTTGACAGTTTTTATTGGAGTTCAATTTTGTCAAAAAGGGTGAGGGACAAGAGAAAAATAGAATATTAGGGGTACTCCAGATTTATTTGGTATACTGTTAAAAGCTGCAGCACCCCTATTCATCCTCCCTCTGAACGCTCTATTTCAATACATGTCTCTTTAATTCCCCCATTCCCCCAAAAGTCTGCTCTGATTGGTCAGCTCATACAGGCCTGACCAGGCACAGTCCACCATGTTTCGCATCAGCTCTGCTGGTGTTTTTGCAACCAAGGCCGTACTGGAGGCTTGCCTGAGAATTTTGACTGTGTAGTTGTGACATCACAACCTCACAGAAGTCCTAACAGCATGTTTAAAGTCACAGTTTCTGAATACGGGCTGTGTGCATTTCTCCATGGCTTAAACTGTTTGATACTTTCACAGAATTTATATAGCACCAAGACCTGGTTTATAATGGAAAGCTCTCTTTCTACAATATGTGACCTTTTAAATGGAAGTGCATAGGGTTTTTTTTTTTTATCAGTGAAGCAGAACTGGTAATTCAACAGGAAATATAGATGTTCAACATACTAATTATGTTCTAATTTACCCCCACAGGAGCCAAGTACTGGCATTCAAATCTGCCAAACAATCCCGCAAGTTCACATGTTTCGCAGACTGCACTGAGAATGTGTCACTGGTGAGTTTTTCATTAATGATAAAACAATAAGCTGGTATACCATACTTGTGATTGTGTGTTATCATGTCACAAGCTGTCCTCTCAGTCTCTCCGCAGGTGTGGCTACAGTGTAAGGTCAGCCAAGCAGAGCCTGGAGCTGTGGCAAGGCATCATCAAGGAGGTAGGCGGCAGGTTTGGCACCAGCGTCCTCTCCTACTTCCTGTTCCTCAGATGGCTGCTCATGTTCAACATTTTCTCCTTCCTGGTCAACTTTGGCTTCATCACCATTCCGCTGCTTGTTTCCGACCCCACACCCAACATACCTGTGGATGTGAGCTTCAGAGGACTGGAGTTACTGACTGGAGCTGTAAGTGGCACCTCTTATCACACCACCACATACCTTTAGCCTGTTGTTAAGTCACAACTGTCAAAATGATCCCTGATAAATAGAGTATCTAGACATTTTTGTGAATAATTGTTGCTGTTGTAATCACTTATCTTGATTGTTAATGTGAAAAGGGGTCATTTCTGCAGTTCCCTCAGCTCAGTTATTACCTTTTTACAGGGTATTGATTTGGTTTTACAGCTTGCAACGTTGCTGTTTTAGATCACAGTTATTCTTAATAGCATAATCTCAAGATGCACACACAGTGCATGATCAATCCTCTTGCCAGAATAAATGTTGGCAGAAACTTTGTTTCTCTTTGAGTTTCAACTGAGGCTAGGTGTAGACACAAACACCTGCCTAGAGTTTGGAAATACCTGGTTTTGCTGTCACAGACAGCTGGAATATGTCTTGATGTCTTGTCGAAAATATCCAGTTTTGTTGTTGCAAAGAGACAGCTGCAACATGTCCAGATGGTCGCTAAGAATCACAAGATGAAAAGGTGGGCAAACAATGGTCTCTCGCTTATTTGCAGCAGCCTTGCCTAGATGTCACACCACCGCTCCATTCCTCTTACAGATCAGAAGGTCAGCTTAAAGCTTTAAAGAATCTGTGCGGCCAAATGATTCATTGATGTTTAAATTGGCAACTTTGTGCTGTCACATTAGTTATACATCAGTGTTTTGTTTCCAGCTTGCAGTGATGCTCCAAAGTGGGCAAAGACATCAGTTAATGCAGGCTTAATTCAGATATAGATTTGTAAAAGCGCTTCATTATTTGATATTTAATACAAGTAGATTCTGTCTGCAGTTTAAGATGATCATGGCAGTATGAGTGAATTTTTTTTTCCCAATGTATATTAAACGCATTGTGGTTTCTCCAGGGTTACTTCAACTACACCGTCATGTACTACGGCGGCTACAGCAATGGAACCCTGGTGGGTCTGGTGGAGTACAACATGCAGCTGGCCTACTTCTTCACCATCACAGTCTACATGGTGCTGTGTGGAATTGCACTCATCTTCAGGTCAGTGCATTTGCCTTCATCATTGTGGAATAGTGGTAATAACATTTGATGCAGAGCACAATATTTTTCATTTCCTTGAAATTAACCTTAAATCTGTCTCTGAGGCTGGCAGTATTTTTTTTTAAAGGTGCATGTAGTTTTGTTGTCTCTGGCGACCTCATTAATATTTTAATAAAATTCTGAGTATGAATTTCTTCTCCAAAACTACATAGTGCCCCTTTAATACAACAAAATTGCACCTTATCATTATTTGCAATCTGTCTCTTTCCTCATGCAGCATGGCAAGCTCGTTCAAGAAGAACTACGTACTAGCAGACCCAGCCTCCAGCAGTGCGTGGCAGCTCCTGTGCAGCTGGGATTTCAGTATAACCAATGAGAGAGCGGTGAGACAACGCAAGAACAACCTGCGCATCCAACTACAGGTGATTGTTTCTGTGTCACCAACTGCTTTGTGTCAGGACAGAGAGAGGTGCAATGGGATTTCTTCTACTTGTCTTGAAATATATTTGAAGAAGGCAACTCTGGATGACATGTTTAACATACAGCGCACAATAAATATCCACTTATTCATACTTTATAACATGCTTCTCCAAGCGTTGAGCTGCATTTCAATAATAAGCCCCGGCTGCAAATTATATTTTAACAATATGTCAGACAATTAGCTTTCAGAGGTTAATTCCTGTTTAAAGGCACGACACACGTCTCATTAATTTTAATCGCTGTGTTTGTCCTCTCGCCATCCCTTCAGGAGTCTCTGTCAGAGAAGGCCCAGGGGGAGCTGCTCACCCTCTCCGAGAAGCTGAAGCACTTCGGGATTCATTTCGGTTCCTGGCTTCTCTCCACCGGCCTGGCTGTTGGCTGCGGAGCTAGCATCTATTATCTCTGCCAATATGAACAGCAGGTACACAAGTGAAGACTGGATAATTGGTCTTTTTTTGTTAAAATTGGGGTAATTGTTTTTGTTGGATGAAGACTAAAGAGAACAGAAGAAACAGTTTCCTCTCTATTTGGAGAGGTAACTCTTGTTGTTCTATTAGAGTCGATATCAACAGACAGTTCCCTTTGGGTGCATGTGTAGAGAAACTGCGGACTTTATGGCATCATAACTTATTTGCTCTTTAACAGAGTGCGTCATAAACCTACAACTTGCTGACGTGTGATGTGTAAAATATCATTTACCAGCAGCGCAGGGTTTGATTTATTTCATTGCACACAGTATTCATCGTCTAACGCTATCTTGATCTGTCCTCCATGTGTTATCTTTATAGCACATAGAAGATGAAGCCAACTGGTCTCTGCTCCAGGAGGCAAAGACTCTCCTGGTCCCCTTTGTGGTGTCTCTGATTAACCTGGTTGTCCCGCTCTTCTACTCCCTCTTCAACAAGTTTGAGATATACTCCAGCCAGCGGAGGCAGATCTACGCTCTGGTCATCAGGTTAGAAAGCAGGAACTGTAGTTACTGTTATTGGGGGGGGCATTGTGTAAGCTACATGAATTAAAGACACGAGAACAATGAAACGGTTTTGACATTTTGGGCAATGCACTTTTTTTGCTTTCTTGCTAGAGTTACCTTCATACTTTATTTTAACATAAAGAGTTGAATTATGGGGTTACAGCTAGTTTGGCTCTGACTGAAGCAAAAACGACCTTTAGCAACTTAAAAGCTCCCCCATTACATCCTACTCCCTTTAATCAACCCAAAAACCTACTCATTCAATACGATATGATAGAATATGATACAATGGTCCAACACGATGTTACGATATGATGATATGTTACAATACGATGATAGGATGTGACAATGCTATAAGTCAATACGATATCATACGACACGACAATGCAACATGACACAATGATTCCTTACGATACGATACGATATGATACAATGATACGAAATTTTCAGATTAATTTGAATTGATATAATGTGTATGATGTGTCTATTACACTAGGCAATACTAAGTAACTGCTTGATATTTAACAGACAGACATGAGAGTGGTCCAGTCTGATCCTCCTCTCAGCAAAAATGGAAATCAGCGCTTTCCCAAAATGTCAAACTATGTCTCTAAGCTTTAATGCTTGACACCTTTTTCCTCTTTACACACTTACAGAAATGTGTTTCTCAAGATGTCCATCCTGGCTGTCTTGTGCTATCATTGGATGAACGTGGTGGCTGAGAAGTTTTCGGCACGTTTGACAAAAATAAACATTTAATTCCAATCTTTAAAAACAATAATATTAATCAGTTGACATTAACTCAATGTGTTCCCCACAGTGCTGGGAGTCCATGGTGGGACAGGCTCTGTACCGTCTGGTCATTTTTGATTTCCTCTTTCTGATGTTGGGATCCTTCTTTGGAGAGTTTCTAAGCAAGTGAGCAACACACTGAGAGTTTGTTTGTATCCTTCACAGCCATATAAATGGGAAAATGTTAACTTCAGATTTAACTTTTATTCATCTTCTCTCAATAACAGTGTTGTTGGGACAAGATTATTACCACGTCTGGGGGTTCCAGAGTTTGACATTGCCAGAAATGTTCTTGAACTCATCTACGCACAGACTCTGGCCTGGTGAGAACAATTAAAGTCATGATTTGTGTTTTCTTTTTCCTGGTCTCTGCTAATTTACTAATAAAATTTACATTATTTCAACCCTAATGTTCTGCCCACAGGATTGGAATCTACTTCTCTCCTCTGCTGCCTGCCATCCAGATTCTCAAATTTTTCATCGTGTTTTACTTAAAGAAGGTAAGCCTTTCATGTTCAGAGGCCATGGTGACTGTAAACTGAACTGCCAAGATGACACATTGCTTTAGGCAGACACAATGCCATCGCTGCCTGAGCTGCTCTACACACTGTTTTAGGCTCACGTTACTCTGTGTGAGCACCTGCTTCAATAATTCATCAAAATCCTTTCATCACATTGAGCGCGTGCTTTATTTTGTGTTATGGAAAAGACAGGCAGGGCTTTGGATTTATGGCGCAAACCTTTTGCTCACAATGAAAAGCCAATTAATCGCGGAAGAGTAAATGAGTTGAAGACAATTGGTAATTCGAGCTTGGCTGGAGCTGGTGTTGTTGAATGTTTCATGAACACGCTGAATGACCTTTGAAGCAGAAGCTCGTCAAAGCGCTGATGAGTTCTTCGTGTTTTACTATGGAGATAAATAAATGCGATGTTTATTAAGTTAAAAAATAATGAGACAGTTTCTGTTTACCATTTCCTCAGGTCAGTCTGACCCAGAACTGCCAGCCTCCGCGGCGGTCAGGCCGAGCAGCTCAGATGCAGACCATCTTCATCGCCCTCCTCTTCTTCCCTTTCTTTGTGGGAGCCCTGTCCATGGTTGCATACACTGCCTGGAGGTACGAGGATGTGACCTATTTCGACCGTACATTACATTAACGCACAATCAAATGCAAACAACAATTTTCGACACAAGCTGCAATCCTCGTTCTCATTTTATCCGTCTCTCTCTCCTGCTCTGCAGCCTGACTCCCTCAGAGGAGTGTGGGCCTTTCCGGAGACTCAACAATACCTTCAGTGTGGTTGGTCTCTGGATAGATGAGCTTGAGGTGATCTCCAGCTCTCACTGGGTCGTCTGGATCTACCAAAATATCATCAGAAGTGAAATATTCTACTTTTTCATCACACTCATCATCTTGTAAGTGCATACTGCAGGTGTTGTGTGTGTGTGTGTGTGTGTGTGTGTGCTGTATGTATTGTGTTGATTCAGATAGAATCTACCAACAAATCAAAATCAACAATGCGCAAAAACAACCACAATTTATGGCTCATTATGTGCTTATCAGAAGTTAACGTTCTCACCTCAAAGTCCATTTACTGGCTGTTTTGGAGCTTGGAATTCGCTCCGTTGTCATGGAAGATTGTAAATGAACAAGTTTAATTTAAAAAAGATAAAAATAAAATAAATAAAACTGACCCTAAAAAAATCTTACCTCAAGATTCACGCTGAAGCTGTGCTGTACTTTTTGATCGTATCACAATCTTCATCAGCGGAACACTAAAGTAAGATACACATTACACAGAACTTCAGTGTCTTAGTAGTTAGCCATGCTTGCAGCTCTATGAGGCCCTACCCAGTCTAAGGCGTGCTATGCGCTGAATGCTAATGTTAGCATGCTAACTTAGGCAGCACGATAAGCATGATCAGCTGAGGCTGATCATGGTGGTGGCAGAGGAGAAGACACGGAAACAGCAAAGAGTTATCCTCTGGGGACCATGAGTATTTGTATGGCAGTAGATTTATATTTCAGTCTGGACCAAAGTGGTTGATCAACAGTGATATTTTGTTTCTCTAATGTATGTAAAGGCTGTAATGGTTTTAAACGTAGGCATATTATATGAGCCATATAAAAATGATGCAAATGTTTGGTGTTGATTGGAAAGGGAAGTAAATTATTGTTTTTTATTTACTGCATATCGAAGATATCATAGAAAGCAACAAATTAACTGAGGCTATAATGTCAGCTTAATGGAAAATTAGGTGTTTTGAGCATATGATATTGTCACATCCAGTGCAGTCCTCTCTCAGATCATTGATTTAAAGTTTTGTTGGGACATTAGGCACTCTAACTATGTTGCTCAGTGGCATAAAAACAGTTCCAGTGTTGAAGTACAATTACTGACATTTAGTTGACTTTTAAATGGACAATGTGTTTACGCAGCTTGGTCGTGTCTGCATTCATGTATTTGTGTCAGTATGTTGCCAAGATGTGACGTGTGTGACCATGTTTACCTCCTCAGGGTCATAATATACATCTTCTGGCAAGTCACGCAAGGCCGCAAGCAGCTTATTGGCCAACTGAGACAACAGATTGTTAACGTGAGTATTATCCCTAAAAATGTGTCCATTTGCACCTTTGTTTTATACTAATTCCGTATTTCATTCTCACTTGCAGTTATAACTATTATTCTGTTTCCTCTCTTACTTTGTTTTCTCTTTTCTGTCACCAGGAGGGGAAAGACAAGTCCTTCTTGTTGGAAAAGCTCCAGAACCTCCAGAAATCCAATCCAAAAAAACCCAAACAGAAGAATCAGAAAAAGGTTAGTTGTTGGAAATATTTAATGCTAACTCAACTCAATATCACTTTTCACCCTGAGAGCTGTCATCAACCTCACTGTAAATGTCCCCTGACCCTTCAGCAGAGCAGCCGGCGTTCAGACGACCACCCCTCAGGCGGTCAGTCCAACTCAAACGCCATGGTTCAAGCTTTACTCGCTCGCCAGAGGCTTGAAGAGTTGGAGGAGGAAGAGGAGAGACACAGCGGCGGTGGAGTTCCCGTACCCTCAGACATCTCCACCTCCAGCGCTCTGCTTCAGGCCATGTTGGCCCGTCAGAGAGCTGAAGACCAGGACGAAGATTTGCACCAGATGCACACTACACACTCATCGTCCTCCAGTGCCCTCGCGCAGGCCATGCAAGCCAGGCAGATGTCCCAGATTCAAGAAGCAGATGAGTACTTCAGCACAGGAGGTTTGTCCGACGGCACACCCAGCGCTCTCGCACAGGCCATGCAAGCCAGACAAAGAGCAGGCGAGTACGGAGACACAGATGGCCTGCCATCCCCCGTGTCGGGTGTTATGATGCAAGTGATGCAGGCCCGGCAGAGGGCAGAGGAGGTTCCACAGAACCAGGCTCCTGCAGGCTCCAGCGCCCTCATACAGGCCATGCTGGCCCGGCAGCAGGCCCAGAACGAGTACGATGACGGTTACTGAACTTTATCTTAGCGTGGGCAGAGGAACAGAACTGAAAAGAACATGGCGGACTTCTTTAAGATGACGGACACTTATATATATGAAAATCAGTTCCAAGTTCAGAAATTGGGTGATTTTTTTTTTTTTTTTTTTTAAATTGCAATACATTTAGTCCTGATGTTCTGCAGGAGAGCAAAGAACTAAAACAGCTGCTGTAGCAGGACCAGGAGAGAGGGCCGGTCCACCTCTTCATGCACCTTTTGAACAAGTACATTTGAACAGTATGTTTCTATTGACAGTGTACGAGCCTTGTAGGGTTAATTTGAAGTGGAGCACAGGATGAGCGAGCACACCATCACCATCTGTGTCTCTTCAAACTACTTAATTACTTCTGTATCTGTGCTCAAAAAAATCAAAAGAAGCTGTTAATTTAAGCCTGAAACTGATAAAGGTTGATCAAAAGTTCTTATATTTATTATTTATTAAATAGACTATTTGCTTTTTTTAAAAAACTTGAATAAATAAACTTTAGTCGGCCGCCCAAGAGGATTTAAGATCATTAAGAGTACAGACGTGGATACTCACACTCGCAGACTTGCTCAACCCTAATACATACACCAGGCATGATCTTGTGCCATTTATAATGTATTTTGTGTATCATAAACATAAGATGCTAATACTGTAAATATTCTCTGTGAAATGTAGATAAAATAAGAAATTTAGATTAAAGAAAGTAAATAAATGACAAAAATAAAGTTATCATTATTCAGTGCATTACATTAACAAACAACTAAACCAAGAAAGTAGTCACCATCATTAAATGAGTTAAATGTCATTTTGCACACATGGTTCATTGAGACAACACTGCCATCTATAGGCATTATGAACACAACACTACAGATTAGACATGGGGTTCCACCACACAATGACCGTCTTGTCAAACATTACAGTCAGTCATTAAAGATCCCTCAAGATGTTTTCAGACATAAAAATAAGTTGTGTCTGAGAAAATATAATTAACTTAACTACTTGTAATAATAATATCCACTCCTTTTCCCCACAATTGAAAGTGGATGCAAGATCTCCACTACTTAACTGAGAGGACCATTGGCCAGTGTATGTTTTCACATTATAATTGTATGAGTTGCATATCGTATCTTTATTGGCTTTAAACATTGTCTTGTCACAAGATACTGCAGTACATGCACATTTTAAAATCAGACTTGTAGGTGAGCACAGAGGAATTTTCCCCAATGACAGTTAACATTCTAAACTCTTCTCAGATAATATATATTGATTATCAATTAAAAAATATTAGTTTGGGGATTTTTTTGTTACAACTGAGTCTTGCCTGCACTCTTTCAATTAGGGTTTAAGGTAAAATCTGCCCGCAATCAGAGCATATTTGTAGCCTGAAAGACAAACGCAGGGTGAAGACAATCTCTGAGAAGATCGCTGCCAGGACCAACAGAAAACACATTTTTGAGTGGAGAATGACTTTAATATCCAGTATATTCTCCTGAAACACTCTGAAAAGAGACATTTTCACAGCATTATTATTTTCCTCCAATCAAAGCAGAGACATCGAATGAAAATGACAAACTTAACTGCCAATGTGTGACGCTACACTGTCGGTTGATTGTTCCTGACGAGTTTCTCCATCAGTTTTTCCTGATGTTATTAACACAGATGTGTTTTGAAAATGCACGTTGCAGCATGTGAGATGATAAAAGTTACTGATTGTTAACATCCAAAACAAAAATGAGACAATTTTACAGAACTGTTCTATGTACAAAAATACTGCACACTTACATTCCACAACTTATTTACAATTTAGAAATGTAGGCACGTCATTTGCAGAGAAGAATCTGTGGCTTTATTTCATCATTAATGAAAACCAGATATACTGTCACCCTGTCTTTGCATTGATTTATTGATTTAATAAGGCTAGTTGATCTGAGAGACCCTCACTCTACTTCAATGGGTATATTTCTACAATCTACATTGTGGGAAAAAAACACCTTCATCCATGAGATTGTTCATTCTTCCCCAGTTATTAATAGTTTGAAACTCCGGTGTGACTACTGAAGCCAACGACACACCCACGATTAAGGCAGTGTTAAAAAGATGGAGCTAATGATGTAGTCTAAGATCCTGTAAGGTTTTCATCCTGTTTTCACCCACATCAAGAGTAATCCCACTGCCTGCTGTCCTGTCCCGTTCAGCACTGTTCTTCCCCCAGAGATGCTGCAATGTCCGTCAGGTCCAGAGAGTCTGCAGGAATAGGGGTTTTCCTGCCGCTTTTTGGGGTCTGGCTGGAATAAACCTCCACCGATTTGGAGATGGAGTGCACGGAGTGTTCCCGGAAATATCCGAAGGCCTCCCGTGCGTTCTCCTCGCGTATGCTTTGCTCAAAGGTCTTGCGTTTGTGCCTGAACTCGATGACAGTTTTCGTGTAGGAGTTGAAGGTGGTGACTGACGCACCCATGCAGAAGGTGAAGGACGCCCATGCCATGCTGATAGAGAAAAGGAAAAAAGAAAAGAAAAAGTCAGTTAATTCAGCACACGACGTGACTGCTGTTGGCTGTTGTGATGAAGAAATGGCGAGCAGACATGTAGGGACACGATCCCAATTGCATTTTGACAGTGAGTTTTCCCTCAATATTTTTGTTTTCAGAGATTAACTTCAATCGCTTTAAGTCCCTCTGCTCCCTGCAAACACGCCAGGCCACATGTGAGATGAGACATTCCAATCACCGTCTTATGTATTGTTCATGCAGGTCGGTTAATACGCACAAGAGGTCCAGAATTGTTTAGCCTCTGAAAGGAATTTTCGGCATACTGTGGGCATTGTAAAGGAGTGAAATATTATCCCCTTATGCAATTCCAATCACGCCTGTATTGGGGCTTTGGATGCCAAAGCCTAATCCTGCCGTAACATGAGAGCTTTGGGCTTTTTTCATTAGCGACAGTGATGCTGGGGAGAGGTGAGAGCAGGGCAGCTGACTGTTTGTACATCATATGCTGTTGGTGAACAAAAACAAAACAAGCAGGATTGGCAGATCTGATGGTTTTAGATTGTGACTGATCTTTAAGGCTTCCTCATTATCCTCCTCAGGCAAGTTGTAGAGATTGTGGTATTTAAAGCGCCATCACTTCTGTTCCTGACCAGCAGGTCCGCGCTACTTGAATAAGCCAATAGAGTGATGTAGCCAACGAGATGTCTTGGATCAATAACCTCACATAACTCTTCATTGGGTGACATACTGTAAATAATAAATCAAGAGTTATAGCTAGCGGCATGGCAGATAAGGATCTTTAATGCAATATTGGGTTTTAAATGGAGGAATTCATTACATTTATTTGGACTCTTGCAAAAATCCAAAGGCCACTGTAAAAATGAGAAAAAGATTACAGTTGAATCTTAGATCGTGATTGCAATTAACCTTTACAGACTTTGAACAATATTTGGAGCACCTTACTCCTGTATATGTTGTTTTTCCCTCCCTATTATAGCAGTCAGCATCAAGTGCCATACATCACCTGATTCAGAAAAACCTTAAAGGTCAAACTGATGGAAAAAAAAAGTTATGGAGACAACTCATATAAAAGTAGTAACATATCTACAGAGCTTGCAGAGAGGTGGAGAATGAAAATCTATTTTTCTTTAAAACATTACTGTAATTATGAATTAACAATTTAAAACATTTGGTCAGGTCAAAAATGATTATTTTGGTCAGCTTCTGACAAGTTTTGTCAGCCAGTAGTGTAACAACGTTACTATAACGTGGTAATTGTGTTTTGTCAGTGATCAGCACTCTTGGAAGTTGCAAATTTGTGAAAAAAAAAACATTCTTTCTACAGTATGCACCCAACATACTAGCTAGTGTTGGGAATGTTAACATGGTAAAAGCTGGCAATATCTTCTTTAGCTAGTGCAATAAACTGGTATCCACTTGAGGGAGCAAATGACTCAAACAACATCAGTGCTGTGACATGAATACAAAGGAAGGGGGAGATGGAATGCTAAAGTTAGTGGCTGAATGTTACCAATAACACCTTTAAGTACATTTTTTTATCGTGGGCTTCAGACAGAACTTCAGGGACTTCTTAGACTGAATTTTTCTCGACATGTGACATTTCCTAAGCAAGTTACAGCCATTCATTATATAATGATCCAAGGTATTTTTTAGTGAAAAAAACAGGCGAAATCCATCCAACATGTTTCCTAAAATGTTCAGTCAATAGAAAGGTTCTTAATCATAAGAGATGATGGGAAATACATGATCCATTGAACATGAACACCAAGTGGCCTAGCCACAACCAAGGCCTGTTGGCCCTGTGGAAGACTCCACATGGGTTTCCTTTATGATTAATGCCAGACTGGATGGCTTAATCATGCTCACCAATGAGCCCCTGAAGCTCCAACAAGACTTGTGATAACTCTGAAAAGCTGAGAAACGCATTACACAAGGTTTTAAAGCCTATGGATAGGATTAGCGGTTCAAAAGCTATTAAACATTTTAAAACAAAAGCTATTTTTAGCCGCTGGCAGCTGTCTAGGTCTCTGAGGGTTAAATAGATATTTTTTGGCCAGATCATTCATCCTTGAAAAGAACACAGTAAACAATGTTTGAGTTTTGCTGTGTGATGTGTGGAGTCATACCAGAAGGACCAGCCGTAGTCCCAGTTGTAGGGCCTCCAATCAGCAGGGCCGTGGCTGACAGTGGTTTGGAAGACCTGTGTGTACATCACATGAGCCACCATGCCAAGAAGACCTGCAATGACATATGTGGTTAGTCAGCTGGCTGCATGACAAACGGTCCAAAAACAGAAAATGCACAAAGAATTCCTCAGAATAAGGGTGAGGATGTCCTTTCATGTGCACACAGATACGCACTCACACTCACTGAAATAACGTGATGCCAGTCCCCATCCTAACAGAGCACTCTGGTTCTCTCTGAAAGAGAGTTTATTGTGCAAAACAAATATCCTCTCTAATCCTGTCAGAGCTTTTCATCTTGTCAGACACTGAAAAACACTTCTTCACTTTATGACTTGTCAAAATCACTCAGTCTGTTATGAACTACACTGCTTTGTCATACATTCACAATCTATTTTGTATTCACTCCTGATAATTAACAAGGACAAAGGAAAAGAATGCCATTTTTCTTCTCATCTACATCCATTTTGAAAGCAGAGGACCTTTGCTTTGTTATCGCGCCCTGCTCACCACAAGATGGGAGTCCTTGATCAAGTTGTTGAAACTGGGATCACAAACATTTGCCTTAAGTGCATCACGGGCAATAAAAACAAACACTTGTGGCCTTTCAGCTCGAAACAACGAAAATACCTGAGAGCACAGTGAAGACGGCAGCGAAGGCATTGAGCTTGAGTCCATCGATGACGTTGCTGGAGTTGAACAGCTCTAGACACATGAGGCTGAAGCCCACCACCAGCAGAACAATGTACAACATCTCAGACACCAGCGACAGCCACAGCATCCCTGCAGAATAAGCACAAGAAATCAAATCATATGTTAACATTTCCAATTATAGAGTGGCGTAACTTACAATATATGACACTAACTTCATGTGCAGTTTACTTATACAGAATGACCCATGTCGAATGTTGAATGGGGGCAATAATTACACTGAACTGTGAATCATTCTTTTAATATCAGTCTTAAAATAGACACTGGTAAGTGGATAGTGCCAAGTGTAACTGGTCTTTACTGCAGTCTTTTTTGCTATTCAGTCTTCAGAGAGAGAGCGAGACAGGAAGTGAGCATTTCTCAAATGACAGTGTCCCCACAGCTGAAAATCCTTGAGGTAAAAAAAAAAAAAAATGTGTGTGGCAGCATCGGTGTTCCCACGGTTTCACATTAACAAGGCAGTGCCTACAATGACGGCTATGTGCTTTCTGCAAACTAAAACACAAAGTATTATCAGTACAGGGAAACAATTGTCCCTCATAGGTGAGTGGATCAAAATTAATTATTGTTAATGGCTACTGTTACGTTTTTTTGGTCTACAAATTGTTAGAATATAGTGAAAAATGTCAATGAGAGCTTCCCAAAGCCCCGTTCTGGATGATGTCCTGCAATACCTTGTGTGTCCATCACCCAAGCTGTTTAGTTAACTGTCACAGGGGAGTAAAGAAACCAGAGAATGTTCACATTTAAGACACAATTTTGACTTCATTTGTTTCTTAAACAATTGTGTTTCTTTTAGCCATTATAAGAATGTCTTAATGACACAATAAACTGGATACTGGAAGTACCCCAGTTGCTTCTGTTACTGATTTCTAAACCAGGCTTCAGATATACATTACATTTAGAAGTAGGCGATCAATAATTTTAAAGTTCCTGGGAAATCTGAACAATAGATTTCCTTACTGCAGGGTTCAATCAACATTGACGTTTTTTCACTTACCTGGTCAGGTAACTGAGAAAAGACATCTAATTGCCCCAAGTATACTCTTAGCTGCCCCAATATAAATAGTTTTATTTCGATCAGAGAAAAAAGTCTTATTTCTAACCTCTTTCAATCAGAAACTTCACCGTGTGAACTTTACACTCTACTAAACAGATGGAAGCTAACTCCTGGCTGTCCTCGGTAGGATTGTTGTGGAACTTTTGATCCTGGCAGGACCTCCTGATGATGACCGGTGGACACTCACCTTTCTCTGATGCAGGGGCCAAGTCGATGAAGCTTCGGCACATCTCACCTGCAGAACAAAAACAACATGTTATCATGATTTCGCCCAGCGAGGCAGCGGTCATATCTTTAGCCAATACTTGTTATTGGATTCACAGAAATATGTGAGTAAGGCAAGGCCGGTTTATGATTGGGTAATATGAAGTAATATGATTGTGGAAGCGTATAGAAGAGGCTATGTCAGAGGAGACCGGTTGAGGATTAACAAACTGAATAAAAATCTATGCTCTTAGGACTGCACTGATACAGTCCTCGGTCCAGCTCCTAATCTGTGTTTAATTCCCAATTTCTATCCAGGTGGTTTTCACTGGATTGGCTCGGACAACAGCATGACCTCCTGCCCCATGGTCACAGTGCAACACCAAATTCAGAGTTCATAAGTTCAAAATTGAATAGACAGAATGTTAAATAAGAGGCAGGTGAGTCAGAAATACAGCTTTTGAGCTCCAGTGTCACCAGCTGGTGTGCTGGCAGAGCTCGCTCAACATCTGCTTCACGTCCTACTGAATTACAGGAACTTTGCATAGAATTACAATGATATCAACAGAACAGAAATATCATTCTGGACTGTAGTAACGCTCTCGCCGGCCAAACCTTAAACACACTGTGAGACATAAAGAGCGCCTTCATCACTCTAACAAACAGGATATCATAATATGACCCTTGAGTTAGCACGTTCCTGCAGATGTGACACTTCCCCTCTGTCATCTGTCGAGTGGAACGTGTCGCTGGATTTGTTGTAAGTGGAGCGCTTTAATCAGGTAGAAGAAGGGTGGCAACAGCTGTTTTGAGGAAAAACTCATCAAGGCCCCCGTTACATAATCCTTATTAACGCAAGCTGCCTCAGCCCCCCCTCCATCGTACAGCCACTTGATGAGATAGACATGTGCTAGCAGTTCCTGCTTGAGTAATCTCAGCGTGTAGTTCATTCTTAGTCTTCAGCGTCATAAAATTATAAATCATTAGCACTGTTAAAAGACATACAGGCTAATGTCAGAGTGGTGTTTTATCAAGTTTGAGGAGGACGCTGGAAGTGTTCTTGATAAAGATGCAGTGAACTAATCAGAGAAATTAAACCAGGCGTGATCACACCTTGGAACTGACCTGAACTTCCTGTGGCTTCTGATGGTACGAAACTCCTCCTCACCCTTAAACCCCTTGTTGTTAAATGAGTATACTCCAATCTGATCGAATTCCATTCACTGTTTTTGCTTCCCTCTGGCTTAAGCTCTGAAGCAATCACGTTCTGCTCCTATCAAGTGCAACAACCATCCACTTAAAGCCCTGAACAGAGGACAGTACTGCATCTGGAGTGCGATTGTCCCCCCCTTCTCTTTTTTTTTTTTTACCCTTCACCCTGCAGCTCCCATGTGCTGCTGTTGGTTCTGTGTTTCATGCCAAAAAAAAAAAAACAAAGCAACTGTACCAGCAATTTGATAAGTACACTGATATTAATGGAGAGTGATTATCCTGAAATGGAATGAAAGAAAAAGAGCCAGTAATCTCCATTTGAACTGAGTGTGCCATTATGACAGATGAGAGAGCTATAATGATAGATTTCAGAGATGAGAGACTGTTTGTTATGTATTGTGTTTTGAATTGTGAATGGCTGGAGTCTGTATAACTGTGATGATGATGATGATGATGATGATGATGACAACGATGATCTGTTCTGTAGCAATCAAACAAAAGAGTGAAATGGAAACTGCACAATATGAAGGAATAAATGCAATTTAAGACAACTGAACAACAGAAAAAGAAATGATCAATAGAAAAAGATATCAAAACCAAGAATATATAGGTTTTTTTTTTTTGTTCTTTCCTTGCCAAAACAATTTCACTGTGTCCTCTAAATACTGAAGGCTGACCAATACTGGAATTTTGGTGCTCATGCAGAGAGCAATGTTAGGGAGTACAAACATTCTGATATACATATATGGGCTGATACATATATACACATTCTTATATGATTCATATATACACAGAATAGTTACACTACAGATTACTCCAAGCATCTTTTTCTACATTATGTTCTGTGGGGGGAAAAAAAGCAAATGCCAGTCATTTAACATTAAACAGCTCAGCGTAACAAATCACTGCACTTCCTACATGAATATAAGCAAATGAAATAACCGTAATAACTGTGTCAAGTGGTTATGTGTAAAGTTAAGCAAGCCCAGCAGCCACGTACACAGCACACCACTGGTGGAACAATACTGCAGTAAAAAAAAGAAGCATCAATACTGCTGTGGGAACTCCACTACAAGTATAGTACTGCAATCAAAACCATACTTATGTGAAAGTATGAATGGTCCGTGTTTTACTACATTATATTGTGTTAATTGGATTAATACTCGTGTATTAAAGGGGCGCTATGTTGTAATTCTAAATTTTAATAATTACAATATTAATGAGGTAGTAATAAGAATATTTATTTCTTTCCATAACTGAATAAACAAGCTGTTTGTTTAGGTCCCAGAACAACGGTTTGAGGCTAGAAAGGTGGCAGGGTCCGCCACATATGAACAAAATAAATCAGTATGCAACATTAAACTGTATGATGCATTTTTAATGTTTACTGTTGAGCCGATTTTAAGAACTTTCGATGTTGTTAAGTAGTTTTCCCTATAGCAAGGCATCACATCTATAAAGTCATCCTGTTTGTTGTGTCGCTGTGCTGTGCTGCCTGTTTTCAGCTTCACAGTGTAATTTCCATTCAAGAGGGTTTCAAATGGCACCATTTTCTCAACACTTCATTTTTTAGGTTACATTTATATCCAGTGTCACTTCATTATAGATGTGTGGTTCTCACTGGACAGGGAGCAGGGGCACAAAGCAGTTTACAGTCTCTGTACTGACGCAGTACAGTTGTAGGCTATGTAATAGTGAAAGTACAGTACAGGTACCTCAAATATTCAGCCTACTAATTGAGTAAGTGTACTTAGTGACATTCCACTACTACAACACACACACACACACACACACACACACACACACACACACACACACACACACACACACACTTTCTCGTCTTACTTTCATCGTTGATGTTCTCCTCGCAGGAGAACCAGATGCCGGTGTGGAACTGTCTGAACAGGAAGCGGTCGTCCCCGGTCTCCCAGCTGTACACCACCTTGTTCGGGTCCGTCTCGTTCACTCCGTAGTCGATGCACTGGTGTGTCCGCAGCTTGCTGCACTTCGGCTTGGGCACCCTCTGGGTCCCCACGCACCAGTACGTCGTTATGAAGGCGGTGATGGAGAAAAACAGGGCGAAGAAGTTCAAGCTCACTGACAGCAGGGTCCTGCACCTGCGAGACGTCGTCATTGTCCGTGAGAGGGGTGCAGCGGCGCGCGGACGACCGAAAACTTCATGGGTGCGAGGTGGAGGAACAGGAGGAGGGCTGGGTGGGTGCGCGAGCTAGCTTCCAAACACACCTGCTCAGGTAGAGCTCCCATCAGCCACTCCGCTGTCACCGCTAATCTCCGCTGAGGCGCAGGTCACACACAGCAGCCCCACACCGAGCCCAGCCGGGAGCCACACTGCCACATTTCCCGTCATTCCACGCGTTTTCCCTCTTCCCAGCCTCGTGGACGTCACGTTGTCAGAGGATTTGATGCTCGCTCGCATCCAGTGTGGATGTCTCACTCCCTCCTCCTCCCTGTCTCCTCCTCTCTTATATCTGTCTCCCCCTGTCTCTCCTCCTCCCTCCATCTCCCTGTAACAATTCATCATCCGCAGGGTGATTATTAGACATATGTGGGGCCAAAGTTCCCACTCCGATCCGAAACAAAAGATAGCAGCAGACTTCACTTTGATAGATTTAGATTTAACCCAAAAATGACTGAATTTAAGCCTTTTTCTCAGTGATGATGATGATGATGATGATGATGATGATGATGATGATGATTAATTAAAGGGCCACTCCAGCAATAAAGTTAGTTGACTCATAAGAGTTGACCTCATTAAAGACAGGAAATGGCAGAACCTTGGATATCCCACCTTCTTAGTGAGGATGACCCCAACAGCACAAATAAGCCCTACATTCCCCACAATGCAATGCAATAATGACTGCAACTCAATCCCTCCATTCTTCTTACAGGCACACATCTTTCAAACCAGTTTAAACCACCGAACGCGCCTCCCGTTCTACAACTCAAGTCTGAAGCCAAATCCATCATGCCCCCGATTACATCACTAGGGTAAAATATAAAAGTTTTGACTTCTGAAGCCACTGGAGACATGACACTCAGTAGTTCTGCGTAGTGCTCACAACAAAGTCTGGGGATTATCTTGAATAACCCGGTCATGATTTCTAGAAAGACAACCTGCTGTTGAGGTTTTCAAGTGTCGCCTGGCTGTTCCATTATTATCAAGGCAAAAATGTTCAAATTCAAGGCCAGAGGAAAAATATGTATTATTGATGTTGGCGTGAGCTGATCGAGGCTGACGGCTAGAGGTTAACATCAGCCGCTGACTAGCACAGCACACGCTAAACTCTGAGAGAACTATCAGTGATGATGTTGCATTGTGGGCAATGTAGGCCCATGTAGGTTTTGACAAGAAAGAAGGCTGTGCAGTGTTGCAGCATCGATTTAGATCTTTTTCAAAGAACTGTTCCACATATGTGATTGTCTGATTCCCTACAGGTAAAACTGTAACTGTGCTCGTATCTCCTCTTCAGTATTTGTTAAAGAGGTGGTTTGGTCTGAGAGTGAACTCACTGAATGATCATAGGACTATTACAGGGAAACACTGCAGGAATCACAGTGTCTTCTGACCCTTCAACTCTTACGCGACTACACGTTGCTATAAATTTTTTTTTATCAGTTTTGATGTCACTACTCTTTAAAGTTCACATACTACAATGTAGAATAGAATCAAGTATTGATTGAAGAGCTGCCCAAAGTGGGGCCCATAGGCCAAAGTCAGCCCTTCGTAAGGTTTGATTTACCTATAGTGGCAAAAATTAAATATCACTGTTTAATTTTTTGTGAGATGAAAATTCTCGTTAAATATGTATTACCCCTAGTACCCAATTACACATTTTCACAATACAACATGATAGGCAGCAGCTCAGTTTCAGTTTGGACCCTCTCAGAGAAAAAGACAGAACAAGCCAGATTTGGTCTATAGCATATATTTAGGGGAATACTGGATCCAAGACATACCTGTCAGAAGAGCAGGGAGAAACCTGAGAGAGGAAAAGGCACAATTACAAGGTAGGCTTTTTCTTCAGCACCGTGGATATACCTGTGGATTCATCAAGCACGGTTAAGTTATTCATATATCAGAGCCATGTCACAGCGATAGATTCTAACTTCAGTCAGATAAAGGATCGATGAGACAGGTAAACATATTCTCTGCGAGGGCTGGAGGGGGGACAGCAGATGAACAAGGGGAATAACTGAAATGTTGGAACAAGAGGCCCTGTCTAAATGCATCATAAATTGCTCGACAGACTCAGAATTGTGGGATTTGTTTCTTCCTGCAATGTGTTTGACTATTGTTTTTATTGTTTAGTCAACGGCGACAATGCACATTTGATTTATTTCGCCAGCTGTAGCTAAAAGCTCCATCTGTATAGTCTCTGGGCTGAGACCGCCGGTGATGCACAGGGTGGCAAAGTAGGTATCAATCAGGTGGAGTGAATTAAAGTCTTAAAATGTCCAAAAATGTGTGCCACATCTGTCAGTCGATAAAACACACGAAATGTAATCAATCAAACTGCAACACTGTTGTTCTTAAATTCCACACAGCAATCAAATGTTTCCATTAGTCTCTGGCTTCACTTCTGAGAGTCATTTCTGTTTTCAGAGAAGCTGATCTGTGCTGTATTATCAGAGGGAGGTCACAGAGAGGATGATGATCAGCTGCTGCTGCTGCTGCTGCTGCTGCTGCTGTTGACCAGACTGCCGGTGGTCTGTTGAGCTCTGCACAGCGAGAAGAACAGATGACTCCACAAGCCTGCGAGTCTGCAGTCTTCTAATCTGAACTGTGCCGGATCACACAGGCAACAGAAAAGTTGGCATTTCACAGACGTTTCCCCTGAGCGCTGTCATTCTCCCCGTGTGAGGGTGAGCTAAAAATACAAACGGTTCGAGCCTTCGTGCAAACACTGTTTACAACCCCGGAGTAAACGAGGCCAGATAGGCCTGACATCTCTGTTACCTCAGCAGCATGCCTTCATGCTCGGCCCCACGGGGCTAAGCCGCACTTCCACATGACTCTGAAAACTGACAAATCAGGCCGAGGCTCGGTGCCAAAGAGCCCGAAACACTGTTGAACAAGCTGCTGGTGATACTGGAGGTAATTACCACCACGTACATAAAGGTTATCGCGGGGTGAAGGGTACATCAGTGGTTGTAATTACACAGTATTAAATATTCCAATTCAAATACCACCCGCTCTTTATTACACAGGCTTACAGGCACAAAAACCACAAAAGGAATTTGACAAACTGCTTTGAAAAGTGTGCGAGTGAACCCCTCCACACATCTCAAAGCTTCGGGAAGTTCTCTGTGTCCTTAAATCACCCAGCTGGTTCGTGTCCACAGCTGACAAGAGTCTTATTGAACATCAGCAGCGTATTGGAAGTGAGAATACTCGGCCACAGTCTGGTAAATACTGCTTATGATGTCCGTGGGGATGGCGATAGGCTGTCTCCTGAGTTGGTGGCAATAACAAGAAGTTAATCCCTGCTCTCAAGTTAACACACCATAAGTCCTCCGCTGCGTTGCGAGGAAATGAATGTCCACAAATCACTTCAAAGTCTATAGCAAGTTAACTGCCAAATGTGAGAAGAGGCACTTCTGCTGTGTACACAGCACATGCAGGGCTGGGCGATATGGCCTTAAAGATTGAATCTCCTCGATTTATGATTTAACTCAATTTTTCTTTCCTTCTCTAAAACAAACATTAAATGACAAAGAAATTATTAAAAGCATTGCATTTATTTTAATGCTTTTGTTCTAAACAAATTTGCCCTGCCATTGTAAATAGTGCACCTTCGAATCCACTTGAAAAAACAAACAAAAGTGCATAATTTTGAAAAGAATGTGCACCTTTTTGATAAAATGCTTTTGTAAACATCAATTTAGCATGTCAGATTGCTTGCTATTATAAAAACAGATCAGCTTCCATATTGGTATTCATAAAGTGTTAGCATAACTTTCATTGAATGCTTTATTCTGCAAGCGGTGCCTTTTGTTCACAAAAAGTATTTAGATATGTAAACTAAATAAAACATCTGCATGAACTACAGGAGCCCATGAGGAGCGGCGGAGGAGCAAGTTAGAGAGAAAATTGATTTTATTTTTTTTAAATCGTCCTAAACCTCAAACTTGAATTAATCGATTTTAATGATTTATTGCCCAGCCCTAAGCACACGCCAAGCAAGGAGAGATTTAATGAAGGAGAGTTTAAGTGTGTGAGCTATGGAAGCCCACCTCTGCCAAAAATAACTGTATACCTACGGTTGCTGTTGAAGTGAGTTTGATCTGCTCAACTCTGAGTCGAGTTTCAATGGGCAACTTCCATTATTACAGCTGTTCTCACTGCCACTGAGGTATCTTCACTGTACGGACATGGTCAGAAGATCCAGAGAAGGAAAACTGGTAAGATTTTCTTATTTGACCCCAACAGACTTTTTTTTCAGCTTCGTCTAGTCTGATATTTGCTGTTATTTCTTCATATTTTGTTGAAGCTTGAAAAACAAAGCCCCATACTCAATCATTAGAAAGCAGATTAAAATTCAAACAGGATCAATTTAATGCATCATTAATCATTTCTTGCATAAGCCACATTTGGAAATACATATTTGATAAAAACACCAACAATTTTTGCCACCTTTCTTCTCTCTGCACGCCGAAACAGATGGATTCTGCTGTCAGCGGTGCTAATCATCAGTTTAAAAACGAAAAAAAGCACACAAAAAAAAATGTGATTTAATGTTCTGACCCAAACCTTCCAACACAAAGATCCAACACAATGATATGATCAAAACTTAAACCCAAAGAAAAACAATTAAACCGAAAACAGATGTTGCTGCACCCTAACCACCACCAACCAGCCGCAGGCACGCTGCCTCAGATCATCACTTTACCTCACAATAATCCCTTATTCTAACAGATGGTGTATGACTGGATTTTAAACAAAGAAAAAAACAAAACAAAAAAAAAACAAAAACATTTTTTTTCATGCACTGTCATTAAAGCCTGGAAACAAAGAGGACTCTTATAACTTTAAAAACTAAAGTTATGAATACATATTCTGTGTTCATTCTGTCGGTCACATTATCTTCCTCACCCAGAGGTTACACCAAACATCTTTTGTAAAAAGGAAGGAAGCTTGGTCTGTGGCTGGCAGCAGTGCGTCTCTGCGATCCTCTCGCTCTTTCACGGCTACATATTGCTATTTATTCATTTTGTACTTTATACAGCACATAGTACAGAGTATCTAGGCCACGATATGGTGCAGAATTGAGTATTTATAGTATATAGTTTAGCGAATATTAGATGTGACCGAGGGAACTGAGATGCATACGTCTGTCACATCAGCACCATGGACAGCACTATAGATTTATTAATACACAGCACTGTCAGGTACTCATGTGACTGATATATATCAGAGCCAGTGTCGGGGCCATACAGTCCAACTTGCACACACACACACACACACACACACACACACACACACACACACACACACACACACACACACACACACACATTTCAACTAAACAACCCGTCTGTCCCTAAATAACATGCAAAATACTGTTATTAGAAAGAAGTCTTGAATTTAAATAATTTTATAAGTAAACTTTTATTGATAAAATACAAAAAGACTGTGCTAAATTCTATTTCACATTACATCTTAGCCATGTAGTCGGCTCAGTGTGGACAGCTATTAAACTGAGGTCATCATTTTGTGAATCATTCAGGTGACCTGCTGTTCGAGGGATTGCTTGCTCTCTGAAAGGTTTCTCCTCATATTTTCTGTTCTTTTCACGTTACTTCCCTATTTTCCTTTTCTCTTCTTTTCTTTTTTTTTTTTTTTTTTCCTGAATTCACTTCTGTGAAATCTGCCCTGTAAAGATTATTGTTATCAAAAATGAAAGAGGATGGACGTTTGGCGCTTAATTCCGTATAGGGGTGAACATTTAAAAAAATGCTTTTGTGGCCAACAGCTCTCTCTGGATTAAAATATTGTACAGGCATCCACACACACACACACACACACATACACACATTTAATACACATCCAGACTTTAGCTTGGGCTCCTCTAATCTAAATCTAAAAAAACTATTCTCCACATTGTGTGCATCATCTGACTGCAGTATTGTGTCAGTCATGGTTATATAAACATTCTGGGACATATTCTATATAGAAATCTTACATAAGTTATCTGGGACAGAGGCCAGAATGGATTCCTCTGGCTGAACTGATCCGTTCAGGATTTGATAGGAGATAATAAGACGACACATTTCCTCACAGCTTTGCCTAAGCCCGGGAATCACATGGACACGAGCAGCATGAATGATCAGTGAAGACGAAGAAAGAAAAAAAAAAAAAGGAAAAGAAACAGTGCACCGAGAGAAATTTTAATGTTCTTTTGTCCTCTGACGAACACTGTGCATGCACAGCTGCGGCCGTTGCATGCTGTAAGAAGCATACGCACGCACAGATTAAAGTGAACACGTGATTATTGTCCCTTTATGGGATCATATCATCTCCGTGTACAGTGTGGCATCAGATCGCACGCAGCAACTCTCGCAACTGATAAAATGCATCAGCCTTTGGTATTGTGTTGTGCATAAGTATCCATGTCAGAGGGGATTAAGAGCCGTTTCACCGCATCTACTTTTTGGCATCGAATACCTTTGGAGCATATGTGGCTCCGGAGAGCAGCACTGTGAGGCCCCTAAGCTCTCGATGGACACAGACTTCATTTGTGTGTTTCAGCAGCAACTTCCGCTTAAAGCTGCTAAGAGTAGAATTTTCCTCTAAACAGATAGCCCCTTAGGATTAGTCTTCATAATCTGCCTTTCACTGATCCTCGAAATCATACTGTCTGGGTGCTCTGAAATCAGCTTACAGTACTACAGACAGTAGATGGTGTGTGAGTGGTTTCGTGATTGGGATTGCATGCTGTCCGGGCTTTATGTACAGCAGCACAGGATAAGAAAAAGACAATTGTTTAGGGAGAGTGTCGCTTCTAATCTGCACGGAGGATATGTCAACTAGTATTGTAGCGACATGCTGTCTCCTGACATCTTACACACAAGTGCGCACACACACACAGGCTGGCACGCAATCAGTCATCTCGCGATGCTAGACTGCAAGGCCTTTCCCTCTGTCGCAAACAGATGTCTGGTGTATGAACTGAGCATCCCTGGTAACCCCAGTGACTTCCGTGTGAAAATCCAGAGCAGTACGACTAAACGGCCTCGTGGCCTAGGTGCTGGTGCGAGGACAGACGACACGAGAGCCGGTTCCCTGCCAGCAAGCCTTTATATGAACAGACAGGACCTAGATCAAACAACCGCCCCTTTCATACAGTCGTACAGCATATTAAAGTTTGATTACAAAGACACTTGTGCAGTCATCAGGTGCAAAATACCAGACGGTGAAGGAGACGGGATGAAGAGGACTGAACTACACGGAGCGGAATTTAAAAAGAAATGTTCGTCATTGAAAACGGAGTCAGTCTCCGTTGATTTGATGCGACGTGACTTCCATTCCTCAGAACGTTAAGCCTCATTTTTCTGCGGGAATTTTCTTGGAAAACTAACGGTATAATCCACATAGGATTTAATTCTTTTGTTTTTACATGATTAACAAGCCATCAGTGTTGAGACCTTTCGGCCCCTGTGAACATCTCTTATCATTATAATTTATTCATGAGAAAATTCCAGGCATTTCTTTCTTTCTTTAGCTATAGACAAAGCAAACATGTAGAAGCATTCTATTAAACAGCACCTTCAACCAAGTGTGATGCAGTACATACACATTTTAGGACAAACAAAAACAATTAAATTATTAGTCTGATCATTCTGTGTGTCAGAGGTAATATCAAATATAAAAGAGAGATAGACAATTTGATATTGCTTAAGGACAGTCTGGTTGTGAAGTACCGGAGCCATTTCTCATAAATAACAAGTTAATGAACATGAGTACAAATGTCACTTGTTTTTCTTATTAGGAATGTGCTGTCAACCCCCTTGTTTCTGTTCCTTTTCAGCATGGAAATGTCACATGCAACTCCATTAAGGGCACAGTAAAATCAAGCACGCACACACACACAGTAGAGACTCTCTGGGTTTGGCTCCTTTACAAGAACAGTGGAAATGTTAATGGATCCCTAAATGAGAGCGGGAATGTCGGATCACTCCTCCTTTCTCTTTGTTGTGGATGTCTTATGCCGAGCTGGAAACGGCCAGTTTCTTCAAGTGGTCCATGAAGACCTGCAGGCTGACGTCATCGGTGAGGATCGGGGCCCCCGTCTCCTGCGGGTGCACCAGAGGAAAGGTGAGACAAAAACAGTGGGTGAGTGATTTACACGAGCGGATCTTTATGTGACATAACTTGAAGCTAACACGTTTACTGCCAAGATTGGCTTACGCAAGACCTTGATCTCTCAATAATCACATTTTCAGACTGTCATGTGTATTCACAGTGTTGATAGACTGCAGGTTACGGCTCCTCCTTGACTTGGAAAATAAAGGATTAATATCATTTTTCATCTTTCAATCTCCCTCACTTCAGTCAGAGGTCGACTAATCCAGGGCCTGTGTTTGCTGACAGTCTGACTTTAAACCCTTCGAGTCATCAGAAATTGTTTTTTCACCCAGTATATAGACATGTCTGGGGTTTTAAAGTCTGGGTTTGGACGTATGAAGGAAATGAAACATTTTCGAATTTCATTTACTGGTTTATACGATAAACACTTGATGGTTGGTCTGCTCAAAATATTAAACCTTTACATTTGACAGTACAGCAGCTGAAAAAAGCCATGCTTGCTTGATTTTTAATACTGTTATGGAGATCAAATTATTTCATTATCAAAAAAGTTTTTAAAAAGTCTTTACAAAGTTTTCTTGTGATAACATGCTAATTTAACTAAATAACTTGAGGCAGATTTCCATGAAGTACACACACCTCTGTGAGGTGGGTTTGGGCATTACAGAGCCAAACATAGAAACTTTTGACAACAGTTTTAAGAATGTTTTCCAAAGTGACTCCATGTGAAGGTAATTTACAGCTGATTATCAGAAGGGATAGGCTAGCAGTCAGCGTTAACCTACTCCTACTTGCAGTAGCCTCCTCTTTCGACATGGCTGCTACTCCATTTAACTCTGGCAAACCAATCTTTGCTGGTTGCATCACTACTGGTGTGAAACAATCGTTTGTTTTCTTGTGATAATGTGTGATTATACCCTTATGTCTAGATAAAAAAACAACTTGTTTTCTCAATATATCAAAATTATACATTTGATCTTGACAGAATGACAAATTTTTTTTTATTGATATCATGGCCATTCTCAGCTTTCTTAAAACTGTGCTGAAAATCTGGAAATCATTAACTTTTAAAAAACAACATAATCTGAAAGAATTTACTGACTTGCCATGTCTTCCCTCAGTTTTTATACCCACAGGCTGTTTCTGCCTTGGATGAAGAATTTGACCCCTCTGAATATTTTCACATCTTAAATCGTAGTAGTTTATAACACTGTACCTGTCCCCAGGCGTAGAGGTTGTTGTGGGTCTGTGACGGGTTGACCTTGGAGAGAAGGAAGCGAGCCTGTGAGCCTCCGTGCTCTGTGTCGATGTAGCGCGGCATGGGGAAGCGTGTCTGTAGGATCTCCTGGGCATCATCGAGCGGAGCCTGCAGCAGCTGTTTGAAGTTCTCATATTCGGCCATTTCCTGGTAGCCAGCCTTTCGCCACTGGGCAATGGTCTGGGAATAAACAGATAAACGACTGCATTTAGAAATGTATGTACATATCATCAAATGTGTTTTCATTGTTTAGAATGAGAATTTTGGTGAGATTTTGGATTACTAATGGGGGTTAATGGCGTGCGGTCATTACTATATGATCTCTCTCACCTCTCCATGGAAAATAACCAACTGGAAGAAGGTGTCCATCAGCAGGATTCGATCTGGCAGGATGCTGCTGCTGTCTAGGAGAACGGGCTGTGAATGACACAAACATTTGGATCAGGCACCAAAAACATCAGCACTGTCGGACAGCAAACACTCTGAAGCTTCTGGAAAAAGGCCACATCTGCCTCCAACACTGATGATAATGATGGGGAGGGTGTGAGGCTGACCTCTGGTGGTCCGTGGAAGGAGTAGGAGTAGAGGATGGGCTGGACCATGATCAGAGACTGGGTCAGGTCCTGTCGGACGAAGTGGTGCCTGTAGTAGGATGACTCATCTGGGCTGTTGTTGAACACCTGCAGGAAGGGCGACCGCCGCAGGTGGAACATGAACTGCAGGTGGAGACGAGAGGAAGAAAATGAGCCTTTAAAATGAATTATCACATCATGTAAGCAAAGACAAAGCACACAGTCCCAATGCAAAGAGGTTCAAATAGGGAACAGTGTTATAATGACCTCTGCCAAGCAGGTTATGTATTTGCCTGAGTCCATTTGTTTGTTTATCAGCAGGATTACACAAACAAACCATTTATTTATTCATTTTTATGCTCAGACCCTGGGAAAAAAAGTGCTTTACTCCAACTGTGACGGCAGGATAGTAAGTGGTGGTAAAAAGAGATTCAAAAACACTGCAAACATGGCTCCAAACCGGAACTACTGGGAAGAGAAGTGTGGAGCAGATGGGGAATATTTCTGGAAGCACTGTTGAGTCTTCAGTTAACAACGGCAAACTGAACACGAGTGTAAGAAACAATTTAAGCAGTGCCGCTTAAGCGTCCACAACACTGGTTAATGTTAGCAGTAAACAACGCAAAACAGTAAGTTGAAATGAGCCTACACTCTGTCATAATGGTTTAACTCGGTGAGCCTTGTTTAAATATATTTTTTGAGGTTGTACACTATGTAAAAAGTTTCAGAGACACTTTTTTCATTTGATCTTGGACCAGACCTTCGATTAGATTAAAAGGGGACTGTTGGGCTTTTGTAGTAATAATTGATCCACCTCACACTGAAATGTGAGAGAAAGATTGCTCATCAAGGTGTACCTGTGGGTAGAGAGACAGAGACTCTGACAGTCTGAAGGATGTCGGATCGTCTTTGTTGAACTGGCCAAACTTCTGACACTGAAAACAGAGGAACAAAACATTGTTTAAATACTGAACATACTGTGTCATGGAGCAACCCTTATAACCTGCTAAGCAACACAGCTGTCAACAATCAGAGATTGTTTTTTGAATGATGTTCTACTGCTTTCATATATATATATAATCCTGACAGTGCCAACTATGCATTGTTCCTCTCATCACAAAAGGACCAGCAGGTGTGCCACTCACCAGGCGGATGAGCTGCCTGTCGAGCCAGCGCAGCACATCAGGTCCCTCCTCTGATTCGGCTCTGAAGACCCCCAGACGGGCCATGAGCACGGCGGCCGCTTCCTGGTCGAACGACGACTCGATGTGCTGAATTTGGGACTGTGCATCTGCCCAGCTTTGGTAGGGATAGAGAGGGAGAGAAAAGGGAGAGGACGGAAAGTGGGAGAGGTGCAGGTGAGCGTGGGTGTGGTGTGAATGACGCACACAGGTCCCTGAAGGCTTTGTCACAAATTGCCGGAATGTAAACATCCTTTCAGGCAGGGCTGATATTGATTTTAGATGACACTTTCTTGACACTAAGCAAGGCTCATTATCATCTCTAGACATAAAAATGTTAATGCTAAATATTTACTCTCTCAGTCTTTCATGCAAAAATAACCTCACTTCTTAACAATGATATTCCAAGCTGACATGGAATTACTACAGTTTCTGTACGGTCCTGTCCACACTAACAAGAAATCCAGAGTCTTACTTCCTGGCGATGGTGGTGACCCGTATCCTCCTCTGTGTGTTGGAGTGCTGGTACTGGGTTACAAACTGGACCACCCCTCGGCCACCCTGGGGGACTGGTGCATTGTGCTACACAAACAAACGCACAAGACAGTAAGACTACAATCGTTGATCACTATCCTGTTTCATGAGCTGAACAAATGGCCTTCTGCTACAAGCACAAAAAAGCCATTGTTTGGACAGTTCTGCTAAACAGAGCCTTCATCACAGTTATCCTCTGGTTTGATGTGATTAGCAGCTCAGCTTTCATCAGCCTACAGTAATCCCATCACAGCTCACAAGCTAAAGGTGAAAGTAAGTGGTTTTTTTTCGTTTACCTGATTCACCACCTCGAAATACATTCCCAAAGTGGTGGAGGGGTTGAGACTGCACACTTTCCACTGGCTCGTGCCACCAACACCCATCTCCTACACAACAACAGAGAACACATTGTGATGAATGGCGGCTCTCAGATTAGAATACAACTGTGAGAAGGAGAAGGGAGGAATCAGAATCTGCAGGCAGGGACTCACATTCTCTGAAACACAGGAGCCCTTGGAGTTGAGTGAAACACAAGGCCCGATGGCACCGCAAACCTTCAGTTCCCTTGATGTCTGTACACACACACACAACGTTTACACAACAATTCAACACACAATTTAACTTGCACAACAGCTAACGTTTGATTTAGCAAGTTTTAATCTGTCGACACTTTTGACTCTTTACCTTGACTTCCATGACGCCTCCAAAGGCCATGCGGAAATCGCCGTTGTAGTCTTTGCTAAAGACTCTCTGGAAGGTCTGCTTGAACAGGGAGGTGTTGAAGGAGTCTCCCATCACAATGTGACCCCTGTTCATACAATACAACAAATCATTTACAGTCATTAACATTTCCAAATAATTTCTAAAAACATCCTATCCTTTAGTTAGACCAATGCAATCCCACAACCATGACCAATTAAATGGTGAGTGCTGACGTACCCGGTGAGATTAGACAAACACTTCATCTCCAGCAGTCCGGTCTGGTCTAGAGCACAGGCGTAGATATCGATACTGTGGCCATTTACTGCCGAGCGGTTAGCCATGGCTTCATAATACTGTGAAACAAAAAGATATAAAGCCATTTAATTTGAGTACGCTGTGGATGATGAACACAATCACTGTTGCGTTGGCGTTCATGCATTGGCTCACCTTGGTGGCTTTCTTCAAATGGCGAGCGTTGTCCTTCTGGATGTCGTGCCAGGAGCGGATGGGGGTTTTCAGCTCGTCTCCCACCACCATGCCCGGGCCCTGGGTTGGCGGCCCTCCGATGAACAGCATCACGCGAGCCCCTGTGTTGGGGAATGTGCCCTGAGGAGAAAGAGAGGAGGAAACTGGCTTCATATAGGTATCTTTTTACATCCTCTGCTCAGGTCACATGCTTCTTATTTGACTGTCATGTAGTAGTCATACAAACAAATACATAGTTTGCAATAAGTCACTCTATAGTCATACCCCTTTTGTATTTCAGTGCAGCCAATTTTCCTTTTTTCCTTGGACGAGGAATGAGGAATGAATTCTTTATCTAATCAATTCTTGAATAGAAGTTAGACAAAAGAAGCAATATGAAGAAGTCACTTTGTGCTCTGGGAAATTGTTACAAGCTTTTTTCATGTATCTTGACATTTTATAAATGAAACGATTAATCATGGAAATAATGTCATTTGAGTAAAGACTACTTCTTTAAAAGAATACGGATCACCTGTGCAAATACAGCAAAGGTATTCAGTCACAGATAAAGATGTGATTTGAAAAAAAATTAATATGGGTAAGTCAGAACAGCAAATAAGATACCATAAAAATACAGAAATGCATTTTCTGCTTATGTTGTCAGTTATTTAGGCTGTTTTTTTTAACATAATATGACAAAAGAATGCAGAAATCCAGCTCAACTGAATGTATGTTTAAAGAGTGTAACGAGTCTGAATGAGAGCATTAAGTGATTCACTGTCAGCAAACATCAATGCCAACACTTACAACAAAGTCCACAGTCCAGGAGCCTGGGAAAGCCCAAGACTCAGACATTTGGAGGCAGGCCACACAGTAACAAAGTCACTGGAGAGAACTTTAAATACAACGTGGCTATTTGATAACGGCTTCTACGTAAACGGTGATTCATTTCTACAGGAAAAAGTGTACTCATTCAAACAGGAACATGTAAACAGATAAGCTTGCGAATAGTGGATTCTAATCACTTTCTGCATTTTATCTGTAAAGACCAGTTCATCAAGTCAAATGCCTCTTGACAAATCAGTGACTTGGAGTCACTGAAAGAGTCAAAATTTATTCTAATCATCGGGCCACATCTCCTGTCGGCTGAAGGGGAGCAGAGCGGGGGAATGATTTAGTGCATCAGTTATGTAATCACACAGATTAGCAGCAGGAGAGGAGAGGATAATGATAGTGGGGAGTAAAGACAGAACGCAAACATGGAACCAGCCTTTGGACTGACAAAGCATATGTACTGTTCCTGCAGAAGATAGCTATCCCGTGGTTTGTATCTCTGAATGGTTGTGGCTGAACATGTGGCACAGCTGTCTCCAAGAGGCTAAAGTTCAGCTTTTGTGAAGCACATGTGTGTGCTTGTGTTTGACAATAATATGTTGTACCCAGGTATAGTACAGTTTGGCATGACCTCTATCCACTCAATGTACAATGTTTTCCGTGTTTCTGCATATGTTTGTATTGTACCTCAAGCAGACCAACGGCAACAGACAGTGCAACGCCAGTGGAGCGGAGGGGGCGTTTGCCTTGAGGGACAGGCCACGGGTCTCTCTGGAGCTCGCCGAGCAAGTCAGTCAGATTCATGTCGACTCTGTGCACGGGCTGAAGGAACCTGAACAGGAACAAACACGCCTTAGATGACAAAGGCAAATAGCTGGAGGAACACAGGGTTTATTTATTTTTTTTTCCCCCATCTATTGAACGTGTCATGCTCCTTCTGAAATCACGCTTCAAGCTGTGTACTCATTAGTGCAAAGGCACTGAACCAATCAGTGTTGTAAGAGTGGCTACAGGCATGTTTTAGGTGTGACTACCAGCAAGAGAAGTTAGCATAGAAGTTTCTAGCTCGCCTTCACAGATCTCACTGAGTAACACTGAGTAACAAACGATCTGGCGGCGTGCGGTTAGCTCCTCCATACCTGCAAGTGGCTGCAGCTTCCTGAGGTCCCGGTGGGCGACCTTGCTGTTGTGCTGCTGCTGCTGCTGGCTTCGCTAAACCCAGCATCTCCTGAAACGCACAAAACATTGAGTTTTAACATCTGCTACTTTGTTCGTCGCTATTTATCTTGGCTTGGAACAATATATTTACTTTGCAAATGGAGAAAATCCCTTGAAGATATTTGCAAACGCCTTACTCTTAAAGGCTTTATGACTGCTTTTCCTATGTTTACACATGCCTCCACACACCTGGATCTGTTTGGAGGAGAGGTCCTTGGTGCCCCTGAACACATAACTCTTGGCGATCCCCTCGCAGCTGAGCTCGTGCACCTGAACCATGCGTCCGAACGTGATGAGGCCCACGAGGGCGTTGGGTGGAAGCAGGCTGAGTGACATCTGCAGTGACTCCTTGAGGGCCTGGAGGTCCTCTTCTTCTAAACATGTATCCACCACATACAGGAAGATGAGAGGAGTCGGGGGTCCACGCTGCAAAGATGTGGAACAGAATTGTTACACTCTTCAAATCATGACTATTCATTTTCTTGTCTGCAAAATAATAAAAAAATGTTTTGAATGAATGTTTAATGCTTGGTTTGTTGTTTATATGTTTGTAAACTTGCACTTGCAGAGACATCAGCCGCTCATATTACTTTTGTGCATTATTTATGATGCTCCACTCGTAAGCCACAGTAATAGTCCCGCACTCACTGGTTGGTTGCAAAGACAAGGATGCAATAGCGAAGTACAGAATCTTTTTTCAAAACCCTGAGCTTTTTATCATGGGAAGTGATCCATAACGAAGAGTGCTACATTGTTCAGAAGTGTCAGGGTTTCATAATTACACTAAACACATCGATTTGACTCATTACTGAAAAACTCTCTCCTATGGAGGCAATATTGGATACCATTAATATTCACCTTTGCACAGAACATCTTTGGTACGTGTAATCTTCCTGCATGTGGCTATGTTCAAAGTGCAGACATGTATGTAGTATTTACCTGTACTATGTACTCGATGGTAGAAAACTGTGGCATGAGTTCAGCTGGCTGGTTCACTTCCGATATGCCTGCATAAGAGGGAGGGAACTGCAGAGAGACAAAGAGACAAAGAGAGATCAAGTTTAGCCAGCCTGATAAAGGAATGTAGCTAGTCCACATGAAGCTATGCAGACTATTCTAATTATACAATTATATATGTCGAACTAAATCATGCAGGTGGAGGTCAGTACTTACTGGGTTTCTCTGGAAGCAGAAGTTGCACGCCCATATCTTTGCCCTGAAGTCAACTTGACTGTAAAAAGAGGGATCAAAACAATTTAGGGTTTGCATCCAATTGGCAGGAGTGTCACTGTGACTGATAGAGGGCTACACATGATGTATTTACTTTTCTTATGCACCACACCTTGTGCTTACGCTTATGACACCTCAGCATTTCCAAGTGCTGAGGTGTCCAAACATATTCACACACACAGCATCAAATTCAAATCCCATCCACCCCTCTCTTTCATCCCCATTATCTTTGACTTAAGAAACACTACAAGTAAATGTCCTAAAAATAGTTGGCTGCCAGATGGTTAAACACAACATTAAAAAAAGGTTCAATTACTCCAAAAGACTAAATTAAGGCGGAATACTCACTGTAATAAAATATCTTTTCTGATGCTTTGCAGCAAACAAAAACATCTGGTTTTAAACATCTGTTTTTTTGTGTTACTCACCATAGTGGGTTGAGCACTGCTTTGCAGTTGGCCCGGCTGCATAGAACTGGCTCGTACTGAACCGGTGGCAGGTCAGGCCTCTCCTTGAGCGGTGTGAAGAGGCAGGACACTGGGACCACTAGCCTGGTGGCTTCCAGCCTGCTGGACGGCCAGAGGTTCCAGCTGAATCTCACCCCATCCCTGTCCTCATTCTGTTGGATAAACTCCTGGTAGGTCGCCATCACAGAGCTGCAGAAGGGAAAGAGCCCAACAGAGCACAGTGAGGTTGAGTAGCTCCAATAGAAGACCTGGATGATGTGACACTGGCACTCTCAAATTGTTACTGATCCTCTCTAGCTGCACTGAGCTACTCTTTATACAGGTGCTCCTTTCTTTCCTGTGCTATAATAAGACACAGATATTCGACAGCATGACGCACAAATGTGTCATTGAGAAACCTGACCGACGTGTTTTGATGAGAACGAGTACGCAGAGGTATCCCAGAGGTATTTTTAGGCTCCACCTTTGTTAGCATGTAAGGGAAACATCAATGACGCCTTTAGTAAAGCATCACTAAGGACTCTATTGTAACAACAGTAAACTCTTTCGCGCTGTTATCAGAGGAACTTTATATTCCCTAAGCAATACAATGGAATTTCAGCAGGGTGACACGGTGCATTTGAAAAGACGACAGGACCAAGTTCCAATCTTTTGTTGCCAACTAGGCATAAGATATCAGTGTGCAGTAAGATCTATACGCCAGACAACTGTGTGCTAGGCGGCTTTTAATCTCCTGCACACTGTGTAACTTGCAAAATTACATTTGTTTGTGACTTTTCAGTGATAGATCTTCAAAGCATAGAACTGCAACGTCACAAATACATGTTATTTCACAAGTTTGACAGCGTGCACCACTATGTCTGCAACATCTGATCTACTCGTCCTTCTACATGTACCTGCCTCCTCATGAAACAGATTTATGAATGTGCAACTGTTTGGTCAATAAAATATCCATCACAATGTCCCAGGGCCCAACATATTCATATTGTGTGTTTTGTCTGATTGATAGTCAAAGGCACCAAAATGCTTAATTTTTGTATCACAAAAGACAAAATGAAATATGAAAGCCTAATTTTAGGTTGACAAATGATTTCAATAATCAGTTTATTATCAAAATAGCTGGCACCCTGACTTATAAGGATCCATCTCCAAATCAATTCTTGAAATAAGGGTTTCAGTGTTAGCAATACAGCAGAATGCTCCAAACCACAGAGATATCTGAAGAAAAGCCTACATTTAACTCTTATATAACTATTAATGGCCTTTTATTTTCCCAGTCTGAGATAAGAAGCTATTCATTTCTCAGTAGATAAAACGCCTCTGCAAACACGATCCACGCAGTAACTTTGGTTGTATCTAGCACTGCATTCTCATAACTGAAGGGTCATTTCAGTCCAACAAACAACACACTGCCAAACTTCGTCTCAAATGTGAGGGTTGTGCTGCTCTCCTCTGTCTTCTGTCACTGCAGGATGAATAGTTTTGGGCTGCTGGCCGGACAACAAAACTCAAATGAATACATCACTTTGACGAGATTAACTGATTATGTCTAATTAATTGTTAGTCTCCCCAGTGTTGATCTTGAGGAATGTGACCGTTGCCTGGCCACATCTGTTCGGGGGGATGTGGGGGTGATGTTGGGGGTTACTGGTGTTAGAAACAGTTTCTCTCCTTTCGCTTTCTGTGGGGAAGCACGGGGAATCCACAAAGCTGCGATTAATCACAGATTAATCGCTATATGAGGGATTTAGCTAAACACCGACTATATTTGAGTAACGTTACATACCAAAGGCTACAGGCCACGTATCACCACTGATAAACCCAGCAGTGAAGGTTATCTGTGAACGTTTCCACTCAGGAAATAGTAAAACACGATGGTTTTCGAGGCTTCTAACACCGCGACGAGGAACACAAAACCCGGTAAAACGAAGCTAAAGAATTCAGCGGCGGACGGTGTCGTGTTCAACATCGCTGCCAAATGTCTCTGCGCTCCTCTGTCACTCAACAAGCTAACGCTACGTCGGATAGCCTGTTGGGTTAGCTAACGGAACGTTAGCCTCAACCCACTTCCTGTCCCAAAATGAATGGAAGACTGTAGGGCGGCCTACATTCGAGCAAAATTAAGCCGAGTGCTGCTTACCTTGTTTTATCGGGTCGTCCTCGGGTCAAGACAAGAGCTAAAGAGTGGATTGTGTTCAGAACGAGTTACAGCATTTGGGGATGAAAGCGGACGGGTGTACCGGACAGAGAGACGACGGTGAGGGGATCACTCCCTTTCAGCCGGCTTCTGCACTTTACTAGAATGACGTGTTACTCCAAGTTCAAGCGCCTCCTATTGGCTCCCCTTTCCGTGACGTAGAGAAGGCGTGCTCTGCGTGCGCTCGGAACAGGGTGGACTATGGGAAATGGAGTCGATCGGCTAGTCAAAGCGTTATCGCAGTTGTTGTACCCTAATGACAGTATTTTACAGTGTGATAACGCGTGATTAGACAACTGTGACTGTTTTTTTTTTTTACTCTCTGTTATCTCACCATTAAGTAACACACTGTGTAGAGAACTGATACCATTATGACCTTTGACCTGTGGCAGAAAATGAATTAAGCTCATTTAGTCAACTCCATTGAATGCCCCATTGTGCTTCTACTCAGCTCTAATCATAACTATATTGAATGATATTATATGATATTATATTGAACTTTATTATATTTCCTGTACCACCTGCTGGAGGGTTTGTCTCTTAAGGCTGAGTTCTGTTTAGAAAAACAAAATACAAAATACATATACATATAATACTAAAATATATTTGTTCACAATTTACAAAAACATTTGACTTGCATACATACATTGACTGTTGTTGGTCATTGTTGGCATGTGGCATACACCAGGGTAGCTGTTGCAGTCGTGCCCAGGCCTGAACTTCCTCAGTCAGATCATCATGGATTTGGATTACAAATTCAGACGTGGATTTTCCATCAGCCAGCTCCTGTCCATGGATGGCATCCAGCCAGGTGTGAGAGCTACAACCACCTCACCAGGATCTACAGCGACGGCATCAGGACGTCATTTGAACTGTACAAATGTGGTCGAATGTTGGCTGAAAGAGGAGGACTGGTGGTGAGGACTGCAGGAGTGTGTTAGATGGCAGGATAACACACATAGGGCAGGTACCTTGGTAGCCCACAGGCAAATGGGATCCACGAGGAGGCAGCATGGAGCTACATTTTTCAGAGAGCGAGGCAGGTCCTGAGTGAGCGAGCTCAGTGGGATCCAAAAGATCCAAGCCATCAACCCTTCCCTTCTAGTCATCGGATATGCAGCTTGCCAAAAAAGGAGATAAAGGTCACGGAAATAAGGACATGCAAAATCCTCACAATGCAATGAGGCTCCATCCAAAGTCCAGCAGGCTGAGTCTGGATGGTAAGTGGGGGCTGAGGGTTAGTGAGCATCAGAGCCACAGTCCAGAATGAAAAAGAGGTTCATTCACAAGAACATCAGGAAGAGGCCTCGCAGGATGTACTGCTGAATGCCTTCACTGGATCTACAGATAGAAGACGGGCCCCTCTTGACTGAGGGATGTCATAGAGGCCCTGACTATGGCCCTCAGCACCAGATCATTTGAGTCAGGGTTCTAACACAGTAGACTACACCTAAGATGAGGGCTGTGCAAAGATGCCCCTGAGACAGTCCAGCACTCTGTTAGAGGACCTGAGCTCAAGGAAGACACACAAACCATCTGAAAAGGTGAGAAGTAGATTCATATATAAGCTATACATATTTATAGGCCTCGACAATAGTTCTTTGTTCAGCTGTGTTGCCCTTTTATTGCTGTATGTCTCCGTCTGTCTTGCCTGTGAATTGTTTCTTCAACTTAAAACTGGAGTTTCATACCTTGTGTGTGTACTTGCCACATGAATTGGATTTCGACAATTAACGATCACGCTAACACCACAGAGTCTGATTTTACATCCAAAACTAATGATCCATCCAAACACCCAGAAATCCACACGATCATCTTATAAAAACAATAAATCCAAAGTATTTTTGCCACCGGAGTCAAACCCACATGTTACTTTTTCATACAACTTGAGGCAAGCTTGATTTCTTTAGATAAAAGGAGGTTGACTGAAAAGTGCTTGCCTCCTCCAATAAGTGCTCCATGCAGGGCAAAGAAATAACATCCCTGTCGAAATGAATGATGCGTTACCTTCACTTCTCTGTGAGCATACAGTTATATATCTCAAGGTCACTGTTGCTCTCCACCAGCAGCTGGAGTGAAACAGCGGCCAACTGCTGCTCGTAGTCATGCTGCGTTCAAGGCTCACATACCGGGTCGTTTGGGATATGTCTGCGTCATATGCACCTACTATCCTGCATTAGATATCTGTTGTTGTATGCTGTGATTGAAATTTCAGTGACTGAGGATGGCGTGTGTAAAGAGGTCAAGTCAATGATGCTATTAGCACAGCTTAATTATGGCTTGAAGGAGGTTGAAAAGTATTTTTCACTAACCGAATAGAAATCAAGCTGGTTGCAAGTCTTTACTGCTGGTAAAGTTGACTGAATTATTCTAGAAAGTAAATCGCATAACCTACATTCATGAAGTACTGCTCTTAAGTATACATTTGAGGTACCTGTACATCCATTTTATACTACTTTATACTTCTATCTATTCCACCCCATTGATTCACCAGCTATATAGTTATTAGTTACTTTGCAGATTTAGATTACTGTAATATCGCAATACATAAATCAGCTCCTACATTATGATATATTATATAGGTTACCTGACTACCAAGCAGTATATGGCTTGTTCAATTCCTCCACCTTTATCAGCTGAAACATTAAAGGATAAGTTCACCCAAAAATGCAATTGGCCATTGTTGTGCTAGGTCTATATAAATGAGCACTCATAAGGCAAAGTGGCCAATTTCAGATAATATATAGGCCTATTATAGATTATGATGCATAAATGCATACGTACTTTTTTTTTTTTTAACATGCTAATACTTTTACTAAGAAAGAGTTTGAATGCAGGAGTATTTTAAAGGTGCACTATGTAGTTTTGGGGAAGAAATTTAATGAGAAGGGAAAGATTTTCACTGTCTGATTATATTTTCATGTCTCAACAAACAAAACAAACAAACTCTCTTCATTTTCATGACTGACTAAACTGAATAAATTAACTGATCTTAAAGGACAACACAATTTCATACTGTTTTACTCTACATGTGGCGGACCCTGCCACCTCTATAACTTCAAACAGTGTTCTGAAAACCTTATTTTCCTCCAAATACAGCTTCTTTATTCAGTAGTGGAAAAAAACGAATATACCTGAGTTTGTATTATCGCCTCATTAATATAATCCCGAGCTTGAATGTATTCTCCAAAACTACACAGCGCCCCTTTAACCTTGCATTTCTACTTCCATTTAAGAAGAAAGGTCTAAATGTGTCATTATGTTTCTGTGCCACACACTTTAAGCGTGCTGTGTTGATGTCAGGAGAGGACCTGAGTGAAGCCTGCAGGATCTCACACACCCTGATCAGAGCGTGTGTGAACGTTAGGTGGCGCTGTTACCAAGCTGTGCTCCTTGTGTGAGGCAGAAACCCCTGGAGGGAGAGAGCCACAGAGAGAGAGAGAGAGAGAGAGAGAGAGAGAGAGAGAGGGGAGAGCTTTGTGCCGTGCTCAGCGGACTCTCTCCTCTCTCCCTCGCAGAGTGCTGGACCTACAGGCGGCAGGTGTGCGCACCGGAGCTCGACCCTCACTTTCACCGCGCCCGGGACCCGATTCGGATACTGAACCGAGCCTGTACCTGTGAGTCGGCTGCCCGCGGTGCGTCCCCGGCTGCGAGGATGTTGCAGTGATCAGACGGCAGAGCATCTCCTCCTCTGTATCCACTCAGCCGGCATCGTCAGCTGTTGCTCTAGCCGAGAGTCCGCGGAAGAGTCGGGAGCAACAGAAAAGGCCAAACTATGCGACTGACTTTCTGCCGGTAGCCGTCTTCCACCCTTCAGTCGAGCCGGAGCGGATGCGAGCGGAGGTTGCCAGCGAGCCTCTGACGATTTTCTGCGCGTTGTCGGTGCCGGAGGAGCCGTGCCAATGGAGAAAGCGACTCCGCCGCCCCAGCCCCAGCTCCAGCTGTCGATAGCGAAGACTGAAAGTCCGGCGGAGGACGTCTCCGGCCTGACCGACGAGGAGCTGCTCAAGTGGACCAAGGAGGATCTGGTGCGGAGGCTGAGGCGGTCCGAGGCCGACAAGATGAGCGTGATCCTGGACCACGGCAATCTCATCCGAGAGGTCAACCGCAGCCTCCAGCTGCATCTGAACGAGATCAGGGGGCTGAAGGTGAGGGGGCGCGCGTCGGTGAGGGATGAGATCATAGGTTTGGAGCGCACCTGAGAGCGCGCATAGCGGGAGGGATGTTCCGCTGCTCGGAGGATAGATGGTATCACTGAAGTTCACTGTGCAGGCCCCGTATGGCAGTCTGATACGGATGGATGCGGACGATGAGCGAACGTAGGCTTTTGTGGGCGTGCTCGACCTCAGGCAGACTTGTGGTGCATTTTAACTTTTGCAGGGGAGCCAATAATTGACAAGCAAAGGGACACAAAATCAATTCTAAAATGTGTCCCAGAGAAAAAAACAAACAAACAGACAGTGCAGCGTGAGGTAGAAACTCATCCTCCTATTACTGGAGAGGAGGGCCTGTCTGTCTTTAAATCCACTCCTCTGTTCATATGCCAGTGCTCCAGTCTGGCATCCAGATCTCTCTCTCTCTCTCTCTCTCTCTCTCTCTCTCTCTCTCTCTCTCTCTCTCTCTCTCTCTCCCTGTGTCTTAGCCACACACACCTCACATTCCTAGAAAATCCCTGCCCATAAATCTACAGCATGTGCCGTAGACCAAACGTGGCATTTCCTCTTGAAAGCACATGCGCGTAACCTTTTCCCTCCTGCCTTCATTTCTCTGCACTCCTAACAAGAGGAGTGTGACACAGTGTCCACAGCGTTCACAGGGAAAGCTGCAGCCCGAGGTAGAGCCACAGATGCGGCGCGTGGGGATCATTTGCCTCTTTTCTCCGAGACCTCGTCACCTCTCCACCCATGCTGCCCGGGCTGCCTAATTACACAGGAAAGAGCTGGAGGGTGAGGGAGGGAGAAAGCAGGGGGGGAGAGAGAGGGGGGGAGGAAAAGAAGGAACTCCTGGGGAGGTGGGGAGGGGATGTTTAAGTGAGCGTTGCTGGGTGTAAAACGTTTCGGGGCGTGTGATTTCCCAGCCCTAACCCCGGTCTCATTTCTGTGTGTGGCCTCCTCGTCTCTTACAGAGCATTCTAATCTTCATTATGTACTTCACGTTGAATGGAACGCAGTGACTCAGTGCTTTTATGGGCAAGGCAGAGAGGATTAGGATTTCATCTCATTATGATTGCATACAGCGTTTGACTGATATCTAAAAGAGCAGCGAAATGGATTGAAAATTGGACAATGGTTGCAGCGATTTGAGTTAAATGGATAGAAGACAAACCGTTTAGTTTTTAAACCAAATGAAAAGCACATTTGTGCTCATGACCGGCATTGTCTTGTTTTGTAATGCCTCCTAAACCTTAGGCCTCATTTTCACTCTCTTTCCTTCTCTTCCTTTTCAGGACATCAATCAGAAGCTGCAGGAGGACAACCGTGAGCTGCGGGACTTGTGCTGCTTCCTGGACGATGACCGTCAGAAAGGCAAGCGAGTGTCCAGGGAGTGGCAGCGCTTGGGACGCTACAGCGCGAGCATCATGCGTAAAGAGGTGACCCTCTACCTCCAGAAACTCAAGGAGCTGGAGCTTCGACAGGAGGAGGTCATCCGGGAGAACCTGGAGCTCAAGGAGCTCTGCCTGCTGCTGGATGAGGAGAAAGGGGTGGTGGGTGGAGGAGGTGGCGGTGGAGGAAGTGTAGGGGGAGGGAGTGCCGGTATGGGAGGGTGCCGTAACTCTATAGACAGCCAGAATAGTTTGCTGCTGGTGCCCGGGCATGGGCTCCTGATGAGAGACGTGGGGGACGGGAGCAGCACCTCCAGTGCAGGGAGCGCCGACAGCTCCGATCACCCTCATCATAAGCAGGTCCACCTGGCTCCGGGGCTGGGTGGTGTTGGTAGTGGTGGGGAGAAGGGGAGCCCTGAGCTTGTGCACAAACCAAGGTGTAGCAGCATCAGTGGACTAGGCAGTGGAAGTCTAGGAGACAGGGATGTGTCCAGCCCTGAGCACCCTGCCGGACGCCACCGGAGTACCAGCCTGGAGTACCCCTACACCCTGCCCCAGCTCTGCCGGCCCCGCTGCGGCTCCATATCCGTGCCTGACCACAGCCGAGTCATGCGGGGCCTCAGCCCGGAAAAATACGGGAGGAACGTGGGCCGACGCAGTCCGGAACAGCACCCCAAGCACCACAGCTCTGATCTGGTCCTGGGCCAGAGGCAGCACTTCCTGGGTCAGGGAGACAGTGGGGAGCTCTACCAAAGGCACCACAGGAGCAGCATTAGCAGTACCGGCTGCGGGAGCCCCGAGCCCAGGCTGGCACATTTAGGGACCGGTGAGCACCACGAAAAGGGCTGCGTGGTCCAGGGGGGCAGCCCCGAAACTCATAGGCACCAGTACAGTATGAGCCCCGACCATGTGAAGTTTGGCAGCCCTGTGAGGGACGGGCAGAGGAGGCAGGCTGGAGACGAGCTGTCGCCACATCATCGGAGCATCTACAATGGCATGAATGGTAGGTGTGTGCATGGCGGTGCTGCTGTGTGAGCGCAGGTACGGAGGTCCCGCACTACAGATCCCACACTATGTGAACGAGCGTGGCCAGCAAACACTCATCTTTTCAAACTATTCTGCCTAGCCGGTCCAATCAAGCAAGCTAATGTTAGATAGTTATTAAGCTGAGCTAGACATATATGTTAACTGTTCAAATATGCTAACTGTTCAGATATGCTAACGTTAACTTCCACAGCTAACTTGTGATAGTTGAAGGAATGACGCTCAGCTCTCCAGACCTAAAAAGAAAGATTGTTCACAGAGTCCCAGACCCTGAGGCCGAGTCCAGTCTCAAGTCTTTTGAGCACGAGTCCGAGTCAAGTCTCCCTCGATCGCAGCGGATGACACTGCGCAACATCTTTTGAACACAGCAATACAAAAATTTACATTGACTCAAGCCACACAGCGGCAAAACCACATACTGCAACGCCCACACACACAAACTTGAGCACAAAAGCCTCTCAAGGTTTTTCCAGTTTATTATATTCTCTTTATACAGGAAGGATGCAGTAGAGCTGTAAAACTGTAACAATTAAAAAAAAAAAAGGGAATTTGCTGTGTGATACTCGATAGGGAATGATTTATTTGATTGAGAAAAATAGAGATACTCTTTCTGACTCTTCTGACTGTTGCAAAATTTCCAGCAATATTGATTTGTTTTTGGCGTCTCGAGAGGAGTGTGGGTTGACTCGTGCGTGAGAGGGAAAATAAAGGATTCAGAAATATTTGTTTTGCGTGTCGTGCGTCTAAGTCGAGCGGATTCCGCCCAAATGAACTTCGCTCAGATTTCAGTGCGTGGTGTCGGCTGACGTCGCAAACTGTTGGCACACACACACACACACGCACACACACACACACGGGCACCTCCCAGACGATGAATTACCCCCGAAACCTTTGCTGCAGCGATGCCTATCTCAGTGAGATCAGTGGGCGTTAAGGATGTCAGAGAGAAGGAGGAATATCAAAGTACCAACTTGGCTGCTGTTTAAATACCCCACAGTGGCTGATAATGATTTCTGGAGTCCGGGAGGGAAAAAAAAAAAAGTGCTGAGTGGCACAGAGCTGGCAGAAGCTAAAGGACAAATTCCTCAAGGTGAAATATCTGCCCGAGAATGCAATAAGAGGCTGAAATTACAGGAGAAAACACGGAAGGGGCTAAACAAAGCTGAATAAATCCAGCACTTAGACGAAGGATTCCAACAATGATCACGCAGTAATGTCCACAGTTATGTTAGATTATGCGCTGCTGTTCCTGAATGATGAGTTGTTTATGCCCATCGATTGTTCGGATGGATATTTTTTCTCTCCAAGCTCGTTTTCGTCAACACTGCAAAGGCACACATCCACAGGTCAGGGTGCTACTCAAAAACAGCTGTATAATGTCATCTGCGACAGCTCTTTCAAGAAAAATAACCCTGATGATGTAATGGTGATGTCATCAGGGTTACCTCAGCTGTGGTTTCGGAGAAAAGTGTCGGCAGAAAAGTTTGCGGTACAAATTGGGGTTGTAAAAACAGGGATATTCACCAGACAGGGCTGGTCTTTACAAAGAGACAAATATCAGGTTGCTTTATGGGAATTGGGTAACATTTTGTTTGGCTGGTCCCCCTGCCGAGAGCTCACAAGGTGTTTGTAACATTTCAGCATCTTATCAGCTGAGATTTGACGATTCAACTGCTTCTCTCTGCCTGTAGCTGTCCAACAGATTATCTATAGACTGTATGTGACGATTCATCAGCAGACCTACACACATCAGAATAATTTTGCTGAACTTGTACGACTCATTCAGCCCATCTTTACAGATGTTCAACAAATGATATACATGTACTTAACAAACACATAGAAAACTGTTAACAGTAAAGGTGCACTTTGTAGTTTTTTGGGATTTTTAATTGTACGATAATTGCATTTTTTTTGCTTGCGGCCTTCATTTCTGATCTAACGTTAGCTACTGTTGCTCTCTGTTAGCAGAGCGGAGGGAGGCACTGATATGAGGTAATCAGGAATGTGTGTTAAGTCACCTCACCTCTGCGCTGTCGCGGAAAATCTGACCTTCGTCAAAAAATCCACAGTCCAGCAGCGTTAAACAACAAAACCCATCATCCACAGGACTGTATAGGCAACCGACACAATCTACTCACAGATGGTCGATAAAAAATGGGATAAATACATGTCACATACCTTAATTACCCATTCTCTACCCATTCTAGCCCTTTAAGAATTATAACACGGCCACAGCATCGTAGCAGACAGTCTCGCAGTCATCATGCTGTCTCTTGCCATGTTGCAATCTATGGATTGCAGCGGATTATTATAAAGACACACATAAACTTTGATTCGGACTGTCGCTCTTGTTTCTATTTTCGCTCTCTCGGCGCAATCTGTAGCTCTATAAGAGATTTCAATCTTGATGCAACCTGAAACCTGTATGATGTGTGCAAAAGGCCACGGCACATTAATGCCTCGCAAATCCTTAATTGGAAAATGTTGTGAGTGCTCAGGGCACTCACTGGCCCTCGAGTCTGGTGGTTTGCCAACTGTGGCATAACTGTTTTGAACTTAGCTCGGTAGGGAAATGCACGCAGCGAATAGCCTTTAACCAGGTTCATAAAGGCTTCATTAAGCCTGTGTGTGAGAGAATTATGAGTGTGTGCGTGTTGCTGCAGAGTCATGTTGGTATATCAGGGCTAGTTGTCTGTCAGGACGGCTGTATCTCTATCACGGCCACGTCTCCGCGGGGCCTCCACTGACTTGACAAGGACACTAAGTAAAAGTGTCACAACATGATATTTACAGCTATATCAGGGCGTGCAATCAGTGCTTAGCCAGAGGTTGAAGTATTTTGCCTTTGTGGAATTTATTTGAAAATGTAAAATGTTGCTGACATTAAAATACAAACAACACTGCGCTGTAGAAGTTGAAGAAAAGAATAGATTTGTGAGGTAGGAGAAGCGAATAGAGCAGATTTGTGTCCGTGTCTGTGTGTGTCATCCACTGACCCATCCTTACTGCCATGTCCTTTTTTGGACGAAGAGGGAATTTAATTCCTGTGACGATGTAGTACACTCCACTCACTTGGATTATCCTCTAAGCCCTTTGCGCAGTATTATTTCATTTTTTATGTACTTGCCTGTGTGTTTGTGTGTCTGTGTGTGTGTGTAAATGTGTGCGTGATTTGGATGGATGTGCCTCGGTGTCCCATGCAGGGTCACTGTAGCAGTGTAGGCCTTCATTCAGACAAATGAGTGTCTCGCGTTCACGCGCCGCTCGACACTATCGAACCTCGGGGGCCATTTCAGTTCCTGACAAAATCCAAACAGAAAGCGGCACAACACTCCGCGACCTCTGCTGCCTTTTAATACAATCAGCTTTTTGCATCTTTCAGGAGGCTTATCACACGTACTCTCTTGTGTTTACAGCAACCCCGAATTGACGACAAGCCCTCTTAGCATGCTTTGTAGAATGACAGAGATGTGTAATTTTTATTTGTCAGATTGCATGAAAATGACCCTTTCAAGTGATCCCAAAAAGCATTTAGAGAATTCAAGTAAATGCACGTTACTTTGGAGTGCCTGCATAACAATGAGTATTGTCTTGCCTGGAGCCTGTGAAGTCAGTTGAGACCCAGCTGTTACACCGGTCAGTACAAATAAACAACGAAACCTTCAGTTCAGTTGTGACCCAGATCAAATACGTCCGGCTTTCCATGTGCTGCGTTCCCTGTTAGGGGAAGATAATCAGCCATGAAACACTGTAGTCTCCTGACCCAGACTGGATGGGTGACCGTTGGCTAAGCCCATAGGATCTCTGCACTGCAGAGGTTCTTTTTCAAACGGCCGAGAGACTTAATCATGTTTTCTGCTTTAGCAATCACAAGTTCTGCATATTAGTGTAAGCTGCTCAGATGATCGGGAGGAGGAAAAGAGGCCACGTGGGGAAAAAAAAAAAAAAACGACCTCTTCTGTGTGTGGGAGAACCTCTGCCCCTGCTGCGACAAACACACACACACACACACACACACACACACACACACACACACACACACACACACACACACACACACACACACACACAGAGTAAGACAATCACAAAGCCCCGGCCCCCCCATAGTGCTCCAGGCTTCCGGTCATGCACGGCACATACACGGTTCACAATGATAACATGTTTACCTGAAAAGACTTGAAAAAGACCTGAAAAGCACCAGACCAACTCCTACTTATTGCAACTTTAACTAATGATCCACAAAGAAGACATCACCGTAAAGCAAAATTGTTACTGTAGTATTGCTAATAGGTAGTGCTACTTATGTGTGGTATTATGAGGAAAATTGTAAAGTCAGGCTATTATTAAGCTTAGATCCTTGTAGTAAAATACTCAGACAGGAAACAGATACAGAATACATGATATATTGTTCAGGACAGAGCTGCTAATGTTAGCCTAAACTCTGATGGATAACCCATTCATGAACACGTTTTTATGACGTAGCCTGGAACCCCCCCCAAAAATGCTAGCTGATGATGTACTCCTCAGTAGAAAGCTAGTTAGCCAGACATGCTAAGGTGAGAGCAGATAATCACACTAGTTGATCCATTCGTTAGGGTACGTGTCCATTCTACAGTGTCGTGTTGCCTGCTCCTCGTTGGCATAACGTTGAGCTGTAGGGGAACTCATGCAAATCAGGTGCGCCCAATGTGACTTGCTGTCTTTGGAAACTCCTGAAAAACTATAGAACTTAAGCAATGTATATCTAAAATGAGGACACATTTTCAGAAATAAATTTCGGTGAGCCGAGTGAGTTTCCGAGCGACCCCGCCATGTTGGTCAGAGCTTGGAATCCAGGAGCAGAGAGGCCAATCAGGTGCAGGCACACAATACTGTGAAGCACCGTCACCTCCCTGTTGATATGTGCTGTTACACTTTTGCTCTCATGTCTTTGGGCTGCTGTGCCCACTTATAGTTGCTAAGCTATGACTGGATGATCACTGCTTGAGGGAGGGGTTTGGGCGGGTTAAACATATAAAGTTTTCCTTTAACAGAAACTGACTCTCCGAAGCCAGTATCTCGCAAACTTGTGCATATTAATGTCTAACTCTGTTTGGTGTCTTTTGACTTAACGAGACCAGACGAACGCGATTCTCCGTTCTTTAGCGTAAAGCATCTGATTGAATTAGCAGAGATCATCCGACTGTCTTATTGATTCTATTAATGTGTGAAATCGCAGCATCAGTTCAGGCGATCCAGCTCCTCTGGCTGTTGTTTAGAAGTGCTGCTGCCCGTCAGTGCAACAGGAAATCATCGCTGAGGCTTTGGCCACAGATCATGTTCTCCCTCTCCACCACTGTCACTGAGAGCCAGGCTAGCTCCCTCCCTCCTCTCCCCCTTTCTGTCCCCCCCTCTCTCCTTCCATCCTAATTGGCTGCCAGTGTGAACAGGCAGCTGTCGGACGGAGGGGAAACTCTGATTACAAAGCCCTCTTTCTGGAGGAAGTTGGAGGATGTAGCGTTTGCCAGGCAGAGCTGAGCAAAGAGGGTTGAGGAAGTATTTGAGTGGATTACTGGCAGTTCTCTTCCACTCCTTCTCTCTGCCTTTCTCTTTCTTTCGTTCGTTTTTCTTTCTTTCTTTCTCCTTCCTCCGGGTGGCTCTGACTGGAGCCCCATCCACCTCGTCCCCCGACCGTGTGCCAAGGCGACGGACGGAAAGCATCCCCTTGACAAATTGTGAAGTCTCGCAGCCTAAGCGGCGTGAAGAAACTCAACTGTTTGTCACAGCTGCTTGGCATGAAAGGATTTGGAGGGAGCATTAGGCCGCTGTAACTCACATGGATTAGTATTATCACCAGATAGCCTCTTCTGTACAGCTACCATCCCAGCTTCACCTTATGAGTACAACATGCGGAATGGCGCGGCGTTGTGGAGATTGACACCGACGGGTGTCGCAGCCATTATGCCCCACCTCGTTTGTGAAATGATTACTTTCGTCCCCGCCTACACTTTAAACATTTTGGAAATTTGTTGTTCTTTTCGGAGCGAGGCGTCTGTGGCTCATTAGCTTTTGTGTCCATCCTCCATGATCATTAAGAGAACGCCTGACTTAATGAAATGCCTCACCGCGTTTTTAACTGCTGCCTTGCACCAAGTCAGAACGACAAGCAGCTTGACGCAGAGTGCGAACATTAACCAGTCATCGAAGTCCCGATGCCAAGTGAGGGTTAGCGTGGGTCAGGGAAGCCTCAACCAGTGAGAGTAAACTAGGCAGGAAGAAGGGAAACATGACAGGAAAGAGCAAAGGATGGCGGTAAGTGAGACCAAAACAGAGGGAGGGAGAGAAAGAAAGGGATGAAGTGTGGAGGTTAAGAAGAAACAAGTAAAGTTAACAATAAGGGATGAGCTGGGGGAGGAGCTTTGGCAGTAAGATGTTATTTTTTTACTATTACCGTATTTTCACGACCATAGGGCGCACCGGGTTATAGGGCGCGGTTTCAGTTACGGGTGCTTTTTCTGTATTTAACAAATACATAAGGCGCACTGGACCATAGGGCGCAGGCATGGTAAAACACACCGGTAAAACATGCATGCTAGTGTGTGTATTTAAAAAGGCAGCGGGAGCAAAACTGAGTTTGGTTGTGCTTTATTGAAATCCTGGCCCGGATGGAAAGATGGCACCGTTTCATGAAGCGAAAGCACCAAGACGGACCTCCTTCATTTCATTTCATTTCTTCCGCTAGCGTTACTGCCCTTAGTCGTATGGTGATTGTAGAGACGCTTCTTCCAGCTGTCCTTTGACCGGCAATCCATTGCTCGAGTCGGTCTTCCAACTCGGGCCATCTCGCCTTGTGTCCGCGGAAACTCAGCTGCGTCTTCTTGAACTGTTGCAGCTCGTTTTCCATCTTCCTCCACTTGCGAACCATGGATTCATTGATATTGTATTCCCTCGTGGCTGCTCGATTCCCATGTTCCACCGCGTAACTGACAGCTTTCAGTTTAAACTGTACTTCGTAAGCGTGTCTCTTTGCCATTATCGGGGTTGCCAAAACAATGACGCACATACCGGCACAATGTTCTCATCTAGTCCTCTGTTACGTCCGCCTTACAACAACAACAATAACGCTCACACTTCACCCTTTAACGTTCTCATGTAATCCGCCTTACAAAAAAACAACACATTAGGCACACTGCACTATAGGGCGTGCCATACATTTTGGAGAAAATTTGAGACGTTTAGGTGCGCCTTATGGTCGTGAAAATACGGTATCTTTACATCTTTTAACTGTTACTGCCGTGCTACTGTTACATTAGCTGATACAACTGGACTCTTGATGAGGTTACTGAATTTATGAAAAAGTCTTTATTAAAGTATAAACTATTTATGAAAAAAGTATGAACGTGTGCCACAAAGCTATTATAAATTAGTCACTGAATCATTTTTGAGTCTTGGTTTAGCTTTAATTTTCTTCAAATATGGTGTCTGGGACTCTTCCTATGGATGAAACAAAAAAAATACAGACCTTCCGCTCATTTTTTTAATGCTACTATTGCCAGATAAAGTATCAGACCACCTGATAAAGGGCACCACAATACATGAAATTACATTTCCGAGGGGAGAGCCCTCAAACAGAGCTTTGAGGGTTTAACCCACTCACATTTTAAATGCTTCCTACACCCATGCAGACACATAATGCCGTCTTTCTAATTTCCGCAGATAAGAGTAGTATTTGTCGTTTTAAGTTGAGTCATTGTTCCCAGCTTGATGTAGTTAATCATTTAAAAACAGTAAAGGAATGAGAGCCAGGGTTAAGCGCTCCAGAGATAGTCAGGGGTTGAGGCCATCAGAGACGTGCGATTCTCAAGGTGGATGTCTGTTTCACATTCCCGCGACAGGGTAAAATGTTACTTTTAAAAGCCATCATGGCATTTGAATTTGTAATCACACCTGAGACCAATTATCCCAAACACCCTTGCCTATAGGCCATTAGAGCAGCCATTAACCGAGGAGTGCATGATTAGGCATTGTGTTTATCTACCTTTCGTGCATATCATTGTCATTTTTAATCAAGCCGCCGTCAGCTTTAAACGCGTGCTTCCCCTGGATGGAGCAAATAGGCGCGGGCTGCATCTTTGCCTTTTAGATACTTAAACAATGCAAGTTGTCACAGCCGTAAATTTAGCCAAACACTCATGAACACGGCAATGTCAAAGGGAAATGGAGTGTGAAACATCTCTCCAGCAAGAGGACAAAAATATTTTTGGCAAGCTAAATTATAAATTAGAGAGAGGCAGGAGAATGATTATGTACTGCAAATATAGCCAGGACGGATGTTTACAATATGAGTGTGTGCATGTGCGGCATTTTGGCGCTATTGCTGTCCGTTGAAGGAAAAGGTGAGAGCAGATAATTGGGTGTTTATTTATGAGCATGTCGGGATGTTCCCAAACATTCCTCCCCACCAGCGGCTCCTAAGTAGCTGTGTGAGTTATGAAGCGAGCTGCCTGGCATGTACTCGCGTCGCTCCGGCTCAAACCCCAGAGGTATGTGACAAATGTTCCACAGTAGCCCCAGTCATCCGGTAGACACGCGAACCCAGCGGAACGGAGAACAGTCTTTGTCCTCTTACGTCGTGCCAATGGGGAGCGGCCCACTGAGCTGAGAGGAAATTAGCTTGCTAGGCCAGGTAATTAACTGGAAGTTGAGTGGCTGCCACGTATGAGGGCAGGACTGGGCCTGGGGGAACCTCTGTCAGTCCCAAAGTCACCAGCAGTAACCACATTTAGCTGTGTTGCATTTACTTCAGCTGGAGATGTGTGCCACGCTGAGAGCTGGCAGCGTGAGGGGGGATCAGGTGATCAGGCGGGAGTGAAGGGAGGAGGGAGGTGGGCTGAGTCGGACAGATGCAGGGGAGAGCGTCGTTAAAGTGTGGCAGGATTATTGAGCTGTGTGTTTGGCAAGTTATATCCTCCGGGCGCCTCTTCACCACTGTACTGCTGTACAGCTGTACGACTCGAAGGAAGCTGAAGTGTACATTTCAGGATAGTGGTAGAATGGTAGAACACAGTGGAAGAGTAGAACAGGTCAAGAACAGGCAAGAGTGAAAGAGGAGTGCAATAAATTTGTCCTTAAAGATATTACATGTCATTGCTGCATTAAACGTCTAAAATCGATTAGACCTTTGTTATATTTTCATTTACGTTTTTGCTCACATCACCCCTAATGTTTCCACCAGTGTTCATACACGGAGACAGAGAGTGAGGAAGGAAGTTGGCGATGATGACTTAAAGTACCTTACTGTAAACATGTCTGTCATTCTCATCAGCAATGGCTGTTAAACAATGAAAACAACAACTACCATGATCCCATACTACTTATGTCTTTTGTTGTGTCTCGACAGAGGGACCCCTAGCAGCAGAAATGACGTACTGTGCCTTTACTTGTCATCCATTCAACCCTTATTGATAATGGGCGGCCCAATGACAGCAGTTACTCTCTTTTTCATGGTCGCCCTGTGTAAACTATAACTTTGGTAAAAATGAAAGTCACCTGTTAAAATTGCACTTGAGTAAAGGTCTGAATGTTCTTTACATTTAATTATTGTATCATTGTATTATTTAGCATGTTTCCAATCATCAAGACCAGTATTGTTGTGCTGCTAAATGTAAAAATGTGTTTCTTTGACTCTGATAGAGTACGGACTGCACAGTAACGAGTCACTACGGTTATCAATTAAATGTAGAAGGGTAAAATGTACAACATTTGCCTTTGGTATTTATGAAGTGAAAGTAGCAAAAACTGAAAAAACTCCAGCAAAAGTACAAGTACCTCAAGATTGTACTTAAGTACAGTACTGAGTAATTGTGCTTGCAGTCAAACACTGCCTGTGTATGTAGAACAAATATAACAAGGAATACAAATACAAATGCAAAATTACAGTAAAAACACATACAGCATATTTAGTGTATCTACAGTATAAACAAATCACACCAAACACTCACGCTGCTCCAGGCCAGCTAAAAGGGTCTTAAACTGGGTCAAATGGATCAGCGTGTCCGGCCCGTCAGGTGTCTGTGGTCTGTTCCAACTCTGTGGAACATAAAAGGTTAAAGCTAATTTGCTAATCTTGGCATGTGTATGGTGGTTTTTAAGGACCTAATAATCTTGGGATCTAGTGCAGTGTTTTCTTGATCTATGAGCCTCTTACACGCACATACACACACACACACACAAAAAGAGTCAGAAAAATCTGTTTGATGGATCACAAGACACTGTGAAAAACCCTCAAACGAGCTCACTAGCAATCACATCACCACTCCTTTTATATATTTCCATCAATGCCATACATAGAAATATACATTTATACATTCATATGCATGCATTTGGACCGATATAAATTGACTAAGGATCCCAATTTGATATTTTTAATATCCTGTAATTCAAATAAATGGTGGGAACATTTAAAAGGGGATTCACTGATGAAGGCTTCGATGACAAAAGAAATCCATCTCTGAACACTTTTCTGTCTTCGTACCATTAAATGTGGAACTCGCTGCTGTTATCCAGTGCTGACACCACTCCCTGTGGCGGACAATGTGCCAAACGCAGCACAAGCACTGTCCTGTCAAGTGTGAATGGAAGGCACAGAAAAGCATCTCTGTAACAGACGGATGGAAGGCAGCAGTGTTATAGATTATATGTCTGAACAGGGATTAAAGTTAGCTAACAGTAGCCGCCAGACGCCATTCGCCGTAAAGACTACATCATGGCGGTGTTCCTGTTTCTGAATTCAACATTTGATCTGTGAGAGAGAGAGAGAATGTGTTATTCCCTCCTTAAAAAGTGGCATCGTCTTGCTTCAGTGCTCGGTTAGCTTTGGTCTGTGGTGCCTGTCAGTTGTGCATTTGTCTCGCTGATCAAGCAGCAGCGGTGACCTGCTTTGCTGCTGCCATTGCTGTGATGGTTTTTAGAGCCCCGCCATCTGTTAAAACAGGGATAGAAAAGTGAGATAACACATCGTGACCGTAACATGTCAAAACCGCTGCAGCTGACAGCATTATTATCCCTCCCTTACACAACGCCCGGGATGTAGTTATCCATTTCCTGGGGCATAAATTTATCTCCTGCCCATATTGTGCATTATGTGCATCAGATGTAATGTCTTTCCTGATGAGGATGACAGCGAGGCATGTGTGTGTGGCTCCCATTACCGCGGACGGATGGGCTGATCCGACCAACCTGAAATGATTGGCACCGCACCCATTATATTTATATCATTATGTCTTACCCGTTCTTTCAGTGATGTCTTTTGGTCTGCGAGATTTCCTCTCAGAGATATTGAAATCAATTTCATTACCCCCCGCCGCTCCAGACTGACTGGCTCATTTCCTCTTCTGTTACAGCCAAAAAAAAAAGGTACATTTAATTATCTCTTTCATCTGGCTTAGCGAGAGTTTTGGCTGCAGGTAAAACATGTAATTGAGACAATTCTTGGGTCGCTCTGAATTAGAGAATAGGTCATTTTCTGTGCTGGTATGTTACTTTTTAAAAATAGTTTCTCTAAATGGAGGCTGATGGGTTTCTTTTTCCAAATTTGTAATGATATCCCTTAAAGAAGAGACATTATGCTAATGTTCGGGTTGCCCCCCCCCCCCCGGCCCCGCTGAATACAAAGTCTGCTCTGATTGGTCAGCTCACACACGCCTGAGCCAGCCCGCTTTTATCCCATGTGGCAGACAGATCTTACTCTTCTTCTGTCTAAGTGGGCTGTGTGAAACGTGCAGTTTTTTTGATAGCAGCAAAAATGTAAATTCATGTCCTCACCTCAATGTAACCCCCGACTCCTCTGTACACCAGCGTTAGTGTCAGCTCATCCTTCAGGCCACACGTGATGAAATGTTCCCTCTATCCTATATCTCATCGCATTGTTCTGAAGCAAACGGTAGGGAGGGGAGAGAAAGTGTAAACAAGCAGGACGTGGGTCATCGAGGTCCGAAAGGCTTGTGGGAGCTGGGAGGACGCAAAGTCATTAAATGCAGGCACGAGGCAGCAAAGAGTTTCTGGGATGCTTGAGGTCCCACATCATTTACAGCTGGAGAAATTAGCAATACCGTGTCTCATCCCCACCCGTCTGACACACACACACACACACACAATCTTCTACACGCTGCTGTGTGCCCGGCCTGTTATATTATTCAACAGCATCAAGAAGTGATGGCTGGCGACATGCTAAAATAGGACAACAACAGTTTATCTTGCAAAAGTCTGCTTAAATATTTAATTCACCTTTGAGAGTCATGGCAGAAAGCATACCACGCCCATGTGACTGACAACAGAGGCCCTTGTACAGCTGCGGAGGGATGATGATGTGGGGGCTTGAAGATGGAGGACGGAACCAACAGAAGAAGAGTTAAGGGCGGACGTTGTGACAGCTCTCGCTTCTGTAAATCTTTCTGACAGTTTTTTTTTTCCCCTGTTCTGTTCTGATCTCTCTCCGGTTGATTTCAGGACAAAGGGTTTTTTTTTTTTTTTCCTTTTCAAATTTTAGTGCCCGTCCGTGAAGCTAAACGAGCATGTGTTTGATCACCACGAAGCATAAAATCCCCGGTAAATTTCAAAATGTGACGCATGAGCTTACACACGGTTGCATGTTGAGTGCATGCTCCTTTTTGACTGAGATGTGTGTAGGTCCGTGCGAGATTGCAAAGGCAAAATAACTGTACGTACGTACACACACACACACACACGCACACACAGCCCTCGTAGGCTTGATCAGCCTACAGGGCACCAATTATCCAGCTCTACTTCAGTGAGTTTCCTGCTCTCGTCTCTCCACAGTCTCCCTTCAGCCTCACAGTGAGCCGAACTGCAGTAACCACGGCTTCAAGTCATTTGCTGTTTCTACCTGCTGCCACTTCATTACAGTTGTTTCGCAGTAGGCAGAAGACACCAATTACAGCAGCACGACAGATTCTGCTCCCTTTTTACAGTTTTTTTTTTACACCCGACGTAGTCTAATGTGACAAGAAAATGGGAGCTTAAATAATAAAGATATCGTTAAAGCGACGTTGAGATGGATTGCTGTGGCTGTACCCATTTCATCAGCCTAAAATACAGATAAAATAGATGTGATGAAGGAGACACAAGTCTGAAAAACACATTTTCTCCTAAAAGCAGCAAGTGATTTAGGAAACTACGGTTTTAAAGGAAACTAAATGGGCAGAAAGGAAATATACAAACTCTAATGATGATGAATCCGTCTGTTCCTTGTAAGGAATAGCTTCGCTCTTTGCTTGAGATGCTTATCCATCTTCTCTCCAAGAGTTAGATTGATAACACTTTCATTTGTCTGCATTAACTATGGCAATAGAGCCAGGAGTCAGTTAGCTTACCTTAACACACAGGCAAGCTACTACATCCCAAACTGCTCCTGATGTGCTGGTCTAAATGCAAATGTTAGGCAACACTGCTTCTTGCTTAGGTTCAGGCATCAAAAGTTCCTTATGTAGTGCAAGTTGCATCATTTACGAATGCTAACTTACTTATGCTGCATAATTTAAGAACAAATCACTCTTGGTCACAAATGGGATACAAATTCCAGTCTTGATCTGTACGATGCATCCAAACACTCTGACCAGCCTCTGCTTTTTATGCTTCCAGTCACTAGAGGGACGCATTGACATGTCACACTGGAGCAGTAACTACAGCGTCAAACGTAGAAGCATAGGGCCTCTGACCAGGCTGCCGAGTTTGATGCTTTGGGTGAGAGAACGGGTTGCAACAACACGACTGGAGCAGGATGTATGTCATACAGCTGCCTTCTCTAGTGTTACAGATGTTTTTATTAAAAATGCTTAAAGTAGTTTGTTTCCTCTCTTATAATATTTCTGCATCGAGCATTGTAGACACTATTATTGAGTTTGAAAAGGTCAGCAAATGACACCCGGAAATGTTGTTGTTTTTTTTTAAATACAGATTCCCCCTTAGTGTAATTCCATTGATTAAGAAAGAAAAGCCACCAAGGTCTCTCCGACACTGACAGCGACTACGTCCATGACTGACAACTAGCGAGTCGATCACTGTGTCGGCACTGCAGTGGATGACCAAAGAGATGAGACTCCCCCCGACCTGAAGGGGTATCGACTTGGAGCCCGGGTCTCCTCTGAGACAGTAGCTACTGACCAAACACTGACTTGACTGCATAAATATCCTGCACTTTGTTTCCACTGGCTGTATGTGCACTGGCCACACATAATCTCGGCATTTTACATGCAGAACTTGCCCCTCGTGCTCTGGAGTTGCACATAAGAGCACTGACTGCAGCTGCCCGAGGGACAGCGAGACAAGCAGCTCTCCTGCCAAGCAGCCTCACGGACTGACCGACCGACCGACCGACTGACTGACTGTCTGTCTGTCTCCCTGCTTGTCTGACTGACTGCTAGCTAAACGGAAGGTCACTGATCCGCCGTGCATCTCCATGGGCTCTCCTGCCCAGTCGGCCTGAATAATTTATGTGGCGGATTTTTAGGAGATCTGAGGGAACGGCCATGTGAAATTACCTTGCATTGATCCTGTAAGTTGAGAGAAGGAGGGAGAGGGAGGGGAGGACGGATCAAAGAGGACTGAGAGACGAGGAGCCCCGAGGAGAGAGGCTTCATGTGTTCACTGGCTTGACGCAGACATCAATAACAACTTGATTACTGGTTTTGACACCGCTCATTCAGGATTTTTTTTTTTTTTTTTTTTTGTCTTCCCAGAGCTGCTTTATTGTTATTGCTCGCCCTCCGAAATCATTTTTTCAGGCTTATTTCACCAATTTTCATTCAAACAAAAGAGATCTTAAACAGCGCTTTCTTGAACTGTGTGTTTATGAGTTGCATGGAGTTAATAATTGGTGTCTGGCTGCCGAGGGGGGAAAAAAAAGGATGATTTATTCACTGTGGGAGCAGAACCTCCCCAGCCAATCTCACAGATCTCTTTGTGGGGAAATTTAGAGGCTTTCACTGGAGCCCTGGTGTACAGGGGTGGAATTTAAGGGAGCTTTGGCCCCACATTATTCTGGAGTAATCACATTATCTATATACTCTTGCTCTGACCCACAAAGATCCCTCCTCCCTCTACACATCTCTCACATCCCCTTAAATCCAATTTTGGTTTTAATGCCCTGCCCGTAACTAAATCAACAAACACCATCCGAGTGTGCTGTATGTTTTCTCACTTCATAACTGTCCTTGAAAAGGTCGCGGACGCTGGCCGGGACTCAGAAAGAGTCGAGTTTGAAGGCTCTTTTTAAAAATGGATTCTCTGGGTTTTGGCACATGCCTGCTGTGCGTTAACAGGACTGCTCCATCACAAGACAGCAGTTTGTAATCTTGTGACCTGTGCGTGTGTGTGTGTGTGTTAGAGAGAGAGAGAGAGAGACAGCAAATCCATTTACACTAATTGTTCTGGTGCTTGACCGGGTGAAGCCTGAGTCCTAAGACCCAGAACTAAGTTAGCTTGATGTGTTGAACAAGTAACCGCATTGTTTCCGCTGGCTGGCTGCTTCACATCCGTCAGGCAGTGTCCTCCTTTGCCGACTGCGCTGCAAGATACCTGTGAGCATTGCGCTTTTTATCTCTTGGGATCGACAGAGCGGCCAGACCCAAAAAATAACGCATTGAGACAAAAATATCAAGTGTGTGAAAGTGATGTAGACATCCCAGACGAGTTAATGAGCTGAGGAGCAGAAGGGCGCCAACCTTCGTACAGCAGGGTGATGACAAGGCCCCCGCCGACATGTGTTTGTTATGAAGCATAATCTGGAACACATCTGGAACGAATCTGGCGGGCCTAATATTTGCTCTGCGCCGATATAACATTCACATGCACGTTCAAAACCTGCTGGGATGTCATTGCTAGTCCACTCTACAGTGTGCTCATATCGATCCATCAGAGCATGTTCAGACGGCTTTCAGATGAACCATCTAAACAGCCATCAGCTGCACTTCCTGTAGACTTTCTGTGCATTTGCGCTGGGAGGCTCTCGAAGCACAACTGCGAGGGGTCGGAAGGACGGAGACAGCCCACAGCGTCGGCGGGCTACTTTGTTGATACTCCCGCTCAGCGCTTCATTTGTATTAATTAGTCATTCTCGGAGCACAGAGAGGAGGCTGCTCAGGCGGGTCAGGGAGAGGGAGAGAGTCAAAAAGCCGCAGTTGGCTGGGTGCTGAGCAAAAATTAAAACTGTCAACATAAAAGGAGCACTATTTATCTGCGTTTATTGAAATCATAGCCTACACAGTAATCACTGTAAATCAGCAGGGAGAAGGCGTGCACCCGGCACGCTCTCGTTTGTCTTTTAAGGAAGGGGCAGAAGTTTTGCTTGCACGTGCACAAGACACATGAAAAACACATCACATCGCGCTTGAAAACAGGACACATTAAAACCCATTAACATAGAAACATGATAGGAGCTGCATTAAAGAGAGCTCCTGGCGCTCTGTGATTAGGAGTGAGTCTGGAAGAAAAGAGATGCTGTGTGATAGAAGTAGGAGACAAACAACCTGAGACACCGGGAGATGGTGGCTCCCTGTCTGCTTCCAGGTGGACTCTGGTGTGGTTTGTTTGGGGCGTTTAAGCGGGCAGTCCTACCACAGGATTTTCGATACTAGATATGTGATTTTGGCACAAAATACGAAGCTATTTTATTAATAACTCTATCTGCTGGCTGTGAACTGAACATGATCTTACGGTATTATCGATCTGCAGCTTATAATCTGCGTATTTCATGGAGGTACAGTAGCTCTGCTTGTCTTCATGGATATTTTCTCTGAGTAATAGGTCAAAAGACCTTAAAGCTGCTTTTAACTAACACAGTGTAGGCTCGGTTGTCAGTTCACTCAGTGCGTGACAGCGATCCCTCAGCGAGATGATCCCTCACTTGGTCTGGTCTCTACCTGTTAGGCATCACATGCAGTAGATGTGCAAGGATTTGAATCATTTCTGACCTCTTTGTGACATTAAATAACAAATGTCTCATACATATCAGTATATGTGTTTGATTTCCCCACATGGGTCATGATGACGCAGGATGTCAATCAGCAGAACTGTCCGATCAGCAATTTACCCGTCAGTCCGTCTGACTTCATGTTCCCTCTTCACGGTTCGTTTGTAAGAAGTCGGTGTGAACAGGAAGCAGAAATACAACGCAAAAATTGTATAATTCTTTTCCTAAATGAACTGAGCTGCAGGTGTGAAAACATCCTTAATCTGGACACACCAGACACGGCTCAGAGCTCGGACCTAGTGTGTGTTTGTTATGAAATTCATCTGGAACACATCTGGAACTGATCACATTGTACGGCGGGTACTCGGCCCACTATTTATTTTGAATTAATACGACCTTGATGAATTCAGACCTGCGTTGGGAGTCGTCGACTGTAAGGTTTTGAAAAGTGCTGGTTTCATTTCCAGCGTCAACTCAACACCACATGGGACACTGCTCGGATGTCACCGATAAGACCACTCTGTATTGATCCGTCAGAGCATGTTCAGGCAAAGTCCTGCATTTGCATGAACCACCTGAACATCCATCAGCTCCACTTTCCCTGGACTTTCTGGGTATTTGTTTGTGCTGGTGTGTAAGAAGGAAGTCAGACGCGATCGTGTATTTACCTCCCTGCAACCGGTCTATGAGCCCTGCTTTAGCCGTGAAATCAATTCCATTCCACACACGCTGACCTCCAAATAAAAATACCCTCCGGCCCACCGCTGCATCCCCCGACTCTTTAAAGGGGGTTTTCATATCTGCGCCGTCTTGCCCCCCTCCCCCCTTGCGAAGATAAACAGAGTGAGGGAAGGGGCAGCGAACGTAGTGAAGGTGGCTACTGGGATCTTTTGCAGAACTCGGCGGTCACAACAGCATTATGAATCTTTAATGCGAGATGTTAGCGCGCCAAGGAGAGGAAATGTGCTGAAAACATGATTATGGGCTCATGGGGGAGGAGACGGTCGGCGGAGAGAGAAAGAGAGAGAGTGAGATCTCCAGCAGGGGAGCACGGATAAAAGAATTGTTTTGAAGGGCAAAGGAGGTACAGAGGGATAACAGTTTTTTTAAAAGAGCTCAGACCGCTTCAGGCAAATCATTTTTTTCCTGCTTCTTAACCGAACCAAGTTGTGACCAGACGCGCTCACAGAGCCAGAGAGTCTGAGGAGAAGTATTGTGTGACCTGTACCTTTAAAACAGCTTCAGATTAACACCGTTTTTTGTTTTTTTCTCCCCGGCCGCATCACTTCTCCTGCCACACAAAAACAGAGCGGTGCAAGTTTGGTCAAGGATATCAAGATAGAAGTCAAGAGCCCGCCTTGTGATAGAGGACAGTCATTTTGAGTGTGAGTGGGGGTGTGTGTGTTACACTTCAGGTGGACAGCTGTTTCAATCTGTCACTCCTGAAGCAAATAAATCCTTATTTCAGTGTCTCACTATCTGCCCCCCCACTTCAATAAACTTTGAGATTAAGGGCTGGATAAATCAGTTTGTCTCGTAGGTGTGCATGCGTGTGTGTGTGCACAGGAAGCGAACATGTGAAGGTTGCAGCCGCTCCGCTCGCTGTCACTTGCACCATTGCAGCAGAGATTGAAACAGACGAGGGGGGGAAATGTGGAGAAAGTTGCTGCTTCATATGGCAAAATCTGAAGTGGTGGCCATCTCGATGCTGCTTAATGAGTCTGTGTCTGGCTCATCTACTTGCCTGTCTACATTGTCTCTTTTGTCTTGCCATGCTTTGACTTTATCGCAAAAAAGACATACTATAGTTTAATGAGATGTAACATACTGTGTAAATTTACAAAACTGTGCTAGAGTTAGATGAGAATAGTGATGTTGGTGTCTGTGCATGAAGTATGGAGCTAGAGGCTGGAGGCAGTTATTAGCTTAGCTTAGCATAGAGACTGGAAGCAAGTGGAACCACCCAGTCTGATTCTGTTTAAATCAACCAGCTATCAGCCAACATCCAGCTTTTGTATTCAACATGGATGAAGTTGGCATTGCATAACGCTTGAAATGTATATGACCAGTCACCCCTTTCACCCCTTTTCTGGCACGCTGCAATGACATGCATTTAAGTTTCTTTTTGAGTTCCTTTCAAGCAGCGCTCCAAAAATTCAGTTGGTGTTGAGTTTTAGGGAGAGCCTATGAAAAAGTACCCGCCATAACATTGTCACTGGCCTCCATGTCAGTACCAGATCTATGCTGACTGCCCGACGGGTGCTGCGCATGCACAACTCTCAGCAGACATTAGAATGAAGCGTGATGTCTCGCTACTCAGCTATTTTCATCTCTAACTCGATGTGTCTAATTTGGAATGTTTTGGAAAACAAGTTTTAACATCATGTGTTTGCAAGTCTGATGAGTTATATGGTTTGCTGTTTTCTACTCATCTGTGGTTTCCCAGTGCATTTGTCTCGACTTGTCTACGGGAAATGGGAAACAAGTGCATGGCCTATTTTTAGGGCTTTTGCCTGTGTTTAAAGAACCTGCCTATATATAGTAACAACAAACTAAAAATGCCAAAAACTTAAATTTGTGGTTTTGTAACATACACCCTGTTGCCATTTCTTGGTGAAAAGCCGCTTGCAATGACTTTTCCACCTCTTGTCATCTTCAGTCAGGGTTGCCAGACAAGCTGCACAGAATGAAATAGTATGAAGAGAGCCAGGCTAGCTGTTTCCACCCGCTTCCAGTCTTTCTGCTAAGCTACGCTAGTCACCTCCTGGCCATAGCCTCTTACTTCACACAGTCGTGACAGTGGTATCCATCTTCTCATCTAATTCTCTGTGATAAAGCATTCAGCTCATAAGAGTCAAGTATGATGTATGGTTATGTCAGGTTGTGGAGACAGGGATATGTTCGCTGACAGCCCAAACATTCCCACGTTTTGCACACGTTTCTGCTGATAACAAACAAACTGGTGCCACTCCGTCACCATGTTTTATTAATGAGCCACTTTCCCTTGTTTTGGCAGTCCGGACAGACAGACGTCAGCTCGAAGTCATGCGATTAATGAGGTGCTCTTCTCTTGTCACAACAACACATTTAAAACTCACGTCCTCCTGTGTCTCTCTCCCCCCGTCTGTCTTTGTCACAGCTTTGATATCAGCCGGCTGCTGCACCAACAACTGTAGAAATGTCAAGCTATGGGACAGGTAAGCACCCCTCTCCACCTTGTTTCTTTTTTTCATGAGCCTCTTTTCCGTTAATTAGAGTCTTTGACAGAAGAGGAGCAGCCGATGAAGGTCATTGTGCATTCTCTCCACAAGGGCCCATAATCCTGTAATTAGCCGCCATTATTCTATTTTGCCATACAGTGGGATTCGTTTAGCGGCGTCATCGAAACCTATTTACACGAAGATGTCGTCTCGGAGGGTGTTTGTGATTTATATAATAAAGTGACTTAAGTGGCACAAGCGCAGTGTCTCTCACTTGTATTCTGCCCTGATCCTGTGTCTTTGCGGGAGTCGGTCCTTGAGTTAGTCCAGTGTTCCGGCCTCAGATGAGTAATGTGTTTGCGTGCTTGGTCTGGCCCAGGTGTAATCACAGTGGGTTTACAGGGGGACTACAGAGCTAGAGGTGACCCTACGCTGTCCCCGTGCATATCCTACATCTTCAATCAGGCCCCAGTGGGAGGGCGAGATGGCTGTGTTAATATTTAATGACTGCAAGACAAGACACACCTCCCCCCTCGAGGATTGTCACGGCAACCCCCTCACGCGAAAAACTCACACATGGTCTCACGGTCGTTCCCATACACACGGTGACTTTTTCTACCTGTGGCTGAACACGTCTACCTCCATTCCTTTCACTCAAGTCCTTTGGCCTCGTCTTCGCTTCTGTGTGCGTGCCCCGGTGACTCAGGTGAGGCCAAGAAGAGGTACGTGTTCTTTATGTAAGCAGACGATTCGCGAGCTCAGAGAGAAAGCAACAAGGATGTGCAAACAATGCCGACTGAAGTCAGGTCCCCTGGCTCTGCGCTGTGGCGGAGACAGACGCAGGCTGGAACAAAAGGATCTGTCACCGATAAGCAACACAAAAGCCCGTAGTGATGAACATCTTACTCGCTCAAACTCTTTGTCACTTTTATTTGCTTCAAGGGATTCCTTCAGCGAATCTATCTATCTATCTATCTATCTATCTATCTATCTATCTATCTATCTATCTATCTATCTATCTATCTATCTATCTATCTATCTATCTATCTAGCTATCTATCTACCTACCTACCTACCTACCTACCTCATGGCGTCTCCAGCCATATTTTTTTGGCAACCAAAGTCAAAACATAACATTTTCCTAGTTTCAACTAGGAGTTTCAACATATTCATGGTCTGTAGAAATACATTGCCCACATTTGCTCTGGGGACTGGGCAGAAAAACACTAAATACCTTAAAGGTGCTATATGTAAGAATTTTAGATGAAAACATTCAAACATGTACTAAAATTGTCAACTTAATGTGAAGAAATAACAGTTTTGACTTCACGACATCTACGTATCGTGATGCAGAGATATCTACTGAGGCTAGCATGCTAACCAGCTAGCCCCGCCCCATCCTGGTCCAGAGCTCCCGTGGTAGAGCTCCCAGTTTGGACTGCCAGCTGCACAGCTAGCTGAGCTGATCTAGCTAACAGCAGTATAGTTAGCAGCAGTTTGAGATTATTCAAGCAACATGCTACCCCTATTTGTCTGAGTATAAATTCGACAGGGTGCCAATTCTTAAAAACTCCACATTTAAAGTCTCAGTGTTTGTGTTGGCGTGAGAGGCGGCCGCTTCGGTTTCAGGCGCCTGGTTTCGTGCATGCTGGCTCTCACACTGTCACCCTGCCAGGGCATTTGAAAAAGAGTGGAGACATCGTTAATGTTATTAGTCACACCTGTTCTGTTCCCACCACGACCAAGTGAAAATGACTGTGGTGAAACAGAGAATGAGGGTGGAATTTTATCTGTTTGTATTGCTAATGGTTGAGTATTCATCACCGTGAAATTGAGTAATGCTTTCTGGGAAATGCTTTGCCGTGCAGAATGTTCGTGGTGCCGTTCCATGCCGGCAATTATTCACCAAAATAACTGTGGTCTGGGCTTCCTACAAAAACAGATGAGTAATCCCGACTTCACACTGCTGAACGAAGCAGAGAGACATGGCTCATATCAAACATTACATATTAATTCTCATGAAATACACACGTACAAGATTCTTTACTATGCTGTGAAATCATGTTGCCGTAAACACACTCTAACCACCGTTTTTACACTTGTGCAGCGGCAAACTAGTTGTTTTGTTTTTCTTCCTCGTGCTTTGACACACCAAGTATAGCATATATCATGTAAAGCACATGGACCAGCGGTGAAGTCAACGTAAAGCATGCAAGAATGACACGTAAAGCTGTCACTTTTTCAGCAGACTAATTTGCCTGATCTTCATGGTTCTTTATATCACCGTGGAAACTCAACAACAACGGGCTGAATTTACATTTCATTTACCTGAAAAGTAGTTCCTGGGATGAAGAAATGGGTGGAGACCATCACGCAGGGAACTGATTACCTCAGAATGATTAAGTATAGTAACCATATAGTAACCAAAAAAGTTTTAACAATTAAGTCTTAGCCTACTTTACTTGGTAATTTTGAGGTAATTGGTTTCCTCAATTCTTTATGTTTTACATGGTACTTTGGGTTAAAACTTGCCTAAAAACTGTACATTAAGTGTTGATAACTTTTTTTAAAAATGGAGCATTTTGGGAGGAAGATTGAATGAACTCTGAACAAATGAGTGAGTTCAAAGTTTGAATAATTTGTAATGCTAATGCTAACGGTAATGGTAGGTGACCAGGAATAACAGAGAGAAAGTAATTGTCTTAAAAATACTAAAACTAGACTTTTTCTTTTGGATTGAAACTAGACTAGAACAACTAGAATAACTTTACTAAAACTTTTACACATTTCATACAAAAAGTTATGCTGTAATGATTAAATCTTTTTCTCCTCTTCTTCTGTTCCCATACAGCTTTGATGCCTCCTCTTGACCCCAGCTTTCCCAGATAGGCTCCTCAAACAGAGGGGGGGTCGCAGTGGTACAGCCCTCCTGCGTCTCTGGCCTTGACAGACACGAGGGCCCGTCCACGGCTCCGGATGGTCCGTAGTCCATGGCCTCATCCGTGTCCACAGCCCTGAAACAGCCTGCCTCCATGTTTTCATTTCTACATATCGAGAGTTTTAGGGAAGGGAGTTTTTTAATTTGAGGGGGAGGGGGGGATGCTATTGGACGGTTGATAAAACGTGTGAAGACTGCCACTGCTAAATGGATTAGAGTGGATATCTCTCCCTGCCAACTGTGACATGGCTACCTCCCGGAGGGCACCCAGAGGAGGGGAGGGATGCCGGGGATGGGTGAGAGAAGACGAGGGGTGAGGACTCTGCACTGTTCGTGCCGCTGCCCCTCTGTTTACACATGCAGATCGCCGGTAGAACTTTCTACACCCCGCTGCTCTGGATTATTCTCCCACACTTTCCCGCTCTCTCCTCTTTTCCCTCCCTGTTTTCCCAACTCTCTCTCCCCCCTTTCGTCCCCTCCATCTTCAAAGTGTGTAACGAGACCGGTGTAATCTAATGTTCTGTCTCTCAGTCTCCGAATCCAGCCATTCTTCAACTTTTTCAGCCATTTCAACTGAATCTTAAAAATAAAAACAAAAACGTATTTGTCAAAGATGTTCTAGCAAAGGAAAAAAAAAACAACCTCTTTCTGTGTCTTAAACCAACATGGTCACCATTAATAGCTGCTGACAGATGTTCTAGTTCTATAAGATGCAATGTTCAGGTGTAACCTTTCTTTTTTGTATTATCTTCTTTGCTCCCTTGAAGCGCCTATATTGAAGCTGGGGATAAGATTATACGTTTCTCCATGTTGTTTTTTACAAGGAAGTAAAGTCCAAGTAAAAAGTAGATTATTGGATTAGTTTTCTATATATCTATATATAAAAATATAATATGATTATTATTTTTGACTTACTGGTATTAGAAGTATTATATGAAGATGCATATGATATATATATATCAAACAATAAACAGACTTCTTTATGTAAAAGTGCATCCCTTGTTCAGGTTTTTATTTCAGCGTGCTGAAAGGACTCAGAGGTGAGTGTGGGCTGACCTTTGACCCTGCAGTCAAAGGTCACACTGAACTCACAGTAAAGCTGATCAGAAGGTTAGGAAAAAATCCATAAGTCACAAACAGCGGCAGCCAAGAAGAGGTATCAGACTGTAAGTTCTCCTTGTTTGTGGAATAAACCAATTCTGGAAAGTGTGATTAAAGAAATCAGACACGAGCAAAAACACATCCTGATCACAGCATGTTAGCACATCTCATCTCGTCCTGCAAGGTTGGAGACAATGGGACCAAAGTGGAAAGAATTTCCTGTGAAGTCACTGGAAATGAAAGAGCAAGCCCTTTTTCCTCTGCTCCCATCACCGTCCCTCACGTCCTGACCAGCAGGCTCGAGCCGGTTGTGTTATAGCATCCACCGCACTATTAAGGATTTCCGACACCACTGTGTGTGTGTGTGTGTGTGTGTGTGAGTGTGTGTTTGTGATTTGGGGTGAAGGATGATGCTGACGATGTTGTTCCATATGGTTGTGAATGTCAACACATTCGATGAAAGAGACCAGATCCAACAAAGCTGTCTTCTTTCCAACTGCACAGCCCTGTCTGTCACAACGGGATGAACCTGGCAAAATCAGAAAGAAGTAAAATAAAAAAGACATGGCTCAGTAAATAAGATACCGAGGCAGATGCAATGAAGTTAAAGCAGAAATATCTAATCGTGCATTTTTGCATTTATATATATTGAGTCATTTATATATTCTTCTTGATGCCCCAAACCCAATTCAGTCAGGAGAGAACGATCAAATTCAGTTATCTGACATGTATATATAATGTCAATAAATACATGAATATGAAGACTCTTTAGCAGCAAAACAACATTGTGACATCACCTTAAAGTGGCAGTGAAGCCGTGGGCTGTACAGAATATCCCTGTGGCGGTGGTGATGGAGGAGTGAGAGCTGGAGATCTGGACGGATGCAACGAAACACAGCTCTGGACCCCTTGACCTGGAATGTGATGAGGACTGCAGGTGAATGAGGTGGAGGCTGGACGATCGATCGATTTGACTGAAATGACAGCAGCGGAGAGAAGAACACTGATGATGATTGGCTCACAAAGGTCGTGGTAAAGTGTGATGGGATTTAGCTGAAAGAGAGAAATGCCTATGGTCAGCTGAGTTGGTGGTGGGAAAAGAGCGGGGCGGGGTGGAAATGAGAAGATCGTCACTCTCCTTTACTGGACTTTTGCAAAGCTGCACTTGTTCCGACTCAATACGCTTATTTTTCCCTCATATTTTGTGTTGAGACTAATTAATTTCGCGAAGCTGCTTGGCGCTGTAGGAGTGAACATTGAACTTGTTGGGAACTATTTTCAGCTGCAGAGTAATGAATGTTTGGTATTCTAGTGAGAATTTAACGCAGCAGGACGATGTACGCAGGTCTGACTAAAAACAAACTGCCATGCCCATGTTTATCATAATCAGGGCTGAACAACAGGCATAGACAGCCTAATTGTCTTAACTATTTTGACAGATTTTGCAGTTTCAACATGAGTTATGGTTCATTTCATTTTTAATGAAAGACTAATGTGATTTTTGCTGCAGTCTGCGCCATACAAGCTTGTCCCCTTACATTTGACTTCAATTAAAAAACTCCACCCCTGTAATTTAGATGTTGCTCAATGCCAGTATGGGATTTGGATACCGTTTTGAATTAACTGTTGATTCATGGTGGGTTTATGGTCTTTTTGCGGGATTTGTTTACCAAAACAAAAACGCAGCCTATCAATCATGTTTTAAAAGGAGCCATGTCACATTTTAAAGAGGTTCTTGTGTCACAATTTGGCGCGATTTACATGAGTTAATCATTTTAATAGTCTATTTTTTAGAGGTGACGTGACAAATGAGGTCTTCTCCTTCGCTCACGGTCACCTGTACAAGCCTGTGGACCATTCATTTGTTGAAGTAGTTTAATGTTGCTGGGCTGTGGATTTCTTTGAGAGGGACTCGGGTCAGATTTTCCGCTACAGTCTAAAATGTCAAATCAAATCAAATCACTTTTATTTATCACAGCCCAAAATCACAATCCCATCGCCTTAGTGGGCTTTACAAACTGTACAGTGACCAACATCCTCTGTCCTTAAACCCTCAATTAGGGGGAAAGACCTGCCATATTGAGAAAAAAACTAAACTTTTGACAGGTAAAAAGATGTTGCATGTACTGAACAGAACAACAAAATCACAGTGTAAAAAACTGCATGACGGTGACTTTGTGTACGCTCTCAAGTGCCTCTCTCTACTCCGCTAACAGAGGGCAACAGTAACCAACGTTGGTTTAAACATAAACAAACAACCAGCTTCCAGCACTCCACAGAGCCCCTTTAATATTGGCATTGAGATGAAGCATCTAGCTTTTATGGACAAGGTTAAGTACGGGTACGCCCCCAGGAAATGAATAAAAGTCAGCCCAAGGTCACCACAACTACCAGTGTGCATTAGCTTGTCCAGTGGGTAGAAGTATTACCAGTACACTCACAGCACAAGAGACGGCAAGATGAGGCTGATCTGGTTTGATCGGATGCTCAGAGTGATTAGGGTTTGCTTATTTGCCCCAGAAAGTCTCTCTAATGAGGGTCTGTGCTGCGCTGGTACTTACAGCAGATGTCTTGGCACGGCTGTTACATATTGTCCTCCTATGGGACGCCCCGCTGGGGTGCCCGGGGGATCTGGTGGCTGATGGAGCTGAGTGATCGCCTTATCTATAAAAGCTGTGAAGTAGCTGTTGATGCAGTTCAAAAGGAAAAACAAACACTGACGACTTTATATGTGTGTATGAAAAGAAGGACTTTGCTTGGATTATTTTGGGAAAACAGAGCGAAAAGGGTGAAATCAGTGCATCATTATTAATACATCCCTATGTGTTTTTTGACCATTTGCTTCTGTCTTGGTACTCCCACACCTCTGTAGTCCATAGCTTGTGTGCACATCTACAGTCGTGCTCCTTCTAAAGGGGTGTGGATGTAAATGTGTGTGAGCATGTGCGTGCTTACTCGCTGCTCATTATGCAGAGTCATGTGGGCGGTGTGTGCATCTCAGCCAGCCAGCGGCAGGTTGATTAAGACACACCCATGCCTGCTAATCCAGGAAGACGTAGAGCGTGCACACGCGTGTGTGTTCATATTGATTGTGTGCATCTGTGCAAGTTTTTGCTGTTTACTTGTTCTTATGTGCAGTAAGTGTATTTTTGTGTGAAAAGTGTGTAAATGAGCTGCAGTTTTTGAGTGTGTGTGTGTGTGTGTGACAGCATGCAGCACCACTGATCTGCTCTGCTGCATTGCAGCATGTCCTGCCCATCCCGAGGTCGCTGTCGTCCTCCGCCAGGGCACTCTTCCAAGGTCGCAGCAGGTCAATCCTCCCCATCTGCATACCCGGCCGATGCAAGGGTAAATCTATAAACACCACACCAAATCTGTCGGCCGTGAGAGCAACGAGACACAAGTAAGAACCAGAGCTGGAGGTAGCCATGCTTGGGCTGTGTGGTCCCGTTAATCTATCAACAGCGAGATCAGACATGTAATCTACCCAGATGACCGGTCGATCAACCCGGAAAAAAAATCATCACAAGATGAACTGCTGCAGCACACACGTTCTACATGCAAATGCATGCAGATGAAGTCAGATGTGGCGACACTGTTGGTGTGTAGGAATTTACTATCAATCTGTGGCAGATGAGGACTTTTATGGGAGCCGTCAAATAAGCATGTGCAGCCGAGGATTTATGACCAAAACTGTGATATCATTATTTTATTTATCACGACATGAGGGTATTAATGCTCCATATGTTACTGACTGAGATAATACGGAAAAGACACAAATTGGGAAAGACACACCACGCTGCAGATTGACTGTTTTCTTGCCAAGGACAAATCAAAGTTCAAGGGCAGAATCAAACTAATAATAAAAAACATGCTACCATGGATACAAGTAATTGCACAGTCTCAGCACATACACCCTGAGAGCTCCCAAACGCACCATTCTAGTGGTAGAAAACACAAAAAAGGGTTTCTTCTACAGTCAGTAGTGGTGTTAGTATGTCAGGTGACTGCACTCATGTGACAAGAGAACACAGGTGAATCAGGGTTCAGCCATGTCTGTCTGTCATCAAACATAAACATGAGCAACGCTTCCAGAGTGATGCATCGCCACAAGGGATCCCCTGTTAAATAAAGAATCACCAAAATACATTATGAAAAAGGTCCAAATGAAAGCAGGATTTTGTTAAAGAGAAGCTGTGGGCTGTAATAAAGATGCCTTTTGGTCTTACATCTAAGAAGAAGAAGGAGAAGAGAAGAAGTAGAATCTTTATTTCATCCCATAGCACACAATGCACAACATAGTGAAACTGGTCCACTGCATTTAACCCATTCCAAGGGAGCAATGGTCAATGTTTGCACCAGGGGACCAGCTCCAGATATTACACAGTGTTTTGGTCAATGGCACTGAATGGAGAATCAACCTAATGCACATGTAGATTTGTCCATAATTTCTATCACTCATGATGACACTGTCCTCACCAAAGTAATTATGGAGATTTGGGTAAATTAGAGGAGGCAAGAGACAAGCATTCAGGCAACTAAACAGGTTGTAATCACGCCAACACTTGAGCACTTGAAATCTTTACCAGGAGGTAAAACTTTTCGTCACCGTGCTTATAAGCTTGTATCCTCAAAATGATATTTTTTTAATAGCTGCCCTTTTTAAACACCAATTTTGAACTGATTTGTCTATTTTTTTCTTTTGAACTTTTTTCATTCCGTGAAGAAAAATGTAATCATTTATCTGTAAAAACACAGCCTTCAATTGTGGATATACTGTAAGTGGTTTTCACTGGACAGCGGTGTTGTGTTACTTTGTGTTGTCTTTGTGAATGATGGCCAAAACGATGACAATACAACCCAAGTTGTGTGACAGTATGACCTAAGATGTAATGAACATAATGATTTTGAGGATGGTTGCAGAGCCGGGTGCAAAGCCAGACCTCTAGGAGGAATCAACAAACTGAGTCACATTGAATTCTCCTTTGATTGTGTTACAATACAACCTAACTTGTAATAAATGTAATGAATGTAACAGTGCTAAGCCAGACCTTTTGGAGGAATAACCACCCCGAAGCACATCCAATTCTGCCCTGATCCAAGAGGGGATAAAGAAGAGTAAGCGATCCGGATTCTCTGGTGAGTGCTGAGGTACATAAGGGGTTGACCTGAAAAAACACATACACACACACACACACACACACACACTCGTTGTGGGCCCCCGCTTGCTATCTTGCAGCTAATTTATTGTAAAGTAATCTGCATGTTTGGGGCTGAATAAACATTTGTGTGAGTAAAATGAAAAAAACACAAATGATCCTGCGGTCAGACTCCCTCAAGTGAAGCCCTGCTGGCGGTGAACACGCCATTAAACGAGATGAAAATCTGTCCGACGTGATACAGGCACAAACTTTCACAGATGAGGTAACATTTTCAGCTTTTATTCATGTTGAGTTTAGTCTCATTTGCCAACTCGCATATCCCAAAAAGTACTGAGTGAGCGAACGAAACGCATCATTAACTTGTGGATTTCTCTGCGTTTGAACACTGTTGGGAACATTTATTTTTTTAACACGTTATATCTTTATATAAGGGAAGGCAATCCTAGCTCTATCACACATCGTCCTCATGCAAAAAAGCTACCACATACACATGCATTTGCCAGTCCTTTGCTTTTTTTTTCTTGTTTGAAAAGAACATTTGAAAATAAATCAGAGTGAGAACCTCTGGAAGTGCAGTTTGTGACAGCGGAGTGGCTTCCCTTCTGACTGCGTCTCCTGCTGGATGTGGCTTCAGGGAGCTGTCTGACAAGGAGTGGTTTGTCGTACAAATACTCAACCTCAGCTCATCTGCCAGGATGTTCAGGGTTTTATTACATTCTCGCAGCGGGAGGATTTCAACGGGGCTATCAATGATTTATTATCTAGACACAACGGAAACAAACAAATAGATCCCACCTATGATTTACTGTAACACAGTGAAGTCTCAGATTTCTCTGACATGAAAGAAAGTTCATTTATGCAAATGCAAAAATGTAAACCGTGTCAGACATGCTGAGCAGAAAGATAAAAATATATCACCTACTGCTTATGACGTTCTCCTTGCACTCTGACTGCTGACAGAAAGAAATAAGGAGTATGTTAAAGCTTCGCTGATATGAACAAACACACACAAGCACGAGTCCTGGACGGGCCTTTTATTGCTTTCCATATCCGTTGACACACGGCGGGCCTTTTTTTTTACTCAGCACAAACACTTTAATGAAGTGATAAATGTCCTCATAACGCTGCGTCTGCCCATGAAGTGAGGAAACAATGTGCTGCATCTGCGCTTGGTCTGCGATCACAAAGACACGAGCCCTTTGTGTTTCAGGGCCAAACACTCTGCTGTAAACACTGCATCATCACAGTCTCGCAACAGAGCGTGCCTAACGTCGCGCCCCATGTAGGTCACCATCACAAGAAGGAACGTTACGTCAATGCTACATGCATCTTAGACTCGTTTGATAATGACCCGTCTCTTGCACAATAGGAGTTAATTACATCCTCTAATGACTCCACACGCTAAGGCTAATGGCCGACAGAGATAACACATCTCTCATTACCACTCGTCCCATATCTTGGCTCGAAACAGAGGAATTATTACACAAACTGCGCACACTTCACTGTGGAGATACTTGCTACTTTACGGGGGTCCTGCAGGGAAGGGACATTAATGTATTTAAATCTGTCAGGTAGCGCTGCTGCCGTTAAAACAAGCACTTAACCACTTGTGAGGTAGCTGTGTGCTCTTTGTGACCAGCACTGCAATGGGGTCGGCTGGTAATGCAGCCGAGCAACTGTCACGGAGAGTCAGAAAACTATTTTAATCCATATTCCTACTAATGATCTGTGAAAATATAATACTAAAGAAATAACACAGGGCTTAGCTTTGGGAACAGCATTTTATCGATCAACTAGAAAGGAGTCGCAAACGCTAAAGGGCACATATCTCTGACACAACCTTTTGTTGTTATATAAATTTAGAATGTTGTGAAATGGACACCTAGAACCTAGCGCTACGTACAAGAATGAATTGTGCACAATGTTAAGTAAGAATAATCTGTCATGACTTGTAGCCTTTACCTTCATCGTGCTGCTGTTGCTCCATCTATAGCATATGTATAAGGCAAGCATACTTGGATGATTGACTCAAAGCGTTTATCTGTGAACTTCATTTGGTTGCAGTAGACCCTTTTCACGTAAGATGTTTTCACTTGTCAAAGCAGAAAACTAGCCACTTCCAAGGCTCTGGTATTGTTCACGCTCACTCACCGACACGGCTCACTGAGACACTTAATGGAATGCAGCCATCTCTAACGTTAAAACCTGTGCTTTGCAAACTGTCTGCCATGAAAAAGGTTGACTGCAAAATGCATTCAGTCAGTTTAAGATCCCATATTATACTGTTTTCCTTTGTCAGAGGTCCAACAACACTATATTTGAAATGCATTGCCCCAAACCTATCCGTGGTCCTGAATTTCAGCTGTCTAAAAGTCGTTCTACTGAGCTGTACTGAAAGCAGGCTGTTTCTGTGCCTGCACATTTAAATGCTAATGAGCTCCGTTTGTCAGCGCCTACCTTGCCTGCTATACGCTCCTCTCAGGGAGACGATGCCGCTTGCGCTAGAGATAGCATGCACTAATGTTTTAGATGGATGCATCGCTATGGTTAGCCGAGATACTGTTGTTCAAACATACCAGTTTGACCCAGAATGGAGAGGCTCCCAAAGAAATACAGACTGTGTGGCTGCAGCAGGACGTTTCAGAATGGTTAGTGTGTGTTCATATGTCTTGTTACAGTTACTACCTTGTAGCTGATGGCTAACAGCTAGCGAAAGCTGTGTTTGTCTCCAAACTGGTGGACACTGTTCGCATCTACTTTCTCTCCAGTCTGCACGTCTGCACGACAACCAAGTTCCATTGTGATATTATTAACATTAAACTCGCTTCAAATGCCACTGCATAGTGGACTGAAGCAGAGCTAACTAGTTAGCCAGTTTCCAGCTGACTTCACCATACTTTTAGGCAACTGTAAATACTATCAGCAGTTGCTGGGTCCGGTATGGTTGTGACTGACCCTTTTACGAGGGTAAAAGTCAGCTTTGTCCTGACCCTCATTACTGAAGCAGTCCGAGGTGAAGTGGTTAGCACACACATACAAGCTGACACGAACCGCAGCCGGCACGTTGTCGTTAAAAATGAAACACAACCACTGTCTCTTCTGTTGTTCTGTAGCTGGGACAGAATATAGGCACTTATGTTGATTTTTACAACCAACAATGGAGCTATTTGCGTGTCTAACTCCTATTACTGCGCAGAGGAGGCCTGCCCCTGAAAATGACTCCTTTCGTTACAGATGGAGATGAATCTGAACAGCCTGTAGGAGCGTCATTTTACCAGTGGGTGGGCTGCAGAGACCATGCAGGACTTGTTTGCTTTTATCAACCTGGGAGTTGGTAGGCTCAGGGAGGACCAGCTTATACATCTAGAGACCAGAGAAAACGTGTTTCATAATATGGGACATTTAAAACAATTCAAACCTAGAAATATTTGGATATCTGCTCCAAACTGAGCTGAAATTTGGATTAAAAGTTGTGAAATACACTATGTTTATGTTGATCAAGTTCCAGATTAGCATTCAGGTTTCCTAGTTACTGCTAGTAACTGCTGCTAACTGTAGCTGCTACCTAGCCAGTTACCTTGGATAGCCGTGCATCTAGTGGTTCAGAGTGGGAGCTCGGTGCAACAGAGGAGGGCTGGTGTTTACACTCTAGGCACAGGAACTTTGGACCGGGGTGGGCCAGTGCTAGCTGGGTAGCATGCAAACTTCTGTAGAACTATCTGCAACACAGTAGAAGCGCAATACATGTACGTCATCATAATGTAAATGCTGTTAATTCTTTACATTCTGTTGATAATTAGAATTTATTGTTAGATTCTTTTCAAACAAAATTCTTACATATTGTCCTGTTATTGATATATTTTTTGATTCAGATTTTTGGTAGTAAAATTCAAAATGTCTCAACAAAGTCTTAAAACAATGCACCATACATACCATTCTTCAATTTGGATGCTTGGTGAGGTTTATCTGTCTTGCAGTGTACATAAAAGCCACATTTGTACAGCTGCACTGACGCTCTGCTCCTAGTTGCTGAGTAGAATAAAGAACATTCAGACTGACTGAAAAAAAAAAAAAAAAAAATGAAATGCCCCCGATCCTCCACACGTCCACACTGCTGTCTTCTCAGCAGTGCTTCAGGGTGGCAAGCCACGGGAAGAATAACTACTGGAACTATTTTGTCCGACGTTCAATAAAACTAACCAGCCAATAAAGCATACTGAGGCAATGAGGCGGTAAACTAACTCGTGTTATGGGCTTTGGTGACTTGATCATGATAGACAGACGAGCTGATTGATGAATGTGCAAGGACTCAGCGCCAGAAAGCATTCATTCTATTTGCAGTCGCAATCTGTGTGTAATTAGCATCTGATTTACTAAAGGCAGCAGCTAATTATGCAATCAGAGACAGCTACTGCCTGCTTTCCGAGCAACGAAGAGCTTAAAAGGTGCAGATCGGCACGGAATTGATGTGAAAACTGCTTCTTTTCTTCCGATTCCCCCCGAGACTTATGTGATGTGCTCACACTGTCTGCTGTCAGTGAGATTTCATTGGGGAAAATTAAATTAATTTGCAATATGCCTGCATGATCTGTACCTGCATTTGGAGTTGTAGAATCACAAAGAGACTTATTTTATCTTATCTTATCTTATCTTGTCTGTGTTTGTGTACTGTTGGCATTTTGGGCATTGCGTCTACAATCTCACTGTCTCACTTGTTTCTTTCCATCATTTGTTCCATCTCCTGAGTGGGTGAGCAGTGTCAGGAGGGGTGAAGTGAGACGTTAGCATTAACACAACACTGATATGCAGTGACAGCGGTGGAAGCAGGCAGAGGTGGGAGCCGAACTCGGAGAGAGACCCAGGACTGACTCATAGAGACAGGGGTGAGAACAAGGGACCAGACCCTTACGCAGAACTCCCACATGAAACGGCCTCCACTTCCGCGACCTCTCATCCACATCCTTTCTATTGCGGCATCTCTTTGTTTTCACTTTGTTTCTTTTTTTTGTCTTCGAGAGTCAGCACCTCGGCTGAGTGTGAAGTCTCTCAGTCCTAAGTGATACGTCTGTGTGTGAGTTTCACTGTGCTGCGAGTGTCTCAGGTGGCCTTGCAGATATTACAGCCCTGTTGCCTCTTAAGTAATCCTCAGTAATGCCGGACACTGCTGATCCGAAAAGCCATTTCCACAGCAACATCCTTTATTGCTCACACTGTGATACAGAGTTGTGACAAAAGGAAACTGAATGAATTAAAAGAATGTGCATTCCCTGCAATGGAAGGATATTAGAAGTGGAGAAACAGGACGGTAAAGGTGCAATTTGTAGAATATGGCCAGAATTTGTCAGCTGCATGCAAACCACATCATGCCTGCTAAATGAAAATATTTCTCAAGAAGCTAGCAGGCAGAGAGCCTCAGCTGGACTTAAAACTACTCAAGGAAGTGGATTTGAATTCACTGCACTGCTGGAAGGCATACCATGTACTGCATGCACAAACAACACCTGGTACAACGACAAATTCGTATTCTATGATGGGGGGAGAAAGTGCCTTTTGCCTGTCTCTGTCAAAGATCACATCATTAGAAAAGTGCCTCTACCAGAGCAATAACAGCAGAAATAAGCAATCCAACCCAACCACACATTCACATGCAACACGAAGATCAGACTGCCAAGCTGCAGATAGATGTGTCCAGCTTTACAGCCAAGTCAAAGTGACAGCAGATGCTTTGGTTAGTATTGATAATGCTATTTCTCAAAACCAAATGAATAAAATTGGTTAAAAAGTGCAATATGTAAGAACTGCTCGAATTCCATCACACAAAAAAGGTGGCAGCATATCACCAGGGTTACCGCTAGCTGCTGCTAACTGTACCTGCTGTTAGCTAGCAAGTTCAATCAGCAGTGTTATTGTTGTTTACTACCACACTTTCAAGTCAAGAGCTAGCTAGTTAGCATGCTACCTTCATTAGATATCTCTGCAACACACTACATAGATTGAAGTACATACAAGCTCTTACTCATTGCACCTTTAAATGATCTGCTCTGATTCGGATGTCAGGTTATTTCCCGCATGTGATTGGTAAGTCACACAATAAAATGTCCGTGCATGACTTGCTAACGTTTCCGTGGTGGGCCATTGTGCGAGGTTAGCAAAGTTTAATCTCCCGCAGAAAGGGAATCTATGGACAAAATGCTCAAGCCAACAGGGTACGATTTTCGCAACCCTCCTCACAATGATCAGGCACAAGGGTGTATTCACGGACGTGCATGTACACACACGGACGCACAAATGCATACACCCAGAAGATGAGGTTGAGAAATAAAGGGCCATCTTAGATCGTTTCACTATATTACTTTAGCTACGGGGCTTGAAATAAAGGATGAGATGACTCCTTTGGGATATTTTTGATGACTTTGTCCCCTACTGTTCTTAACCACACCGACATTCCGAGTCCCCTCTTTTCAGTGGTTTTATTGTCGCTTTAAAAATAGCGGATCCCCAAGAACCATGAGCAGACTGCTGCCGTGCCGCCTGCCAAAGTAGATGCATTTGCAAAAGCAAATTGTGATTGAGGAGGGACCAGACATCCCTGCATTTGATTTTTTAAATGATAATCTTAATACCTATGTCAGTGAAATATTAAATAGTTCAGTTACTGTTGGAAACTCTGAAAAATGTTGTTTTCACAGAGCTGCAGTTGATTATGATGCACCTTTCTAGCTGAGTCAGTTCCCAATGAATCAAAAAGGTCTGAACAAAGTTCCCGTGAATCATCGTGCTGGTGGTAACTCATGCTAATGTATGCAAGTTTTAGGTGGGAGGGAAAAAAGGACAAGTTGAGATTTCTTCTGAGTGATCCGAATGATAAAAGATGCTTGGAAGTTGGATTAAAACGCACACTGATGTGACTGTGCACTCCCCGCCCAGTGTACACACACAAATACAGTAATCTGTTAATCTGCATGCACGTCAATATGCCATTAGAGTCGTTTGAAATGAGAGGGAATAGGTATCATTCCTGTGAGACCGTCAGCCCCAGCAAAAGGCTTTAGGCAGATTTGTTTGGGGCTTATCCCTCTTGTTGATGGAGAGACTCTGAGACAGAAAGGAAAGAGAGATGGAGTAAATGAACAGGGGGCATGAAGGAGACTCAAAGCACGGAATGAGTTTGGATGAGATAAAATGGGCGGGCCCTTGTGAGGCCAACGTGGCAACACATCAGTGAGCCTGCAGAAGGGGCATGGATAACAAAGGAAGAAAAGACACAGGATTCATAGTTATTTAACTATTTTGGAGATTTTCTGTCCTCATCGGCTACGGCAGTAATTGTCAATAAGGCCATTGCTCTTACTCCTGCCATGACACTGCAAACAAACCCCCTTTGAGAATGTAGATAAATACTGATAGCAGCAAAACAATCCTCCAAATATCTCTATTACCTCAGTCTAGTGTAACAAGGCCATGCTCGAACCTCTGTGAGGCTGTGCTGATACACAGCAAGGCTTTGAGCTAAATGGTAATGTCAATCTTAGTTTTGCATGTTAACATTCTAACAGCTGCTAATTGGCACAAAACACAAAGAACAGCTAAGGGTGATGGGAAAGTACAGAACGGAGAATTTGACCTGATTGTGGCGTTAGATGAAAAGTCCAGGAATCAAAGTTATTGCAGTTCATCCTGTGGAGACTACGGATGCATAAACGTCAAGCCATTCAACAACCTTAAAGGTCAATCTGCTGGTGGCATTAAAGAAAAAGTTATGGGATCACCAATGGCTGCCTCGTAAAAGTGTTAGATATTTCACAGAATAATTGAAAACTCAGGAGATCATCTAAATCAACCTTCTATGTGATTTCAATGTCCGTACCAAGTTCTCTCACACAACATTTAACCCGAAAGATATTCCTACTGAACCACAGTGACTGTCCTGATGGTGCCACTTGATGGAATGTCAGGAGATTACTAAAGTGAGAAGGAATCATTCTCAGTTGTACAAAATTTCATAGCAAAAAAAACAACTTGTTGCACCAGCAGATGGCCAACACTTGTGCTGCTGAATGAGACAGAGGAGAAAACAAGGACATTTAAACTCCTATAATCCCATGGTAACTGGCTCATTTCTATCTGCTGATTTAGATCATGTGATGTGACTAAAAGTAACAGAACATGTTGTAAATAGACCGGAATGTAAGTAGATTTAGATAAAGTGCTATACCATACATTGTGTTTGTAAATAGACTTGCATATCTATTGCGCTTTTCCAGTCTACTGACCATGCAAAGCGCTTTACAGTGCTGGCCACATTCACCCATTCACACACATTCATACACTGATGGCAGAGGCTGACATGCCAGGTACCATCTGCACATCAGGAGCAATTTGGGGTTCAGCATCTTGGATACTTCCACATGCAGCTCAGCTCAGCCAGGAGGAGCTGGGATTCGAACCAGTGACCCTGAGCATGTGTGCTTTATATCATTAGTTTTGTTAGTCATAGTTATACTTTTTTGGAATGAAGAATTTGCTGTTGAACTATTATACAAATGAAAAATGGTTGCAAAACATTAGCTAATGCATCTTGTTTCCTCTGACTAGATGTTTGAGGGTATTCATATGTTGTGAAAACAGATTGAGTATCTTAATAAGATAAGTCGAGTTCAGTTACTTTGAAATGTTTTTTTTAATTCAAATAGAGAATATATTTTTTTAATGAGACCTGAATAGTTAATCATGCTATTTTTTCATGTATAATCATTATTTATTCTTTTTTTTCTTGGGTTTGATGGTGTTGGTGTAACAGTTTACGTACTCAAGATGTCCTGATATGGACAATAATAAGTGAAGCTGAAGGAAAGCAATCAGTGCCTTTCTCTTTCTTTTGTGTTCTATTCAATCCATTCTGCTGTAGTCCAGTCTAATCAAGTCTGTTGATGTGACGCTCCAACGCTGGGAGGAAACATCGCTGAGTGTAAAACAGTGCGGTTGGTGTGAAACAGTGGATGACGCGTGAGGAGCTTTGGGACAAGAATCAGAGAGCCAGAGACAGGCTGGAACAGCCGTCCTGCTGCCCAGCAGGCCTCGGCCTCATTAGAATCAGCCGCAGTTTGGTTCTGAGTGCGCGTGTGTGTGTATGTGTGTGAGAGTGTGAGTGTTTGCTTGCACTAGCTGGGAGGCCCAGTGGGTAGGAGCAGATGCTCCATCCTCACACTCAAACTCCCCCAGTAGAGTGTGTTATCTCTGTCTGAGTAAGGATTTTTGCTTGCCTCGTCTCTTTCTCTGTTTCACTCTCACTTGGCCTTTCAACCTCTGATACTGATATATATACAGTATATACAGTTGGCCACGTCAAACTCATTGTACAACTTCCACTTTAGCTGCAGCCTCTCCTGTTATTCTTTCCTTCTGCAGCACTGAAATCATACTTGCATCATGAACAGTTATGGTTGTAGTGCCATCTCACTGTTTGAAAAAGGGTCTACAGATGTCTAATCTTACCATACCATATGTACCATACGAAAGCTGAATAGACAAATTGAGTTCATTTACTGCTGTTTTCTAGTCATCTTACACTTTTATTATTTGACTAATAATCCTTGGCATGCCATGCTGTGCAGCACTCATCTGCATTTCCCTTTGGATTCTCACAGCAGAGGGTTATGCGCTGACCCGTGCTAATACGGCCGTGCTCCCAAGCAGAGCCAGACTGTGATGCTCCCTGCCCTCGACGCACGGCGCTGACATCACAGTGACCCGATTGGCTCCACGTGTGTGGTCATGCGGTTGACAAGAGACAAGGTGCCTATTTTTAAAAGTTCAACATTCAGTCATCGTGAAGCTTCTGTGTAGCGCTGGAATTGTTTGGACGCTTCACTTCTGTTTGTTCTTTCCCTCAGAGAAAGACCTTCGCAATTGTCTTGATCTGCTGTCTTGTGCTTCTGCTGTGATTTCAGCATTGTATAATGTTGATGCGAAGATTACCATCCGCAGTGTTTAGCCAGGCTGGTGGTGTGACTCCTGGGATGTCAGTGTCAGTCTTCTGGTCCATCACTCATGTGCAGACTGAAATAACTCAACTCAACTATCTGATGGATTGGCATGAAATCTAGAAGACATCCAAACATCTAATGGATATAGAAACGTGATCGCTGCAACATGATGCGTGATGTCATCAGTGTTGGAGAAGAAAGCGGGAGTTTTAGATTAAGTGCAGCGGACTTTGAGACCATCAAGGCCCATGGTGTCTGGCGACCATCCAACCTGACCGGCTGCACTGCTCCAGGGAAGAAGAGAGTTGGAATAAGAGCCATGCTGACCCAGCTTGGTTTAAGGCTCTGCTCCTGGCTAACGTCTGGTCGCAGGAAATGGAAATGTACAAAATGGGACTGAGGCTTGCCATACAACATGACATCAAAGGCCGCTGTGCCGATGGAGAAACTGTCTCCACCGCAACATCTCAGATCAAGCTGTTTCACTCAATGGGCAGAGTGCCTGGCTGCCTGGCTGAAGTGACAGAGCGCAGGACTACAGCTGTAGGAGGGGAGGTGGACTCTGTGTTTACAACTTTGAAGCTTGGTGCTCACACACAGTCAAAGTTGATGGGTAGTGTTTCACAGATGTCGAAATGTCATCATGGCGATGCCAACCACATTATCATCACCACCTTGTTACTGTCATTTACGTTCATCCTGATGCATATTAAAAAGGTGCACTATTTGTATATTAGTATATAAAAATAACTGTATACATGTTTTGTTTGTAGAATTTAATGTCATTATGCCACCATGTTTTATATCATTTCAAATAAATTACCTTGTTTCTTGTATAAATTGGCGCAAAATCTTGTCAAGGTATACATGGTTCCTAGATGATGTGTCCTACCTACTTCGATGAAATTCCATGTCAGCCATGGTTATCTTTAACTTAACTGTTCTTTATGTTGCAACTATATGTTTCTTTTGTTGATTTTGTTTTATGTTGTTACAACGCTGCGCTTATGCTGTGGTTTAATTTTTGCACAAAAAACACTTCATTAGCATTAGGAAATAACCATGTTTTGGCTTAAAATACCTGTTGTGCACTGAGAAGTACATTTTGTAAAAACTTCAAACTTTTTGCTGCCCATGGTGACACCAATCCCCCTGCATTCACTGTCATATGAAAACTTGACCGGTGTGTCTCTGCATCATGGGGCTTTCATCACAGTGGCTCTCAGTGTGGTACCAAGCTGTTAGGCAGCCGTCTTGACAGCCACAACGCCGCAAGTGAGACGTGTTTGAAAATAAAGTTTGTTGGACAACATGGTTTCGAGGGTAGAAACTTCTGTTTATTCCTGCGGGTGGTGGACGACTGACATTAAGCTCAGAGTGACATGATGTTGGTACTCATAACTCTCAGATATGCTTGATGAAGCAACAATGATGAAAAGGGAGCTTTGACTCGATGTAACCAAGGGAAGGATTACGAAGTTGTTGGAAGGTGATCATCATATAGTTTTCACAAATATCGGAAAGTTATTTCTAATAGAAAGGAATGCTACTGCTTAACTCCCATATAATTCCAGTTTTTTTCAGGTTCAAACTTTTTTTTTGGTCCTCCTAGATAAATGTTTCATGTTTCAATGTTCAATAACACATAATTTCCCTCATGCTGTCTATTGCAGCAGAACCTCTGTTCACCCTCTGTTCAAATGCTTCCATTTTAATGTCTGTCTCTTGCCCACTCTGAAAAGTCTGCTCTGACTGGTCAGCCTTCAGGTTGCCGGGACAGGGACAACCCACTGTTTTTCTGCATCGCTTCTGCAGCTGTTTTTGCAATTTAAGCTGTACTGGGGTGCGGCTGAGAGTGGTGATGGTATAGTTGTGACATCACAACATTACAGAAGTTGGCTTGTTTGAAGGTATAGTTGCACTGTGCATTTCTCTGTGGACTGAGTGATTGTATAACTAGACCTCCTTTATAATAAAAAAAGGAAGGAAATCATCATTTCTACAATTTCAAATCTTTGAAGAACAGACTTATCCTTTAAGAGACATTATATTCAGCAATAATAATAATAATAATAATAATAATAATAATAATATAATAATATTGACATATTTTATCTTCTTCTTAAGCTTCTTTTAGTAGAGAATCTAAAAATAGGAGCATCATATATGTTTACATAATAATAGGAGCATTTGAAATCTGATGACGCATTCAGGCAAGCTTTCATCGTATAAATGCGGCGCGAACATGTAGTATGTGCGCATGCATGCACACACTGTCCATAAGCTGCCTCAGATCCCCCATTATGTCTGCTGCCTCGTCCTTGTCTCTGCCAGCCTCGCTGCCTTCTCTTATCTCCAACACGGAGCTTTATCATTTTGTCTGAGCAGCAGTGTCAACAGCCCAGGCTAAATGGCCTTTTCCAGGACCCATTTGGCTCCACATCGATTAAAGACCCTGCCACCCTGATGGGCGATAGCGGCAGGAGGAGAGGATGTCAGCGAGAAGGCCCATTGATAGAGTGACTCGGCCTGGTAAGAAATATAAACCCGGTTGGGTAACACTAGTAAATTTCGAATGGAGGCTGTTTACTGACCTGTCAGAGAGCAGTATTGATTTCTCCTTGTGTCCAGGCTAAAGAGGTAAACAAGCGAATAGGGCTAACTCGTGCCGTGCCCACGAGTCCTTGTGAATCAATGTGCGCAGGCAAAGTACATTGTTCCTTCACCTGGAAATAAATAACTGAGCTGTAACCTGTGCGAATGACAGTTTTATTTGCAATGACAACTGTTTTATTGGGACATCTGTCCCACCATCTTCAGCAGCCTACAACCGAACATGCATCAAAAGAAGATGAAGATGTACTCATGTTTGATGAGCACCGGCGAGGAACCAATCTGAACTGACAGCAGTGGAAACCATGACGTGACCTTCAGAGGTTAAACACCAAGGTCACATCATGTCAGCATGGCAGCATACTGATGTACTTTAGTAAATGACTGAGCAGAGCATTATGGGCTTTAAATTATAAATCAGCCTTGAAAGGTGCGACCAAGCATTTTTTTAAAATCATTTTTCAGAGCGTCATCTTTCTATGTCTGGAGGCAGAAGGGAGACATGACAAGAAACAAAAGCGATCCAGCATAGACTGTTCATGACCGGATTCTAGTCTTTTAAACTCATAGCTCAACATTTGGTAAATACACATACATTTGTGTGTGTGTGTGTGTGTTTTTTTTCTTTTTCTTTTCTTTTTTTTTTTTACCAATAACAATCTAATATCTGTGGATTAGGTATGGAGACAGCAACAAGAAGGTGATTAGCTAAGACTGAAAACAGCTGGCTTGATCCATCTTAAGTCCAAAATCAGACCTGCCAGGATGTTGAAATTCAACTAATGAACATGTCTTTCTTGAGAGATGTGAATATCTTTGTTTTTCTTGTATTTAACCATAAGTTAAACAATTCATTTCAGAAAACTTGGACAAAATGGTGTGCCTCTATGCTTTGCTTAGCACAGACTGATTATCACCACAACGATGTTGTCATAGCTCTTTGACTTTGGGGACAAAGGGTAGGGAAAATCACATATGGGAGAGGTTATTGCCCCTGTTGAAAGTATTTTAGTTACTTACCAAACTATTTTAGTAAACTTACCCAAGCTGCAACAGAAACACTGAGAAGAAAGGGAAACTGTGGACAGTGTAATAATATGTTCCAAACAGGATGTAAACCCATTCACCTGTGAGAGAGTACAACACTTGACTTACGCTTAAATATGTTTTTTGCAACACCCACTCACATCTAAACGACAAAACAGGTCAACTGTTAATACAACATGCATATATCTCTGTTCCCAAAGCAATGTGAGCCCTGTGGCATAACAGCAACACATGTGCTAGGCCTTCATCATATTGTCACAGTTTGGTTAGGTTTAGGGAAACATTGTCGTTTGGCTTGTAAACAGTATGTTACGTCTGTAAGTTCCATTACATACCTACTTACATCACATCGTGTATATGACATTACTTCACTACGTTAATAAGTTGAATTAACTCATCGTTGACTTCTGGTTTCACACAAACACCAGTAGTGTTCTCCTGGACTAAAGTCCAGTGGTTGTTTACCCCAACCATTCATCTATGATCTCCCCCCTGTTCAGGCTTCTCACTCTTTATACTATGTTACATGCCAAGTTTACCCCTGTCCAGGAGGTACTGGACCGGCTCTTTGGTATAAAGGGCTGGGTCCCTGAACCTACATGGCGTTACTTTAAAAAGGGATTTGGATAGGGACTGTTAAGCTGGTAGCTTGTGGGAGACATGAGCGAGGAGACTAACCTGGCCTCTCACTGCCTACGTCAGAAAGTTTACCCTGTCTCCTCTGGATTGGCACTGGCTAACAACAGCTCGCTTCTAAATGATCTGTGCACTTGATAGGGTGCTAGGTTGAATTTAAGGGGCTTTTGGTAAACCCTAAGGGCTGCCACCAAATGGAAACAAGATGCTTCATTTGTGTTGACCTGTGTGGTAATTATTCAGATGAGGACATTCTTGTTTTTTTGTTGCTTTTTGTCAAAATGATGGTCCTGGAGGAACGTTAATGTTTCAGGAACAACACCATCAAGGTGATATCAGGTATACCGTCTAACTAGATATCTGGGCTCATCGTTTTTCTGCTCCAGCTTCGTACTTTAATGTACATGTCTTCTCATCTAACTCACTGACAGGAAGCACATATCTGGCAGTTTAAAAAAATGTTAATAATTCCTGTAAAATGGATACCTGTGTTGATTAAAAGTCCTAGCTGTCGGAAATCCCCATCCCCATCTCTCAGGCTTTGGGACTGTAGGACAGGGTGGCCGCTGTGCCAGAGCGCCAGTTTTTGATGAATTGGGAGGAGTTTTTTTTTTTTTAATTACAGATAGGACCTTTAAAATACTGACAGCGCAGTGTTGTCATCACTCAGTGGCTCCTTGCAGTTGACGCAACATACAGTTTACTCCTGTGGATTTTTCAAAGGACACTGGACTCAAAACTCTGTCATACAGTCATTCCCCCTATTTTTTCTGCAGTAAAATGTGCCAGACTGTAAAGTACCAGACCCTGAACAGCAGTTTGGTATACAGATGTAGAAAACACAGTGGAGTAAAAGATTGATGATTACCTTGGCTCCCATATGACTGTAATGTTTGAATATACAGTTTAAGCCAAAAATATGTAGAGTGCATCTCCTTCAGGATGATGTCTGCCTGTTTCTGCTTTGAGAGCCAAGTCTGGAGGGTCTGCAGAAACAGGCCAAGCTGCTCTTAAAATGGCCACCGTGGTGGGAGATTTATCACACCACCTGCACACCAGTAAAAAGAGATCATTTGCTCCCCTTCCTCCATACATAAACTGCTGTCTTATTCCGGGGGGCATAACATTTATCGTGGCACACTTTCTGCCTCTTGATCCTACCCTCGTTACCCAGACATGGTGTTGTGTGGTAACAAGGAAATGCATCGCTCAGTTTTATGCCTTTGTACAGATGTCGGACCGGAGCCACGGCGATGGTTAATCGTATACTGCCAGTTACAGTTGGCATTTCATCTGCACAAATGTGCCCAGGACAGGCATGAACCGCCTCGGGGGCAAAACCATAGGTGAGGTAAATCAGAAAAAAAAAAAAAAAAGAAAAAGCTTGGAGGCTCCAAAACACCGAACGGATCAAGCTCTGTTTCTGAAACAAACAGCAGCAGACAGGCTGTCATAAAAGAATACACAGCATATCACAATACCAATCCCGCAGGTCCAGAGAACCAGCTGTCTGCTCAGATTTGTCCATATGACCCCTTTAGTGTCTATGACACAAGGGTGGACTTTTGTAAATGAGGCCCTCACCGCGATGTTTTGTAGTAATACTGATATTCAGCAAAGCCTGTGTTGGAGCATGTCAGCCTTGGTTTAACTCACACAGTATCCTGGAGGACGTTGCTCAAGGATGTAACAATCGCTGTACCGCTGCAGCGCGGAGAAAGAGAGCTCTCCAGCTGCAGCCGCACTAGCTGCTGATAGTCCTTTAAATAGAAGTACTTGTAGGGTTGCTTTAGACAAAAGTGGGCCTTGACATGCTGTTGAGTGTGACGATGCAAACACACAAGCACACACACACACGCACACACACCCTCAAATCAATAGCCTGATTGAATTTGGTTCTCCCCTTCTTGCTCCCCAGGGGTCCTGTTGATTGGGCTTGGCAAACGCAATGTGTTGTGTGTGTGTGTGTGTGTGTGTGTGTGTGTGTGTGTGTGTGTGTGTGTGTGTGTGTGTGTGTGTGTGTGTAGCAGAGAATGTGAGGATGTGTGTTTCTCTCATTGTGCACACAGTAAAGTAGCGATTCTGATCTACATTCTGAGAACCTCTCCAGACCCCAGAGTGAAATCAAGGCAAATGTTCTCCAGCCATGTTGACGAATTGCTTCCCATAAGGTCCTAAATGTGTCGCTCGGCCTCCTCTGGAAGTCAGTGACAGGCAGCAGAGGAAGTTGCCCACAGCTGATGTAACCAATTAATCCGATATCTCGGTGCGATCCAGACTGACTATGAGTCAATGGATCATCATTAGGCTGCGCCTCAACTCTGTCCACTCCAAATCAATCAGATGGAGGAGGGTTTGGAAATCATCTTGAAACCACCAAATGGAGATCAACAGGCAACTTTCTGATTTTATCTCCAGAAATATGGAATGATCGGCCTGTTTTCAGTTCAAGAGGAAAGAAGAAGAATTACTTCATGCATTGGCAGTTGAGCCAAGAGAACAGTTTGAGGAAGAATCAATTAGGTTTACGTGACAAGCTGTGACAAACTTAAAACACTGTGCGGGCTTGCTGTCCAGTCCACAGTGATGTGTCAAATTTGGTACCTGGAAACCTCTGGCATTAATAGCCTCTGACTGCCATTTTCTTGCCAGTCTCTTTGCCTGTGTAACAGCGTTCACCACCTCGAGACGGATCACAATGAGCAAATGAGTGAAAAAAGGAGAGGGATTGTGTCCTCCTCCTCCCCTTCACTATGACTCTGCACTTTTCTCCTTATTAGTGTGGGCGGACCTGCCAGCATCCTGTTGGGGACAGCCGCCACCACTGCCGCCGCCGCAGCAAAGGAAGCAGCAGCAGCAGCAGCAGCAGCAGCAGCAGCAGCAGCAGCAGCCCAAACCTGTGGCCAGCATCTCTAATGAAGGGTCTAGGGAGATAATTGATGGCAATTTTGAATTTGCTAGCCATTATGCAGGCCTTGAACACTTTGGCTTAATGAGAATTAAAGATTCAAAAGCAATGCATTTTATATCAATCAGGCAAACAACCCGTGGGAGAGGAAGACGGGGGGTTAGAGGGGAGTGGAACAGAGGGAAGGAAACAAGAGAGAGGGTCTGAAATCAGCAGGCAGGAAGGATCAGATGATCAGCTGAAAGTGATGTTTATGGATCGTCTGTGTCTTTTTCAATAATATTATGAAATTCTGTAAAAAATATATACATGATATGACATGGCAAGTTTTTCCTCACTCAAATCGAAGGTCTGAGGACAGAGGATGTCGTTCACTGTGCAGATTTTAATGCAAAAATAAGCCTGCAGATGACCTGTAACTGCCCCTATTAGACGGAAAACACAAAAGGTCCACATCGTATTGCTGTACAGTAGTTCAAATTCGAAGACGATATCACTGCAAAGGGAATTTAACATTATATCAAGATATATCCTGGCGCTTGGCAAAAAAAACAAAAAAAAAACAAAAAAAACAAAAAAAAAACATTTTATGACCTTAAAGGGATATTCCGGTGTAAATTTAATCCATTGTCTAACACACCGTGAAACTGTGTTAGACTCACTCTCGAGAGATCAAGTTAGCAGACTGCTAATTTACAGAGTTTTTTCAACCTCAGAAACGACCGCATGACAACAATATGCTGCAGTAAACAGATCCAAATATAAACTGCCACCAAAAAGGCAAAATTAATGCACAGAACAGTACCAAACTTCAGCAACAGTACAAATAAGGTCTCAGTACACAGTCTGGGGCATTAAAACTTCGCTACCTTAGCTGGATTTCTATTGAAAAGCTGACTAAATTTACCACTCTTCTGCAGCAGCCTCCTGTTGACGGGAAGTCCTGACGACTCGATTATAGGGTGCAGTAGAGTTCCGCGGCTCATGGTTGAAAATGTATGATTATTACTCCATGGAAAATCAATCAAAGTTCATATGTGTCAGAAGAATCTAGCTTTATAATGACGTATGGAACCACTATCACTCATTTCAACATGAAATTTGACGTTCTATTTGTTGACCGAACTGCACTGTGGCCGCACATGTGGGTGGTCTCCCTTTTCATCAGGCCTCCTGTATGAAATAGACAATGTCCTGCTGACAGCCCTCAGGCATACTGGGAATGTCAACTCAAACTGTCACTATGGGAAGTCAAGGCTGGTGTGGAGAAAGCACAGGGGAGAGAGGAGGAGGAGGAGGAAGATGAGACAGGGAGGATGCCACAACAATCAGCACCCTGCAGTCAGAGGCGTGTGGCCCCCGCTCTGTGGGGGGGTGGTGATGACATCAGAGAAGCAGCAGGAACAGCCTCTGTCTCTCACCATGCAGAGACAGGGTGGCTGCACCCACAAGTGAGGGCAGAGTTGGCCTCCTGTGCAGCGAGACACACACACACACACACACGCGCGCGCACACACACACTCACACACACACACACACACACACACACACACAAACATAAATGTACACACAAAACTTTATTCTTTAAAATAGCCAAATAAATGCAAAATGCTTAACCTGGAACCATCATGGACACAAAGATTAGAATTGGCATAGTTGCCTATTTACACATCAAGCAAACACTGAGCAACATTAGCATTCATGTGGAGTCGTGCCTCTGGCTGGTAATTGTTAGTCCTAAAGCAACTCTCCTGTTAGCTCTGTTTTGGCACCATCTCCTGAGGGAAGTATCTGGCTCTTCGGCTAACAAATGCTATCCTATGTTTGCTAACTTTGGCATTTGGTGTTGAACTGGAGGCTGTAGGAAAAGAGCTGTAGATTTTAATGCAAAAAAGTATGTTTGCCACTGAGCAACTCTTATCACATTACTCATAGTATTTTGACCCATTTTAAGATAAAAAATACTATTTTTAAGATAAAAATGGGTATAGAGGAACAGCAGTATGGAGGCGATTAACAGTGGCTCTTTTTTATAGTGAATTGAGGATTTATCATTTTTATTATTATTACCATTTTGTCATTTTACAATGTGTTAACAAGGCTATTAAACGCATCCGAGTTCAGTAAAAGAGAAAAACATCAGGAGGTGCGCGCTTGTACCTTTTGGTTTAATAAAGAAAATGCAAATGATATTGATTCATTTCTTGAGATTGTGAGTTGTGTGAGTTTATGTCATTCATAAATTACTCTACACCTTACAGCCTACGTTCAGTTGGGGCTAGCTGTGGACCTTCCATAAATACCTCTCCAATAAAGCACATAGACAGCGGCAACATAATAATTTTTTCTCCTCTCTATTGATAAAGTTTGTTCACTTTTTAATGCTTTAAAATATCTAATAAAATTCTGACCATATCTTATAAGTCGCAGCTTTAATCTGCAGAACCTTGTTATTAAACTTGTAGAGATATTGATCTTTTCCCACAGAGACAAAAGCTTGTGAATCTAAAAGACAGTGAGTGTAATTGTGCAAGCCCATAGTGAAAAAAAAAGATATTTCATGATTTCATGATATTTAGTTGGTATTTCCGTCACTAAACTTTTGGCTTCTGTGATGTTCTGTGCAGCCTTTTTTCGGGGCGGATAAGCCGGGCTCTTCTGTACCCATGAAAAGCATTTCTAACCAAGTTCCTGCGCTCAAAGAAGCCTAAATTACTCTTGTGCCCTGCCTAAGCCCACTTTGATAGATAATTCCCTTTACGTAATCATCTTAACGTGATTAATAGACTGTGAGAGCCGTCTAAGAGGTGACTTTTGTTAACCTTTTATGGGTATTTCCCACTGGAGGAGCTATAAGAGGCTTGGCTATTGTCTGTTTCACCATCAGGGCAAACACAGTCTGCCAGAGTTGATATACTTCTATGACGTCTTGCCTCTCTCGCAGGGAGGGGGAAATGAAGCCTATAAACTCAAACATATTTCCCAGTAAGCACATGAAGAGAGCACAGACAGCTTATTGTCCTCAAGAGGAACACACTTCCTCTTGAGGAGTTTTGCCACCGACAGGTTCGGCAATATGTACGCAAGTGTATTCCAAACACATATAACACAATCTCTTCCTGCTAAAAGAGCATTTCGCATAACACGAGCACAGCTGATGCACGCGCAAACACTGGGAGGGTGGAGAGTGGAAACACACACAAACACAGATTAAACATCAATTCAAACACGGGCAGGTACACAAGAAGGCACGTGCACGAGCTTTGCTGCATGTGCGCATGAACACACACTCAGGGGGCGGGCTGGGACAGCGGCATGTATCCAGTAACAGTGCAGGTCTGGATAGTAACTACTGCAGAGGCTATTTGACACCTCCTCTATGGATACTCAGACGCAGTGCTCTGGCTGCATACTGAAACACTAGCTCAGGCTGCCTGGAATACATGCCTTATAACATGTTACCATTTGTTCTGAATGCTTTACCATCAAACTACACCGACAGCGTTATTCATATCTTTTTCACATCAAAATTCACCATCCTGGGATACAAAACAGTACTGTTTCTCTTACAACTGTTGGAACACGGTGTTTACAGCTCGTCATTCAACGTCTGGCTAGATATAAGCTCTGCTATCAGATGAGCTTATGGTATTATAGGCTAGAGCTTGGCATTATGGCATTTATACTCTATTATTCCATTCTGCATCCGACGTTCATTCCACATTATGTCATGAGCACATTTTCACTCTGAATCTCAACCTTCCCATGAGGCTCAGGTGTCTGTGGAAAATCCGACAGTCAGTTTTGTCAGAAAGAGTTCACAGGATGACCAGAGGGCGTGTTTTTGTGTTGTATGACTGCACAAGATGTACTGGGGTCGACACTAAAAAAGTAAGAGATAGCACCTGCCTCAAAAAGAGGTTCCTCTTCAAGACATAATCATATTTCACTTGTGACCTGCTTTATTTTGTTTGACAATCCTCTTCAAGGGCCTGTCCATAATTTCTGCTAATGAGGTCCCTAAATCAAAACAATTAAAACAGAAGATGCAGGTTGATGAGGTCGGGAAGTAGCATGAAATCACTGCCGTTGTCTTTGTTGTAAATTAACCACCCTTGCTGGTAGCGCTGTATCTTTTTTGAAAAAAAAAAAAAGTATTTTTTTGGCCTTTATGGCTTCATGGATAGCACAGCTGAAGAAGGTGGCAGGAAATAGGGTGAGAGAGAGGGGCAGTGAATGGTCCCCAGGCCTGGATTCAAACCTGGGTCTGCTGCTGCTCCAGCCTCTGTACATAGAACATCTGCTCTACCAACTGAGCTAAATGGCGCCCCAGGTAACACTTTATCTTAACATCCTTGTAATAAATGCTAATAGGTACTAAGATCCTTATGAGATGCTTGTTATTATTATGATCGATGTTAATAATAGCATCATAAACACATTTGTTGTAAGATTATAAGACATGGGCTCTGCTTATTACCAAGTGAACAAATGGGCACCTCCACTTTTCAGCATTTGTATCAGATTCAGCTCTGACAAGATGCATTTTACTCTGCATCAGCTTCAAACAGCAGCAGCCATAATGATCCTATGGTATTAAAAACCTTGAAAAGTTACTTGTAATAAAAAACAGTAAAAACAATAATTATTGTAATAACAGTAAACATGTTTCTCATAAGTGCACATAACTTTCTTATTAGCTAACAAATATGTTTATTATGTCTTTGTTATGCAATTATTAACACTTATGGTCATGTTAATGTTAATACGTATCTTATAAGGATGTATAAGGACCTTATTACAAAGACTAATACATATGGTTATTCACAGATTAAATGATTCTATCAAAGCTTTATTCAAACACCTTCGGTCATGCATGCTGACTTCCTTCCTCAGCCTCTGAGTATCATTTGGTGATTCCCCCTGTCTACAATACCCAGAAAGCAACACCAGCGTTGAGAGTTCAGTCGGAGGTTCAGGTATGCTTTGCTAGCGGCTAATGTAGCCTAAAGCCAGAGGCCTCGAGCAGAGATGAGGACGTCTGGAAAGTTCACGCTGTTCCAACTCCACAAACACAGATGTGTCTTTTCATTTTCTAGTCACAGACAGGAAGTAATACTCACCAGGAGTTGAGTTATCCTCTTTGTGTGACTGTCTTAAACTGAATTCCATTCACATCAATCATGTTGGTGTAACATCAAAAGAACATTTGAAAACCTAAATAAAATCTATGTGTATGGCTACAGGAAGTACTGGTAAGTAATGTCTTCCTTATTGTGTCATCCGTGTGAAATGACCCTGCATAAACAAATGTTACTATGGCTATTTCCACAGAGGGTCTTTTATAGTAATCAATGCATCCCCTAACATGGAACTGTAATAGATTACATTTTCATTTTCAAGGCCCTGCCATAGTTTTACAGCACAAAAGTCGGCCAAAATATCTTCCAGTCAGCATTTGGTGGCACCTTCAAAACATCACAATCAGTAAGACGTATCCTTTAGAAACACTGTAGGTAAAGGAATCCTGTTTTGCAGACATCACATCATGTCAAACACAAAAAGATTTCAAAGCCTGTTCTTCCACAGCAGCAGAGGGAAGGTCAGCACACAAGGTTAAACATTCTGTTTACATATTGTAGTGACCTCACACACTGAGCCGGCCCTCTGAAAAGTGCAGAAAATTGCTGCACTGACAGCAAACATCAATAAAACAGCAACGTGGAGAATAGATGTGAAACCACTGAGCTCATTGCCTGCTTGCCTGCCTGTGTGTGTGTGTGTGTGTGTGTGTGTGTGTGTGTGTGTGTCCGTGTATGTTTTGACAGGCTTACCCTGTGAAATATTAGAAGGCCTTCACGAGACAAACGGCAAACAGACAGAGCTGTTGTTGTCACGAACTCACATCTCTGCGTGATCACAAATGCACTCAAGGATAATTTGGAAGCAAGCCTTCACTACCATTATGGTGACATGTTGATATTAATATCCCACCCACCAAAACACACGCGTAAAGACAAGACATACTGAAACAGCACTGCTGTCCACATGTTCACACCCACATGCACCACACAGAGTAGCATCCTGACGCAGCCCTGCTAATCTGACTGGTCATCCTGCAGGGTCAGGGCTGACACACGTCTCCAGCATTCTGACAGTGATTTCCCCCTTGTGCTGTTACGCAGCTGCCGCCTCGCTGAGCCCCCACCCCTCCTCCACACTCAAACACCACGCAGTCAGACTGACAGGTCACCAGACAGACTGTCTGACACAGCCCAGCCTACTTCTACACCTGCCTCTACAGTTTATCCATCCCTCCCTCTTGGCCTGTCTGTCTGCTTGGCTTCCTCGCGTGTTTGGATAGCTGCCTCGCTCACTATACAACCCCTAATTGTCTGGCATGCTGGCTCACCTCTCTGGCTTGCTAAGAGTAGTTAGAGCAGCAATCTGTTGGCTAAACTTCACTCTGGCTGGCTTAACAACTGTTCTCTTGCCGAATGTCTAACCCCCTACCTGCCTAACCAACTCCCCACCCAGCTCAAAGGATCAGCGCCTCGCTCCGCACCTGCTAAGCCTCCCCCCTGCTCGGGGACCTGGGGAATGCACAACACTGAAACCCTTTAATAAGAATATTCAGACAGGCACCTGCAGGGGTGGCTACTGAGAGCCACCACTGGGCCTCTGGGATGAGGGGATTACTGGCTGTTCAGATTCTCTCCTGCTTTGTCTCTAGATGTGTCTCCCATGCACACACAGAGATCCTTAAATTCTTGAATAAAAGAGTGGTATGCAAACAAGGGATAATACATCATATCTAGCAAGGCCGAGTGAGTATTCTGTAAAGATAATTTTGAGTGGCAGAATCATCCAAGGAAAATGTGTAAATATCTGTATTTTGCCGTGAAATTCATGTCTAGCTCTGAGCGACATAACTATTAGATCTACATTATACTCGCCATCCCTATGTGACAAAAAACATGAACTTTGCGCACTATTTACGATGACATCATAATATAGACTGACACGAGGTTGGCTGGACTTAAGAACAAAAATGTTCTTCTGTTCTAGTTTTTTTTTTCTTTCAATACTAATCATTACAGCAACCTCCGACCAGGTTCAAACGAATAGCGTTTGTTTAGTCCTTCCCACTTCCGCTTCAAGCCCCACCCATTCCTAATACACCAAGATACAGATCATTTAGTTTACTGAATAGATGCAAATGCATATTTGCCCATCTTTAATATCTAGTGCATTTTAAAAGTTATTTGGTCATTGCAAAACTGGGCGAGAACTGCTGAATCCCAGATTTTATCAATGCTTCTCTAGACACAAAGGTTCAAGGGATGGCAATGCAGACCAGTCACCAGAATAAAGTGTTGGGAGTAAGTTTTTTTTCAATATCCTTTTTTAAGAAATCGTTTGTGTGTCTGTAAAAGCATCACACCACTGGATATCTTTCAGGAGAACTTGGGACGTGTTTGTTGCCCAAAATGCTGGCGTTTTTAATGAGACACCGGGATGTCTCCAACCTTTCATGCCAATGTTTGGTGTTTTCAAAACACCATCAGCACAGTGTTATCGCAAGAAAATATGTATACGATATATATACGATTTGACACAAAGAAATGTAAAGCTGTAACATAAAGAGATGTCAACTTTCATCATAACCATCTTTTCTGGTATCTGGGTTGAGCCATGGGGTGTCCTGGTCCTCAACTTTGATTATAGACCGAAAAATCCCTGCAAATACTGGATGGGTAGGAGGGTCAGTTTCCACTGTACTCAGGGAAACAAACATCCTGCCAAGCACTGTAAATTGTGAGCTGCTCAATACAAACAGTAACAGTTTAATGCAAACTTTACACCCTTGCTCAGCAATAACACCAGCCCTCAGGTAGTTAGTCACTATCCAGGATGAGAAATCAATAGCAGACTGCAGTCTCGTTTCACTTGGCTGCGAGGGGGAACATTCAGGTCTGCTTCGACGAACGCTGTTCACTGACACAGCTCACAGCTTGTTAATGAGCCACTGCTTAAAATAGGAGGTACTTTGTCTTTTTGTTTTGGACTCTTTCCAACTCATTAGGGGCAGAATCTTGGTGTTTCCAGAAAAACATACCAATCTGTATGTGTTTTTTGTTTGCTTCCGTTTCGCTGGAAAATAGTCATTTTGTGCTTTTACGTCAGCGTGGCGCCTCCATCCAACCTGAGTCACCCCTGTGCCTTTACCTTTGCTTTTCCCCTCTACTCATCACTATGTTTCTACACCCACGGGACAATATTGATGGCCAATAGGCAATGACACTAAACACACACAAAGTCACACATACACACAGACCTCCGAACGCTTGGAAGGTGAACAAATATTCTTTGCACCGCGGGGAATTCTATTTAGTTTCATGAAAGCAAAATGAAACCACACACACAGGTGATGAGACAATATTGCCATGACTTGGGGGAGCTGTGTTTAATAACTTATGGAGGGGAAGAGTTTCAGTGGGTGGGCGGAAACAACTTTCTCAGAGTAAACCGTGGGCGGAGAGATCAGCGTCCTGAAGCCTCCACACAGATGGAGGGTTAAAAGAGGCAGTGAGCGAGACAGATCCTGAGCAACAGCAGCATGACCTTTCATACGTTAGTGCAGGAGGCGTCATCATCGACATCTTTCTTAATAACAAGCTGTTCAAAAATGTTAACTTGTGGATGCACTTACTTCCCCTCACTCCGCCCGTATAGTCATCAGACGCCTCGCACTAAACACAGGGCAGTACGAGCGAGTGTGAATCCAGTCATCATCTCGCGGATCATGTGGACAGTGTCACGGCATGTGACCCGCTGTGTCCCGGCGGATCGCAGCGTGGAGGCAGGGTATGACAAGTGGCGCGGAGGATGCTTCAAAAGTCCCACTCACCATGACTCATCCTAACTGCCCCCGAGGTTAGCATGGCTGTCGCTCAAACTGTTTTCCAATCAATGCATCTTCGGCAGACACAGTTGATTATCGCTTTAATGAGAGACACCCCGATTGATTTCCATTAGTTTATCACAGGCCCGGGTACCCCTGGGACCGGGTTTAATTTTCTCTGTATCCATTTACCCCTAAAGCTGGGTCATAACGTGCCACTTATTGGTAAATTATTGTTTGAGTCGATGAATTGGGCTGACATGATTACCTCTGATGATGTTTCTGTTGCTAGGCAATAGGGTATATAGTGTCATATCATAATACATTAGGAAGCGAATGCGAAATTAAGACTTTTTATGTGTCCTCAGTGTCTTAAGCAGATTCTCCATCACTCTGCAACTCATCTGCCTGGACTCACCATTAAGGCTTATACAAATATAATCTGGTCTCTTGAGTTAGCAGGGCTAAGCTAGTAGTAAGCAAGTGTTTGTTAACCCACAGGTGCTGTTCTCTGGTTTGACTCGTCTTAAATCCAGAAGCTATGACATGTGGATGTGCAATGCACCTCTGACATGACCACTGATTGACTGAAATAGCCTTGCAAGTTATTACTTTTTGATTAAACTGACCAAAATTTCAAGTTTCTTGCTCAGCGCTTTTTCCCCATGATAATACATTACATTACTTCCTGCCACCCCCACCTCCACAATGATGTCCCGTGCAGATGACAGCCTGAGGAACTGCCAACAGATCATCTTCTCCTGTCACCCAGACGGCTCCAGTTGAGCTCCAGCCACCAAACCGACTGTGTTAGGATGTGTGTGTGTGTTAGTTACGTGCTTAACAAGCCATTGATGTCCACTATACATGCCCTGCCTGCATAAATACGCACTTAAGCGCGTGTATGTGTGTGGGTGCCTGTGTGTTTGCACTCACCTTATCTGTGTGTGTGTGTGTGTGTGTGTGTGTGTGTGTATGTATATCACGTCTCCTCCTGCAGCATCACCACACCTACAGTGCAGACAGCTAGTGAGTTAGAGGGCCTGCAGACAGACCTCTGAGTGCTTTCTGCCTCCTCCTCTGTATCCATCAGAGTCGTGATAGAGAGCTGTGAATTTGTCTCCTTCACTCAGATTTATTGAAATGATATACACCTACTGTCTGCTCTTGGCACACATTTTAGACTGCATTTTGAAATAAGAGCACTTTGCTGCTTCAGAGCAGCAGAGAAAACAATTTGGGAAACGGCACAGAATCCAAAGTTTAAACACCACACGGTATTCAATGTATGACACGTGGATATAAATGAATTGGGGATGCACGATATATATCGGACAGATGAATTAGCGGCCCAGTAATGGAACATTTACATTAGCAGATATCGGCAGAAACAATAGCCGGTAAATCTAGCCGATAATATGGTGGTGTGATGGTATGTAACTTCACAGATGTTTTGTTAGCAGCCAATAAACACAAAGAAGAAGGAGAACGAGCACGCTGTTGCCACGCAATGCCGACCTGCTGCACCCGTATAGAGCCACTCACATCAGGAACACATCGCAAGGGAAAAAAATCTTCAAGTTGCCCCATACAGTCTTCTCACAGATTATGAAATATCAAATAAACCGTCCCTACTCACGACCTCACAGTTAGGTGTGCATGAAAAAGTATACAAATTTTGGTTTCTGTTATTGTTTATTTTATCAGTGTCGACCACACGAGTCATATAATTATCGGTTATCGTATCGGCAGAAAATGTTACATATTGTGCATCTCTAAAATTAAAGTATAACATCATGTTTAGAAAATGATGGTGAAGCTTGATAATTACAATCCAACTTTAAGGATTCCTCCTCCACATTAAAAGCCCTCCAGACTCACTTCTCTCTCATGAGAATGATGCTTGACCTTATAATGTAGTCATTTACATATAACCTTAAGCTTTACAGCTGCACTTATCATAGGTGGATTATGCTGGTGGAGTCGGCTGGGGTGACGGGGACGTCTGCGGCACCAAGGACGGCTCTGGACTGAGGAGGTCGGGGTGAGAAAGGTTCTACAAGGTGAGAGGGAGAGTGAGGCTGTTTAATTAGGAACAAACTGCGAACGGTAATGGGCCGGGCAAATGCTGAAATGTCAGGTGGAGGAGAAGAACAATCATTTCGCAGACAGAAATAAACAAGCTAAGCTCAAGTTTAGCAGGGATACAATTACGAGTGCTGTACATCCTGTGCAACAGAGTCTGGAAGGTTAAATTGATTGGGCTGAATGTAATTTGGACTGTGAAAATAAGTGACAGTTTAAAATAATTAATTGTAGTGCAAAATGAGTTCACGTCTCCGAGCAGTAGCAGTAGCTGTCAGGACCGAATGCAGTTGTACTAAAATGAAATCATTGGTATCTTCCGACAGTTCTGAAGTGTATTAAAGAAATGATAAATGGATTACAATAAAAATATTAATGACTTTTACAGAAAAGGGCTATTAATATTACAAGGAAGTAATATTTCTTACTCCCTGTCTCCATTTCCCCTTCCGCCACAGCATAAATCTCATTTTCGTCAAGAGCCCCATTGTTATGTATTACTCTGGTCTTATTTCTGAACCTGGACCCAAAATAACGGACATTTTCGGTTCCCGTTCTCAAAATCTTTGGACCAATTGTTGGGGAACACGTGGTTGTGAAAGGTTATGGACTGAGCGCAGTAACGGTATAAAGGAAAGAACATTGACGGCCACAGATAATGGGAAACGAATGAAGTTTGACCCTCAAAATCAAACATCTCCTGTCAAGGTCACTTGTTACCCACTCTTGACAGCTGGAGTTGTGCTCAAGGGTCCATTTTAGGTCCCCTCCTGTTTTCAATACAAATGTTCCCTCTACGTCAGGTCATCCAGACCCAATACAATATCCTGTGACACTATACAGGTCGACTGTGAAAGGAGTTTATTATGACTCATGATGATGTTTCCTTGTCAGGGGGCAAACTATAGTGGCTGTAGTAGTTATTACAGAAACAAGGGGAAGTCAGATGAGGTGATACAAAGAGCGACACCGCCGGCACTAACAACTTTTAATGTCTTTCATTTTCTTGCACTAAACATATGACTGATGCACTCAAAACATATCATTACGATGGCCTTCCAAGATGTGTTGGCTGCGCCTCCATCACGGCTGTTTCTGTATTTTTTGTTTAGTTTTTCAGTTCCTTGGATTTCATACCCAGGACTCTCCCTATGATTGTTTTTTTTGTCATCAGTGTTCCCTGTCCTGATTTGCTATGGCCTTCATCGCTTGTATTTCTATGTTCTCCTCCGTGAAGCGCTTTATACTTTTCTCAAATAAATCCCTGTAGTGTAAATACAAGTGATTATTATGGGTTATTATGATTTAATTATTCCCACCCCTCCTGTCTCACCAGGGAATGTTCGTGGCAGTCTCGTTCTCTAAACATCAGTTGGTCTCCTCCCTGTTGTACCTCAGCCCGGCTCGTCTCTGCTTCTCCTGGGATGTTTGTTTGGAGGATGTTGTCCTCTTGGTGACAACTAGAGGAGGGTGACCCCATCTGCAACAGCCATCCAGCTGGTCCCAACCAATCACAGATCAGATTGTGTTGAGGGGCACATCTAGATAACCTGTCTGCTGCAATCAGGGTCCTGACACTGGACTTAGGCAACCTTGACCCCCCCCACCCCATCCCCCCAACACCTGCTGAAGCCGGTCTCATCACATCCTATAACCTGCTGTAGACTACTAGGGTGTAATTGAGGAAAGGGGAAAGCGGTTGTCTTAATATTCTCCTTGCTCAAAGTGGTGATTCTGGGGAAGTAATTATTAACAGCGAAGAGGATGAAGTCAGCGGAGCTGTGAGGTTAAATATATATTTAGCATGACAAGTGTTTGCTGATGACAACAAATTTAGCTCCCTAATGAGACAGAGAAGAGAAGCAGAAAGGGGGAGAGTGTGTTTATCACATGTGCAATGGTTCAAGCTAACAGCTTATCCATTTTACAACATGAACACAGAATTTCAGATGTGCAGAGGTTTGCAGAAACACTTAATTTATTAGTTTTACGTGGACAGATTTTTTATTATTTATTATTTTTTTTAAATAATATATCTACAGAGCTGCAGAGTAGAAAGGTGCAGAATAGACGTATCTCTTGACCTGAAAAACATTATAATCCTTGTTAATCAATTATTTGAAAAGGTTTGCCATGTCCAAAAGGATTGTTTATGTCTGTGTAAAACATTATATTACTGCTGGTATCAGCTGATGTCTGTGTTTCGTCAGCACCAACAGTCTTGATACAGTTTGCTTGCATTGTATTTTGATCTGTTTGCTTTAAAAATGGCCACAGTTGAAGAGAATTCAGTAATAAAATGTGATCTAAACGCTAAACTAAATTCATGTGAATTAAAAGATAATTGGATAAACATTGACTGCACTATATAATTAATATCTATTTCTGGGCGCTGGTTTCCACTCAAACACAATGTTCAGAAACTGCTGAATAAAACAGCTCCTCTTTTTGCTCAGCCTGTTTGCTGAATTGATGGAATTAAAAAAAGGACATTAATTATAAATTAATATCCCCAGGTGTTCCCGTGACTTTAGGAGCTACCACAAAAAATGATGTGATGACCTATTTAAACACATTCAACGACCTGAATCTGTCTAAATATTACTGGTTATCTAGTTATCTGGACGTGTTCATTTAGGTGGAGGTTTTGGAGTAATTTGGCAAATATAGCTCTGTGCCATTCTGGCGCCGCAGTGGTTTCCCCCTCTTCCACCGTGGCGAGGCCGGTTAGACTGAATCATTCCTCTGCCCTTTGTGTCTGAGACACAGCGTCCTTATCTTTCTTCTCCTCATCCTCAGCCCACAGCCAGCTCTCATTACAACACAACACACTCACCACTGGGCTTTACTCTGACAGAGAGGTCACACTTAATGAGCGCATGTTTCAGTGAGCATTTTGCTGCTAAACACTAGCTTGCATTCATTAGTCTTCTGATGTAAGCTGTTCAAATGATGTTTAGATGTTTTGACAATATGCCGTTTTCTTTAGCAGTGTGCCGGGGTTCGTCTTTAATGGCTGCTCTTTCCAAAAGGAAGAGCGTCAGTTTTACAGGTAATTGGCTGCACATGATACCGGAGCCGAGCATCTCACTCTGCTTCAGTTGCTGATGAAAGGCTTCTTTCTCTTTTTCCGCGTCATGTGCTTGGCTGGTGTGAGTTGGTTCCAGTCTCGGGACGGTAGAAGCCCCGGCAATCTGCTGAAAAGGTTAACGACGGGTAAAAATGTGACTGCACGAGTTGATTCTCTTCCACAACATCCTCTCTGGTCAGCGAGGAAAGGAACAGCTAGAAAAAAGGCATTTTCTGTCCACCCACCCACTGAGCTCGGCTCCGACTTTATTGATTTTTGCCCTGGTGGGCGAGAGTGAACTCCCACAAAATGAATGACCAATAGAACAGAATATGGTGTTTTGAGGTGGAGGGTTGATTAAGGGCAAGAGAGACTGGCCTCAGCACTGAGGTGGTGGTGCAGCTCAACTAAAGCACACTGTCCAGTTCAATTAGAAATTAATCCACTACACTCCCCACTGAGAAATGCATGCCCGCTCTTTTATACAGTTTCAGAGAAAGCTTTGTCAGCACTGACAAATTAACACAATTTGTGCTTATTTTCTACACATTATGTTGGTGTTCATAGCAGCACAAAAAACAGAAGTAGAGGGAAGAAGAAATGAGTCCTTTAAAGGGGCACTATGTAGTTTTTGGAAAAGAAACTGAAACTCAATATTGAAACTGAATTTCAATATTTTCAATATCAATGAGATGATAATACAAACTCAGAAATAAACAAGGTCCTCTGAACACTGTTTGAAGTTAGAAAACGTGGCAGGGTCCGCCGAATTTAAACAATGGAAAACAGTATGAAACCGCGCTGTCCTCTGAGGTCAGTTTGTTTGTTCAGTTTATTAAGTCGTGGTAACAAAGATGAGAGTTGATGAAGATCTTTCTCTGTTGATTCAAATGTATTTCCCCAAACTTCATGGTGCGCCGAGCAGGAAATTAGCATCAGCAGTTGCCAGGAAACACCAAAGAGTGACATATCACGAACACGTTTGTTTTCGTACACATGCATGGAGCCCCAGCTCCTTCAAAGCACAAGATAAGGCCGTGCGTTCCCATATTTTAATGCATATATGTAGCTTTTTATTCCAGGCTTTGTTGAAAGAGAGGACACGTTGTTCAAAGTTGCAAGACATGTCCTCCTCACCAGTTAATCCCCTTGTTTTGTCTCTGTCTCTCTGAATGTTAACTGTATTTTTCCCCTTCCCCTCTCCACCTTTCCGTTCCTATTTACTTCTATTCTCCCTCTTCTTCCAGGCCCAGTCTTAACACTTGAATAGAGGAAACGCTGCACATTCTTCAGCGCTGCAACACACCGATCGGTCCTGACACACACACAAACACCGCCTCACTCTGACACGGGTGAGGAGAAGCTGTACCCTCCACTCTACCAGCCAGCGACCCTGCTCGGATGCAAATACGAATGTCAGCTTCCTTTCCCCTCAAAGGCAGCGTCAGCTCGGGGAACGAGTGGGATCCTGAAACCAGGTAATTGTTTTTGGCAGATTGTTGTATTTACTTACTGTATCGAGTCAACCTAAGCCACTGGAAGGTGCACGCTCAAGGAGAGACAAACACACACACACACACACACAAACCGGCACATGGAACATCTAATGGGTTTGTTACAGTTCCTCTCTCAGATTGTATAAGTCTTTGTTTGCAGAACAATCAAATAACTCCAGTGGAAATTTGGTGCAGAACACATTGCTGCAACACAAACGGATCATTTACAAACACGCAGTGATGAAACTTGCGTTGCACAGGAGAAGATGACAGAAAAGGATTTTAGAGAAAGGTTTTACGTTTTCTTGTCAAGTGTAAAAAAACAAATTCTAAGTAAATAAGTCTCACTAACATAAATCTATTAACATAGTACAGGATTCTGTTAAGAGTTTAATAGTTGATATGTTTGTACCATGTTTTCATCCCAGTGTGTTGTAAATACTAACAGGGTTTCAAGAGAATTCTCAAAGGAACGCTCATATGTTACTTATTTCCATCCACTGCCATTATGTGATTATTAAGATTTGGTTCATTGTGATAAGCAGTAGGCGGCGCCGGTTCTCTGATCGTTAAAAAAACATTATATTGGGCGCAAGATGGGATTCAAAAAGAGCACCAACTGAACCTCACACGGCAAGAAACAACAGACAACTGAAATATGACATTTCTGTTTGTTTTATGTGGTAATGTGCCTCTGTGGAGCGATGAGGGGACTGTTTTAACATGCATAATGTAGGATTAAAAAACAAAAATTTGCTGTTTCCATCTACCTCTATGAAGACCCACCCTCTCTGGTTGTGCCTGGTGGAAACGTATTTCAGGAAACATAATTGTTGTGGTTAATGGGGAGAGACAAATACCTTTTTGATCTGGTTTGACTTCTGCCATGAAACACACGTATGATAGTTGCTGTCAATTTGAAATATCATTTTGCATATAAACGGAGCTTTTTGTAGTGAAAAAGTGTAATTTAGTTTTGTGAGAAACCGAGTGAACGACATCTTCTTGCGCCAACATGCTCTTCATCCTCAAGTCGCTCTTCACTTATTACTCTGGTAAATATATTACTTTCACAAAGGTATCGACTCAGATATAACTTACCCGGCAACAAGCTTCTTTAGCGCTTGTCCTCTCGACGTCTGTCCACCACTGTGTCCTGCTTTGACATTCAGTCTCTGTTGTTTAGCCGGAGCGCACGCTGCTTTTCTGGTGGTAGACACCTCCTTTCCAGCACCGGTGCTTTCACACGGCTGAGCTGCCGTATCCGATGATTCAGGAATTTACGTGCTAGATTTTTCGCGGTTGAAAGCGTTTTTGCTGCTCGCACGAAGTTTGCTACGGTCCACAGTGTTCCTTTCATGTTTGACTGAGACAGACTCACTGAGACATTCCTCTCTCCGTCAAACCTCCATCCTTCAGATTTTTGACGTTACCTGCCCCCATCTGCCGCGCAAGCACGTCATCGTACGACGGCGTACCGAGGAAAGGAAAAAATAATCACACTCTGGCAACACAGTACCTCTGTTTTACTTAATGTAGTAACTGTAACCGGCTCTACCGACAAGATGGCGTCACTTAACCATTTCTCGGGTTTGTAGTCTCTCTGATTACATATTTACCCGTCTTATACTTTATTAGTTTCCTGACAAACTGCGACTTTCTCGAGTTTAAAAGCGACCACTTTAAATTTACAACCTTCATATGTGTATTTCATGGCACGACTGAGATCGAATCAAGAAGTTATTTGCCTCTCGTCATTCACTGCCGAACACATTTTTTCTTAATTAAAGTCTCTCGGCGGGAAGGGGAGTCACTCTGCCATCACAGCTCATACACACTCGCCGTATATCCGTGTGGAAGAAGTGAGAACGAGGCAGCAGTGCGTGGGCACCTTTCGGATAAGAGATAAGAGAAAGAAGTGCCGACAGTTAAACCAACAGTGAATTCCAGTCGACAAATAAAAAGTAAACACCTTGTATATGGTCCTCGGGGGTGATCTGACACATAAACACAATGTCGGAGTGACATCAACACCTCTGCACTGCAGCAGCAAGATGATTCCAAAGTCTATCTTAAAAAGCTCGAAAAAAGGAAAAAATCAGTTCTCCTGAGTCAGTTATGTTTTAGTATGTGTCACCTTGTTATGGCAGTTGTCTCCCTATTTTATCACGCTGATTATCTTTACATTCCAGACTTCATTAGGTTCAGCCCCTGAGTATATCTGCTGCTGCTGCTGCTGCTGCTGCTGCTGGACTATAACTTGAATTGACTTTATTTCTCTGTGTTAGCTCATCTGAAGGAATCGCAGTATTCAGACATCAGAGCAAATTTATCGTGTGAATTATACTGAGGAAAATGAATTAATGCTGTTTTGTAGAAGACACAAAATCTCTCTCTCTCTCTCTCTCTCTTTCTCTCTCTCTCTCTCACACACACACACACACACACACACACACACACACCGCAAACAGTGTTCATGTCCCTGTAGCAACACCAAAAGGCCGGCACGGTTATGCACAATTTGCTTCCATCCCACTAATAAACTGGATTAATATCATTTTCCTCACACGCAACCATGCTCCCCGTGTCATATCAAACCATATATCACCTCATCAATTTATCTCCCCTGGCACTGCAGCAGACAGGTGATGAAGTTTGGGCTCACTCATAATCTTATTATTGCTGCACTCCCCTGCTCTGGACCAAGGCCAAAACACATATTACACAAATAAAACAAGAGACAGACAGACTGGGGGGAGAGAGCAAGGTGCCTGCTCCAACCTCTGGCTCAAAGCTCTGTCACTGAATGCCACTGACCAGGATGAGAGATAGTCCTTGACATTTATGTCCAAATCCAGTGGGAGCTAAATGAACATCATGGGCTCAAAATATTTGAGAAGGCTCTCAGCAGCTTTGGGCCGATGGAGTCATGGGAGTGCCATAAAAAAAAAGAAAAAGATAAATCTGTAAAAGAAAAACTAAATACATGTGAAAATAAGCATGGGGATACAAAAAAGGAAAATAGATAAATAAAAGATACATACATACAGAGAAATGTGCATCAAGGAAAAATAAATGAATTCAAATGGGTAAAAGAATACATAAATATGAAAATAGAGACAAATCAATACATGCAATTGCTCTTTAAATAAGAAAGAAAAATATAGAATCATATTTCTAATCAATTATTTTCATATTTTTCTGTCAGTATATATCTAATTTTCTATATATTTTAAACATATATTTATGTTTAAGATATTAATTACTCTATCTTGTCTGTTTGTTTTTTCATAACAAATGTAATCCCTTTATTTTTCCTTCGTCCCTCACCTGTTTTTCCAAATTGTTTGGGCTATTCCCTCTGGGGCCAAGCTGTCAATCAACTGTCTTTCGGCGGCTCTTCTTGCCCAGGCTAATGCTGCAATCCAGTGCAAGTCAGATGTCGATATTTCTGAGTTGGTATTCCCTGCTTCCAATCTAACTGAGTCCAAGTGTGTTTGCTCGGGGTAAAACACTATATGGACGCCTGTAGCAAACAGGAGTTTTTAAGGAACGTCAGAGACAGGAGTCGTCGGCTCGTACTGCCTGCATGCAAAGTCTACACAGTACAAATCGATTGAATGGAAATTAAAATGGTGCCTAAAAGTTGCCCACTCCAATACGATTACAAGAATTATAGATAAAGGTTAACTATGAGTGCCACCATACCACTATCATGTCATCTGTATGTTGGTGAAGGTGGGCTTTGTGGATCTTGTTCAAATTTCCCACTCGGACGTCTGATCCACTGTACTTTTCTGTGTAGGAAGTTGTTTTTTTCCAGAGTCCTGAAGACGTGGATTGCAGAATTAGCTGTCAATTTTTGCACTGCACTCAGATTTAAATAAGGAAAGGAAAGAGAGGACTTGCTTTCTATAAGTTGACCATCAGCCTTTATCTGGTCATGAGAGGTCACAGTTAAACTGCTGACTGGCTGGATGCCTTTGAGTTCAGCCACTGTGTCATGGAGGGACTCTGTGGATGGTTGGTAGTTATTACTTTTTATGTTAAAGTAGAGCTAAGTGAGTGCACTGTGACCAGACAGTACACCTTTATACATCTAATGTGTGTATATATTACGGGTGTCACGATTCTCCAAATCCACAATTCTATTTCTCTGTAATTGTTAGACAGTCAAATCTACATTTGTAAAGATCAGCAGCTCATCAGTTTCATGCTCTGAGAAGTGTCATTTCTTGTCAAGGCATTCTCACATACTTTCAAAAGTACATGGTATGTGGTATCAAGTCTGATATGACCGCTATACTTTAGAGGGACGAGGGCCATATGGTCAAATTGAAATAATCATTTATTAATTTAAAAATGTAATAGCATTTCGTCTGTCAATTGGGAACAAACTGATAACCACAAAAACAAAAAGAAGAGTCAGGAGCTGGCAGAAGGATACACAGTTTGTGTTTTCTCACCTGCAAACCCACCAGGACTAGTTTCCAGCACACAGCGCAAGTGTTCTGGTTTTTCTTCGCACACAGACGCACCCATGGAGGTGAGGGCGGGCAGAAAAGAGGAAAAAAAAAGTAAAATTGCAGATCTTGCTTTTCATTTGAGTAATTAAACTGAGTGCTCATTACCATCTACTTTCCACATAGAAGTGAAATTGTGACACCCCTGATGTGAACATTGTTTTGCAGATTCATGAAGGGAGGCCAACCCAACCTGAAGCGCTCACTACTTCCAGCACTGATATGTAGCAGTGGATATAAACTGTGATTGATATTTATGTAACTCAAAAGGTAGGCAGTTGAGCATACAGTGGACAAATCTGGCCAAAGTCTTCTTTTTTGTTAAACCCATAAGACGGATACATGACTAGAATGTTGCACAGCAGAATGCTTACATTATATAATATTCTGCTAACTAACTTACAGCCAACAGATAATGAGTATAAATAGGGGTTAGCAGTTTGTGTATGGGCTGATAATGTATCAGTGCCAAATGAGTTACATGGCCCTGAGTAGAGGGAACCCGACCTTGGAGTATCATAAATGAAACATAAGGGAAGAGGCAGAAAAGATGGCGATCCTCAGTATCAGCACCTGAGAGAGCAAGAGTTAGAGGACGGCCGCGCCCGAGACCAGGAAGAGGGTATGATTTTGACGGTGTGCACTTAAATGGAGACAGACGTGGTTACCCAGTTATTGTAGGGCAAAACCAGCAAAAGTAGAGGAGCGGGCATAAACAGCAGACAAATGAGAGGCAAAGACGGAGAGAAGACTAAACACATGGCAGGCAATCACAGGGGCAGACTGAGAGGAATAAAGGTGTGGGACAGGCTGCCACTTACCACGGGTGTGAATTTACGGTGGCGTTTCGATGTCATCTGCTAAGGTTAGTGTTGCATCGCTGGCAGCAGCAGTCTGCCGGAGTGATCACAGCTCAATCAGCCCGGGCTCCAGCCGAGTGTCACTGCCAGGGCCCGGCGATTCGTTATGGCGCTCCTAATGGATATCTGGGCCACACGGCGACCATAAATTACCATTACTCCTCCCTTTCCTCTCCTCTCATCCCTCTCATTCCCTATCTCCTCCCTCTCCTCTCTTCATCTTTTGTATTCTCTCCCATAGCTTTATCTCCTGAGTTTTTTTTATTTTTTTTTTTATCATCATTTTCTCTCCGCTCTCCTGCGCCCTGATTCGCTCTCTGGCTCTTCTCAGATAGTGCAGAGCAACAGTGGATTCATAGATCACCGAAGGAAAAAAAAGGAAAGGACGGCGAAGTGTTCAGATGGAAAGCCATTGTCTCCGTGTGTCTCGGAGGAGCTGCTGCCATGCAGTTTATATGTAATACCTGGCCCGGAAGTACTGAAGAGTTGGGTTTTTAGAAAGTAGGGAAATGTACGGGTAAATCACATGAGGTCATCACTCCTGGGGGAAGTACATTGCGTACTCATCAGAAAAGAATAAAGCCAAGGCCGAGCTTTGCATGTTCACTGTGGGAATATCAGCGCATGTTTTTGTTGCTGCTGTAGGATCGCAGTAGCGATCGTTGCAGCTGGATACCGATAAACCCAATATATCACATCAAACGTAACAAAAACGAAACCAATGTGACACATGCAAATGTTTTTCGAAACATGCACGCTGATGTAAAAAAAAAAACACGCACACACAAGCCGTGCACTGCGGGCGTCCAGGAGCCCCGAGGACAATTCTGCTCCATTGCATGCGGGTCCTTAACCCAGCCGAGTGTGAATCATAGTCCAGCAGTCAGGTCAGTTAACCCTCTGTGAGTCTCCCCGCACCATCCGTTCAGTCAGACAGAGTGTGTGCTTCAGCTTCAGTGTGCTTTATGTCCAGGGGCAGTCCAGACCAGATGAGAAGTGGCGTCGCTTTACTCAGCTCAAATTATGTACATTAATGCATAAATCTACAGCTACAGTCGACTCATAAACAGATTCTGATTCTCATAAATATCACATTTCCTGACATTTCGAATTTGTAGTTTGAATATCATTCAGATGTTTCCGAGCATGCTAATGAGGACGCGGCTGCAAATGCCGTCTTCCTAAAAATTCGGCCCAGTCATCCTAAAATGCGTGCCGATGTACCTGAAAGGTTGATACAATCATCCATCCTCTCAACTGAAAGGTTGATCCGATCGGTATTCAGTACTGACACCACGCTTAGTCACGGAGTGAGTCTATTCCTTGACTCGGAAAAGTGCCTGTAGTAAAATATGTGTGAATAAAAGGCAGCAGCTTTACCTGCAGATTCACTCGACTAAAGCAAATCGATGATTCCTCTGTGTGGATCAGACTGCATCATCCCGCACGCAGTCCAGAGGTCTTGCTGAATCAGAATGTCAGTCAGGGTGACAGAGGCAGTCACATTTACATGCAGCGAGGCCGGCATCTGTACACAGCGCTGAGTCACGATTACATGCCCCTGAAGAGGTATTGTTCATTCTGTCTAGTTGGAAAACATCTCTCCAGGGATGTGACCTTAGCTGCTGACAAAGACTCTGACCTTTGCATCATATTGTCTGTTAACACAACACATACTGCTTGGTTGTACAACGTTACAGCGCTAAAGACAAATACTCTATAGCTACCTTAAGCAGCGATTCACAGGAGTGGGGCGTTTAGGATGTAAATGCACGGCTGCTACTTTCTTTCTTTGTCTCAGTCTCTGAGTTCTTGTCCACGTGAATACAGAGACATTGGCAGAACAAACAGTTTCCTCTGCCTGAGAGAAAACACCCTCTGATGCCGTATTATTGGGGCCTGCCACTTCGGCCTGGTCCAAGAGTGGGACTAACCAGAGACTGTGGGATCCTTGGGAGAGACTTGGGCTGGGTTTATCTTTTTTATTTATTATAATAAATCTTGTGTACATTGTCAATTGGACTAGTGGTTTTTAACTCTGATTTTAATTATGAACCTGCGTTTTTTTCCTTTTTTCTCTGAAAGTCTCTCAAACCTAGGTGGTGTTTTTCTATTAATAAATAATAACATTTTTTTCTATTAATACATCTGTCAATCATTTTAACTCTTTAGATTATTTTCAACCTCGCCACATTCGCCATGGTGACGTAGTGTGATGTCACAAAGTCACAGAATTAAATTCAGGAGCATTAATTTCTGTGGGAGAGAGGAGCTTCTGTTGGTGCAGTAGCTGACCTTTTTGACTTTCAAGACCTTTTACATTCACAGGGAACATCTACGTGTATAACATACCAAAAGAGAGTAAGAATAGAGAAAAAGCATGATAGCTCTCTCTTCTAGGTAGTTATACGTTGCTGGACTGTAGATTTCTTTGTGAAGGACTCAAGTCAGAGTTCCTTGTTTCAGTGCCTCCCTCTGCTCTGAAATGGACACCTCTAACAAAACACAGAAGCTATGATTTATTAATTTGACCAGTTTTGGATCATTTAATCTAAATAGAATAAGATCACATCACACGCTCAGCATCTTCTTCTCTGGTGTTTTAATGAATTGCTGATGTCATATTCATTGCTACCTACTGATCGTGCAAACAAAGATATTTAACACATTTGACAATATCATGATATCAGTTTTAAAAGATTTCTTGGCCTGAATCTCTCTTTGTACCTCACCTGCCCACTAGGTGTCCTCAGAGCACCCACCCCCACCAATATTACCTTGGTTCCAAATGACCTATTACCAGCCGACACAGCTGTTTCCTGTCAGCCTTTTGAGAGACTAACACAAAAAGTGAGCAGACACCGAGAGGATGAGTTGGTCACCCCAGATTCATTTTAGAAGTAGGGGAAGCATCAGTCAGATCGGTTGTTATTTGAAATGCACTCCGAGGTCTGATTCATTTCCCAAATGATCAACAATGTGGTCAGAGATATGTCAGGAATACGGGTCGGCTATTTCTTAGTTTGAGCGAGTCCATGGTCAGATATGCTGCTCCACTGCTGTCAAAAAAAGAAGAAGAAAAAAAAAGTTAAATAGTTATTTTAATAATATTATTGAAGTGACATTTCACATGTTGTACCTGAAAGTATTGAGACTGCTATAAACTGAGCTCACCATATTGTCTGCATCTCGTGGCCATCTGCAGCTCCATTTTATTCCATTTTTTTGTGTGTTAAGTGACACCGCCTTGCTCTCTTTTTGTCAACATTGATGAGGATGCAGCTGCCTCATTTGAATATGCTTTATTGGAAATGTCAATGAACAGACCAAATGAACAAAACCAGAAGTGTGAGGGAACAAAAAGATTAATAAAACCAGCAGTGTGTGCCCTGTCTGGAGACAGATTAACACAGTTTGAGGGGTGAGTGTGGGCACACAGTATCAGCTTGTTTGAGGCTTTGTTGCGTTTAAAAAATTGTTTGGCCGCTATTTCTTTTTTTTTTTTTTAATTTTTTATGAAGCATTTGGACACAAAATGCAGCCATGGAGAAGAAGACACTGTGAAGTGTATCACTGACTGTGAGGGGCAGAGGAGACTGTATACAGACAACTGTCAGAAGTTAGAATAACGGGCTTCTCTTGGTGGTGATGACAGGAAAATCACCATGTCCTCTCCAGCACTGTACATTTTCCAGCTGGTCTTTTATTTATTTTAAATCAGCTCAGATTTCCCTGATATGTGAGCAGTGAAACTATTTTGGTGTCTGGACGTCGCATCTTTTTTGGCATATGGCAAAGAGGCATACATCTTCTCACTTAACTTTGAACCTTTGCTTTGAAATATCATTACGGTTTCAATTAGTGTTCTTCAAGTGTAACATCACCAGCCAATCCTGCATAAGTTGCTAATTACAGTGCTCCACAAACAGACAGACATCTGCCATGTCCTGGAACCTGCCTCACGAAGCAGAATTACACCGTTAGATGCTTAAACAGACTTGATGACACAGAGAAATGCTCATTTGAATTTCAGAGGGTTTAGGTTTACAGCCCAAACAACTGCAGCAAACCAATTAAACCGTATGGAACAAATCCATCCTCAAACTAATTCCAACACACCTTGCATGTCTTTGTGAATTGTTGGTGTGTGTGTGTGATGAAGTGACAAGTTTACAGATCCAGTCCCCGATAATGTCAAACATGCTACATACTTACAGTTTAAAATCTGGATGATTACATCGCTGATGTCTAATCCAGACCACAAGCAATCACAGATTAATCCCTGTGCTGCCAAGCAATGGTAAATATTCCAGCCCTTGAGGCCAACGTTAGCTTGCATACTATTGTTGACAGAAACAGTCCCACTTCCAGTTCTCACTGAAGAATAGAAAACCCATGCTGACTGTGTCTTTCTATCTACTCAACCTGACTCCTTTAATCATATGCTTTTGTTTTTTGTCATTGTTACCACAGCGAGTTCTTGCACGGTGCTGATCTCCATTTTGTTTACATCTGCTTCCCCATGAGATCACATTAGCGGGATCATGTCTGAGCCCAGTTCAGCCCAGTGCCGAAGCCATGCAGACTGGAGCTGTGTTTGTGTTTTTTTCAAAATGTATTAATATTGAACACAGCAGGAATCTAAATTGCACCAAATTCTACCCTGCGCTTCACTGGGTCCTCAGCAACAAACCTGCCAAGAGTGAAGTAGATCAGGTGAGAGGCTCCCAAGGTATGTGAGTAACAGTCAGACAAGACAGACAGAGATTCTTTGCTTTATAGGTAGAATGCAGTCAACATCAATAGACTGTCAACAAACGTAGAAGCGTATTCTAGAGTCCAATGTGCTTTAAGACAACACATTAGACCACGGTAGCTGCCATTCTTCTGCTAATGTTGTCCCATTACCATATATCAGCCGGCTGTCTGCTGATTGCAAATGTAATGCCCTTTAAGTGACAAGCTAACACGCTGATATAAATCAGGAAATCCACACTGTGAGAGAAATCGTTACTCACCGCTGACTGGGGGGAATGACGTCCCTTCTCGCTCGCTCATCGCTGCAGAATCGGGGTTTATGGGAGTGATGTGGCAGGCAGGTGTTCAGGGGCCCGTCCCATGTGGCCTATGATTGATTGTCAGCTTCCAGTTCTCACCTGTGCAGCCGGCAAAGATCCTGGTTGATAAGCATATTCGGGGCTGCCTGTCTTGACCTTTGCACAGTAATTAAGGGACTGCAGCTCGCTGAAAACAGCTGAGTGCTCATGTGCCGCACGATGCTGCGCTGGACCTCAGTGATTTGTCCACCTCGCTGCCAGAAATTAGGTTTTTGAGGTCTGTGTGTGGTCAGTAGGATTACAAACTCTCACTTAGGCTCGAAACTGATTGCATTACACGATAAAGACACTGCAGATGGATCCACTGTGCTGTTGTTGAATTCCTTGTGTGAATCTGCAATGTCTAGAAGCAATCCCTGAGATGCACACGAAGAGAAGAACGACTCATTTTCCTGGAGAAGGCTCTCTGCAGAGAAATGTCTTCTCTTCGTTTGCTCTGACAGCCGTGACCCCTCCAGTGCTGCATGAGCTTAATCAGTGTGTTTAACACTCACTCACTGTCTGGCTCTGACCTTATATGTGGGACATCTGACAAACTAAGCAAGTGAATTGGAACAGTCTCCTAAATTGGAACTTTTCTTAAAGAGATAATCTAAGAGGCACTCGTCAAACTGTCTGTTAAACCCACCTCCAAAAAAAAAATAAATCCAGAATTATCTCGTCCCTCCCAACTCTCTGGCCAAAAATGTTCCAGGCTTTAAAGTCCAGCTACGGTGTGATTGGCACATGTTTGAGGGGCATGATAAATATATCAACAAGCAGCATTACAAATGAACATTTTATAAGGCTTGAGACACCCGTGGGGAAAGCAAACCAGATTTCCAGAATGTACGTTTGCCTGTAGGTAAGACAGAATAGTTTAAACCTTACCTTTTGATGAAAATTTCCCAAGGTTTGTGCTGAAATCTCCTGAAACTCTGGCCTCAAATTCTTAAATTCTTAAGACCAAGACTGCTCTGTCCATCTTCTAAATCCCATCTTAACCTCGGCTGTTCTGCTTCCCCACTCTGCTGTAACCTTCCTTTAACCTGAACCCAACTAATTACTCGTCTGACCTTAAAGCGACCTTCAGTAATTACTGAAATAATTAGTGACTGATGCGTTCCCTCATTATGTTTTAAGAGTCTTCCACAGGTTTCCTTTGAATGGCTTTTCCATTATGACGTCTGAAATCAGGTGTGTGGTTAACACAGGCGTTAGAGATTTTCACATTTTCTTAGGTCAGGAATTAGCCCACGTTTGAATCCTACAGTGTTTATGCGTCTTAAATTACGTTCGCTAACAAAATGGCTAAATGAGACGGCAGAACTTGTTGGGAACATGGAGACACATCTACTGACTAGCCCGTCTTTACAGGCAGAGTGTGGTTGCAAACAATACTATGTCTAGCTTTAAAATTTGAAGATTGATCATTTTATTGTAAAATGAGTATAGTGTTGTCAGACACTTGGAGGTGGTGAATTAAAGACATGCGCTGTAGTTAGTTTGTAGCCTAATGTTAGCTTCTTACCTCTTATGATTTCACATAAATCATACAAGTGGTGTTCATCTGTGAAGATTATCCAGAGGATGGACATTTTTCATGAATTCATAGTATTTATAAGTGTCGTTAGTAGGCGATATGAGGGGGGATGCCGTCCCCCTTGTTAGCAAAATTACCAAAAAGCATCCCCCTTGTTAACCTGCAATCACTTTCCATCCGCAAGCAGCAGATAGCGTGTTACAAATCACAAGCGGTCGCGATCAGCTTCGACCCACAGTTAAGTCAAGCCGGGCACGGCTGCTTTGAAATCCGGCTGCCTGGTTTATTGTTGCCGGAAGCTGCAACAAGCTGCACAGAGCAGATCGCACCAACAAGAAGTCAGAGACACAGGAAAGGCATAGAACGCCCGGTCAATTTTCAAAATAAAACACCTGTGCAGACTCCCAATTGTATAAAAATGAAATAATTACTAGATCAACAAAAGTTTGCTATTAATTTTCTAAAACAACACTTATACTTTTTGTGAGCATTTTAAGTGCGTCTGCTCAGAACATGGTGGCTTATGTTATGTTGCTGATTGTTGTGCTGGTTTATAGTTTAACCATTAGAGAGGTAGCCCTTACATTTCCTGACACCAGCTGTTTTAGCCCCATTGAAACACACAAACCATGTCATTACACCAATATTTAATTACCTCAAGCATGTTTTGCTGCATTATACTTCACATAAAACCTTTGAAACCTTAATAATATAAGGTTTTAAAACCTTATAAATCAGCCAGTAAAACGATAAAGCCAAATACCAATAAATAAGTCGGGCTCTGCTATTTTGCACAATGTTCACTGTGTGTCCTTCAAGGAATTTAGATGGTAAAACCATTCCAAGGGGTCATGTGGGTCATGTAACTTAAAATAACCCTGCTTGTAGTGCATTGTGAGAAACATGAGTAAATCCTGCCTGAATAAACTCAGTCCACTGCATGCAATTTAATTACTCATTACTTTATACAGTTATAAAAAGACAGAAGGAGAGAAGGAAGATAACTGGATAAAATAGAACTGTAAAATTAGAAATGTCACAGTTATGGTTAAGGTGTCCTGCAACAACCCTGCAGGGTTAGGGTTAGGGTAGTGCTCCCATTGGGCCATCCCCCTTGTTGAAAATTAGCAAATCACCTACTGAGTGTCATGAATTAGTCTTTTGCCCCGTACCTTATTTTCTGCTGTAACACAAAATTCCATAGGCTTTTTGTTGAGGGAACCAGGGCGTTGCTAACTTCTGGGTTAGCCTAAAACAGTACGTCAACCTCCCACGATTAGCACTGCTAGGCGGTCTGCCGGGAAGGTGTTAGATAACTACAAATAAATAAATAATCAGCTTAAATAATTACATACAGTGTTTTTAGTTTACTACTATGTATTCAGAAAAAGGAATGAAAATAATCAGACCTCTGTGGAAGCTGCAGGACTGAGAAAAAGCTGGCCAATCCCTGCTTTTCGGCCGAATAGCACGGATTGGTCAGATGCCTTCATGTCTCGTTCTGCCTGCGTCCCCCTCTGTCCCTCCCTCCTCTGCGCGTGCACACCTTACATTTCACTGATGCCGGAAATATTCAGCACTGATGCAGAGGTTTCTCTCTTTCTGTTGGACAGGTAATGATTTGTTTTGTTTCATGGAGATGTGTTATTTTCATGACATGTGGAAGGTTTGCCAACTTGGTTATGTTTGTAGCTCGTATTAACCCAATGCTAACATTAGCTTCTTTAAGTGTTGTTTTCAGCCATGAGAATGGCTAATGAGTCGGCCCAGTTTCCACTGGATATGGGTCTGCCGCGGCTCCGATCCGGTTTTGCTCCGCCTTCCGGCAGTCCCCACCTGTTGCGGATTGAGTCCGCCACGGTGCAGTACGGTAGACAGCTAGCCTCACGACGGGTGCTGGTGTCAACACCGGGTGTTTTATTTTGAAAAGTAACCGAATGTTGTTTGTTATTTCGGCGCTATACTTCCTGTCTGCTCCATACTAAATTCAGCTGAATTGCTGCATCTCCTTCTCCCTGCTGAGCCCCACAGCTAGATGCCTGTTCAAGGGATGGATGGGGTGGGGAGGAGGGGGGGCTTAGAGGAGGTGCCCCTTTCAAATCTGGCTAGCTTGCTTGCTAGCTCTCCAGGATTGTAGACCCTGGCTTTAACTTGTAATTAACTTGTAAACTAAGTAATTAAAGTCCAAGTCTACAAACTCTGATTAGTTACCTGGTTCATCAATTACGCCCACTGTTCCAAATTGATCTATTGATCTGATAAGTTTGGGCCACTCTTAATGCCTGGACATCACCATTAATTCATTATGATAGAATCTGCACGATCAGAAGGGGTGAAGTGAAACCATGCTGACATTTGACGGGACGCAGAGCCAACATTCGCTTTTATCTGACCTCCTCTGTTTCAGCTGTTCCACCAGAGAACAAGGGTTTGCAGACAGAATGTCAAAAAGACTTTTGATAAAAATAGCCCTGGGCTCATCTGAAATCCCTCCCTTGTTCACTCTTACCCATAAAATAACCATTCAGTAGTTTACTTCATAATGAGCAGTTACCAAGATTTTGGATATTTCAGACCAAGTCATCATTTTGCATCATCACTGAAAGCTGTCGAGGTCTACAACAGTTAGTTTCATATTTTTGAATGCAACAATTTGCAGTGATAGATTGTAAGCAAAAAGTTGTTCATATGCCGCTGGATTCTGAGATAAGGCTTTCCAACATAGCCATTTGTGGTGTTGTCTGCATATCAGAGGCTATTTAAAATAGAAATGAATAATCATCATTGAATTAATAATCATTATACTGTATGACTCTTGGTAATGGCTGACTGTGATAGACATCAGGAAACAAAAAGATCACTCCTGCTTTATTTTCTGTCTTCCAACCATATTTTAATCACTAGAATACAGATAATAAAGACAGAAAAAAAAGAGAATGTAATGCATTTAATAAAAACCATCAACAACAAAAATTTGATATAAAGTTAAAGTCAGTGCAACCTATATGGACTTTAAACCTTGACTTTAAAGCAGCGGTTTATGTGTTAGGTCTATTTGAAGTGGACTGTTGGGCTGTGATTCACTGAAAACAGGAAGGAAGCATCCCGCTGGGTTATTTTTGTCCAAACGTGAGCAGCGAATGGATTCACCCACTTCTTTCTAGAAACAAGCTGACCTGAGGTGGAGCAAATGTTGTTGTGGGCATTTTTCTTTCTATGTCTGTTGTTTGTCTACATCTGTGTGACTGGGTGGAGAGCTGAATGTGATAGCCAGCCAGCCGGGGCTGTTGACCTTGGAGGAGGAGGGCTACCTTCTGGCAACAGATCTGCTTCCTGCATTGATTTTTATTTTCATGGCTGGGTTATTTGGGTTTCTGCCCTCAAGTCGCAGCTCGGCTGCCACCAAGGTCAGCTGGGGAGACAAGGAATCTGTTTTTGTCTCCATCAGTTTCACGCTGTAGATATAGATGTGTTGTCTGAACCTTTTTATCTGTCTGTGCCTTACTTCAGCCTTTTTTCACTTTTCTTATGGAAGAAAAAGCAAAAAATTCTTAGTTGATACTTAATACTATAGTTAATACTTAATACTATAAAACATATTTCTGACCATTGAAGATCTCATACACATATATTTAGTTACACATTAGATACACATATATTTAGTTTTAGATGTTATTTGAGTGTTTGGTCAGTAACCCATGACCATGGATCAGGGTGCTCCTGTTTACCAGGGTAAGATAGTACTTCCACTGCTCCTGATGATGGCTTCCACCACCAAACAGGCCAAGTGATCAAAGAGTGGGTGACGAAAAGAAAGCTGCCTCAAAAGAAAGAGCGGAAGAGAGAAAGAAGTCAAGCAAGTTTGTTGAAGTAGAGAGGAGGGATTTACCAGCAAAATGGATTGAAGTGATGACAACGCTTGCAGCATTTGATCATGGATGTCAGTAGGTAGGAATCATTCCTATACAGATGGAATAACCAAGAAGAAATGACTTCCTGGTTGGATTATAATTTTGTTAAAAAACAATTTAACACAGTAAGCTTTACGGTGAGCTTTAGTGGTGCAGATACAGCTAGTGGATTTTGTTACCTTTGAACAGATCCAGATTTGTTGTTTCTACCTTGTTTTTATGCCAAGCTAAGCTTAGCTATCTGGCAGCTAAAAGTGCGGTGAGGAGTAACTCAGCAGGATAAGAAAATACAAACAAATACAACCTTAATTCTACTGGGACTTAACCTTTTCTCAATGCAAAACCACATTTATATTACCTGCTGGTCCAAAGTTATATGTGAGTTTACTAGTGATGCGCCTCTGCAGTTCTGACGGTTTGTCTACAGTGAAGAGAATCTTGTGGAATTTCTCATCTAACTCTCATTAAGAAAACCAATAAGCACATTTCCCAAATTGTCGATCTATACCCAGCGTTATTCTGAAAATGATCATTATGACATTATGTGATCGGGTCATCATCACTGGTTATAGTTGTCATCATCTCCATATTAGCTGCAGTCTATAGTCTGATAACATTTTTCAGGTTGATTTATGATGTCTTGTGATGAGGTGCATTTTTAAGCTTCCAAGAAGCCGATGCACTGGGAACAACATCCTGTGATGAATACCAAGAATGTAAACAACTGGATTTGATTTCAAGGCTCAGGGCAATGCTCACTCGACCTGATCAATAGAGCGGATTTATTATTCAAAGTTCTCAGTCGTTTTCCTGAGTATCACTCATGTAGGCTTCACAGAGAGCAAGAGGACGAGGAGGTAATGATACAGAGGAGATTCATCCAGTCCTTTCTGTATTCAAACAGGCACTTAAATACCTAGTATTGTGTTACCCATAATCTGGTCTTGAAAACACTCACTCATAGCACTAAGTGCCACCTAGAAAATGAAACAGCCTGATTTCATGATTATAGTAATAAGTTCAGAGGTAAACCATCCTCCAGTTTTCAGAAATAAGAGACACATGAATGAGACAGTGTGACATTGTTCTGTCTGAATCTGCACACAGACACAAATACAGGACAAGGTGCTTTGAGAAATTATGTAAAAGCCTTTTGATTTACACCATACAGGCCCCTGTCAACATGGGAATTAGCTGCAGCTGGTGGAGACCCGGAGTCTACATTTAGAAAAGTGATGGATGAGGAAACTACAGGACAACATATGATTTGAACCTACAGCTGGCACGCCTGGCGACGGCACAGTCTGTCACGGGATGAATGTATACATCTCGGGTATCCAATCAAATCCCAAGGATGATGAACTGACCTCCTTCCCGCCATATCTCACAAACGGGGATCATAACTCTCAATAATGTCAAGTGGATGGTCTGACAGTGGAGAAGCTGACCTACCTTTGACCCACTTCCTCCAAGAACCGCCAACATCAGCCACAACAGGCAAAATGTCCCCATCCCCCCATCCTGCTCCCCTCCCCTTTGCTCTGTCCAGTTAGGGCTAACCTCCTTTTTCCACCTGAATAAAAGCTGCCTCGGGCCCAGGGAGCGAGGCTAAGAAAAGATCAAAGAACATGCTGCACCAGCGTGTAAAGATTGACCGCAGAAGAAGACATTGAAAGATGAGGTTCTGGTCGGCAGATTCTCTCTCACACCTCTAGACGCTGGAGAGATAATAGCCCAGGCCAGCTGAGAATAATTGCACCTGAAATAAAATGAAAACACTCAGAAACGCAAGGTATACTTATCTCAATTATCGCCTTCCGAAGGTAGAATTTGACATTTGAAAGGCACTTTAAAGGGAGACCTATTATGCCTTCTCGTTTTCTTCCTTTCCTTCACTGTTTTGGATGTGTCCGTCTTAACTGAACTTAAAAGTTAAAAATGTCAAACTCCGCAACAACAGAAGCTGTTCTCTCCCACAGGAACACTGCTCTAACGCCACTGTAACGCCTCGTCTGTAGTCCCACCTTTCATTCCGTGACTTTGTGACATCAGACTACATCATGGGGTGTCAAACATCTGCACAATTTATGTCTAGTGGCTAGTTTGGAACATAAGAATTGATTTTGCACAGCTGCTCAGTCATTGTTAGCGGTGCTGGGCCAGGCATGTGTGAGCTGAACAATGCAAGGGGACTGGGTTTTGGCCTTAAAGGTGCACTATGTAGTTTTTGGGAAGACATTTTCATAATTTCCTTTTTCATGCCTTAACAAACTAAATAAACAAACCTCATTTGCTTTCATGACTGAATAAACAAACTGACCTTAAAGGACAACACAATTCCATACTGTTTCACTTTGTTTATATGTGGCTGACCCTGCCAGCTTTTTAGCATCAAACAGAGTTCTGGGGAAAAAGAGAATATTACTGAGTTTGTATTATTACCTTGTTTAGATTGTAAATGTTAAAATTTAAATAAAGGGCATTATGTAGGTATCAAACTACACAATGTCGCTTTGAATAGTTAAAACTAGTGTTTCAGACGGAAGGGGAACACAGTATTGTACTGAAGACGTATTGTGGTAGTAACCATAATAAGACAGCATTCACGCGTATCGAGAAACGCATTGGGCTGCATGTCATGTGCAATTTCCACCTCTCTCTCTCATTCTTTGCTTTTTAAATCACTTATTGATTCATGTTCTCTTTTGTAACAGAATCAGTCAAAACACAGTTGCCAAAGGACATCAATCAATAGGTTTTACACAATGTATAAAATAAGCTGAAGTTTCATTGACTTACAATTGACCTCTCCAACAATAGTATCTCCTTTCCTCATTTTCAAACCAGCTCATTCCGTTCAGGGCTGCGTGGGCCGGACAAGACAATCTATTTTGACAAATTATTCAGCGTCTTTGTTGGTATGTTTGTGTTTACAGTAGGTGTGCGAGGGGGCAGGGAGGTAAAGTGACACACTGCTGACTGAAGCACAACAGCAAATGATGTTGCTTCAATAATTAATACAGGCCTAAACCTTCAGTCTGTCCCCCAAGAGCTCTTTCGTAATGTGTCTCTCTTCAGGCTGTCCAACCGTCTCACGCACACACTCACACACACACACACACACACACACACACACACACACACACACACACACACACACACACACACACACACACACACACGCTCACTGCCACTTCTTGCTCTGTTCTTCAGTCTTTTATTCTTAATGAGGCATACATAATGCCGGATATAAACAGATCCATGCGTCCATCATCATGCATGGGTTCATGTGCTCAAAATGCACGTACACTACATGCACCTACACACAATGCATCTCACATGTTGTGCACGCCCATATATCACCCTAAGTATGCATGCTATTTCTGCGCATGTCTCCACACACACACTGCTGTCGCCCAATGAAAACACTGCCAGAGTCAGAGGTCGTCACACTCTCATTGACATTTGGAGCTTGGCTCGAGGTGACTTGCACTGCTGCTCCTGAGAGACATCAGCTGAGCTGGATCTGCTATCTGAGGCTGTTCAGAGAGGGATCAGTCTACAGGCAGTCACTGCCACAGTGGTGCAATGTAAACATGCTGCCATCTAGTGGGTACAGGTTAGCAAGCACAGCATTTATTTGTAAAGGTGCAGAAATCAGATAGTTAAAGCATAATGCAATTTCAAAATGCTATGGTATCCCTCAGGTCACATGTCCTGCTACTACTTTGCAATAAGGCATCTCTTGGTTCACACGTTTTAGACAATATATCATGATGTAGACTTTTTAAACTTTTTTAAAGCATTCTTTAATATCTCGCTGATCATCCATTACAGTTTTTTCGCAATCATTTAAACACTTTTCCTGAGACTGTAGCTCAAAACTCCACAAATCTCTTGCTAAATGAAACACTGCACTCAAAAAAGGACAGGTTTCTCCCACCAGAACAAATACACTCAGATATCATATGAATACTTCTCCTACAGAGCATCTATTGAAACCTTGTTGTGGTGAATCAAAACACCACCATCCAAATACTGTTATAACACTGTTGATATGTTTCAGCTTCATGAGATCGTGTTACAGAGTTAAATTTATGAATAAGATTGAATAGTATTTGTTTCTTCCTTTCTCTTTTTCTAAAGTTCAGGTTTTCATTTGCCCCGCAATCATTTGGATTGTTATGGTTCATAAAGTAGACAAACTGTTGCAATATTGTTATACAATACTGTATATATATCCCACTGTATAAAAATTGCTTTGACACAATCAGAAACAATACTGTTAAAGTTTGGTTTCATTCAAAATATTGGATTGTGTACCTTCTACTCCTCCTCTGCCTTTTCCCCCTCTTCAGTCTTCCTCTTGTTCTCAATCCTGCTCTTTTTTTATATGATATATGATAAAAAAGGGCTATTCTTTTACTAAGTACCGTAATAATGAATTACATGTAATACTGCAGAACTGGTGGCTTGACTTTATTTGATTTACTAACACCTGCAACTGCACATTTGAAGGAATATAAAAGATAAGGATGATTCCAAAAGAACAAAAACCTATCTGCATGTATTTTACAATATGAGATACAGTCCCCGTACTACCCGATTCTGAGGTAATTTACATAAATATCAGACTCAAAACAAATCACTCAATGAGAAAAGCGGTATTTGACTTTATCACCATTACTCTTGAAGGCACTGTATAGTAACAGACATGACAGGTTTAGTCATCAACTGCAAGAAATCCTGTAAAATGTGTTTGCATGTTGCCAGCAGATGGCGCTTCAGCAGCATGATCCATTTAAATGGCCATAATGCAGTGACCATGAGTCTGATTCACTTGAAAACTGCCTCTATTAAAAAAAAAAACGTGCATGTCTGATACTGTAGTGTGTGATAAAAAGGTGAGATTAACTAAAGCTTTCTTTAACCAAAGCTATAAGAGACAGGCCTTCAAACTAATATATAAAATAATAAATAAGATAATCGACATAATTAAATTGACAGTGTGCCACATAATGATAACAAATGTGAAACCCCAAGTCAAGTTTATTCCAAAAAGTGCCCACTTGTCCACAGATCATAAACAAATCCTAAATTAAACTTCATGGGAAGAGCAAAGAGCACTGAAGAACTGTATTACAATGGTAATATAAAATAAATGTAAATACAAATTTAAAAAAAATATATATATGGCACACATTTGTTTTATTGGTTGTAAAAAAAAAAAAAAAGAAAGAAAGAAAAAGGAATTTAACTACTTGAATCACTCTGCAGTTAAACTCCCAGCAAACTGCTGCAGAAGGCAGTTCAAATACCAGTTTGGTTACATGTGGTTCATCACGCCCCAACCCTGTTAATAACGATGGAAAAACATCCAGTCGGCCATTATTCTAACAGCCAGCTTGGAGCGAGTGACACAAAGCTTGAGAATACCCCGTATCAGCACTTTAACTGGACTCAATTCAAAGTCTGAGGTAGAAAACTCTTTCTGCAGCAGAAAGGTGGTTAAAGTTGGATCAGGTCAGTCTATTTCTCAGTCCACGGCTTTTCTCTAAGATGCAGAGGAAAGTGTCTGTTTTCACATTTTCTGCTCCACTGCAGTCCCAGTTATCAGACCTTATTGCTGAGGTAAAGTGATACACGGCCTAGGGTCTACGCCCTTGTTGTCAGTAATATGAGCGTGGACTGCAACAAAGATTCGCTGTTGTTCAACTCGGTGACCGCGTGTTTCTGGCCGGTCAATTTAGCGCACACACTTCTGCGGTAGACAATCGAATATGTAGGTCTAACGTATTGAATTTAACAGGAATTCACAGAGTTTCTGTTGCAGGTTTTTTGGGAATACGCTGAATGCTAAATAAGCTGCGCAGCACAAGTTTTTTTTTGTTTGTTTTTTTTAAACATTGTTTATAGTGGATGATTAAAAAGTGGGTCCTATGGTTATTCTTGAAACTGGACCCATACTGCATGTATGTGTCTTTGTTTGTGTCATTGTTAATCGAGGGGGTGTTCACAGTAGGGAACTAAATAATAGCAATCTATCGGTCAGTGCATTAATTAATACATACTGTCATAATAGTTATTCCCTACATTGTACCAATGAAGAGTTGAGGTCATTTTAGGTTTACATTTAGTTTAAATGACTCATTGTGAATTGCCCCTTCATTTGGACTATGCAATGATAATCCTCAACACAATGTGAATTGAACAGTTTTTCTTGGGACGATCCTTTTAATTGATGACAATAAGTCCTGTCACTGACAGACACAAGCAGTCATATGTATGAATAGAAACGTGCTGCAAGTATCATGGTACGTGGTACATAGCTCTATATTCCAACAGTAATCACTGTTAAAGAGTGTTTGGTGTGGCTAACTCATGTCTCCCCTCCCCCACTCATGCAGTAAATGAGAAAATACATTCTGTGGTATCTCTGCCCACTTCATTAAATCAGGATAGGGAGCTCAAACACAGCAGCCTTAAATCTTTCCCTTGTTCATGTTCAATATTTTAATACATCCTTCTTCCGGAGTAGCTCTAGAGTTGGCGTCATACTAAACATATATGTTCTAGTAGCAAAACGTTTGGTAAGCACTTTAAACACAGTACTTTAACATGAATGTGTACATTTGTTGTTGTGGAGGCCGCAGTAGAAGCACCTCCCCTAAACCAGCAGTCTGGTACTTTTCCTCTAACCTGAAGATGGTCCAGATTGACTCCTGAATATGCAGCTGTCTCCTAGATCATATTGTGTGTAGACAATGTTTTTTGCTTTTCCCTCCCTTTCCTTGTCCTCCAGCTGCTTTGCCTTGACTCTGTATGGACCCTGATGGACTGACAGCCTTATCTGTTTGTAAAGTAACGCTAAATGCTGCTAAGTGTATCTGCCGTTAACCAGCTAATCTATCTGACATTGCGGCTCATAATTTTGTTACAGATGGGGGGATTTGTATTTGTAAGACAGTGGTGTTCAGAAAAAAACCACCAAATCCTGTACAAAGCTGCTGTTATACAATAATGCAGTTAACTTGTTACAAACTGCAAAGCAGGTCATTAGTTGACAGAATCAGTGTCTGTTGACTGTTGGTATGTGTCCTGCACTTATAGCTTACATACAGCAGAGGGTGGTAGAGGCTTATGTAGAGAGGAAGCCCCAGTGCAGATACCACTACAGACCTGTGTCATGTTGAGTCAGTGACAACATTTCTTAACTCTTGTAAAAAATACCTTTCATGATTTTCTTTAAACACTTAAGATTTCCGGTAATTCTGAAATGTGTTTTTTGATTTTCGCCCGTACATTTAAGTACATATTTGTATAATATTTGTAGCAAACATTAAGGAAACTGCATGAGAATTTTAAAGTGTTTATTGTGTAACTGTACACCAACTCATAATTACTCACAATACCACTAAAGCTGAAAAATAAGTGAAAACTCCTGTTTGACCTGTCTGCATCCACTTGGAGGTCCGCTCCACCCATGGGAGTCGGTGTGTTGCCTACTGTAAGTACGTTGTTACTGTCAGAGCCGATCACATCAGCTTCCCACAGTGAAACCTATCATCAAGCATATATTATATTACACCGGCGCATACCTCGCCTCCGTAGTTCACGCAACACTCGTGCGCACGGGGGGAAACACACCAAAATAAAAATGTTAATACGCACGCAACAGTGTCATGCATGCTGACACTGGCACACGCCGACAGAAAAATCTTGGCTTGGGCTAATGGAGTAAAGGAACCAGCGCTCCCAGTGATGTCAACAGGCCAACACACACATACCCCCTTCCCCCTCTCCCTCTCTCTCCCTCCCTCTCTCAGTGGGGACTGACTCTCTTCTATTTAATCTCTTTTCCTTTTGACACCTTACTGCCAGAAGACACTGAACACGATACGAGCTTGAAGACCGGCCACCTTCTCCAAAAGAGCCTTCCCGGCTTACAGTGCCTCGGCAAAGCTGCACTGCAGACATGGCCTGACCCAAGTGGCATTGAGCGCCAAACGCATGTGTGGGATACATGCTGACCATTAAAACAGAAACAGGAAATTACATCATCACTGGCCGTGCTTGTTGATGTTCTATGATGCTCAGGCGTAGAGAGAGAGAGAGAGAGAGAGAGAGAGAGAGAGAGAGAGGGGGCTGCAGAGTGGTGTATGAGTGTGTGTGAGTGTGTATATGTGGAGGGTTGGGGAGAGGGCAGCGCGGTCACAGGTGACTGTCATGTTTAATAATGATTATCACCACGCACCTGCGCCCCCACGCTAATTAACTGGACGCATATGCAAATGAGTCCGGGGATTTGAGAAAAAAAAAAAAAAAAAAAACAGCTCGTGGAGTGGCAGTGAGCGGTTGTTCAGCTGCTGGATTTGATTAGGGTAATGAACGGTCAGCGATGGAGGCACCAATGGTGGTAAAAGGAGGAGAGATAAAGGAAAAGGAGGATATTAGGGTGAGAGGGGAGGAAGGAAGGAGTATTAGAAAGAGAGGGAGGAGGAGGAGGAGGAGGAGGAGGAGGAGGAGAGAGAGAGAGATATCACCGAGGTAACATAATGGGAACAGGTGGACGAGTGGCCTGTTGACTGAGGGAATAAGAGGAGGGGAGGAGGCGGAGGAGGAGGAGGAGGAGGGGGGGGGATGTTGTGTTTGTGTGTTTTTGGTGCGAGCAATCCAGGGCCACAAAGTCTTACAGAGTTGTAAGAAAGCTCAAGGATTTTTACGGCATAAACACTCCAAATCGCTCCATTATTGATTGCAATTATGCATTCAGATTAAAAAGGAAGGGACAAAATGGTGCTTGTGAGAGCTGAGATCTGAGGTCCGCGCTGACTGTCAGACGCCTCTCCTCCCTTTTTTGCATTGTAGCCCAGACTCTCTCCGCGCTACGGCTTCAATTCGCCGTGGAGTGTGAAGAAAGAAAGAAGAGAGTGCGCCTTTGAACCTCATTCATTTATTCCAATGCATTCCAAACACGCATTCTATATCTCCATACTGTGATCCGGGCCGTGCATGCATATACACCTACCTCTAACAAAGCAAATTGCGGTTCATCCAACTCGATGGCCCCAATCTCAGTCGGGGGAGGCAGGCTCGTCACTCACACAGATAAGGGTGAATTAGGGTCTCGCTCTGGGTTTTACATTTCAATTTAGCCTCCGGCTTCAGAGCCATTAGGGGCCTAATCTAAAGCTTGGTCCGCAGGGTTCTCTTTCTCTACCAATTGCAATATTGTTTTATTAACTTTCCAGTATGCCGGGATGAAACTCCAACAGATTCATTACTCCACATTAAGTTCATATTAGGGTTATTTGCGATAGCAAGACCTCTTATTTAAGAATGTGCAAGTAGTCAATGTGTTTGTAATGCAGTGTTGCTGTATCACCAGCTGGTTCATTTGGGCGAGTGGAACAGGGAGTGTGAGTGTAATTGCAAGTTGATAATGTGCCTGGGCATGCAGAATGACCAAGACGGCTCTTGCCAGCAGAGCGTGGAGGAGGGAGGGAACATTGTGCAGGTGCAAAGTCAAAAGGGGACTGTAACTCTCTTAAGCTAACTCTGGGGATCGAGCCTTGTTGCAGATTGTGCATAATACCGTGATAAACTATTTTAGCTTGACTCTTGTGTGTGTCTGCAGAATATTTGGGGAAAATCTGTAAAATCTTCAAAAACAAAGGAACTGTGACAGCAGCTAGAGTTGGGATGAATCATGTGCTGTACGCAAATGACCTAAAAATATATTCAGTACCTGCTAGAACACAGTTTGGAGGGATTTACTGACTGTCAAGAACTAGCTGAAGTCCAGAGGCAGCAGGGTTTAACCACCCTCTAACTTGGAATGAAACCACATGATTATTGAATAAAAGCTTTCCAATGGCTAACGTCAGCAAAGTGTCTCGTAAATAAGACCACTTTGTGTCCTAAAATCCAAAGGCACACAAGCTTGAGAGATTTTCACAATCTGTTCTGTGACCTAAAACACATCAGTAAATACCCCACGTTTGAGCTATGAAGGGTTTGACATGGAGCTAACAAAGAGACTCATCTACTTACAAGTCTGTCGGTACAGGCAGACATTAGTTTCAAACTATTCAAACTAACTTTACAACTTACAGACTGAAAGAGGCTTTGTGGTGATGTTGAGGGCACGCGAATGCAGTGTCATTTGTTTATAGCATAATGTTAGCTTTTTACCTCTGGTGACACTTTATCCTTCAAAAATGATAATGCTGGTGGTCATCGGTGAAGATTAACCTGCTGGACAAAACGTGTAAGCACCATAAACTTGTGTTTATGTGTCCACAGCGCTTGTTTTAGCGATAATCCCTAGATTCAACTGAAAAATACCATTGGCTTTTGTTGAACCAGGTTGATGCTTACTTTCGGGGTTAGCCTACAAACATAAATTATCTCTACAGAACTCTATTGAATGTGTAGGCTTATCAGTGGCTAATGTTAGCAAGAATTCTCTATAATAGGATATAACATGAAAAGTGAGACAACCTTGAAATGACCAGGATTCCTATTTCCCCTCCTTTGGTAGAATCTAACTGCCACGCTCCGATTCCTGCAGCAAGCTAACGCAGTCCAAACCAGTCTGTCCACTGGACCCAGGGAGACCACACAAATTCCAAATCTTTATCTAAATTTATGATCAAATTGCACCTCCATCCTGTGAATATCTGTTTCCATTTCACTGCTAATGAAGCCTGCGCGACAGACAAATTCATGCATGCATTTCTTGTGTGGTTGTGATCTCGCATCCATCCTCTGAGTGGGCAGATGTGATAGGCTGGCCAATAAAAACAGCGATGCACCGTGTCTGGAAATGTCATTAATCTGGTGCGTTTCTTCACAATTTTTAGGACGTCAGCCACACTAGTAGACCACAAACTGTAGCGATTCTCAACTCACTGTTTACAGTTTGTGATCGCGCTGATCAGTCACTGATTACACACATCATTCATCGAATGCGAATGAAACGTAACCGTACCTTAACTACTGGTAGGATAACAAACAAACCAATTCCAAAACTGTCTGAGCAACATAGCATTCACGGTCATGCTGTTCAAAAACAGCCTGCATTACGATACATACAGATTAGCTACAGGATTTTACAACTTTGAGATTTGGTGACACTGCATTTTCACCCATACTAGTCATCAAACGCCCAGGTAAGTGCTAGATGGCAGTTGACAATACTACCCATGATGCTGCTTGTCTACTGTCACTGATCGGTGAAAGGAAAGGTAAGATGACTTCCCTGGAACTCGACATGATGCTCTCCTCCTCTCCTCCACACACACACACACACACACACACACACACACACACACACACACACACACACACACACACACACACACACACTAACAGGTCAAACCCCTCCAACTTTTTCCTACACAGGTTGGGTCGGTTTACCCCGCTCTGGGGTTTTTGGTGCAGCTTGTGTTCCTGAGCCCAGCTAGCAATGGTGGTGGTGGGGGATGCTTGCCAACAAGCGAAAAGCGTGTGTGCTTGCGTGTGTATGAGAGAAAAAGAGAGAGAGAGAGAAAGAGGGGGGAACATGTGGTAGTAATCTGGTTGTTTTACTGTCTGGCTCTGGTGGTGAAAGTGTTGGGCAGGGGCTGTGAGCGGTCTGGATCGTGTCAGAAGCCGCCGGAGTCAGGTTACCCTGACAGACCATACTGGGAGAGAGTACAGTGGGGGAGAAAGGGAGAGAAGAGAAAAAAGGAGAGAGCGAGTTGAGGGGATAAACAAGTGAGTGAGGGATGGGACTGGAAAGTAAGAGAGTGAGGTGGTGGACTTGCGAGAGCCAACCTCCTGACTTACTCTGTCCTCCCTCAGGACATTTTTATTAATCTCAGTGTGCATGTGTGTGCTTGTGAGCAATGTGTGTGTGTGTGTGTGCTTGTGTGAACCCGGGCCAAAGGGCTCCAGAAGACGACCACTTGAACTAGGCCCAGCTGAGAAAACAAATGGCCTTGACTCTCCTCTCTTCTTCTCCCCTCATCCAATTTTCATCTTTTTTTCCTCGGCGATGGGCATTTAATCAAGTAAGGGAGCTAATCAAAGCCAGAGAGAGGCTCCTGAACCCTCAGCTATCTCCTCCCTAATCCTAAAGCTCTGCTTCTCATTTGCCACTGACCTAGAGGACCAGACTTGTCCACTGAACCCCTGACACAGGGACACGGGGGGGAGTTGGACTGCTGGAGAGTTTAGCGGTTAGGAAAAGGTTATAGTATGTGTGTTCATGCGTGGGCTCGGGTATAAATCCATATTCTAAGACGCGGTAAAATGAAATGTCAACAAACCTCTTCAACTGGAGTGAATAAAACACGAAGAGGACGAGATGAATAGGGTTCAGGAATGAGGGAGTAGAGGGGAGAAGTGAAGAGGAGAGAGAAGAGGAGGAGCAGGGAGGATGCAGGAGGCACACGGGGTCACAGGGGTTGAGGTGATAAGTCGCCTGCTGGGGAATTAATAGGGAGCAGATGGCGCTACCTTTACTTAATGTAGGGGTGTGGATATAAGGGGGGAGATTTATCAGTCTGTACGAGGATGGAGTCTGACGATGGCTGGCGGGCCGACTCCCCCACCTGAGGAGGATTTAGCACATTCCTGCCTCACTGTGAAGCGGGAGGTGTCCGTGGAACGGCAGAAGTTTGCTGTCAGAGAGGGGGATTTAAAAAACTAAAATGTGCTTTTTCTTTCTTGCATGATGAAGTGAGCTAAGGGCTGCTGAAGGTGAAGAGGTTTGTTGTTGGCCCTCTGAACACCCAAGGTTCTTTGTTAATGAATACTTTAACTACATTATGGCCATTTCTCAGCGAAATTATGCTCATGAAGTGCACATGGTGCCCATTTCAATCCAGTTTTTGGGCTCATATGTTCTTTCTTCCTTTATTTTACTTTTAAAGTCAAGTTGTCTCTCTGCCTTATACATGATTCATTCTTCATTCATTCATTCTTTTATCCTGTTTTAGGGAACCGGTTCATTCTGAATTGGGTTCTACGGGAGTAACAGATGCAATACCAGGTAAATAATCATTTCTTTGATATCAGAGAACTCTCACCTCTGAATGCCACCAGCAGAAAAACACAGTGTAATTACTGACTAGCTCACTAACTAGTTGTTAGTGTTAGGATTATTCGATTTAAGCCCCTCGTACCATACCTGAACAGGAAGGAAGCATTGATATATATTGAAAAATATAGTTCATATATCCAAAATATATTTAAATATACAGTATATTGTCGGTTTACTTCAATAATACATTACAAATGATGATGAATGGATATTTGGAAAGTACATTTGTAATTAAAAACCTATTAGTTGAACACATATTTTGTGTATATACTAGATAACATATTTTTGGATAATATATGATGACTTGCTTACAATATATAAAAAACAGCATTATATAGGTATATTTATCAATAGAAAATACATTATTTGATATACTCAGGATTACATTGCAAGTACATATATAAATATATATGAAGATGATGTTTACCTCAGGCATAAGACTGTGTCAACACTTCAAATCAGTAATTGATACAAAAAGTGGATGAAAACATAGGATGTCAAAATATGAGATCTACATCTATGGGTGAAAGAAATAAAAATGTCTGTTGCATAAGGGATTGTTTGTCCAGGTAACATTTTACTAAATTCCAAACAGCCATTTTTGGACATTAAAAGCTTCATTTTATGACCCGGACGACTGACTATGTAATGTCTTCCTCAACTTGACCCAGTCCCAGTTATTTCTATGGATACAGAAAAGGAACCAGAGGGAGCTGAGTGGGCCTATCACTCTTATCACTTTAGTGATAATGGCCGTCACATAAAAGATGACCCAGTGAACTCCACAAATGCCAGAGTGGCCCAATTAGCCACTATGCATTTCATACAATTTGCAAAGGCCAAATGTTCCCAAGCTGTAATTATGTACTCACATTGCCCACCTTGGGTGACCTGCCAACCAGTCTTGACGTCCGTCCGTTGTAGAGGTCGCCATGACAGCGCTGGCAAAAACACAGAGAAAAATGAGCCGCGGGGTCTCTCATTGTGTCTGTAATTGGTCAAGTTGCGCTTGTTACCTAGTAGCGAATACATAATGGGTAGTGCTGATTGCACCGTGAGATGGACGGGGAAATGTCACTGTGGGGGATGTTGGAGTGGGATGCTGCTGGTTATGTCTACAGTTTAACGGTGATGCCTCTTTCATCAGCATCGATTAGAGATGAACTGGGACAAAATGTCATTCTATGACTATTGTAAGACCGTGACCACCTTTGATTTGCTTGTGGATGCAAAGTTCCGCTCGGGCACCTGACCACAATGCTGACCAATGTACTTGTGGTCTTGAGGATGATGAGCCCACAGCACAGCTGTAGGCTTCTCTTATCACACTTCTCTTTGAGCTTGGAGTTTGTCTTTTGGAGGGGTCGGAGGCTGCTAACATCGCTCTAAGGATCACTGACTCGCACAAACCCATGACAAAGCGGTGAGGGAATGATTGATTTGGTCTATGTGCTATGACTGTGTGTGTCAGCAGGAATCCTTTTGAAAGCTACGTTCAACTTTTTTGGGAAATACGGTAGACACTGCCTCGGCTGAAAAAATCGTTTGAGAAAATGTCTCTCTACGTTACAGTTTTTGTGCAGATTAAACAAACAAGACACAACACTCTAGTTTGTAAGTTTAAGAAATACTGGTGGCCAGACTTTTTATCTTACCCCAGGGCTGTTTTAGGTGTATCTCTCCATTTGCAATCATTGTGCTAAGCTAAGCTAAGAGTAAAGACAGTGGCATCATGTTTAGTCCACACACATAACAGTGGTCTCAGTGTATTTCTCAAAATGTCAAACCACTGACCAAACCTCACTCAGAAATGATGTGAAATCATTTCTCAATAGACATCTCTGCAGACACATGCCTTCTGAACGTTTCTTGGATTATTGTACCATTTAAAATGAGAAGGTCCTTTATAGGGCCTCTTTAAATGACAGCCCATTATTATAAAGAGTACTTTCAACAATTCAGTGACATGACCTGTCTCAGCCTGATCCAGGTTCTCCTGGCGCTGAGGTCCAGCAGTGTTCAGGAGATACTGCTGTGAGGCAGGCCCTCCCTAATGTCTCCATTGCCTGCACCTGACCCCACTAGCCAGCAGTGGCCAAATTTAGTTTGGAAACGTGCCACCATGGGAGAGTCGACAGGCCCATTAATCAGCAGGAGTCTCCCCCCTACTCATCCTGCAGGTCAGAGAGGGAGCACCACACACACACACACACACACACACACACACACACACACACACACACACACACACACACACACACACACACACACACACACACACACACAAACTACCTTCATGTACAAACACAATTCACAATAGAGCACAGCGCACATAGACTAAACAAATGATAGGTGAAACTTTCAAAGAAGTATGACAGCAAGCCCTCTCTTTCCCCTTTCCACTACCTATCCTAAATCCTCCATCACCTCCTTTACACACTCTCACACACACCTGGTCACGGCCCTCCATCACTCCCGGTCTCATCCAGTCTAATATCCCAGCTCTCTTCCCTCTGTCTGAGCCAGCTTTTCTGTCAGCCTGGGGCCCCGGTCGTAGGGGTTATCCACACACCGCTACCCTTGGCTCGGATTCCATGCAAGGGATGAGGGGACAACACACACACACACACACACACACACACACACACACACACACACACACACACACACACACACACACACACACACACACACACAAACATAAGCACGGAGGCCCATTGTGACCCTCAGGAACACAAAGATAAAACACACAGAGTCACACAGAGACCATCTGCAAAATATGTCGGATTGATGTGTTGGATCTGAGCTGCAGAAGCCATAGCTTTGGAAGAACTGGATGGATGTGAAGTGGAAAAAAAACACTGAGAATATATGTGGTGTAAGGCAAGCTGAATGTGACGTTTATTATCATGTCTGAGATGAACTCAAAGTGCTCTCACCTCAGGGAATATGCGCAGAAATGAGTTAAGATGTCCAACTTCGTCTGTAGGGTTCTTTACATCACCTGCCTCTGGAAAGTGAAACTGCAGCCGTTTGTTTGAAGCAAGCGGCAAATTGACTTGTAATCAGTGTTTACTATCTCGCAATTAACACTCAGAGACAATGAGATCAGAGGATGTGGCACCGGCAGAAGGCATTTATTGGGCAATATCCCTGAGGTGTGGGAAGTAACTGGCGAGAATGCGTCTGATAGCTGGTACGCATTCATATGCAGTGTCACTGGTGCACTTATCCTTTCTAATGTGAAGCTCTGTGGGGAGATGAATGGTGGGATTGGGCTAGATTAATGAAGGTTACCAAAGTCCCCAGATGTTTCTGTGGTAATTAGAGGCCTTTGTTTATCAGGAAAACAAGTCACATCAAGAGCAAAGCATTCATTATAATTTTTCATAATCTTAATAATTCAAGTGTAGCTGCTTCATTTTGTTCCCAATTTATCATGCTAATGTTATGAATAAATCTGCATAATTTTAACACTGCCTGTTGGATCAGCTAGCAACAGACTTTGATACAGCAAAAATATTGAATTTGTACTTCAATATGTACAATCTAGGGATGCGGATTATGTACAACAAATCAATAGGTGAAAGTCTGCAACAACTAACAACCATTCAAGGTAAATGAATGGCTTATTGATTGACTTTTTGATTGCTTAGATGAAATTTGTTGTATGCCATAAAGTTATAAGCTGCTGTCCATGTAGATAAGCATAGATTTGTTGGAAAAGTTATTTATTATCATGAACCTGGATAGCAAGTCAGGTAAACTAGACAAAAAAATCTTTGTGAAGATGATTGGCCAGTCTCTGCTAATCTCCTTGTGTTGTATCCTACCTTATCATATCATACCCTAACACATTGTACAGTTTCTCATATCATACCATATCATATGATACTGTATTGTATTGTATCACATCATACAGTATTGTATCATAGCATATCATATTGTATCATAGCATATTGTATTGTATCATACAGTAATGCATCATACTGTATTGTATTGTGCCTTAAAGTACCATATCATAGTGTACATGTCCTACTGCATTGTATTGCATCATATCATGTCATACTGGACCATAATGCATCACATCAGTATTTTACCATACCATATGGTATTGCATCATAACTTATCTTATCGCACCACTGCAGCAAGAAGTCAAAGAGAAAACCACTTTGAAATGTTAAGCTTCAAACTTCAAATAATCCATCAGCATGTCGTTCAAATGCTCCAAGCAATAAAACACAACACGAGGACCTCCCAGCACAGGATACAGGACCGTCGTTGGAGCACGTAAACGCAGGGTAATAATCAACCACTCTATGAATCCATTCTTGGGAAATCAACTAGTCAAGGACTGTTTCAACGTAGTAATTAATCTGCCTGTATAGCAGCCAGGATGCTCAAAGCAGAATTTAAATGTCCACTTGACTGATGTGATCACTTTACTAAATAGTTTCCACCAAATAGCTCCATCCTCACGAAACACTTGAAACCGTTGAGAGCTCAGAAGCAGCTGTTTAATTTCATCCAAAATAATTTACAGTCAAAGGTAAGTGACCATTCTGATTGCCACAAGGTCGCACGAGTGCAGCGTGTTGTCAGCACGGGGACTTTCAGGTTGAGCTGGACAGCGCTGGTTGCATTTTGTCTCGCCCCAATTGTCCTGTCAGAAATCAATTGGAGATCACAACGTGGTTTTGCAGCGGGAGGTCAGTCCCTGCTACAGTGTAAATATTTCATCCCGGACTCACGTCAAGGGGCTTTTAAAGATGTGTGCTGGACCATGCTCCCCTCTTGCTGCCCTCTGAAAGTGACAGGGCTTGCGTTTTAGCCCACTTCAGGACCAGGTTAAATCAATTAAAATCTATTATTCATATGGCAGTGCAGTGACCTCACTGAAAGCCCCTGTAATTTCAGAATAGAAAGGAGAAAAGGAACTGGCAGTGAACTTTGGCTTCTCAAGTTTTCAAGAGAATACAGAGAATGAGTGACCTTGTTTTAAGAACCCGGTCCTTGAAAATAAAATTGCTTGAAACACGGTGTGCCAGGACAAGACCTACTGTAGGGGTGTTTTTTTCCAAAGACACTATTATCTTTAATATGGTAGCTTAATGAAAGCAGAATTATATTGCAAAGCTTTTCATGGTTTGGACCTCATGTGCATGTGCAGCAGTCATCCCATGCTTATTTGGAGGAAAATGGGCTCCACATTTCTGAATGCAGATAAGTACATCTCATTTTGACTGGAACATATCATCTTTACCACCAAGCTTAAAAATCATCTCTACAAGGTCACATGTGGGAGCTGTAGTTGTGCTCTTAAGAGTCAAGCATGGCAAGCCTTCACCTATTGTGCTGCAAAGTGCAACCCTCTCCTTTCTCTTTGTGAGGAAGATTTTCAGCGGTATATCTTCCATAGACGGTGGCAGGCTGTTTGGTCGGATAATAAGCAGAGAGGAGTCAGAAGGAGAGAAGTCATTAAGACCTGCTCACATATAATCATCCCAACGCCATCGCCGTCTCTCCGTATCTTCTTTTTTTCTCGACCGTCTCTTCCTTTTCGCTCTCTCTCTCCCTCTCAGATGAAAGGGCCTTCTCAGGCTACATGGGAAATGAAAATGATGGAGAGGCTGATAAAAAAAAAGAGTGAGAAGAAAAAAATGGAAAGTGGTTTTGAAGTGGCTCGCCACATTAGTTGGCTTCCCCCCTCTGACCTTCCAATTTAAGCAAACAATACGTTGACTCGGAGACGCGCCAAGCTTGGGTATTCATGGAGGCGAGAGTGCAGATCACAGAAAATAGGTAAAAATTAGATGAGTAGAGAGAGGTAGCAGTAGATGAACACTTATATACAATATATATATATATGTTAGTTTTGTTTGTGTTGTAGTTAGAACAATGGTGCGCTTGGTCATTAGTTATATACACTGGCGGTTTATTGTAAGGACTGTATAGTAAACTGGATTGAATCACTTGTAGCCGCTGGGGGGCATCGGTTAGAATACACAAGTCCAGATGTTCCCTTTAGTTTCTTTATTGCTGATTAAGAATGGTTGAGGGTGTGAGTATGAAAGATGAGTGTGTGTGGGTAAAATGTTTGTGAAAGATGTATGGAAGGTGTGTGTGTGTGTGTGTGGTTCTGTAACAGAGAGTAAAAGGGAACAGTTATCATAACAGCATGTACATTATTAACTATACAGTCCCTGGAATGGTAAAGAATGAATCATTCAGCTCACTTACAACAACCGGTAATATACAGTAATAATACAAACATATACATGTGAGAGACTTCTTACTATTAGGATTGACGAGCTAACTGGTTAGCCAGATTATCAATTCATATAAAACATAAGGAATAACATAAAGTAATAAACAACCATAAACATCACACTCACTAGTCCCAATTCTTATAGTTAAAACCTGAATCCGACACACTACACCTTTCCTGTTGTTTTATTTCGCTGGGGTCTTTTTAACTTGTTGTGTAAAACACTGTATGTAAGCAATATATTGTCTGGATTCATGCATGCACTGCACCTTTAAACACATGCCTTGTTTACATGCAGGTGTCCTTGTGCCCAGTACCCCTCCAGGGCAGCATCAGTAGGCGACTGCTGTAAATGGACTCTCACTATCGCTTAAGATGGCGTAACGCATCAACCAATCACATGATCCTCTCCTCCTCATACCCTCTGGCCTCAGCTGGTACCGTGGCATTATCAGAGGAGCAAAGCAGCCATTTATACAAACATACACACATACTGTACATACACACACATGCACCACCTCCCTCTCACGGCCTCAGGGCCATTCCAGGAATGTCAAAGATGGTTTCACCCTTTGTATCTCCCCTCTTTCACCAACACTGAATGATGGTGGCCTGCATGGTTTGAGATTGTCATGGCCCAGAAACCCATTCGGAGCGAAATGTAATAAGGCCATCTATCCTCTGAGGGTAGAACACGATGCCAGCACAAAATGCTGGTAAAATCCTACGCCGACGGTTGTCACTACGAGACTGTGAATCATTAAATTGGTACAAACAAGCCGACAGACACGCTGTTAGAATTTAAAACGCGATAGAATCAGACTTACAACGGTGGCCTGGAAAGTCTCCGAATCACAGCCTCATTTAATTTTGGTTCCAACCTGGTATTGCTGGGCTTGCTCTACTTAAAAGGTACTATCCACTTAATCCAGAAGAGTAAGCATATTGTTTCTATCTAATTGACACTAAGCTCATGGCTATTACCATGTCAACACTGGATTACTGCTGCCTTTGAGCCTGTGGAGTGGTTGACTTGGCCCACATTCAGGCCTTGTTTTCCTTTCCACTCTGTCGTCTGTAGCTCACACACATACAGTCGGACAAGCTCACGGGCTCATAGTGCCACATGTGCACACACACGGAAGCAATCTCTCCATCTCTCCCTCACACACACACACACACACACACACACACTCACCATGTCTTTCTTTCCATCCCCGTCTCTCTCCCTCTTTTCTCTACAGACACACACACACACGTAGACACCATGTTCCAGCATTAGGCGAGTGTTCCAAGGCCAATTTCACCACCGCTGAAAGTCCCTCTCTCCCAGAAGCCCCTTTGGTTCAGAGGGTAGACCGGCCAGCGATTGGCCGGTCAGAGGCTAGTCTAGTTGGTGATTGGCCAGCGAAGGCCCCTGGTGCACGGTGACAGTAATTAGCACACGCCAACCATTAACAAACACAGATTAGGCATGAACCCGCATGGCATGCTGCCATCGCCGTGGTGTGTGGATGTAAGTGTGTGAAGGCTGGTATTCCCCCGTGAGCGTCTGAGTCGCTCTCATTTTCTGCCGTTTGTTTCCGTCTGTATTCAAAACTTGGCATGTGTGAATGTGTTTGTTTGCTGCATATGTGCTCGCCTTCTTTTTCTGCCTGTGAGTTTATCCTCCAACCTGTCTGTGTGCATGAGTGTATGTGCAGGCAAACGAGTGTGTCATCGAATGTGTCTGTGTGTGTGTGTGTGTGTGTGTGTGTGTGTGTGTGTGCATTTGTGTTCAGCCTCATTTCCTCTGTGCCTGCTGGTCAATTTTGGCATTTGGAGAGAAAGATGCTGTGCATTCCCCATGGCTCCTCCGCTTCTAGCTCTGAATTAGAGATGGGGCTATGATATGTGGAAATGATTTTTTAAACACCACCAATCTCTCTTTCTCTCTCAATCCCCCCACCCCCCTCACCCCACCCCTTGGCTGGTGAATCCGCCCTGCTGTGTGCGCTTAATGAAAGATAAGAAGGGTCCTCCACCACTGACACTGAGCCACGGACCCTCAGAGGACTGCGCTAATCTGCTTGGCCCCTAATGGGGGCCACTTTGTGTCTGCCGAGGATCATTTCATATCAAACAAATTGTGTCCTGTGAAACCCATTACATTTTTGGCCCTTTGGAGATGCTTCGCCCTTAGCTGACACATAGAGGACATCCTCGGCCCGACTTTTGATGCCGTAAATATTCCTTAAGATGGTCTTACACTGAGCAAAGATGAGCTTTGTGCATCTTTAAAACCTGTCTTCTCTTTCATTAAACAGAGATGGGGAGGGTGTGTGTGTGTGTGCATGGGGGGGGGTTTAAACGATGAATGAGCGAGGCAGCGAGAAGAAAAAGAGAGGGATAAGAATGTGGGAAATGGAGGATGGAGCGGAGGGATAACAGAGGGAGTGATGAAGGGTTAATGAACTCGGATTCTCATCTTACATCTATTCAGTTTCATAATTGTCTCTCTGCATGCGGTCTCGCAGCGTATGCCATCAACATCAGGAAATTCAAATAATGTTTGACACACGTTCTAAAATATCTTTATTTACATGTGATGACGGCCTTGTGATTATGCTATGAAAAGAGGGCGATGACACGGAGCTCACAAACCATTAGTTTCCAGCTTTCGACTTGGAATGCAAGTTGTTTTTTTTAAGGTGGAAAACGTGGTTAAAGGTGGTGTAAAATAGCCAACATGAGGAGGTGTGAAAACACCATCACAGACAACATGTTCCTAATACATCTCCACTCACCCTGCAAGGCACAACTGCCATGGTAAGCAGCAGCAGCTGCGACACATGTATAGTAAATTTCTATTTGTATTGACAATAGTGTAATCTGCTGGGACAGGTTCGCCCCTTGTGCAGGTCATCACTCTTAATGTTTACGTTATGTGTCTGTCCATATGCATGCGCGCGTGCGTGTGTGTGTGTCTCTGCAGATTGTCCAGTGTGTGTTTTCAAGTGTGCTTGTGTCTGTATGTGTATGCCATCAGTTCTGCAAGGGAGAAAACGGGTAGGGGGGGAGTAGAAAATGATCTGGGGGCCGATACATATGAAACAGGAGGGCTCATACATAAACATAGCTCCAAGGCCCCGGGGCCAGGCAATCTACGAGGCAAATTGCTCACCAGTCAGCCATGGAGGCCGCACTGTTTACTATGCATGAGGTCTTGTGACATGCTTTAAAGCCGCCCCTAAAACAGGACGACTGGCCCACTGGTATCGAGGAGTTGGCTGTTTCTATTACTATGGTATTCTTTCCTGTGAAAAATATGTTGTGGGTGGAGAACGGATCATCGTTTTACTCAGCCGAGCTGTTGTGCGGGGGTACAGTAGATGCCGCATGAAAGGCAAAATATGGGTGTAAGGGTGTGACCGCATAGCTGTGTGTGCATGCCTGTGTGTTCATTTGTGTACGAACTTAGGGTGAAAGACCGTGTTTGCGATGCAGCTACGGAGGGATTTCTATGCTGTTATACAGATTATTTCAGGTGAAGGTTTAACCTTTATTTATAGCAGACAGGAGATGTGGGGATGGATAGATGGCAACACAAGTTCCTGACACACTTTGTGTTGGGCAACTTGGATTACCTTTTGACTGAGTGTTTCCATTGAGAAGCAAAAATATCTATCAGAGTGAAAATGCAAAAAATGCGACTGAATGTGCATTTCCATCCGCTAATGTCAACTTAATATTCAGAGTTCGCAGTGTCGACAAAAACAGCTGGTGGCACGAATTCTCCAGTTGTCGCCACAGCATGCTGCAGAAGAAGAGGACACAACAAGGTAAAGTAATTAAAAGATGGAAAATAATGTAGAAAACTTGATTGGAAATATTCTATATATGTTTCTTTCACATATTATTTAATGCATTAACCCATCTTTATTCCTCTCTGCTCGTATTCGCCGTGCTCTGTTAAATTAAAGGCAAGGAAATGTGTCATACAACTGTAAGTAAATGAATGATTAGCTTTCACTGTTTATGTTTTTAAGTCACTAAGAAAGGAGAACAAGCTCACTGCACATGCTCACAATGTCCATCTCTGGTGTTTGACCAATCACCAGTGTAAATTATATCGCCACCTATTGGCCTGGCATGTCTCTTGCAGGGCTTGCAGTCATTTTTGCATCCTATTGCGTCTGAGATATTTTGCTGAACGAAGATCGTGTGGACACGATTTAGTTTTTAAAGAGAGGGGGAAAATATCTTCTTGGAAGAATATCAATATTAGTGTGCACAAGGTCTTTGAAGAGGCTGCGAGAGACGAGACAAAATACTGCTGAAAGAAAGTTTGGTAAAGAGAGCAGATGACAAGCCGACTCTGGTTGTTCCACAGCGACTTAACTCCACCTTTTAGCGTCAGGTCAGTGTGCTATGTATCGCAACAGAAGAGTATCAGGAAAAGAAAAAAAAACAAACAATAGGCTGAATAACCAGAGAATGGTTATTTCAGTACCATCTGCAACTTTTGGTGATGGAAATGGAAAAATAACTGTATTGATGTTTGGGAAGTGAAACAGACTGCTTGGTGGAACCAAAGCTAACCGGAATCGAACTAGTGACCCGACGTGCTGTACCAGTCGACTACCAAGTTGCCCCCTGCTGCCACTTTCCATCTCTACAGAGGAAGCTTGAGTGACAAATATGGCATATTGCTTCAATGTGCATTATTCCGCGTCCCCTTCAGTCTGTTTCTGTTGCAGTTTGTTGCATTTTGTTTTTTATCTATAGATCAACTCTTCCACATCAGTCAAGCTTTAAAGCAACCCATTTTGAAAATGTGAATGGAAATGCGCTTAAATTGACATTCTTTCACTCGGAGATGCCGGCTGATAATAGAGGTCTGATAAAATAAATGGTTTCTTTCTCGTGCTCCGTTGCTCTGTTTCGGGGAACAATCCAAAAAATCAAACAAAGCGTCAACCAGAACAACAGCAGCCTGTGTCAGAATCACACAGAAACTCTGTTTTTAATCACAGTTTCTAACATTTGTCAACACCGAACCCAAAGTATCCCTTTTGTTTCATGCGAGTAAACATTTTGTGAGAGAGATTGATGTTTTGGTGTGAAGCTCTCTCAACACAACAACAAAACTCTGAGGCTGACCTCCCATCAAACCCCGTCATTACATGTGAACATGGCTGAATACAACAGAACAACATAACCGGTCGGGAAGAGATGTTAACATGTAAACAAGCTGTCGGGACCACATCTGCTCCAGCCTGCATTTACCAGCCCGGCATCCCAGAGGGAGCCCTCCTCAATTCAATTTCAATCTGCTCGACCCCCAGGGTCCAAGTTCAAGTTCAAAGTCAGGCAACCGTGGCCCCAGCAGGAGAATTGCCCACCCAGGAGTCCCAGCCCAGAGTGAACTATTCCAACTACAGATGAGATCAGGACAAATCCAATACCAGATCTATTCAAATGTCTTTTACAAGAATGTCTTTCCACCAGTGTGCATGTGTGTGTGTGTGTGTGTGTGTGTGTGTGTGTGTGTGTGTGAGAGAGAGAGAGGGGAGGGGGGAGACGACTGTCACATTACAAACACCTTTGCTGCCGCTCTCTCTCTATTTCTCCGTCTATCTGTCTTTCTCCCTCGCTCTCTCAGGCTATAATTATGCTAATAGTATGTATATAGCTGTGGCCCTGGAGGCTTGGGGCGTATTGAAGGCTCCCAGGTCTTTCTCTCCTGTAACAGTATTAGGGTGCTATTGAAAAGCGGACAGCGGGTGAGAAGGGGGGGGAGGGGGGGCAGGATAGAGAGATAGCGCGGGGTGGCAAATGGGACATGACCACCGTGCTCTCTGTCACGACGCCGCCCATTGTCTGGCCAAAGAAAAGGGCCTCCGCCGCCAGTGGGACAATAATAAAGGAGCAAGAATGGGCTGTGCATATTAAACAACACGACGGGCCGCAAAGACCAACCTGCATGGGTACGATGAAGGGGGACGAAGAGGAAAACAGACCGAGAGAGAGAGAGCAAGGCGGGTGTAGGAGGAGTGGGAGGGAGGAAAAAAAAGGGTGGATCATGTGAGAAAGGCACAAAAAGAGGCAGAGGCACAGAGATAACTGTAAAACAAAATGTGGGTTTTGTTTCTTTAGAGAGATGACACCTGCTTATGTCAGAGGTCTGCTTCAGCGTATACAATGGAGGCCTGACGCCACATCCAGGCTAACCTCTGTTCCGCTAGCTTCCGTCTCTGCGATCTGTGACTGAGGGTTTCTTTTATCAGCCTCTCTGGAAAATGTAAACATGATCCCGGGCTCACTTGAAGTGGGTCCCAGGGATCCCGCTCCCTCATTATGAGTTTAAAAGAACACACTCTTGCAGTGCTTTCCCCTCGATACTCCTTTTGATTTGTTTCAGAGGTCTGCTACACAATTTACGCCTCACCCTCTGTGATGTTTGCTGGCAGACGTTTGGATGGAGCTTCACCCTCAGTAACTCCCAAAGAAGTCTGTTTGGATTTCTACTTTGTAACAGTTTGTTCATTAGAGGCCTGACAGGTAGCTTCACCCCAAACATAAGTAAATGTGTAGGATGACATGCTGCACGTGTCTTTGTCTAAGTTAGTTTTATATACAGTGTGTTCCTGCACAGTCCATAAAACATACCGAAACGTGATACATTTCATGAGATATGTCTCTAGAAACAATGTTTCTTGCTCATTTCTGTCACATTAAACAAAAGTAAGTGGCCAGTTTGGGGCCAAGGGAAATACTTTTCTACATCATGTCAGTCAGAAGACAAGAAAAAAGACATTTTGAGAAATACATTGATTTTGCACTTAAAGGTGAAACATGTAAGATTTTGACACCCTGGATTAATGGGGGGCTGCATATCACTAGAATAATTGCTAACTGCTGCGAACTGTATTCTTTTTATACATCCATGATCTGTAGCTACCATTAGCTTGTAAGCTCAGTTAGCCGTGCAGCTATCCAACCTACCAGAGGAGTGTTGCTGTTCACAGTGCTTTAGAGCCGTGGGTTGTTGAGAGAAAGAGGTTTTGAGGCCCTGACTGGCTGGTTAGCCCGCTAACTTCATGAGATATCAAATAAACACACTGTCCTTAAAGGACCGCACACTTTCATACTGTTTTACTTGGTTTATATTTGGCGGACCCTGCCACCTTCTTAGTTTCAAACAGCTGCACTGGATTATCTGCATTATATAATCATATGTGTATCATCAAGGTGATATTGATATTCATTTTTTAAAATATCACAGTTATTGTTAATACAGGTATACTGTGACACCCCTAATACAGGGTTAATAGTATACAGCTGTTAAAAAGACAATACAGACAATACACAAAGTTTCTGTCTGGATATCGATATATTTACATGGATAAGTGAGCTCAGTTTTCTTTTGTATTACAGCTGGAACAAAACCATTAAGTTCCAGTTTTACAAAAGAGATGCTGCTCATCAAATCATCCAACACCTCCTGCAATAGACTGCGTAAACCCCAGCCTCCTCCCTGTGCACCCCCCCGCCTCCCCTCATGGGTCCTGAGTATATTGAGAGGTGTCAACAGTAGAGGCGTGGGTGTGGGAGGCTCCACCATGCTTCACGGCTATCGCATGTGCCTCGGCGGCTCTGCAGCGTGGCTACCATCTGTCCGCATGTCACACAGTGCGCTGCTCTCTCACTTTCCTCCCTCTGCCTCTCTCTGCACATCTTCTGACCTTCTCCCATCCTTTTTAATCCTTTATCTCGCTTTTGTGTCCTCTTTTCACTCCTCCTCATCTTCCGCATACATGGCAACCGCTTCCAGAGCGAGCGCTTTATCAGTTCATTAAAGAGAGGGAGGGATGTGCAGGTTTGTCAAACAGACATGGCTCTGACCTTGGAGAGCGACACCTGCGAACCTTTCACACAGAAAGTCAGCAATCGCCTTTATCGGTTTTATTATTAGCTTAACTTCGCATGATTCACGTTGAATGCGAACTTTGAACATGACACTGCAACGCAAAAACTGTGACGACGTCTTGTTTCATTGTCCCCCCCGCTGTTTAAAATAGCTAAAAACACAGATGCACAGAAAGTGTATGAAAGGAGACAGCAGCACCTCTCACACACCAGTGAGTGGCAGTGTGCCACAGTTAGAGCAGACCCCCTTCAACTATTGTGTGGTACATGCACATTAGGGCGGTCAAAGAGTGAGCCCGTGTCCGTGTGGGAGGGGGGTTGCATATTGTGAATCCTTGAATGCATGTATATTCTGGTAAGTGTGTGCATGCATGTGTGTGTGTGCGTGTGTGTGTGTGTGTGTGTGTGTGTGTGTGTGTGTGTGTGTGTGTGTGCGTGCATGCACTCAGACAGCAAGCAGACAGAGTAAACGCAGTAGCCAACTAACCATAATATTGTCATTAAGGAATTCGGCAGATTAATAGCTTTAAATACCTGGAAATGTCCTATGATCTAGTGTCTTTAGCTTGTGATTTCCTCTCCAGGTCCTAAGCACTAAACCCGCTGTGTTGTTCTTGGCATTCCTAAGCCGGACCGGAGAACATCGCACGGACACTGATACCTTCCTCTGGGATCTATTCTCTCCTCCATTTGATGGAAACCAAAAAAGGGCCTTTGGCCAGGCAGGTCCCATTATGTCTCAATGACAGAGCCTGGGGGTGAAGAACACTCTGTTGTTTCTTCGGCTCACCTTTGGGTCTCAACGAGAAATGACATATGCCCGATGAACGGAAGAGGAGGTGATTTGCCTGCCAAATTTGGGTCAAGTTCTTGGTTACCGGCCTGAACTTCAGCGGTATTTTTCTGAGTTGTGAATGATTGGAGCTGTTTTCTCTCTTCCATCACCCAAAAGCTTTGTTGGATAGAGCGGGCAACCCTGGATATAAATCCTCCTCTAATGTGACACACACCGTTTTATCTTTTCTTTTTGTCTTTCACTATTTAGTTCACAAACATCACAACAGCCCTGGGCGCTAATGATCCCCGAGTCCAGAGCCCTCCTTGCTCCCTGTCACATTCCCACCTCATGACCTCATGACTGGATGTATGCATTAAACAGATGTGGCTGGCTACGAGGGGCCTGAAACAGGATAGGACAGCCTATAGCCTCTAGGCTGGTCTTCTCTGGCCTTGAAGCCAGGGGCCTCCGGGTACAGAGGACAGGATAAACACGATTGATGTGTGTGTGTGTGTGTGTGTGTGCGTGTGTGCGTGAAAGAGAGACAGAGAGAGAAAGAGAAACCCCTTTCCCACATGCAACCCATAAATGTGCAGGCAGTTTTCCATGTCACCGTCATGTGAGAACAGTTTCAGTGTGAGATGCTCCAATTTGCTTGCTCAGGGGAAAAACAGCAAGACTTCCACTAAAAATGTTACATTTGTATTAAGTGAAACACTGTGAAAATGTATAGGAAGCTCTGCATATTTATTAAAAATGGCATACGTTTATTTTGTATTTAGAATATTTCACAAGCATATACCACAGATTTTGGGGGCTCGGCAGAGTAATTTTTGTATATCATATATAATAATCTTTCTTTTTAGCATATTTTGAACATTTCAGTGTATAATAAAGTGGTAGTGCAGGTTAAAGGACCAGTTCACCCACAAATGAAAATCCCCTCATCATCTGTTCGTCGCCATGCTGATGGTGTGGTTTGGGTAGACATTTGAGTTGCACTGCAAAAAATACAGTGTTGTAGCACTCTGCAATGCTTTCTGCAATTCTGCAACACCCCATTCAACACCCCTTTAAAAACTGAAAATCCTCACCGTAGCTGCAAAGTTAAAAGCACTAACGTGCAACCCAGCGTAGTGTTTGCTTAAGCTCAATCACACGTCAAAGGTGTCAGTCACGTCTTTTCAATCGTGGATCCAAGAGCCTCGAGAGACTTGGAGTACGCCTGGTACACTAAATTGAGTTAAATTGATTTTATGTTTTCTTTCAGTTGTTTTTTTTTTTTAATTTCATTTTAAAACAAGTTGCCGCAGTTGTTTGGGAAAATGCAGCAATGCCGTTTTGCTGTGAAGATCAAGAAATGTCTGTGGACAGCGAAAAGTCACCGATGGAGAGTCATCAGGGAGAGTAGACGGCATCTGAATTTTCATTTTTGCGTGAACTTATCCTTTAAGGCTACAACAGAAAACCGCTGAGGGTGCAATTTTTTTCAATAAGTCTGCCGGGAGAAGATCAAACCCTGAAGACAATATGGGCATATGAAGCTCGGCATCGTTCAGATTTCTCTCTCTACTCCTTCTTATCCCGCTTCTTTCATTACCAGCTCGCTGGATGTTACGTTCTCTCTTTACCACGATCCTCCTCAGCCAATCGAAACGCTGCTTGTAATATCAGTGTGACTCATCGCAACCACCCCAGTCACCTCCAGTGCCCCGTGTCTGAGCTCATAAGAAGCCTGCTCCTCTTCACATCTTTCCAGATTAATTTTTTATTTAGGGACGGTGCATATTAATGAACACTACATTAAATATGTCCAGAGGCTAGTTTTCATCCATGGTCCCTTGCCAGGGGTAAAGTCTGGCAACCCAGATTACAAAAAAACAAGCTGACAACAACAATCATAACATAAGTTATGTCAACTACTGTAAAAGCGGGTCAAAAAGACACGGGCAGCAATACAGCAGAGCATCTGACTGTGTAATAGAGCACAGACAAATACACAATAACAAGCAAGCACAGACATGACCTGTGAGTTACAGAACAACAGACACAAGCAAGGACACATAAGAGCAGCGGCTGTCTTCACCCACCACGCAGGGCTTCGTTTGCCGCTTAGAATACGATTACGTCATGATGGGGTCTCGTCGTCAAGTATTCACATGTCTTATCCTTACTGTGCACATGTCGATAACTACTTCTAATACTTAGTCTCTCCTGTTTCAAATCAAGTTGGTAGCTTTTTACATTAAAAAAAATAATAATAAATCAGCCCCAACAAATTAAAAGTCAAATTAGAAGGTCTGTGCTTTCGTTTGCATCACCACGCACCGTTTTTGAATACAAAACACAAAGACGTGTCATAGCTTTACATATTTTAAGCGCGTTTAACCTGAATGTTGATTTCATTCCGCAGCGGAGACTCGCGTGTAAAGGATGAGAATCTACTCCACCTGAATAACTTAACGCGGCACCGTTGAGAGGTTCGCTGCGTGAAAGTAGCGAGCAGGTGTGAAAAAAGAGTGAGAATGAGACACTCAGTGCGACGTGTGGCTCCGAGAGAAAGATGTATCCTGAAGACAACAGATTGAAGCGACAATGCTTAAAGAGCAACAACTGCTTCGATGACACATTGATGAATTTTGTTTGTGATGGCTGCTCCCCTGGAGAGAGGGCCAATGTGGTGCATCACTCTTGCGTCTGCAGCGGGCTTTACCCGCTCACACTCATTGTCCTCCGCGCCTCCTCCCTGAGACACATTGTTCCACTGAGTCAAATAAAAGCATTAAAGATAATCAGCATAGAAGATGGATAATGTCGTACAATGAGTGCATGTAGAGCAGCCACACACTGCGCTCCGCGGCAGCAACTTGTGCTGCCACGCTAGCGCGGAGAGCCGCCATTAGAGGGACCGCCGCCGACCCAGGCGGTACACTCTAACTAGCCCACAGCCGCAGACCCATCTATTCTCAATATGCCACGTTTTTACTCATTTTTTTTCCCCCCAAAACCTGACACGGCAATCTGATGATGAACCAGCCCCATTATTTTCTGTACGCCAGCAGGAAGAGATAGATCCCCGAACGTTGTGCCTTCGTAGAACCAACATTATCCCTCTATGTCAGAGGTGGGTAATATCCTGGCGGTCTGAGAGTCCAGAGGTGCATACGGAATGATGTCATTAATCCTCCAGGGCAGTCTCTCTCTACCTCCAGCTCCCTCTCTCTCCTTGTACAACCGCTGAAAACAGAGCCGCATTTGCATGCTGCATATGTTGCCAGGTGGCTCTGTAGGCTGCGGGTACAAATTAGATTTCCTGACAACAAGGTGTAAGAGAGAGAAGAGTGGTGGGAGCCAGCACTTCTTTCTTTCTTGCTTTCTTTCTTTCTTTCTTTCTTTCTTTCTTTCTTTCTTTCTTTCTTTCTTTCTTTTCATATTTTGTCTGGTACAAAAGAAGCTCCGGTGATGCAAAATTAACAGAGGTGAGGTTGTTGTGGATGGAGGGTTTCAAGAAGTGTTTTTAACTAACAGGATATTGGCCCCTTCTCCTACCACAGTTCCAAGGGTACGATGTAGTTTTGGGGAACAAATTGAGACTCTGAATTTTAATATTTACAATATTAATGAGACTCAGAAACATGTATTTTTTCCCCTGTAAGTGAATAAACAAGCTGTTCTCAGAGGAAAATAAGGTCCGCAGAACACTGTACGAAGCTAGGAAGCATGGCAGGATCCGCCACATAATCAATCAGTCAATGAAGATCTTTATCTTCTGACTCAAATTTCTTCTACAAAACTGCAGAGTGCACCTTTAAATGAGCTCTCTCCTCCCACCCCACCCAACCCCCCCAGGTATGAAGACCTTCAAATTACACACAGTCTCGACAGGAGAGAAAAACGCAGGGTCACAGTTTCACTAAATGGTGACCTATTGATCAGGTGTGGGCAAATGCATCTGAATGAGGGGCCACGCACACGTAGACAAAACAAGACCTTCACCTTGACACTGGACAAAGAACGTCTCCGAATGAGGGCTTAAACTTTTCAGGCTGGACTTCAAAGCTGAGAGCTGTGTGCCCGTTGGCTGTGGTTCTATCCCAGGGAGGGAGCTGTGTCAGTCATCCCGGAGCTTCCCATGATGCTCCAAAGTGGCTTCACCCACATTGTTTACCACCATCTCCTAAACAGAGGACAGGAAGGAGCGTCTGTGACATTAACATTCCTCATATTCTTCATGTGTCTGGGGCCTTGATCTCTCTGGAGACAAAGAGTAGAGGCATGGAAGTGAAGACGGTGTTCATTTGAGTGTGTCACCGACACTCGTGAATGAGTGCTTGCTCTTGTGATGTCTGCCAGTATCAAAGAGGCAGAGCCTCCTACCTCGATTCCCCCCAAATTCAACATTCCATATTGATCCATCCCTTCAATTAACGGCCAGGTTTGTCCCCAATCAATTCCTATCTCCCTCTTCTGTTCCTCTATCGGTCTATCTCTCTCCCTCTGCATTCCCCTTTCTTCATTTTTCACATTACCCCCTCCCTCCCTCCCACGCTCCTACCTCACACCCTAAGGTCTCGGGGGTCACTCCCTCCAAGGTGATTCGTAAACAGCAGCTTGTGGAGAAATCAATACTATATCAACAAGCCACAACGGGCTTTTGCACTTATCCTATATGATCTTTGTGGTAAAGGCCTCCGAGCATCCATCTCCTCCTCTGGTCCGCTCCCTAAGCTCTGTTGCTAAGACAATCAGAAGAAAGGAGAGAGGGATGAAGGGGGGAGGAGGAGGGGCCAAAGGAGGGAGAGGAGAGAGGCAAAGGGAGAGGGGATTGTGCGGGGTCTAGAGGCTCGCTGTTAGAGGAGGGATTTGCTGCTCTGCTGCTTTTAGCTTGATCTGCATCTGATTAAGGAGAGAGGGCAGAGTGTTGTCCTTCACCCCCGTGCTCCCCTGTCCCACCATTATGTACCCTGGCACTGAGATCCATCATCCACCTACCAAAGGCCTGGCTGCCATAGCCTGGGGACTTATTAGACCGGCCCTGCTCTGTTCAACACAGCCCCGCTCTGCATACCATGGAGGGTAAAAAGCCTCTGCTGCTCTAACGTACTGTATATTTACCATGCATCCCAATGACTCAGATCAAGTGAAATACATGTATGAAAACACATACACCGTATGTATGTGCTGAGTCTAAATTCATTGTATTATTACTATTCATGTTCTGTTTTGGGTCCTTCAGACCGGGGTCCTCTTCATCCACTCAAAAACACACTTAACCTTGTTTTATCTGTTTATGTGTTTTTTTTTTTTGTTTGCAAACTCGCTCGCTTCAATTTGCCCCTTGAGGGACATATTAAGTATTTTTGAATTGAACTGAATAAACATGATTTTGAACTTTCGACATGTTTTAGAAGTCTGCCACAGAAAATGACTCACTACCGTCTGCAGCTCTAAAAGATGGTTGACACATTGGATTCTTTACGCTTGACATCTGCAATTGAGACAGAACCATTGCTCCCAAATCCCAAATATGTGTCTTTGAGCGTCGAGGATATGGAGCACATCAAACCTTCAGTCAGTGGAGGGGACAGAACACAAAAACTCCACCAAAAGGAGGATTTTTGGATTCGTAGACTGGAAGCTTTGAATTATCCTGGTCTCAGTGAGGATGTAGATTACACATATTTTCTGAATGGCTTCCCCTATTTGTACAGTCTTTGGGGGGTATTCTGTTATCTATGTGAGTGTCTACTTTGTATGTTGTATGCATGCAATGTGTTTTCATTCATCAATTTCACTGCTTCATTAACTTGCATATGTTACACCTGTTACTGTGTGTCATTATCTGGGTCATGTTTGTTTAGAGCCCTGATGCAGACCTCATGGTCAAAACATGATGATGGCTGTATGTGCATATATATATATATATATATATATATATATATATATATATCTATATATATATATATATATATATATATATATATATATATATATATAGGAGTGTCTGGACTGCTCGTATATCACCCTTTATCCTGTTTTTAAACTACACAATTTTTGTCTACATTGTATCAAATACAGTACCAGTCATCTTCTCTTTTTTCTCAAATATGTGTATTTGACTTTCTTTTGGTTGAATTTGAATAAAAGTAAATGTATCATGTAACATGTCAGTCTTAGATACAGTGAGTTATGACTCTCACATCCAGGGTCAGAGAGAGTGTGTCATCCTACAGTAAAGTTTTCATATGTAAGTATTTCTAACATGAAAAGCAAAACACTGTTTGGGAAAGTTAAAAAAAAAAAAAAATCGATAGCAACGATGCACAATATGATTTTTTTTTTTTTTAAGCTGATACCAGTGATAAATATATTTTGATTAGTTCACTGATAATTTACAACAGGCACTTCAAAAAAGTCCAGACAAGAAGTGGGTTATTGCTCCATGAGGGTAAGAAAGGGTCAGATGAAGTTAGCAAAGATGGGCGATTTAATGTCGCATAACTCTGAGAAGATGTGTTGTGTTAAATCCTTGATCCTTTCCCTCCTCTCCGACCCCTTGCGGATGAATTGAGTGCTGATCTTCTTCATCTTCTCTTTTTCCTCTCTGTGTTGAACAGTTTAGGTGCGTACCTTTAAAGTTAGATACAGACAGAACACAAAGAAATAATATGAATTCCCAACGTCAGGTCTACAATTTCTTGGCCCGATAGATATCATGCATCCCTACTTTCACATACGAGAGCAAATGTTGATAAAACCCACAGATGACAAAAAATAAATAAATAAATCAATCAATTCAGATATGCAAATGTGTAAAATACTGCAAGATCTAATAGGTGATATATTGTGATAAAACAGTGTGAAGCAGCATTTTGTAATTATATCGGGGGCATGTCAGGGCTGCTTGGAATATAATTTCAGATAAAATCAAAAGCTGTAAATTTCACTTTGCCTAATTAATATTATTATTATGATCTGACTGTGTCCTTCACCCACACTCTTTCTGAAAGTTTAAATCATTAACTCAAACTCTGGAAAAAGCAAAATTACATCACAATAAAAGTTCTGCGTATCGACACAACGACTTGTCTCTACAAGCGTCAGTATGAGGATGACGACTTAGGGTTTAATTCAGCTCTCCATCACAAGGTTGTGGAGGATTGTCTCTGTTGTCTGTGCCGTCTCGCTCCCAGCGGGTCTCGTCCAATAAGCCCACATCAAACCCGTCAGACTGAGAGTGAAAAGTGGAGGAGCGCGGCGTGTGCAAACATCAATCCTAAATTTCCAGCCTCAATACCATCATGACCTTGGTTTGGAATGACATCTATTTGCTGGCTGGCTGCACACATCTCTTTGCAAATTGTATGGGCCAGGCTAATTTGTTTTTATGCACGTTTAGTCAAGAATGTGATGCCACGTTAGCTTTTGGGAGCACTGCCAATGTGGTGCGGGGGGTTCCGAGTGACAGACAGAAAAAGGGTGATTGAGGATGATTGTCCTGCCGCTTGTGTTGATATATGAAAAGAAAGACCCACTGAACGCATTCTGGAATGGGTTCACGGCAGATAGGAGTCCTTCTGGGACCACCTAAAGCTGAATATCATCGCCTGTGCACGGAAATAAACAATGACCTTTAAAGCTCGAATCCTGGAGTGAAGACAGGTGCTGGGTAGTAGCTTAACAAATCTTAAAGGAGAGTACGCTCATAAAAAAAAGGTGTACAAGACATTTTTTTCTGTTCTTTAAAAATGAATCATTCCAAGTAAAGAAAATTTATGGACATGAAATATAAACTTGTCAAGCCTGTCGGCTGCACGCTCCCTTGACCTGCCGGCGCAACAATCGCCGCTCACCAAACTGAAATGTAAACAGTTCATGCCGGAAAATATTTGCCTTCCTCATAGCTGCATTGACCTCTCAGCTCCGCACAGTCAACCCCGAGCTGTTGTTTCATTATCTCTCTTCAGCACGAAATGGAGCCTCGGATGCCGCTGCTGTCACAAACGCTGCCTCATTACCATCATCAGTGTTTCAAAGTGAGGCCCCGTATAGAGCAATCAGCGGAATGAGCTCACGCTCACAGGAAAACCTAGCGCCCCTACACATGACCTGACTGTACAGCAAATTGATAATGTACAGTACACAGAGAGCAACCAAACACACACAGATAAGTCTTTATCACGCACACACATGCAACATGCACACACACACACACACACACACCCCCGCCACACACACATGTCCTGCAATGACCAGGGCCCGGCTCACACAGCTGACAAGAAGCTGTCTTCATATTACGTGACAGAAATAGTCCCCGGGGGCCCGCATATATACATGCTGCAGGGTGCTGCTAGGACATACATTCAAGTAAATACTGTCCATAACCTGAGATGTTTTCTTTTCCACATGCCCTGCACGTACGCACATTGGGCAATATGGAAACGTAATGTGAAAAGGGTCACACACAGATATGGACCTGTGCTCACACACACACACACACACACACACACACACACACACACACACTCCCAAAGATAAATGCACATACCGTGCTAACACACACTTGTACTGTACTCTACTGTACTGTGAGGATCATGTCAACGTGTCTGCAAAGGTTACAGTCCACAGACATAGTTCACATACTGTATGTCTTAATGATATATATGACTGGAGAGTGTTCACTGGTCAACATGCCTCACACTGAGCAGAGGGCAATGAGGTTATTTACACTGTAAATTAAACACTGTGTGTTCTCTCTCTGTCTGAAAAAAAAAAAAAACTCAGGGTCAAATCGTAAAGTCATGTTTTCGCTCAAGCCATGCAGATTGTACGGCTGTCTGTGCAAATCATTTGAGACATTAGCCCCTGAAACATGTGCCAGTACAAGACGTTGAAAAACGATCAGCCAGAATTTAAAAAAATGTTGCATCTTTTTGGACGTTGTTTTCCAACGTTAACAGGCGAAGTCCAAGTGACATTCTCACAGGATTCAAATGAAAGGTTTTTGCACTGTAATTTTAGATGTCTTTGCAACTCCAGTTACAGCCGTCTACAGAACGTCTTGTTCTTGTGATGGCCAAATTTCACTCCATGCAGCAAAAAGCCACAAGGAGGATTTAAACATTGAGCCTGAATGAGGCATGCACTTTACCAGGAGAGCTGTTCATCAGCCTTGTTCATACTAGGTCATCTAACCTCAAAATATGAGCCTATCCGATGAAGGTTGGATGACCAAATCATGAAAGCGAAAGAAAAAGCTGATAAATAGCTTGCCTAGTAAAATACATGCCTCATGTGGGCTATTGAGGTTGAGAACAAGGGTTCAAATCCTTGTTGTAGTTTTTGCCGCATGGAGTCGAAACTTCGACTGTTGGACGCCTGTGGCTGAAGTTTAAAAGATGTCTAAAATTTTGAACCTTGAAAGGATGTCGCTTGGACATCACCAGTGAACAACGTAAAGACGTGTAAAGAAGATGTCAAGGAGCTTTCATTCTAGCTCTCCACTGGACATCTTTTTTCAGCATCGGCAAAGACATTGAACTGATGTCTTCTGGATTTGTTTGTGCTCAGTGGGTGATGCTGAGGGCATTGAAAGCTTTGAGTTAACTTAATGGCTTGCTTTTTTCCCCTGGCTCTCTAAATCAGAACAGTTTATTCTGAACACGGTAAACTGACCTTGTTAATAAAAGCTATCTGGTGCTGATTTGTTTCCCACATAGACACTGTAGAATATGTATTTCTAAAGACCCAAGAATGAAAAACTAACTTTGCAACCATCTATCTCAGTTTATCCAGATGGTCTTGTCAGCAAAACACTTGTATAACATAACTCCAGGGTATGATAAAAATCCTTTGAATCCAAGTGGTAAGATTTTCACCAACAATAACAAAAAAGACTAACAACAAATTTTGGGTCTGTACACAGATGTTAGTAGTAAGTATTGTTATGTAATTATTTGCATTTGTTGCAGTGATATTATAGATTGTTACAATGTATAGATGAATCTGGCAGCTTGTCTGTGTGTTATGCCATGTAGCGTAGCTGCCATTAATACTGCAGTGGGAGCTCAGTGTCTGCTGCTGCCTGCTGGCGGTGACTGCAGCATGGGTTGGTGATTAAAAATTTTAAATGTAGACAATATTCACCTGGCGGCCATTTTCCTCTGACATCGCGGTCCAGGTGTGACTGAAAAGTCTTACTGCTGTGTGTTCTAGGTTGTAACACAGAAAGTCTGATCTGCAACTGAAAAGACAATGAATAGAGAAAATCTGGAGAGACATTGGGCCATATTTAAAGGTAAAACTACGTATTTGATAAACCATTAGCATCCATTAGACAACAGCTAATGTTAGCATTGAGCCACTTCCTAGCCAACAGCACAATTTCAAAGTGTTACATGATGCATTAGGAATGATGCACATCCATTTTAACATATCACACATCTTGGACACATTGGTTTAAGCCTGGAAGGGAAACACACTGGATTAATCAAATGTTAATGTTAGCTAGGAATTGGTTGAATGCCAATGAATTATCAAATACGTTGTTAAACCTCCAGATATGGACCTGATGTCTCTCCAGATTTTCACTATGTGTTGTCTTTTCAGTTGCAGATAAATCAGGAAGTGCCAGAGTTATCATTTTGACCCCAAAATTGACTGTTTGCCACATTTCAAGTAGCACTTAATACTGATGTTACTGTGAGAGCTGGCTGGTATAACCAACCAAGAAATGCATTAATCACTATACACCAGTTACATAAGTGAAAGATCAAAAATATTTAAATACAGTTTTGTGTTTTTTAATTAGGTATTCAACTACAGGTCACTCAAAAGGTCACAATGACTATAACATAATATTAATTAATCATTAATTAAGCATTTTTGATCCACATCTCTAAAACATTTTGTTCTCCATAGTACATCGTGTCTGACAGAGGCACACTGGATCTCATTGTGTTCATTGGGAAAGAGGATAAAATGATTGCCACTGATATTTAAAACTCAGTCTTGTAGTAACACGAACTGCTCCGCTGTGTTTTAGCATCTGACAAGCCTTCAAACTCATGCAATTATTACTCAAAGTGGACTTCTTAGAACATATTTCACCGTCTTACTCGTACCTGTGGCAACACACCCAACACGGGGCTATTTTTTGTCTCCACGTCAGTTAACTTTGATCAGTCCTGCACACGACTGCATCACACCGCCACGGGACATCTTTGATCTGGAATGTAGAGGGAAAAAAAACTGCCACTTTTCACAACACAATGAAATGTGGTAATTTTTTGTGAGGAATCGGTCGAGCTACTTGAATGAATCCTAACTCGTATCCTTTGTCCTTGTGTGTGAGAATGCGACGCGTTCTCAGGTCCGAAGATAATAGATGTCCTTTCATGCACGGCAGGCCTGATAGCCACACGCTGGCCTCGTACCCTTTGGCTGCCCAAGGCAACTCTGCGCCCACATCAAGTCAAACGTCGGACCAAAAATTTGATTGAAACTGGAATGAAGAGATACAAGAACATGTGATATGGCTCCGGGGATGGAGTGCAGTTTCGACGCAATCTCACAGACAGAGCGCTATCAGAAATATCAGGTATGCTTGTATAGCCGGAGGTTATTCCATGGGATTAGAAACCGGCATTATCTCTCGGCGGCTTGAATGTGAAAATAGACCACGCTGGGTTTAAGTGTGTGTCAGTCAAAGCACACTCAGGCATGCCATCCAGCAAAGGCTATCAAAGACATCATTTAGTATTCCAGCAGTTTTATGCAAAATATACATTAATATTCACTATATATGATTCACTGCTTTACATAAATCAATATCGCAGATGAGTCAGGTTCCATTTCTCACATGTTTAGAAGACGATTCAGGAGATGATTCTGTTTGAGGAAGATGGGGAGAAAAACATTATCCCCTGGTAAACAGCGGGTGAAAGCTGTTTAAGCTGCAGTGCTGGTTAACACACAACCGGTAAAAAGCTGCTTCCTCACCGAGGATTAGGGACAAGAACACCTACGGAGTTACCCTGCATCCACGTAGCCTGCTCATATAGAGAGGATAAATCGAGTCCACATGTTTATAAGGACTCGGCCTGTTTCTTCCTCACCTGTGAGGGCTCACGGGCCGTTTCTGCATCCAAAATCCACAAATCTTCTCTCTGCGGCATCTTCCCCCCTTCCCATTTTTTTTTCAGTCTGTTCTGCCATCTCCCTGTCCTCTAATTTTACCTTCCATCTCGACATCTCTCAGCCTGTCACTGATTCACACTCAACCCCCGCCCCCCCCCACCGACCCACAGCTCGTCCGGCCCTCCATCCGTCACTCCGCTGTCCCGAGGCGAGCGGGCAGGAGCCGGGCTGACTGTACAAGAGGTCTTGGAGGGGTGACCACTCCCTGCTGTCTGCTCGGCTCATGTTTACTTGATGACATGACCGTCCATTTAAAAGGCAAATTGGTTGTGTGTGTGTGTGTGTGTGCATGTGCAGCGATCTGTCTTTTTTTCAGGAAGGTAACGTATTGTTTATGCAGATTTGATTTTTTATTGCATTCATAAGGAGCATGAGCCAGACGCTCTGAACATACACTACTACCGCAAAGAGTTGCCTGTCCTTTCCACTGATTCCTCTGTTTTTCCAAACCCCTCTCTAGCCGGCCAGATAAAACAGGAAAAATATTTAACATCCATATTTTTTCTACTTCTATTCTACGGAGGGGTTTTTGTTGACAGTAACCCAAGGAGGTCATCCACATGCAAACCTCGGCAGCTCAGAGACAGATGTGGCACCGCTGTAACCACAGCTAGGTTACTGGAATATGTGGAAATCAAAGCCTATCGATGATTGACTCTAACACCTATTACGCATGAAAGAATTTCACGTGATAATACCTCATCTCACTACGGTATTTCTTCTGTGTGTTCAGTTGATTATTTGGTTCTTGTACTCTTGTTTCCTGCTGTTTGGAAGCTGCAGTGAGAAAAACACGTCTTACCTTTGCAAATGCCAAAGTTCATCCAGATGGTTCTGAAAGGGTCTCATCAGCCAGACTGTTTTGTAACAGTTCACTGGTAAAACATCAAAATCTCTTGAATCTGAGTAACAAGGTCAGGCAAATGATGAATTTCCAACCACAATGCCAGTACCTTTTAGAGCTATCCCTCATTTTTTAACATATGCTAGTTGAATCAATGAACTCAATGGTTCAGACAAACTTGTTGCTTAATTACACGTGCAGCAGTTTCAGAGCAGTATTACCATTTATTTGGAGACTTGTTTCCGACCACCTAGTTAATGTAAGTTCAGTGTTCACTCTCTCCTTTTAGCTCGGTTTTTGGGCGCCACCATCTCCTGAGGGAAATATGAGACTTTACGCTGCTATCCTCACTAGCTGATCACAAACTATGTCTGCTGTTGCGAAAAACAAAACTGTGAGAGTGAGATATAGTAATGTTGTTTCTGCTGTGCTTATTTTTGTATGTACTACGTTGCTTTGCGAACATCTTTGATATCAACCCAGCAATGTCATCTTGGACTAACTGGTAGTTTTGGTTAAATACAAGCTGCAATTGTCTGTGGCTCAACAGGTAAATGAGCTCTCCAATGTAAGGTGAGTGCTGTGCGTGCTATAATGAGATATGACATCATTAAACCTGCATTATAGCTGATTTAACATTAACATTTTACTCATGTAATGTTCTGCCTCATGCATCAAGTCAGTGTTTACTCTCTAAGACAACAAGCTTTCCTTGACTTACGCAATTTCTTTGAATTGCAGTAACATAACCATAAAAACATGAGTCATGCATTAGTTTCAAAGAGCAGATACTGTAGAGGAAGTTTACACTTTACAGATATGCGTAGTGCAAACACTTTACACTCATTTTGTTGATAGTAATTTTAGCATTAGCTTTCTTTTAAAACACGTTTGCTGTTGAAAAGTGGTTGCATATAAACTCCCTTTTGAGCAAAGTTCATCTGAAATCAAATCAACACAATTGGGTGTAATTATTCAATAGAATGTGTGGTGTGCTTGCAAACTAAGGTTGCATTAGGTATTTGCAGGGGGTTTGCTATTTTGCATAAGATAAATATACACAGTAAGGTAACTTCTGCAAACTTTGTTGGCACACAAACCAGCTGTATGGTGAATCCAAACCAACCACTGCGGTAATCTTGAACAGAACAGGAGGACCCAAAGATCTGAGGATAGATTGTGAATCTGCAATTGCTTTAAAACGTAAATACACATATTAGCAGTCAAATACCCATGTTTACACATCGTGTGTGTAAATTGTATTAAGCTGGTACAAGGTGAGCTATTTCATTGCCTCTCTATGTGTGTGTGCATGCGAATGTTGACCTGTCCCTGTGTCTGCTTGCATTTTAGACACTGCTGGACACAGCCATGCATGGACTTACAGTCATCGCTCTTTTCTCCATCAGCACTGATCACTCTCTCTCTCTCTCTCTCTCTCTCTCTCTCTCTCTCTCTCTCTCTCTTTCACTTTCTCACACGCACACACACATACACACATATCTAGGTCAAGGCAGCCAGGGGTAATGGGAAAAGCCTGAGGCGTATCTGCCAGGCAAATGATCTTATGAAATGATTAAAGAGTGGTTCCTCTCACTGAAGGCGCAGATAAAACAAGAGAAGTGGTGCATATGCAGGTTTACCAGTATGTATATGTGTCCGTGTGCATGCGTATGTGCATGCGAGCGAGGATAATCCAGGCTCAAAAGGTTCCCAGGGAAGAGGCAGACCGGGGCGGCGTGGCGCTGTAGTGGCTCGAGAGAAGATCTTTGAATTGGAAAAATAGGTTAAAACCCACATAAGTTATCCTGAAGTCCCTCAGCAAGACAAAAAAAAAGCCAAACCACCTTCAGCGGTGTTGTTCTGTACCCTGCATCTCTGTTGGTTGTGTGCTCCTATCACTTTAACCGTATTCCCAGACAACCATGCACTGTACTACATCATGGAAAATGTACAAGTCACACTGAGATTTTTAATACAGATTTTGATGAACATCTTAGGCCAAGGGAAGACTTTCTGCTCTAATGAAAGAGTGTGAGGACTTACGGTGGAAGTGGACAGGACGCGTGTTATTATCTATTCTAAACCTACAATCAAAGAACCTTGAATAGTTTTAAGATATAATATGAAAGGATTCTGCACTCAAATAAAAACAACAACACCTTTGGTAAATATTTTGTTGAGCTGTGTACTTATATTATCCCAATAAGATCCAACTATGTTTAAACTGAGAGAAGCCCACAGTTCAACTCAAGGTAGCAGTGTTTTTCATTTGGTCACCAGCCACTACTTTCTGGATACGGAGGTCAGCTAATGAGACTAATCTTCATATGAGTAAAAACTTTACAATCACATCGTCACATCGTTTAATTACTTCTGTCAGATCATGTGTTTACTCACCCCAGACAACCTGCTGATTGCTTTACAGTAACTTAGCTATGAGCAAGCGAGCAACGGCGCACGTCAAAGGTGTGTGACTCTGTGTGTTCAAGCTCAGGTCAATTCTGACTCCATTCTGCACTCACCAGAAGCCCCAGTTCTCTCTCTTTTCCCCCCTTGTCCTCTCTGTGATGTCTTCTGTGCAAAGTGCTTTTCTCCTCCAGCATTGGATGAATAAAGTTGCTTCTTCCCCAATGTTTTCGTTTACTCCACCCATCCACCACACGCTGTCTTAGTTACTTGTTACTTGTGTGAAGCATTACTCATTATAAAAACTATCCATATAAAGCTAGTTTTCCGGGGGAACATTCACTGATGTCTCAGTCCAGAGGGCTGACCGTTGTGGTGATTTATTTTCATCACAAACATTCGGTGAATAAAAGTTTTTTGCCGGTGACAGACGCTGTTTTTTGGGCAGAAATGTGACAAAGAGTTGGTAGGACAGGCAGGGGGGTTATCCTCATATAAGTTGCAGAAGACAGTTACAGTTACTACGTTACTTTTGTTTGGTCATGTAACGTTGCTTTGTGGAAAATTTCTCTTTATTGAGTTGAGTGAGGGACCTGTGCACTTATCAGAATGTATGACTGATACGTGGCTTATCTGTTCACACTGGTTCGGTTCGCCAATAATGCAGCTCGTGATACTACCTCAAGAGGTGGATGAGCATCGGAGCGAAATTTCACCCCTCGCCGCATCTGAAACTTTCACACAGAGGAGGATGCGGAGAATTGCTGAAGGATCCCCGCATGCAAACGGCAGTGTGAAGGGGGCTATTGTTGCGCAGTCTTGCCAACAGACCAACCAACCAACCAACCAACAAATACGCAGACAGATATGGTTGAAAACATTACTTATGACAGTTTCACCTTACCCCATCAGTGAACATGCTTCTTTCTTCTCTATTATTTCCAGAGTGGTGTCAATCATCCCTTCATGGAAATTTGGAAGAAAATGTGGTGTGTCCTGTGCTGTTTGTCGTCGCTAGGCCCTGAGGAAAATGGAAAGCGATCCGGCTGTCTTGGCGACGGGAGCGCCAACAATAACACCACTTGGAAACACTTGGTTTGAGTTGAACCGAGTTGAAAAGTTGTCTGTTTCCACTTCAAAGTATCAGTTCACCCAAATTACAAAAATACATATTTTCTCACTCACTGTGCCTCGTGGGGTATCCACCCATGCAGAAGCTGCAGTTTTGATATGTCTGCCCGTGTGTCATCTGTTCCCAACCAGTTAGAATGGAGGAGAAGGGAATTTTGTTTATGGTGCTCACAGTATTTCTTCTCAACAAAACACGGTTGTTTCAAGGGGACTTTTTCTTTACCAGAAGGTAGTTCCAGTGAAAAGTGCTGACAGGATGTTGTGAGGTCAACTCGGATGGTTTTTAACATTCAGACAATAACTTTAAATTGAGATGATTGGGATACGTAGAATTCATACCTGACAAAGAGAAAACAGCTTCTAGTTTTGCCTGGAGGCTGACAGTGACACAGACATTTTCACTTCTGGCAGACTGATGAACAGTTTCAGCCCTCCTCCTCTTTTATTTGCCGAAGGAACCGGCTCTATTGCAAAGTGCTGACAGATATGCAAACAAGCAGAATATGTGTTAATGACTGCTAGCTTAGTGTGTGAATAGCAAGGTGTTGATTAGTGCCGTTTGCAAGCTGCTGTAGCAAAGACAGGCCTTGCCCACCGTGGTGAGTTACAGCGCACACCCTCGGCCAATAATAACTAACTTCTGTCTGCAGCAACGGCTCTCACAGTCACTTCTGCTCTCGTCCTGACAGAGGCGATGCTGTCTTATTGCACAGCTTAAGTTGCCTCCGGGCCGTGTGGGGAAAGAGGGGGGGAGGATAAATGAGACCCTTTCGGACAGCGGTGAAGTGACCCACATGTTTTTATCTGGTCATCTCTCCATCTCGCCTCTTGTCTTCTCTCATTTTGTTCTATTTCCCTACTGGCCATCTCTCTCCTCCTCACTCTCTCTCTCTCCCCTCCTTCGCCTCTTGTGTTCATGCCCCACACCAGCGGTGTTGCCACAGTGACAGCAGACAGATGTTTGATGCCACTTTCGCATCGACGAAAGACACAGGGCAGGAAGTGGAGTGCACAATGCAAATTTATACACCAACATACCGAATGCACTGCACAAGTGACAGCTGCACCACGCTCTGTGTTTATGTGTGTGTTTGTGTGTGTGTGTGTGTGTGTGTGTGTCTCGCTCCCTCTGTTATATGCAAAGCACTTCAAGTAGATTCTTCACACAAACACGTATACACACACATACACATACATCTCCAGTGCCCACATCAGAAGAGAGAGGCTGTGTGGCTGCTGCCGGTGTCACAGGATCACCCTCGCCACAGATGACAAACAGATATAATCAGCTCTCCAGAGACCCATCCTGCTGCTGCCACAGTCATTACAGCTGGACTAATACATACATCAAACAATCAGGGGCCACTGGCCACTACACTATACTCGCACATGCTCACACAGATATAACCGCTACATATTTAACACACATATTCCGTACTATACACATAATTGCACGCGCTGTCAACACTCATTGTCGTCGCATCAACACATATCTCATATCAAAGGAGCTGTCCCTCTGACCCTCCATGGCACACGGACCAGAATAATCGCATAATCTCCAAACTAAGGAGCCGCATACATATCTAAATGACTGGCTGGGTCGTCCTGTCATTCCATCACTGAGGATTTGCATGTGTGTGATGTATTTAATACTTTCTCATGGCTGATCCAGCGCACCATAATAACACAGCATGTGAATCAAGCTAAGGCAGACCTGGGGCTGATTTATAGTCTCACCCTGGCTTGAGGCTCCGTCTGGGGCGTTTGAAGTGTCTGTGTGTATGAATGGATGCACACAGATACAGATATAGGTGTTTATGCATGTGTCTGTGGGTGGATGAAGGCGTGCGTGTGTCTGTGTGTGTGTGTGTGTGTGTGTCGGGGGGTTCATCCGTCTGATGCATGTCGTCTAGACAACATTTGTGCCCTGCGTCCGAAAGGGGTGATTGTCTTATGCAAATGAGGCCACGCTAGCTGTGACATGTCGTCCAGCATGTGGGTCATGTGATGAGAGAGAGCAGGGCGAGGCAGTGACGGTTGATAGTCTGCTTTTTTTATTTATTAGCACGGCCATTGTTCAGCGTCACCTCGTCAGGCACTGAAGACACTGGGTGGTATTCAGGCCAAGAGAAAGACTACAATGTGGGATTTGTCACAACCTTTATGTTGGTTTATGAGCCTAACACATACAAAAACCTGTCTGACTACATAGAAGGCAATGGAGATTAATTATACATACATGTTTTCTTAAAGGGTTGGTTCACACCAATGACCAAAAACAGATTCTGTTCCTCACTTTGAGCAAGCGTAAAGACATGCAGACAGTTTGGGTTTCATACGTCCAACTCTGAAGATATAATACCACGTGTAAGATCTGTACTGAAGTATAGACATGACTGAAGTATTACTTGATTACAAGTAAAACTAATGGAATTAAAGAAATACTTTAACTGAAAGGACAAAGTATTCTTCTCAAATGCTACTCAGAGTATTAGGAGCTTTCTAACCGCTGATAGCAGGCATTCAATCAAATCTGTGACCTCCAAAACTTCAGTAATCACTCACAGCTCCGGCTCTGCTCTGCTCAGTGGTCAAGGTCACCTGTCCAAACCTGGGCCGGCTGTCGAGTCAGGGCTTTCATCGGCATGTTTCTGCCTTACTGGCTACAAAAACACGGATGAAAGGTTTAGAAATTATTTCAAATTGCACTGAATCATGGTTTTAGTGATTTAGTAACTAATTATATCATATGGTGTAATGCATACTTAAGTATGAGTACCATCACAGACACTAAGAAATAAAAGTATCCAAAACAAAAGAGTAATTTGAGCAGATAGAATTAGGTACTTCCAGCCCTGCTCTAAACCTTGTATCTTCAAACACCTCGCCGAGTTTGCAGTAGACTTTAAGATGACAAGTCAAAGTTAGGGACTGTTTAAAAGTGGCCAAGATCGATTTTCAAAATTCTGCCCATCATTTCCTTTTCTTCCCACATGGTTAATAACAACATTATGTCCCATTTCTTTCAATACATTTCATCTCGTTTCACTGCAGACACATGGGTCCAAATTCACATTCATATGGGCAACTTCCCATTATACACAGTTTGTACATGCAACCATTCTCATGACGGAGAGAATTCACACTTTCAGCCAATTCATGTGAAAGCAGCCCTGTGCACATACATCAGTCTACATGGGGAAGCTCAAACATTCAACTGCAGGAGCAAGAAGAAAAACACATTTTGACTGGAAGGGGACTTTAAAGAAAAATAATGCAATGACTCCTGTTCTATTACTAAATGGAGCACTCACATTTGTTATTTAGAATCAGTTTGCACTTTTTCAAAAGTATGGGTTTAAATACAAATTATGTTTCAGTATAAGATTAACTTCAAAGTAATTTGTTAACATTTTTGCAATATTTTACATATTTTGTTGGCAGCCTGATTTATTTATATACATATGAGGAGTACAAACGGCTGCAGCAAACACATTTAACAGCTAACACTTTCGGCTACTTAGCATGAATCATAATACCGATACAAATACAGTTAATTTTGTGACATAAGCAACCCTACTATCTGCATGACTATAAAATCCCAGAGTAATTTGGGGGAACCGACCCTGTCATGTTTCTCCTCTTTTTTTTTTTTCTTTTTTTTTTCTTTTTAAAGACATGTAAAGACCTCAATTCAAAGCTGACACCAACATGTTGGGTTCTGTCCCTGACCCCGCTTGAGCAGCATTTCATATAGATAATGATGAGGCCTCATGTTGGGCGCTGTGGGATGCAACTCCTCTCCATCCCATCACACTCTCGGTGTGGCAGCCATTTTCCTGTAGCTCCCAGTCAAAATGCCCTCTTTAATTATGGAAAGCCAGAAAGGGCTGCGGTGGAGAAGGGAAACACTGTAAGGGATAAAGTCGGAGGGGGTGTTCTTGGCATGGTGGGGAGCAGCGCGGACTTGACAACCCAGGGCAAAAATCGTGTGAATGGATTTCAAAACAGATGACCTGCATGCTGATCTCGTGATCTGTGCCTTCCAGTCCTTCCTAAATGCAAGCCCTTTACTTCTCATCTCACTCTCATCATTTGCTCTGTTTTTCTCTCTTTCTCGTATAGAAATCCCCCCGCCTCACATGACACAGCCCGGGGTATTATCATAGGATATGTCCAGAGGTCCACGCTGACCTCTGACCCCGGTCTCTGGGATAGAAGGGGGCCCCGTTCTCTGCCTGAGCATAAAGAGTGGTGGGGCCAGCGGCGGTATTGTTGGAGGGAGCTGCTGACTGACAGGTCATTTTTCACCCATTGTTTTTTTTTCAAACAGCAATTTTATCTTGCAAAGTAATGCCTTGGCAACCATGAAAAGTGTAGCTTCAATGTGCTTGTTATTGTTAAGTGATGATCCAATGTCATTCAGAGTAGAAAGGTAGCCAAGGATTTCTCCGGGGCCCGTTTCAAAAAGGTTCTTTCTGTTGAACATGAGCAGTATTTTCCTAATTTGTTCCTGTCTGCCTTTCTAAAGTTAATGATAGAGAGAAATTAAAAAAAAAAAAGAAATGAATAGCCGTGCAATATTTCCAGACCTCTCTGTAACACAACCAAAAACAGAAATCCAAACCAAGCAACACAACATATTTTTCACATGTTGGTTTACTTGGGGTACTCGTGTGTTTACAACTGTGTACGCACCAACGCGAGGCTCTCCGTCTTCTGCTGGTATCTGGCGCTGAATCATAGCAGGGGGGAACGAGACGCGCTCCAAGTTTTAAATTGAATTTCATGCCGGATTAGTGGCACTTCTCTAAAATGCATGTGAGCCTCCCTTAATGATGCGCTCATCTTCGCACTCCAGAGACACTCTGCGTATGTGTGTGTGTGTGTGTGTGTGTGTGTGTGTGTCGTAGCCAATGGTTTGGGTGTTTTCTCCCATCAATTAGCGCAAGCAGACTGGTGGCACATAGCAGATATGTTTGCCTTATCAGTGGAAGTAATTGCCTTGTTGGGTTCGGTTGGCGGACTTCATCAGAGTCTGTACATATTATGACAGGGAGTGGTTTTCATTCTAAACCCCCTTTTATATTCAACAAACAATGTCAGATGTTTGTGTTTGACCTACGATGACTGTCTGCAGCACTGAAAGTTGCATAAACTTGGCTGCTGCTCAGTCAAATTCTTCATAAATTGAATCAAATCTTGAAAGCACACACTCAATGTCTTGTCCTCCCTCCTCCCTTCTTCTGTCCCTGGTCAGGTCTGGTGGGTCCAGGCAGCCTTGGGTCTATCTGTCCTTTGCCATGTGTCCTCTTTAGCACTGACCCATGCTGCAGGAGCAGGGACTGGGGCCTGGAGGCTGAGGTGGAGGAAGAGGGAAGGAGGGTGTGTGTGTGCACATGTGTGTGTGTGTGTGAGTGTGTGCGTGCGTGTGAGTGAGGAGGAAGGGGGGTTGGCCTCAGCTAGAGGCAATGGGTGAGCAGAGGGCAACAGTGTGGGGGTTGAACCATGCAAACCTCTCCTTTCCTCCCATCCACCACTCCACCCCTCCCTCGTGATCCTGGCCTGAATGACATGGATGAATAACAGAGATGTGCAGCGGTACAGGATGCCCTGCTGCTGACCCTGGCTGCTCTGGCCAGGCCAGGGACAGTGTGTGTGTGTGTGTGTGTGTGTGTGTGTGTGTGTGTGTGTGTGTGTGTGTGTGTGTGTGTGTGTGTGTGTGTGTGTGTGTGTGTGTGCATGCATGTGTGTAGAAGTTGTAGTTTCAAATCTGCTTTCATGTGTGCTCAAAGTGTGCATGTACACTATCCAGTATCCATGTGTTCAGGTCTTTGTGTGTGTTCACATATCCATATTTGTCTGTTCATGCATTATTATGTGTGTGCGCGTGTGTGTGGCCAGCAGGGGAAAATAAACAATGTGCTCTCCTTGTCAAAGGCAAGGCCCCAGGGCTGTGGAATATCTCGGACACAGCTCACACAGGGAATTAAATCAAGCAAAGGAAGAGGGAGAAAAAAAGTGGCTTCACTCCATATGGCACATGGCTGAAGCATGTCACTGTTAATGTGCACATGCATGCTTCTGTGTGTGTTCTTCTGACATTCATTGGGCTTTTTTGCAATATGTGCATTGATAATTATCTGCAAGTTTTGACTTCGGTGGATGTCCAACTGATCCTACATTCACATCTGCGCCAGAGAATTTATAGAATCATTTTTTTATAATGTGTCTACACACTCATATACACAGACACACACACAGATTTACAGAGTTTATATCCTTCACTCTTTCTATCATGTAAAACTTTCTGACAGCTAAAGTGCTGAAAAGATATGAACTCCCATTGTGTGTGTGTGTGTGTGTGTTCTTTGATCTGCAGATATTGTGCTGGGTCAGAATATCTTCAACAGCTCAGAGGGAGGGAGAGACAAAGTGAAAGAAGGAAAGAAAGAAAGAAAGAAAGAAAGAAAGAAAGAAAGAAAGAAAGACTCGTCAGATATCACATGTCCCTCGATGAAAAAACAAAGCCTTCAGGATGAACTGATGAGTGTGAATGGAGGTGATAAAGTTGTACAGATGTGTGAATATGCACTGCAAACTAGTCACATCATCAGATCATATTTAAAGATAGACAGCAGGGAGGGGAATACTCCAGTTTATTGAGGTGAAAGTAGCAACTTCACACTGTGAGATTCACATCTACACACTGAATATTAAAAGTATTCAGCACGAGAAAAAAAGGCCTTTATGAGTGTTATACTGTTATATCTCATATTTCATCACAATGAATTATGTGTAAGTAGAACATCAGTTGTAGCTGGTTGAGGCGAAGCTAATTTAAAAATGTGTACATACTGTTGGTGGTGTGATCACATTTTATAAAAGCTCACCATATGTTTGCTCTTTGTGAAATAGTAAATAAATAAAGGGGCACTATGTAGTTTTGGCGAATAATTTCAATTCTTCCATAAGTGAATAAACAAGCTGTTTTCAGAGGAAAATACGGTCCCAGAACACCGTTTGAAGCTAAAAAGGTGGCAGAGTCCGCCACATATAAAAAAAAAAAAAAAAAAGTAAAACAGCATGAAATCAGGTTGTCCTTTAAGGTCAGTTTGTTTATTCAGTTTATCTTGTCATGAAAACAGAGAAGGTTTGTTTACATAGTTTGTTTCAGTATTTAAAAAATTAGTCAATGAAGATCTTTCTCTTCTGATTGAAATGTCTGTCCCAAAACTACATAATAAACCTTTAATTAAAAAAATAAACAAACAGATGACTACATTAAGGGTGCACTGTGTGGTTTGGGGGAAGCAGCTACATAAACAAACTCTCTTTGTTTTCATGACTGAATAAACAAACTGACCTTAAAGGACAACACATTTTCATACTGCTTTACTTTGTTTATATGTGGCGGACCCTGCCACCTTTAAGGCATCAAACAGTGTTCTCAGGATTGAATTTCTTCTGAGAACAGCTTGTTTATTCAGACGTAATAAATGCAATATTTCTCTGTTCCCTGTATGATTACCTTATTAATATCGTAAATTTAACCTTTTTGAGTTTCTGAATTTCTTTTCCAAATGTATATACCTTACAAACTTGAGATGGAAATCAGAAAAACTCAAGTACAGTGTATGCACCTCAAATTTTATACTCAAATGCAGTACTTTACTACATGTATTCCACTGCAGAGGATAAAACAGAATATGCAGTGAGCTCATTGTGCACATATGCTCAGTCTATTCCAGCGCACGTTAACAGGCATAAGCCATTTGAATGACTGTGCCAGGAAGCATTATGTAGCTGGATGGTGCTGTGAATGAGCACTTGAAGTGCTCCTTATTGCACCTAAGAGGCTGAGCAGCAGGCTAAAGGTGCTGACTGAACTCAACATTTTCACAGCAAAATGCAAACCATTCTTTTTCACTTTTCATGAGTATACTATGTGTTGGTTTGCAGTGAGCAGTGAGTGTACTGCTACACCAACACATGTAATATTACACATCACAATCTATAGTATTATTAATATTACTTTCATTATAATGTCGACAAAAATATGCAAATTCATTGTGTTCCATTTTGATCTGTTAGAAACCACTGATCCCTATTCCCTGCCACTGTACTACATGCACTGCCACTGTACACCTTACTGTGTGGTCCGCTGATTAATGGCACAATAAAGACAGACATTTCCGACAACTGCGCTGACACGTGCGGCAGTAACGATGCTATGCAAATTTGCAGCAATCAATCTTGGCACAGAAGTGGTTAAGTTTCAGAGGGAGGTGGAACAAAAAGCCAGCCATATTGGCGGTGCTGTGTGCCAAGTGGTAGTCATGGCCCCTGCCCAGCCCTCCTATTACGAGGCTGGCAATAAGTTGGCCTGCCCGCTGGGGAAAACAGGGAGCTGACACCAGGAACATATGCAGCAACACCTGATTGCTGTGCCACCGCCGCAGACCTGGCTGCCAGAGAGCACAAACATGTAGATTCAAAACACACACACACACACACACACAGTGCTGGAGGGGGGAGATAATGTAGTATGTATTATAATGATGTGTCCTTACGATCCGGATGAACCTGTGCACAATATAAAAAAGACAAACGTGTGGACCATCATTCGTTTTTGCTCATCATCACTCATGCTACCCAAGTAGCCCAGTGGAGCACATGCGTGCACAAACACACACGCTCTGACTTACACAGTAAACCCACTGGGGATTAATTTCCTTACTCAGGGAGAGTGTGTATGCCAGGCTTGGCTGGTGTGCCAGTCGCCCGCGGTGCACCACACGCTGCCATGCTGTGCCAGCAAACAGCACTGATGCCCTCCATTTGCAGTGTCACATATATCAAATGCATGCTGCTATCACTTAGCCCTCAGTAGTCTGAACCCTGCCCGCCTGCCTGCCTGCCTGCCTGCCTGCCTCGCTGTGCAAATGTGTGTGCGTTTGTGTTTAGCATCTGGTTTCACCCGCCGCCATGTACCCCGATGGATATTTGATTGACGACGGTTGGGTATAATGCCATGATTGATTGTGTGGAAATCAGAGTGAATGAAAGTGTTTTCGGGATTATCTGTGACCAGACGCTCACCCCGCTCTGCATCAACACAAACTGACACTTCTTGGGATTTTATTTCCCGCCATTTTATAGAACTTTAAACCGTATCGCACACTCGTGACCTTCTTAATAATCTCACACACACACACACACACACACACACACACACACAAATAACTTGCCCGCGGATGCACAAACACATTTTAAAATTGCATACAGATTTTCTACCTCTTTGGCCGGTAAACCGCAGTCAGTACATCATTATGGAGCCATGTGTGGTGGAGGGAAGAAAGCTTGAGAGAGGAGGAGGAGGGGGAGGAGGAGGAGGAGGAGAAGGGTGGGGGAGTTGTTAGAAACTAGGCCCGCATTGTCCGCTCCCTCTCAAAAGGCTTTTTTACTGTTGTTCATGGTCACGTTCTGAACTGGATGCGACCCTACAGGTGTCCCTGCTCTCTAAATGTGTTCCCCAGACCCTTCACCAGCCCCCTCAAGCCGCCCGTCTGTGACCCCTGACCCCGCAGACCCCGGGAAGTATGGGTAATGGCAGGCTTGTCAATAAAGTTCAGGGTCACTAATAGACTAGCTTTGTTCTGCAATGTCAGCCTCCAAAAAGGAAAAAGAAGAGGGGGGAAAAAAAATAAAATAAAAAAAAATCTCCCTCTAACCCACCATCCTTATAACGTATCTGGATCTATTCAAATTAAAAATGGGTGCTTTTGATTGTAAGCCCACCACCTCTCTCCCCCCTCCTCCTCCCTCCTGCCCGCCTGCCTCTCCTCATCTTCTTCCATCTTCTTGCCCGGCTCTCCTCGTCTTTAACTCCAAAGAGGTGCTTGTGCGTTGGGCTAAAAGGTCTTAATGTGTCTGCATTCATGGAGCCAGACCATAGAAGGCTGTTTTTAACCCTGTTTACGGCCTTGCATCCATTTGGCCAGGAGTCCTTCACTCCTCCAGCCCCTCCATATATCTCTCCATTTTTCAACCTCCTTCACTCTCTCTTGCTCTCTTTCTCTCTTCCACCCACATCCCAATCCCTTTGTGATAGGATATGAATGCACTTTGCTAGTTGATAATTACACTCTCCTTCTCTGCCCTTCTCTCTCTTTCTGACAGTGGGATCCACAGGCAGTCCTTATTCAGCCAGTAATTTGCCTGTCCTCCTCATTCATTGAGAAGGTACAAATTATCCCTCACACGGGCACTGGCTATTCTTCCTCTCAGCCAGTGTGATGAGGACTGCACTAAAAAGAAAATAGCCAAGAATATGCACTTTGTATCTGCTCTAAGTGTAATTTAAAAAAAAAAAAGAAAAAAAAAGAAGGGATTTGTTTTCATTCAGAAAGTACAGATTTCTAGTTAATATGGAAGGCAAACGGGAAGAAGTAATGATGAACTCGCCTAATTGTATGGCATTTTACAGTAAGAAATTAGATAATGATGCTGCAGGCCTCTCTTAATAGAACTGATTTCAAACAATTTGTTTTGACTGTTTTACATCATATCCAACACAAACTGTTTGACTTAAAGGTGTAGTACGCAGTTTTTTTTTTTTAATCAGAAAGGCAGAGATTTCATGTATGCCTAAACAAACTAAATAAAAACACAGTCTGTTTTCATGCCTGAATAAACTGAACAAACAAACTGAACTCAAAGGACAACACAATTTAACTCTGCTTCACTTTGTTTATATGTGGCGGACCCTGCCACCTTTCTACCTTCAAACATTGTTCTGGGGACCTTATTTTGTCTCCGAGAACGGCTTGTTTATTCAGTAGTTGAAAATATATATATTTATGAGTTTGTGCCATTACCTCATTAATAATGCAAACATAAAATGTTCTGTTCCTTGACTACATAGTGCTCCTTTAAGCACAAATTACAGTCGACACCGCAGTCAGCCATCTTGAGATGATTTCCGGCTGCACAGTGTCCAGGCTCGGGCACATTTGGCCATTTGCTCCTCATCGCCTTCTCATCAACACCCATAGCTGAGGTCTCACCGCCGACCCAACTGTGTTTAAGCCTCGTCCAAAATAGTCCGAGCGACAAACAGATAGTTAGCAAATGAAAGGATCCCACGACAAATTACTTACAGGACTCTGGCTTCTTCTTGCGAGCATATGTGTCTGCAGCCATTTATATCGCCTTTATGAGTGTATAGTTCCTTCAAGATTTATGGCTGGATATGAATTGCATTACAGTATAACACCCTTCAAGTCTGGGGTGTTTTGAATCCTGAGAAAGGGGTTGGTTTATTCCAGCATATCTGTGTGAATTTAATTACAAGTGCTTTGCTCAGTTAAAAAGTAAGACAGCACCACGGGCCATTTTGGTAATTTATTTATGGGCTGCGTTGGCAGGGTAGAGGAACCTCATTGGCTGAGAGCAGGGTTCGAGCAGCCGGTGGCGATTACAGGGCAAACGTGACCACTGGACAGACAACGACTGGCCCTGGGAAGTCAACAGGAAATACTTTTTTAAAGACCATAATCATGTTTTGTCAAGTAATTACAGAAGGAGACGAAAAAATAGGAAAACACATGGTGAAGATGGCACAGAACATTGAACATAAGCGTACAGAATGATGGTGACGCCTGATGGTCATGCAGGGACAATGGAGTACAGAGGCGCCCATTGTTCCTTGACTCGATGAACTATGTAGCTCATTAGGTGGAGCTTCCCAAGATTAAAGAGATGGATATGAGCGGAGGAGCCAAGGCCTGAGGTTAGAACTGGGGGGCGAAAATCGACACTCTGCCACAGCAGAGATGATCCGGCTCCCGAGCCCCTGACCCCACAGCGGGCTGCAGTCTTTGATTCCTCTCCTCCTTTTCTCATCCCCACATCAAGAACACACATCGTTTCATCTCTTTGCATATTATCAGACTCCACCCCATCCTCCTCATCTCTAATAAGGAGTATCCGTCTCTTCTTCATCTTTCCCCTTTCCTTTTATTTCTTTCTTCCAACTATTGTCGTCCCTCTCCCCGTAAGGGGTCCGTAATTGATGGATTTCATTGAAGGGTGTAGGTGTTGTATGTATATCTGCCAAAAGCACTACGCCATTGATATTCTCCCCCAGGCAAAGGAAGAGAGAGGGAGAGAGACGGAGCGGGAGAGAGAGGTGACCCTGCTGGCTGAGTGGCAGTGGCCGTCATGCATAGCATCTCTAAAATGGAGGGAGGGGGGGCCGAGGGAGGGTGAATGTCACTTTCAAGTGTCTCCTCGGCACTCTCCCTTAATGAGAGATGGGTTCTGCTCCACAGACAGCCAAGGGGACCAAGGAAGGGCCCTCCCCGCCTCCGCCTCACTCCTCCCCTCCACCCCTCAGATCTCAAATCCTCCAAGGAGCTGACAGCTCGAAGATCGGCAAGCCTGCGTCTCCTCCACCTGCGCAACCTCATTTCCCCATCATAACAACAACAACAAAGGTAGGAGGGTTCCTGTTTACCGGCACTGTCCCTGTCTTTACAACATGCACATCTTCCGTACATCACTCTCAATCAGAGTGACCCCCGCTTTCATCCTCACTGTATTGGCTCATACCTTTCTCACTCTTTTCTTAAGTGAGGGACGCACACCGATGCTATTTAGCTAGCCCGGCTAGTGATTCATCCATTCCAGCTGAAGGGAAAGGTGAGAGGAGAGATCTCCCAGGACTCCTCGCAGCCCCCATCTGTCAGACGCACCCGGCCCGCTGATTTACATTTACCGCAAGGATTTATGGGATGCCCGCCACAAAACGAGTCGAAGCAGCAAGAATCATGGGGCGAGAGACAGAGCGGGGAAATTATTCAAAGCAGTGATTATTTTGGGACGGCCATTACGCATGCACACCTGATCAGGGGGTGTCACCCGTGACTCCCCCCATCCACCATGATGGAGAGGGGCCTCATCTGTGCTGCGCTCTTATTTTACCTGGCTTGCATAAAGGAGAATTCTCTTAGGCACAAGGAGAGCCTACTAAGGCTAAATTAGGCCCCCGGACAGGCAGAGGAGAAGGGAGAGAAGAGCAGATGAGGCAGTTATGTATGCACAGGGGATTGAGATGAGGGATACTGGTCAAATTCACGATCAATCTTCAACCAAACGTATTGTGGCCATATATATATATATATATATATATATATATATATATATATATATATATATATATATATATATATATATATATATTCACAAATATTCGCTGCTCTCTGTGTAGTTATTCTTGTTATTTGAACATGCTGGACTGGATTCGCCCGCTTCACCATTAAGTATATGAAAGCTGCAGCATTGCAAATCGGTCGAAAAACTAAATGCAGCAAATGAGCATTAATGTGAGAATTTCTGTATGTTTAACAGATGACATTTGCTGGTCCATCTGCTCCCTCTGTAATTCAGAAGCCCAGAAAATGTCACAATGACAGCCCTCCTCTCAACATGCCTCTTAAAGCTCTGTTCACTTGCCACCTTCAGTGAGGATCATCACTTATAGTCATTACTTACAGCACTTTGCAGTCGGTAGCTGGAAAAGGTTAGCGTAGCCAACTTTGAGCACATGCTCCTGTGCTGTAGCGCTACAACTGAGGTCAGCTCAGCTGCATCTCTCGGCCCTCCTCCCGTCTCCTCCTCCCCGCTCCACGTCTCCTCGCCAAGTTCATTACCAGTGGCCCCCAGGAACGACCTGATTTCAATTCAGACGCACTTTGTTCAATTGCCCTACATGGGAGAACTTGCTGGAATGGGGCCAGTTGATTATGCTCTACCACCACTATGCTTATTTTATTTAATGCCCAAAACAGGAGATAATTTTAAAAATCTAGGGCAACTAATCATGAGGTTCCTCCTTTTTTTCTCTCTCTCTCTCTCCTCTGCTTTCATTCGGTGCCTCACGTATCCATTTCTTCCACATGTTATTTTACACTCCGAGGCAACATGCTGGAAATGTTTCATGGTTCGCTTAGCAAGTGTCTGAGTGGTGTCAGAGAGCAGCAGAGAACTGGTGATTAGCCGTTAGCAATTAGCTGACCTTAAGATGAAAGGAGCAAGGATAAGATCTCAGCTGTAGTGATGAGGTCACCATCACTGACCTCCAGCGGAGATGTTTTGACCTCAGAATGACAAAGAGATGACTTCAAATCTACACTGAATGATAAGCAGAAGGGCTAAGCCGCAAGTGCCAAGTTAGCAGATGTGGTGTTTTAGCGAGCGCTTGTTATTCGCTCTGCCACAGGCATTTTCCTGCTCCTTTCATGTTCTCTCACTGCCGGCGACGTGGTCTCATGAAATTTTGCGAGCCTGATGTATTTAATGACAGCTCAAGCCTGATTTATGTTTTCACACAATTTTCCATCCCTTTAATGTACTGTAAATTTTGAATATTTTACATCAGCTGCTGTGATTGAAGACATTTTCATTTTATCCATGGCTCCCATTCAAGGCAACAAGGCTCACAGAGAACTCGCACGAGAGTAAAAGTGAAGCCTTAAAAAAGTGAAAAACAATGCTCGAATTGATTAAAAAAAATATCACACTGAATTTACACTGAAAACACTTTAGAATAGTTATTTTGCAACACAAAACAATTGCAATCCTAAAGATTTAAGACCTACAAGAATATAATTTTTATACTTAGTCATTCAGTATTTTTAGCTTCTATAATTACGTCTCTATAGTTAGTATAGTATGGTTTTCATTGTTGGTGGCGGGGTCCTCCACTCTGGATCCCAATTGCCCCCCTTAAGCATGCGCTAGTTATACTCCTGGCAAATCAGCTGTTCAAGGAGTGTGTGTTACACATAGAGACCTGTTGTCAGAAAAGAGAATACATTGTTTTTTTAAAAACATAACATAAATGTTATAACTAACGATATATATTATAACTCATTTTTCTTGTGCAGGATTTAATTTTGTTCAGTGATGGCTTAGCGTTTACCCTAACCTTAATCAAATCATTGTATAACCCTGATTCACAAAAAGTTTGGACGCCGTGTAAACCATAATGTGGTGATTTGCTCAAACGGCACAAAGATAAAATATTTAGGATTTAAAGCAACATTATGTGCCAAATTACCCAAAATGGCAATTTCTACGTAATGCTGCTTTGACCCCATCAACTTCATTGACTTTTGTAAATGTACACTTATTCTAAATTAGATGCCGGCAGCACATTCCAAACAGGTTGGGACAGGGGCACCTAAAGACTTGGAAAGCAACAGGTGATAGTCTTGAAGGCTAAAGTCATTCCCAAGCGAGAACAAGCGACTTTCATTTCTATAGCGCTTCTCCACTCTACTGACTGCTTTACAGCACTTATCACATTCACACGCTGATGACAGAGGCCAGGAGCAATTTGGGGTTCAGTATCTCAGTATCAGCGCAAGGACACCTCGACACGCATCTGGGTGAGCCGAGGATTCAAAGCGGTAAGCTTCCGATTACTAGACGACCCGCTCTACCTCCTAAACTCGAGGTTCTCAATTTTGGGAGACACATAATTGGATAAAGGATACTACTGCACAGGCTCGGAAACACTTCATTGACACAGTTTGCTTGTAAATGATGGAATTCTGCTTTTATTTACATTTCACACAGCGTCCCAACACAGCGGACCCTGCCACCTTTCTACCTGCAAACAGCGTTCTTATTTTGACTGTGAAAGCAGCTTCTTTATTCACTAATGTTTGTGTTATTCCTTTCATTAGTATTGTAGATATTAAAATTCCGAGTTTTAATTTCTTCTCCACAGCGACATAGTTCCCCTCTAACATTTACCAAACTACCAACACAGACTCTTTGCCAACATCTATTTATAGCCACACCTCTTTAATGTTTAAGCAAAACTGCAACTTACTTCTTCAACATTTTGCGGAGGTAGAGAGTCCTTGCTGGAAAGAGTCTGTATATCAGAGGAACTGGGGTGTTTTATTGAGCCTCTCTGGCCAAGGCTGTGATCTCCTTACCTAAGAGACACATTTACAGGCATTACAGAACTGGACAAAGTTCAACAGCGAGCAGTGCAATATCTCTGTTTTACTACACACTCTTTTCCCTACTCATCCACTGCCTGACTGCTATATAAGGGTCTTTATGGAGATGAAAAGCAGACTGAGAGTCACTATTTGAATCGGATTCAAAGAGTCTTATTCACTCTATGATAGTCTTTTTCCTGGCAGTGAACGACCAGCTCACTAAAAACGGTCCTGCTCTTTGTGCCAGCTGATCCCGAGATGATGAGTCGTTTCAGCGGGTCCAAAGGAAAGTTGATTTGCCCCCAAAAACACAGAATCCTTATTTTGTCTTTTTGAAAGTAGAACACAGAATGAGGACTGACTGTAGTCCGTTTGTGCCGCGGCTAAGTCTCACAGAGAAAGAGGTGCGAGCAAAGCCCACTGTAGGGCTTAAAGAGGCGAGAGGGAGAAAAGCGGCTTGGACGGGAGAAGCGCTGGACTAGGTGGGCAGATTAGTATCACGAGGATCCCTCAGAGGGATGAAGTGATGATGGAAAGTCTGCTTTGCATTATATTCTGAAATGTTGCGGCTGATTTAGACAGAAAATCACCACATTGACAGATTAAAGCGACAAAATGCGTGAACCCCCACAGAGGACGGTGAAGAAAGCGAGGTTAAAATTGCTATGGACACTTCACTGGCACCCACCAATGGATGAACAATAACCAATGTAATGGCTATTAATCATGATTAGCATATTCCTCAGTGCCCAGACCCCTCACACCAGTGTCTTTGTCATGCACTCATACAAACCGGCGGACATGGTGATGGTGGATATGTGGAATAACATATGTGGGAAATATTCTAAGGCTTTTGTGGCCTGACAGAGGACCCACCTAATCTGCGGGATAGCTGCTCCGTCAGATAGCAGGTCTGAAAGGCTGTTAAGAGAAATAGGACAAAGGGACTCTTAATTTCCAATACGGTTTCATCGGGTGTCAGCACAATTAACAGATCAGGAGGGATCAGTGTGTGACAACTGTCAGAGCACAACCTCGGGACAAAACCACCATTGTGCCTGAAGGAAACCTACATGCCCTGGTCAGATAGACGGACGGGTAATAGGTAAGACCCAACACGGGGTGAAGGACGTCTGCAGTCACGTAAACATGTCGCCTGTGTGTGATCGCGCACAAATATCTCCTCTCATTTATCTCCGCCGCAGAGGCCAGTGTGCCAGCCACGCAGACAGTATTTGCGGCGGGTTCGCGGCAGTGTTGAGGATAAGCGCTGGTGACAAAGAGAGATGCCTGCAGGACTCCTCAAACGTCCATCCTCACACGACATGAAGCGGACAAGACCGGCAGCGGCTCTGAGATGGGATGCCCGTCTGAGCATATGTTATGCAGGGGTGGGGGGCAAAGCACCGGAGAGAGACAACTAGAGAGAGCCGGCGAGGGAGAGGCAAAGGGGTTAATGCAAGGCATGATAAGAGAGAGAGGGTGAGACAGATAGACAGACAGTCGGACAGAGAGAGAAATTAGAGTGAGAGAAATAATAAACAGAGAGGTGAAGGGGGGACTGGATGTTGAAAGGGACAGAGAGGCTGTGCATGAAAGGAGGGAGGGAACGAGGAGGGGTGACGGGGTGAAGGAGAGGAGGGGGTAGAGAGAGGGGAGGAAGTTTGAAGTAAAACTGTTGGGACGTGTGTGACATTAGGACACTGGGGCCCTGGCAGGAGTTGTGTCATTGGTCCGTATGACTTGTGTGTTGCCTGGGTGAAGTAACACGTTGTAACAGTGGTGGAATGGTCACTGTATGTCACTGCCCTTTCCATCACGAGCCCTGTAATGACATGTCAAAACATTTAGAGGGGCGGCGCGCTGAAATGCCGCTGATGACTAAATGTCCCCTTGGCTTGAGATTCTCTGTTTTGGTCAAGAATTAATCATTTAAATAAAAATAAACGTATCAGGAGAAAGTGTCACATCCAGTCCAGTCCGTCTAATGAAAGCTGGATTCTTGTCTCCCCTGGCCCTTTGTCACGGAGGCCTGTGTGTTTAGCCGCTGTGGGCTGATGAGACTGAGCAGAGTCCTTCGGCCATATAAACAAAATCCCTCAGCAGAGAAAATGCCAGGGTACCCCAGACCCCCCTACCAAGAAATGTGACTTGACAAGAAACAGACACAGGTTCAAGCCTTGGCCTCCAGGCCCCCGCTGCATTCTTCATCATTCCCCAAAACATAAAGCCGTGCAGAGATGTTGACATTTTTCCCGTTTTTTCACCACAAATTAGTCACACAAATAAGAAAAAAAGGTCACCTCGTATGAAATAGGAAATTGCATTAATGTGTATGTTTATTCAACTGTATCGCTGACAAATGACTTTCATATGGAAATATTTATTTTGCATTAGCAATTGAGCTTTGTGCAGGGAAACATGTTCACGCTCACGACCGGACATTTACCGGTTTGGCAAACATGTAAATGCAGCCTGTTGTAATACTGAGGAGAACGGGCTGGTTTGTGCCAATACAACATAACACAGCTATAAAGTAGAAAATACACCTGACAACACTTTAGGACATTTAAAGGGGCACTTCACAGATTTTGCACATGGAGTTCAGTCACTCATCCCGGGGAGTACTACTCAGCCGGTGGAAATGGATGTTTAATATGTAATGGGGCTCAGACAGAGCCGAGAAAAAATAACTCTGGTGATGTCACCAGGGTTATTTCAGGCTGAGCATCGAGACTATATATGCAGAAATGGGAAGCTTGTGTTATGAAGTGGGGGTTAGAAATTTGAAATCTGACGATGCTGTTGATTAGCATTATGGCAAATTAAATTATAATGGGACGGGCGTTAATCATTACTGGGGACTCTTTAAATGTAGCAAGTGTCTGTTTTGCAAACTTTACGGAAATGTTGCACTAAAGTAGCGGAGAACCCCTTTAAATAAACAGGACGAAATATGTGCCTAACTTTGATATTTTTATTCTTTAATTGTTTAACCGTGATCACAACCTTCAGCCTTAACAATGCAGTTGTGGCTGCCTAACCAGGTAGGATTATACTATATACTATAATTGAGCTGCTACGTGCAGATTATTAAGGAACATGTGGATTTGATGTCTTCATTACAAACAGTAGAGTGACATCAGGAAGAGAGGGAGAGTGAGGTACACCAACGGCCCCTGACCAGACAGGACCCTGTGAATATTTTAAATATGACTATCCTGTCTAATTCATGTCAGCTACAATTATCAGTTCCTGAAAAGTAAAATAAACATGTTTGTGCTTAAAGGTGCACGATGTGGAGGAAATCTTAACGAGAAGAGAAAGATCTTCATTGACTGATTTTATATATGCTCAAACAAACCAAATAAACAAACTCTTTATTTTCATGACTGAATAAACTGAATAAAACTGAATGACCTTAAAGGACAACACACTTTCATGCTGTTTTACCCTGCCACTTTTCTAGCTTTAAACGGTGTTCTGGGGACTTTATTTTCCTCCGAGAACAGCTTGTTTATTCAGCTGATGAACAGCCACATATTTCTGTGTTTGTATTATCACCTCATAAATATTGTAAATATCGAAATACTTTATCTGAATTTATTCTCCAGAGCTACATAGTGATCCTGCATGTCTACTGTCCTGTAGTTTTGGCTCATAATTACCACAGGGGGACAGTTAACAGTCAGAAGCTATTTTTATTTTTTGTCTATCTGTTATTTGTCTCTTCTTTAATAGGTAACTTGCGACAGCTTGCACCCATCAAAATCAGATGACTTGAGAATGTTTTGAGTCAATCTGGGAAATGTTGGGAACTGCATTTGTAGAGCATTTGCCACATTTAAACAAACATTCAGTGTTTTGTTGAATGGATTTCACCGAGAAACTTTTTCCTGCCTGTATCAAAGCCCCGAGTGTCCTTCACCAAGCACCGCTCAGAAACAAACAGGAGCTCATAATAAAGACTGACCAATCCAATGTCAGATAAACTGGACTCCAGTTGTGAATTGCCCGTCGGCCTTGGGTCACTCAGTTAGCTAAACTGGCTATTCATCCCTCAGGGTTGAACTGAGGGAAGTGAGTGGAAACACAGATAAAGAAGGGCATTTCAAACTTTAACTTAAGAGAGCACTCACTGCGGGCCTTCGCGAGGATTAACTCTTTGTTCTCCGAATACTCGCCGATCAATAACCGACAGGCCCAGACATCTTTATTCGCAGACAGCTCAGATGCCTCTCAAAAGGAGGAAAAAAAGAACAGAACCCCCTATTCTGCTCCCTCCGCCTCTTTAAGGCACAGTGATATTCCTGTCTCCCCTCCTTAATCTGGCCTGCATTCAAGTTGGCCTTCTTCATGTGCAGGATTTTTGTGTGTATGTGTTTTTATGAACATATGCAGCATCAGCCAAGCAGAGCTCATGACACCTAATGGATTAGAGGCAATAACAATTTTAATGCATTTAAACCAATAGAAAAATGTACATATGTAAACTCAAGATATATTCTCTAAAATTAATCTTTTTTATTAGGAATAGGACAAAAAAATAATTAGAGTAACAGTCTGGGGTGAAAGGAGCATTTAGAAAGTGCAGCTAAAGCACGAGAATAACAATAGAGGAGTGCACCAAACATGTGTTTGCCCACCTAATCCCGGGGCTTCACTCCCACATCCTGGCTTCTTCTGGCTAATCCATCTGCAAACAAAACAACAATCTTCACAACACATCTAATTATTAGAAATATGACAGAATAAGGGGAAAACCACGAGAGAGGAAGGGGGAAAAAAAAGAGAAAAAAAAAAATAGTTTTCCTCTTAAAATGTGTGTCCTCATTCCTTTCTCCCCGATGGTGGACTCCCACAGTCCTTGGGCCTTTGTGTCTGTCTCCTCTTTATGAATAGAGGCTTAGCCATGGCCTGAAGCAATGCGTCTTCTGCTCCCTCATTGATAGCCAATGCATTATTCATTTATTTTCATCATATCATCAGACGTGCATAAGCCTCACCCAGTTATTTTTGTGGGGCGCCACGTTTATTATTATTATTCTTTTTCCCTCCATTACTTCTCAGGGAACACATTGGCACTATTCAATCATTCATGGCCTCTCAACTTTATCAAGACCCCAGCTGAGATGAAAGCTCGTCTTTATCATTGATTATCAGAGGGATTAGCTCCCAGTGAAAGTTAAGGTTAGCCCCCCGATGCCGCTCGTCAATGGAAGGGAGCTGGCCCCTTTTTGTCAGGAGAGTGTCACTGCACGCTACCCTCTTGTGTGCACGTTCGATGCTTTGTGCGTCTGCACAGACAGGAGAAATGATGTTCAAATCATACATGCATTCTTAATAGTCTTATTTTTTTTTCTTCACTTCATTCAAACTTCATGCACCCGAGGCCGGCGATGGAAAAAAAAAACACTTTTTTTTTTCCATCTTCAGCAGACAAAACACGAGCGGGCCAATAGGTAAGATGAGGAACAAAGAGTTTGAAACTCTATATCCTGTGTCCACAGCCCTGTGTGTAAGTCAGCGCCCTGGACCAATTATCCATAGCTCTTTCCCCAACCTTTCTTTACTTAGAATGAAAGACAAACAAAAACCCAAAAGCAGCTGGCTTCCTTGGTGCTTCTGTGTGAAAGCACTGCTTCTCTCTCTCGACCCTCTCCTCATCCAGTGCCCACAAGTCTCCAGCCTTGACCATACATTATCTTTCAGTCTCAATGCTCCTCTTCCTCCTCTCCTTTTTCCTCTTCTCTCCTTTTCTCTACCTCTACAAGAATAAAGCGCTCCTAATGACCATGGGCTCTCAAGGGCCTGCTGGTGCCCGGGTACTCGAAAAGTGCGGCTCAGTGGAAAGGGGGGCACCTCCTCCTTCTCTTCCTCCTCTTTTATCACAGGTGAGAATAGAGGGTCAAGAGGGGTTAATGTGCTGCTGTTGCACAGAGGTTTGGGCTATCACCATGGCAGCAAGCATGTCGGTGTATTTCCTTCCTCCTAAAAGAGAGGTTTGTTGTTGTGACTTGTTTTTTTGGCCTCTGGGATCAACTTCATTTTCAAATTGTGGGCTGAAAAGGTTTAGCTTTGACACTGTCAAGCAAGTTGAGGGTGAAAAGACGACGGTTTACCAGTTTTTGTTGCGCCAGTATTAAGGAAAACCTTGCCCATGTCCAGCGGCCCAGCAGAGAGCACTAAACCGCCCCAAAGATCCAGTCTTTAAACACCAGCACATTTGTTCCTACGAGGCCCGCAGCACGCAAGCGCAGAGCCACAAGGTCGAGGGCTGAGGTCACCGGATGGGTTCAAGGGAAGATAACAACTGGCCGCTTGTTGCGAGGTTCAGCGGTGAAGCCCTAATGCACACATGCTGTACGTGCGGAAAAAACAGTTTTGCCTTGGCAGGCCCGGCACAGATACACTTGGCTTTAATTGTTGGAAGCAGAGAAATTGTTTTGTATGGGGCAGACCTGAGAAAATTAATCATTAAAACCCTGCAAGGCTCTATGCGCTAATTTAAATTCCGCGTCTACAATAAATGAGCTCTCTCCTTTATTCTTTCTCCCTCAAACTTGAAACAAATGCAGGCAAATCTAAAATAATTAATTTCAAAGGGTGGGAATTAAAGAACATTTCCATCTAACCATTCCGACGCAATTTGCATTTTGATTTCTGCGATTTCTGCACTTTTTTTCTATTATTTCGCTCCCTCGCACTCTCTTTCTCAAGGTTCTCGCTTTAATATCAGAGTGGATCAAAAGCCTTTCATTAAGGTTTTCTGCACTCCTTCCAGCATTGTTTGGCTCCTAGGATAACAACAAAGTGCTTTCCCCTACTCCAGGGCCAGGTTAGGGAGAGAAGAAAGGAACAGTTATTCCTGGGCTAAGTTCACATCAAACACAAGGGGCTCCAAGTGAGAGAAGATGAAAGCGCCAGGCCTGACCCGGAAGATTAGACCAACACTGCTGCCAGCTCTGTAACACCCAGGGGCCATTCTCACTCCGGGATCCTACCCCTCCTCTTCATACCGCACAATGGACTTTAGCACAGAACAAGCCTAAGAGAAGAAGACGACGAAGAAGAGGAGAGTAAAATACGAGGAGGGAAGGAGATGGAGGAAGAGCGGAGAAACAAAGATACAAAGGAGCGGAGCGAGGCAGACAAAGAAGGAGAGAGGGAAGATGGATGAGAGGGGAAGAGGAAGAAAGAAAAATGTAATATCATTTTCGAGAGTGTAAAACTGCAGACCATCCCAACCTACTTTTTTCTCGCCTCTGCTGCCGCCTCCTCTGACAGATAGTGGTGAGGCAAGGAATAATGCAGATTATCATAATTGCTTAAAGTGTGTGTGAATATTCATGATTTCTGCAGCCTTATTATAGCAACAAATCCACACCACAATGAATGTAAATGCATTGTGATTATTTTACATAGCAAGATGCCCCCAATCCTTCTCCCCCCTCTGCGCGCGTGCATGCATATGTGTGTGTGTGTGTGTGTGTGTGTGTGTGCGTGCGTGCGTGCGTGCGTGCGTGCGTGCAGACTGCAGCTGCGGGTGTCAAGGTTGGGTGCTATCTCTAACTGGCCCTCATCAGCTGGCCGAGCTGTTGCCATGCATCACATACAGAGGATGGAAACAGTATGGTGGGAAAGAGGCAGGATTCAAGTAAGAAGAAAGAAATGAGGAAGGAAGACAATGACAGGATGATCGAGGATGTTGAGGAAAAGAATATGTCAGATCGGAGAGAATGAGGGGTTGTCCACGCACAAGCAAAATGCCCTTTCCCATCATGCTTTGGTGTTTGACGGGAGGGTTAAAGAAAGAAAGACAATCAAAGAATTAAATAAAAAAAGTCAGTACAGAATGTTGAGGTGTCGAAATTAGGGGTATGAAGGAGTGTGGTTGGGGCACATGGGAAATACAAGACACATAGCATCATAATATTAAGGACCCCCCCCCCCTTCAAACCACACACACACACACACACACACACACACACACACCCTCCTGCTCCTGTGCCCATGCATCTGAGGTGCCAGATGGCACAGGACAAACCCTCCTTAGGGGAAACAGCGTGATGACCCCTCCCTCTCTCACCCATACTTTCTCACACATTGAAGACACATGGAAACAGAGAACAGAGATGAACGGGATGGAGGGGGGAGAGCTGAGGTTATCAGTGATGCCCATCAAAGCACACACACACACACACACACAAGCTCCGCACTGACTAACTCCTGAGATACAGAGATATCAAGACATGTCTTGACATATTCCGAGGCAGCCGAGGAATTCGAATAGCCTTTCAAAAGATTTTGGCTTCTCTGCTGCCTCGCGGACACTGCCCTACATCAAACATGAGCTGACTTCACTTTTTTTTTTTTGCCTGCCATCCGTGCCCTGCTGCTGCCGTACCTGGAGATGCTATCTCCACCTCCGCCTGCATGGTGCACGGTGACCCGCCCCTAGACCTCTGCTGCCATGCAGCAACAGGACCCGAGAATCCTGTCCAAGAGCTTTCATAAGGAGTGGTGGTAGTTACGGGTGAGCGGCGCTGAGACAGAGAGAGAGATGGAGGCGATAGGATGTTCAGGAATGAATGTGGGTGAAATTAATCAAAGCAGCTCTGTGGCAAATGTCAAAAGAATGCTGGTTGTGAAACTGTATCATAAACACCAGCTTATTACAACTTGGGTCTTACGGTCACAGCTTTGGCAGTTATTGACAACGTCACACCAACACGGTGATGCTGCTGCAACAAATTGCGATGGCTCAGACCAGATGGACTTAAGCACTTAATCTGAAGGGAAAACCGAAAGTGAGCATGTCCCGAAATGTTCAGTAACAACCTGTCGCTGCACTAAAGGCTCTTTTCCTGCTGCAGGAAGTGTGGGAGATCAAAGCTGAATTAAGAAGTCGGCCTGTAATATGTGACGAATGTTTACAATGGACAGCTCGGGTTGCCTCACGTGATCGTGTGATCTCGCGAATCCATCTTGCCATCTTGTCTGCGTAATTTGAGAAACCACTGGTGTCTGCCAGTCAGCCAGCAAGACAGACATGAACATTGGCAGCTCCTCAAGGGGTTAGAAGCTGCCGCCGCGTCCACTGTGTCAGAAATGGAGATTACATTTCATTAAAAGAATAATAAAGAACAGCACTGAACTTCATTCTTCTCAGGTGAGAAGGTGTTTTTGCTACTCTCTCGACTGGCTTCAGTGAGTAATAACCATCTGGCTCCAACTGTTGATCTGATTGGTTGAAGTTGGCCCATGATCGATGGTTTGTCCAATCACCTGCCAAGTATTTTCTGGAAGTGTGTCTGCCCTTTTCCAACAGTATACATGCTGGACACGCTGGATGCCTGTGTTCTGCATGGCGGCTGCGTTGCTGCTCTTCTCTGGCGTGTTTGTGTTCACATAGGCTGCGCTTGCCTGTGATATTTGTCGATAAACATGATGATGATCCACTTTGAATGACCGAAAAAGGAAGAGAAAGTGAAAGCAAGCTGCACAGATAAGGAACTGCCCCTCACCTGATCAGTGTATACACTTCATGTCTGTGACATAGTCTGCACATACAGACATCAAACCTGCAGTAAAATGCTGGTTTGATGTGGATATGACTGTCCACGTGAGAGTCTCATGCATCCAGTGTGTCCAGCCTGTAAGGGTACGTGTCCACAGGATCTGTCTTTTCCACGCTTTGTATTAATTGTCTACGCACGCAGAAGCGGAATCCATTCTGGTAGCGGAGAGTCGCGATTGGAGAGATGTGGCGTCGTGATGCCTACTTCTCATTTACGTTCAAAGTTTAATTCTATTCATTTTGCTATTTTGCATTCTCATGTAACAGCAGCTGACTTTGAAGGAAACAATCTTGCTATCAATATCAGGTCAATTCAAACTAACATGAACTTGATTCTAATTCATTTCAACCCACAGAGTCAACTTCTCTGGTTTCACGGTGCCTCTGTTGCCTCACTTGAGAGACGAGCTAGCTTACTGCAGAGCGGCTCGTCCCCACCTCTATCATCAAGTTCATCATCTATGGTGTGAAATGCTTCCGCACGTTACTTCTCGGACTGTCAGGATCATCTGCTCAGCATAGCAGGGAACATTTCAACATTTTGCATTAGAGGAAATATTGGTCGCCTTAATGAGGGCATCAGGACACGCGCCAGGGCCGGTCTGACCGACGCCACGTAGTGAATATTTCTATTTTCCCACATTCCAAAGGTGGCTCGAATGTGACAGACCTTAATCTCTCCTGAGCCATTCAGTGATATTTGGCCACAGTTCCAATCCAAAATATGTCCGTCTTTCCGCGGCTGAAGAGTGGCCTATTTGATTTCGTCTCTCTCTCTCTCTCTCTCTCTCTCTGTGCGTCGGCTTGGAAGGAGAAGACTGCACTGTGGAGGACAAGCCAAGCCATCCCAACGGGCTCCACCACTTATCACCAGCCTTCTGAGATTCCACCAAGATTCACCCCCTTATGAATAATCTCACCCAGAGGCACAATGGAGCACTGGAAGGGAGGGGGGCAGATTATTTAGAAAGACACAGGGAGGGTAAGGGATAGTTTGAGGGGGAATGAGAAATAAAATTTAAAAAAGAGAGGAAAAAGGGAAGATGAGAGAGGGATGCGGGATGGAGAGAATAAAAGGGGAGGAGGAGGGTGTGAGGGGACGAAGGGTTGAGGGAGAGAGAGAGGCGAGAGGAAGTCTTTTGATGTGTCTGCCTCTCCAGAGCGGGCATCAGGGCGGATGGCGGATCCGAAGCTGGCCCCGCTGCTCGAAGGGACTGACTGGTTTATTAAACGCTCCCACCGCCCCCATGCCTCCGAGCATGATGGGATTAATGCTGGCATAACCCTTTACTTAATTCATTACAGGGGGACGCTGGCTAATTTGATTTGATATTATTTTAATAAAGTTCTGTGATGATTTGGAAGATTGTTTCAGGCTATCAGAAATAATTTTCCAGTTATTACCGCCGTTCAGGCAAGTCCTTTGATAGTGGCAGTCAGTCTTGGTGTGTGCAGAATACATTAGCCCTAAGTGCGAGTGCTTTAGCTACAAAGCTACTGGAGAAATACTAATAATGAGACCACTCCGAATTGCTGAGTGTTGTGAAATGATGCCGAGATGTGCTGTGGGCAGGCGCCACGTAAGGCAAACATGACGGAAGGAGAAAAAGACGAAAGAGAAGAAGGGAAGAAAGAAAGAGACGGAGCAGAGGAGAGATATTTTGTATGCATTGAGCTTACACATGTCACCATTGTTAAATCTCCTAGGGATACATGGTTGCCTTTCAGAGGAGCGCCAGTGCTTTGTGTTATTCATGTGGTTATTGAAGAGTCTCCACTGCTAGCGTGGGTGTCTCTGAACAAAAAGATGGAACATTTTCTCTCTCTCTCTCGCTCTCTTTTTTTTTTTTTTTTTTTAACGCCTGTGGATCTTGCTTGTCAGCACGCAAATGACCAGATCCGCGGAATGAAAAATGGCACGATGACGTCTTTAATAATATATAGTTTCTAGCAGTTGTTTGGAGGGTGTCTCTGATGTATTCAGAATGTTTTATTTCTTACATGTGAGGCTCAGTTTGTACAGTAATTGTATCAAATAATTAGGTTCCTCAGTGATATATTGGCCGCTCTGTGTTCGAATAATCCTGTTTTCCAGCAAGCCTTTTGTCCACCTCGTGTCATGAGCCGTTGCCAGTTGCATATAATCCCGCCACTGTCTCTTCACTTATTTACATATTCCTCAAGATAATTGGATACACTGTAGATGTCTCACACTATTTCCTTAAGCCTGCGTCCAGACCCGGCAAGTTTTGGAAGAGAAGGGAAAAGAAAGTGAAGGACCGGGGGGACGGGGGGAGGGGGGGTTTGGGGAGAGAGTCCTAACTGTATGGTTAGTGACAATGTTTTTGTTTTGGTTTTTGCTTAAACCCCAAATGACACACATTTCCCTCTGAAAAGATAAGCCCTCAGTCAAAGGCCGCGGGAGATGTCTGGGACCCTGTGAAAGAAGTGGGAGAATTACCTACCAGGGGTCTGGCATGAAGGGAGAGGGGGGAGTGGAGAGAGAGGTGGAGGGGGGGGGGGCGGGGTTACCCTTATTCATTAGTCCGTCTGGGGTCCAAGGCGGGGTCACACAATGTGACGGTTGTTCTCCAGACCCCCAGACCCCAGCAGACACGTTTAATGGCCACCGTTTCCTCTCCAGACAGAGAGAGAGAGAGGGAGGGGGGACGGAGGTTGGAGTGAAGGTGACGAAGGGGGGATGGACTTTGAGAGACTAAAGAGGATAAAGATGTAGAAAAAAGGTAAAGTGAAAAAAGTGAAAGAAGAAAGGAAAAAGACAAGATCTTGGGGAGTGGGAACGAGGCGGGGGGATTTAGGTGGACGCGTTTTTGGGTCATTGAGGTTCTCACTCGGAGCACGTCGGTACCTGTCCTGGGAGAGGAGCGGAGCAGCATTCCACCTCTGGATGCCTCCTTCTCTGTTTTTTCACAAGCTCAAAGGTTCACAGGTCACAATTTGGAACAATTATTGGGGTTAGAGTTCATGGTTATCCTGGGTAAGTGCAATCTCACGAATGTTGAATTTCACGGCCCACAACAAATATTTTTGTTCTTTTTTTTTTTTTTTTAAAGAACTCTTTAAAGTGGATGGTTTCCACTTTACATAAATACTTCAACAACACTTGACACAGTCATCCATAAAATCCAATTAAAACTTTGTTGTAATGATTGAGATCAACACCTGCAAACCAGAGGGGATGGTGTGCAACTTTTCCAACACTTATGGAAATGACATGCAAATCATATGTATATTACAACGTATTTTTGTTCCATATGTGCGCTTTAACCAAGGCGTTTGATAATGTCAAAGTGTCAGAGGTTTCCGTAATAGCTGGCTTTCTTTAAGTTCATTATATCCGCGGAGATACGCTGCTCCAGGTTCAGTAGTATGGCCCCGGGCAGAAATCAATGTCCGCAAAAAGGTTTTTTGATACCACAGCAAGTAATCAAGGTCACGGAAAAGGGCACGCATTAACACAATTTCCCTGAAATATGCAGAGTTCATGTGCATATGTTCCGAGATTAAATCAAGGACTCAAATGTCAAGTGTAAATGCATGCGGATTCTAGTAAATAGGGCAGAAATGCTGATATTGATACCATGAGTGAAAGGCTCCGAGATGTGTGTGATTTCATTTAACGATCGGGTCGTGAATGCAAACCAAAATACTGATGAATGCTTATTTAGCCTCCATTATTGTATTAATTATCAGTTACAGATTTCATTTAGAACACGTTGGAAAACTTGTATTTGTAGCCCAAACCCTACACACTCTAAACTGTTGAAATATGCATATGTATCATCTGCACATCAAAATGAACACATGCTCTGAGCAAAGCATAATGGATAATGATTTTTATCTAATGGACTGTTTTTACAATGGGGTTTAAGATGGAATTAAAAGATATAACATTAACTACCTAGGTATCCGCTCCTACATCCATCTCTAGAGGTTCCCTCGTAGTCCCTAGTGTGAAAGGTAGTAATTTGTCACTTTACGCCGGCTCCAATTAGATTAATTGCATTAGACAGGCTAGTTTAGTGAAACCCCCTCCTCTGGAGCTGAGAGACATGGGTTTTCTGTCTTCTTTTCTTCTCGCCGTCCTTTATGCGCCGTCTCTATCCCCAAAGGTTTTAGTCATGATCTTGAAAGATTTTGTGATCTGCTGTTGAATTATATATTGTAAGAGGAAGGAGCGAGTTAAATTATTTTAATAAAAGTGCTGTTTTCCAAGTGCAATTGAACATCCAGGAGTCTTAATATTAGCTTGGAACATTCAGGCTGTTTGTTTAATCATTTATCAAAACAGCACAAACATGCACCTTTCCCGCCACCAACATGTCTCAGCAGCGCTAAACACGCACAAATAAGAGCCTGCTTGCCAATAAAATCCTCCGCGTTCTGCACCTTCCTCTTAAAAGTCTGGTGGCCAAAACACATGTTGGTGCTGCCAAAGTCTTAGTTAGCGTCGCTCGCCCTGCTGACTAGAGCAAGAAGATTAGGGGTCATGTCAGCTCCAGATTATTGGAGGATTTTACATTTATAAACCTGTGCTGGCTCTAATTTAACTGCACCTTCAGGGACCTTAAAGCGCGGCTGGAATGAGAGAAACAGATGTGGGGGCCTGTTAATGGGGAAAAAGCAGCACTGGGATGGCCCAGCAGTCACTTGAAAAGAGCCAAAAAAGAGCTGTGGACATAAAGACAAGGCCAGACAGGCTCGCTCATGCCCCCATATTCTGCATCTTTGTCTCTTCTCTTCTCCTGTGATTCTCCCCATTTTCCACTTCACCACTGTCACAATGTTTCTCCCTCAATCTTCTCTTTCCTCTCTTGCCACTTCCTCTCCGCTGCCTTCTTCTTCCCCGTCTCCTCTTCTCAGGTGGAGCTTTACAGGGTTTTGTGGAGTGGGTTCTCTGCCAAGCGCTCAGCGTCCAGGGATACTCGCCTGGCACTGGCACACTGGCCGGGGCCCAGGTGTCTGTAGCTTGTGCTCTGGTCAGCTGGCAGAGCAGTTGAAAGTTAAACACCTTGGACTGTGAAATCAAAGGCACCACAGTGATTTGACTTGTACGATCTTTGCAGAATATTATGTCACAGAGTCATGAGGGGAAGAAGGGTGGAATGGAAAGAGATTACCGGACGTGAGATATTTTGTGCTGCATTTCTAAAAGAGAGAGGGTTTTAGCCGCAGGCTGATCACTGCAGGGCAAATAATACTGACTTGAAAGAAAGTGAGAGCGGAGATAAGGCATGAAATATTCTGGCTAAGTTGCTGGTGCACTAAGTGTGCAACTAACTGATTGCAATTTGAGTTTGTTGGTGCATATGTAATACTAAATGCTAATATTTCTTGTGAAGCTCCCTCCTTCGGGTTGTCGGTCTGAAGTGGGTCAGAGTTTAAAGGGATCTGCTTCCCGTTGGAGGGCTCTCAGCATCTCACCATGCCTAATGACAGAGGGCACTGGATTCCTCTTTCTTTCTCGGTCTGAGAAATCTCACCGTGGAAGGAGCAGCTGCCATGGAGAAGGCTGCACGGCTGCTGATTGCTGGGTTTCAGAGCTGCCTTTACATCCATCCAACAAAATAATGAGCAGTATGTTGAGATGTGCTGTTAAAGACATCCTGTGGAGTTCTCTTGGACACAAACACAGTTCTGTTTACAGTCAGGGTTTCTCACTAAAATGTGTAGTGTGCGCTCTTGAGGCCTAACAAACTTGTTCAATGAGTTTCTGTCCACATTGAATGCTACATTGTTTAAGGGGTACTATATAGTTTTGGAGAAGAAATTCAAACTGGGGTAATAATACAATCAGAAATATTTATTTCTTCCACATTTGAATAAACAATTTGTTCTCTGAAGAACCAGAAGACTGTTTGAAGCTCAAAAGGTGGCAGGGTCCGCCACATACGTTTAGTTTTTCCCCCAAATTACATAGTTCACCTTTAATATCAGCTCGCAGTCTTCTTCCTCCAACCTTTGTTACATGTTGCTGCCACTGACTGTTGATGCTTAATAGTGAATGGATTTATACATCACTTTTGGATCCTATGGACTACTACTGCTCCATAGGGAGGAATTTAGGGGTTACGTATCCTGCCCAAGGATACTTCAACTTGCAGCCAAGGGATCCAAGGGATTGAACTACCGACCTTAAGATAAGTGGACAGCCGGCTCTACTCTGAGTCGGAGCTGCCGTGATCAGTGGAATAGCGTGAAATTGTACTGTGTATTGTATGCACCACGCATTTGAAATACTGAAGAGCATTATTGATGAGACGATAGAAACCTGATTAAATTTTAACATAATTCTAGCAGTGCTCAGCATAACAGTAACTTTTTCGCTTGATTTAGTTTCTGGATAAGGTGATCTAGTGGGAGCATATAAATTGAGAAAACAATGGGTCCAAGTATAGAATCCTGGGGGACCCCACAGGAGAAGAATGCTACAGGTATAGTACATAGAACTTAACTGAACCATTAGCATATTGCAGATATTTTATAATCAGCATATATAATGGATAATATAGTAAATAGAAATTACAGACAAGAAATTCCATTGGTGTTTGACGTAATAAAGAAATGTGTCACTGGAACAGTTTGTCCATTTTCAACAGAAACATACATACATACAAACAAATAATTGATGTCAAAATTTCAATTCAAAGGCAAAAACTGATCGTAATGAGGTTTCAATTTCTATCATCAAAATCAACGATCCTTCTGGAGTTTTTTTTCTCATCACCCCCACCACAAAAAAATATATAACATCACTTAATAGATGATGCAGCTATGTTAACGGTCTGCAAATGCACTTACATACATTTATCTTGTGCACATGAAAATGATCAACTGACCCGGCGGTAACTTCAGAGACGTTGGGATTATTTTCTTTGTCAGAGATCCTTTATTGATTATTTTAGAGAGAGGGTTTACTCCGGACAGATTTGAGGAAACAAACTCCGTAACAAACTGAAGTTCTGTCTTTTTGTTGCTCATTGTTGAACTCTTACTCTGGACTCTCTGGACCCAAACCTGCAAAAAGCCACCTGGATAAAGTTAAGCTGTTGTTGCAGGTTATACAACAACTGTAAATGACAGTTGTCGAGGCTGTTAAGCTCCACAAAGCCAGATGTGATAGTCTGACAGTAGCATAGCTGTTGGTGCAGAAACAAAAATCAATTCAAATCTTAAAACACAAATCTAACCAGGGGTTGGGAGAACTGTGACACCCCTAATGAATAACAATTGATGAAAGAAACTAATTCAAGATCAAAATGTTGCCAAGTGAGACACTGAATGTTGAATAACTATGAGGAAAACCAGTTTAAAGCGAAGCCAGACCTCTTGTCTAGATCTTCAAGCTGTCATTGAGAATTAAAGGGTCTTTGTGTGTATTTTGTTTTTGCCTCTACTTCATTGTGTGTCAGTGGGACCATCAGGCTGAGCGAGTGTCATGTCATGTGTGACATGAGTGTACGATAAGTTGATAAATATAAGCTGTCCCTTCAGATCAACTTACTCATAGTGCCTCTGGCAAGTCCTCTCGTCCCAAAACTGCAAAACTGAATCATCCTCAACCACATAAAATTACTGCCCTGTCATACACACACACACACACACACACACACACACACACACACATAAAAACTCACCCCTGTCATACAGTGGCTTGGTGTGAGAGGGGCAAAGCGGTGCCTCATCAGTGGCCAATCAGTGGTTCTGTTCCATATGGCACAGATCGGGAGGCATCACATGCTCGCCGGCTTCCCAGTCCTACTGCCAGACAGGCCTGTTAATTGGGCGACAAGATCAGAGGCAATATTACAAGCCAATTAAAGCGATCGGGACAGATTGCCAAGTGATGAGCTCCACTGCGTAATTGAGAGTGTGAAGTGCTTGTCGCCCCTCTCTCTCTATATCTGTCTGTCTCTCTCTCTCTCTCTCTCTCTCTCTCTGGGTGCATCTGAATAAGTGATGAGACTGTGGAGCGCTGAAACTAGTTAGCGCATTAGTGATGTCACATGAGGCCCCTTCATCACTACTCTTAGAGCAGGACGCAGTGGATTTAGGTTAGAGGATTTGCTGCACCGCCTTTCTTTAGCCGTTACTGTGGTGAGTGGGCCCATGGTGCTGATGTACCAACATCAGAGCATACGGCCGACATTATACAGTGAAACTAAGGCTCTCTCTAGACCCATCCATTCAAGTTTGAGAGATTTGTTGTTTCATGAATCTCTGTTTGTTTGATTGCTGTCGCTCTCCTGCGATTTGAGATCGGCTGTGTTATTAGTTTGTTTTTGGGTTTGTTGTGTGTGTGCGTGTGTGTGTGAGTGAGAGAGAGAGAAAGAGAGCGAGTGAGAGAAGCATAAAGAGAGGGAGAAAGTGATCCATACGACAGCTACTTTAATTTGTTCTGGGAATATTGTTGTACTGGTGCAGTCCACTGGGTAGCACCTGCATGCCAAGTTTGCTTAATCATGCAAAAAGAACAGAAAAATGCATTACAGATGTCAGACTGCCTCCCGGTAGAGACAGAGATTTGACAAACACCTTGAACCCTGAGAGAACAGTGGTGCAAAATTCATTTTGTAGCGTTCAAGTAGATCTCCTTGTCACCAGAAAATGAGTTCTGCTCCTAATATTTAGTACATTACTTGTGCATATATATATATATATATATATATATATATATATATATATATATATATATATATATATATATATATATATATATATATGTATGATACACATACATATACTTATATATATGTGTATATATGTGTATGTATGTATGTATGTATATCTAGATATGTATAGATAAGTGAGAAGGGAAGAGCCCTCAACAACAGTCTAACTGGAGGATTTAAAGGGTAGAAACTAAATATAATAATCACAATTATGTCTTCATTAGTGTATAATCACCTGAAAATAAAAATCATATCTTCATCTTTTATTACCATACAATGAGCCTTTTAAATGTTCACAGCGAGCAGATCCTCCATAATGCACCACTTTGTTTCTACAGTAGAACAGACAAACCAATCATTCAGTGTGTTTACATGCACAGTCGGATTACAGCCATAGTTTGACTATGCTACTCAGTCGGACAACTGCAATTGTCCAAGTATACATGCCGGTGAGAAAATTGAATCACTGGCCGAAGCATGTCATACCACAGTACGATGGGTGGCGCTGTACCCATTTCAACTAATGGTAATAGAGCCACTTCCATTTGTCCTCTTACGTCACCAGCAACAACAAACTCTGCCTCGGCATTCAAGAAAGATGGCGTACGAAGAGCAAGACGAACCTACATCTTTGTGCATTTCGTATATGGTGTACATAATATTACACAAACTAGATGCACAATGGCGCTCTTGCTTGTGGTGATTTCGGAGGAAAGACGTCACCGCCACCATCCTTTTATTTCCGGCTCACAGCCCCAGGAAAAAAATTTCAAGCCTGTGCAGAACACAAAATCCCAATCTAATCTGATAGAACGTATACAAGCAGGAGTAATGTGACTATCAATCGAATAATCTAGGTGTTTTAATCCGTCTATGAGAAATCCGATCTGGTTCAATTTTAGTCAGACTGAGATGTATACATGCATCTTAAAAAATTCAGATCAGAGTCGGACTGGGTTAGTCCGACTCTGATCGAATTCGGTTTTCAGTGTCACCCATGTCTTCCAAACTCAACATGGCCATTTTTAACTTGAGAATCTGAGAAAATCATCATGACGTCACTATGACATCATCGTGGCTATTTTCTTAGACTTGGCCAGCCGCTCCAGAGCTGCAGAGGACTTTATACAATTGTTCCTACAGGCTGAGAAGTCCTGACAATTTGTTATAGAATTCTTATGAGTCAAATGGTGGAGTATTTTTTGTACGCATTCTATTTTTGTAGATAAATGATTAATTTAAAAAATAGCCCCTACGTGTACAAAAAGCCTTAATCACTTTGAGATTTCTGCTTTCTTTTGTCAGTTATCCGTTTAAGTGTTGCTAATGTCCAATTAGGATAAAACCTTCGGCAGCTGAACAATCCGTTTTTGGATCTTTTATTGTCCGGATTTTGTTTTGGAACACATCTGCAGAATAATGTTCAGTTACAACCACGTGAGATTACAATAGTCCCCTGACAATCCTTTGTAGAGCAAGAGGCGATTACATCGAACCCCAGACAGATTTGCAACCTCGGCTTGCTGATAACCAACAGAGGAATCTCACAAACACAAAAAAGACATGAAAATCAAAAATCACAGCTTTTTGATGTTCATGTATTGAGCTGTTGGAGACCTCCCGGGAATTTAAAAACAGCTGATGAAACACGGCAGCTACAGAGGTCGGTTTTCATAAACCAGTGGCAACAGAGCTCATTTACCGCAAGCTCCTTGTGATTATGTTATGACAGTTATGACACTGAAGACTTATCTTTGGCGATAGCTCCATGTCACGTGTGGTTGGGAGGTAGGTGGTGTTTAGCGTAGCTTAAAACCAAAGTCTGTGCCCTTTGCTATCTGTCTCTCTCTCCCACTCTGTCTCTCTATCTCTCTCAACCACTCTCTGCGTCTGCCTCAGCCTCTCCCACATCCCTCCATAATACCACGATAGCCCTTTAATATCCAACGGCTGTGATTATCCAGTCAAGTCAGAGATTTTCTCTGATATTTTCCATCTGATTTTCAAAACTAATAGGGTGTTGGTGCGTGTTCTGTGTATGATACACTTTTTAAAGGATCGCCGGGGCTCCTTTGGAGGGCTCGGAGCCATTTCAAACAGTGGCTAATGCTAGACTCAACTGGCTTTGTTTGTTTTAAAAAAGAGAGAGTGACATTTAGTGGCTAACCGAGGGGCGAGGGAGAGAACATGAAAGTGAAAGTTTCGTTTTTTCAAAAAGAAAATGCCAGCCGAAGGTTTCTGTTGCAGGCAGGTTGTCGTACCTCACACACCCACCCAGACCGCACGCACACACACAGGACTTAAGTTCTCGACCTAACGACCATTTTCAGTTTTCCCCATCAATCTTAAATGTCCTGCAAGGTGCATCCTCGTCACATTTACGCACACTTCTCTTTAAATGGGCCATAACTTTAAAGGGAGTTGACACCAACTTCCCATTACAAAACAGTTACAACTTTCACAACCGTTTTTATGAGCTTTATTGACAGCCCTCCCTGCAAAGCGGCACACTGGCAGTTCAATAGTTGAATTGTCCCTCTCTTCCCTTCTCCCTCCGCTCGCACTGCTGATGTTGTTCTAGTGCTACTCGGGGAATAAGAGACCTCACACTGTGGGGACTTGTAAAACCACTGTCATGTTGATGGGGAGACTCAGCAGTGTGTATGTTTGCGTGCGCGCATGTGTGTGTTCAGATCGTGTGTGTGCGCCTTTGGATGTGGGTATGAGCACACTGCAGAGACCAGTAAAACGCTGTCTGAATGAAGTCCCAGTGCAGCAGTGGTGAGTAGTGTTTGATGGCCATGTGATTTGTTTGTTCAGCCCCAATGGCCTTTTCTCCTGGCTGAGGGAGGGAGAGAGAGGGAGGGGGAGAAAAGGGAAACCAGGAGAAAGTGGAGGGCTGACCGCTTCACACCTTCTCCCCTCCTAGCCCCACCAATGAGCCATTTAATCCTCCTTCTTACAGCTAAATCAACACCTCTCACACACTCCGAGCTGGTTCGGACCACCACCGCCGACTGTCTGCCGCTCCATCTCACTGTCTGTCTCGGTGGGATTTCAGTTTTCGACAGTTTGCGTGCAAATTTCTGTTTAAATATCCGTATTGGTACATGAAGGAAGTAAGGAGTAAGTGTCATTTTGCTGTGCAATGTGTGGCCCTTCACTGCATCTAGTCCATTGTAGCGACCACTTCTCGAAGGAAGTCATGATCTAATCACCCCCATGGTGGTGGAAAGTCAGGTGAAGTTTTGTACTCCACAAAACATTTCTGGAGCTTTACAGCAAAACAGCGTTGCAGCATTCCCCTAAACAACTGAAGCAGACGGGGACTTGTTTTGTCCAGAGGTAAAATAATAACAGAAAAAAAAACATGAACGCCCTCAGCCCCAATTTTTTTAGAAAAAGATGTTACTAACATCCTTGAGCAGTCGAGCTCATGCAAGACAGGGTACATGTTTAAGCTTAGCAGCTCCAGTCAAGATTTTGGTTTAAAAAGGATGTAAATATTTTTTTTTCCTATGAATTTAGGAACCTGATGCTTCCAAAAAACTTTTTATGACAACAGTCTGTTGTATGGAGCCGTTATATGTTTTCTGTCACGTCTTTTTTGTCATTGTTATTTAACATTTTAAAACGAGTCCTCATCTACTTCCACTGTTTATAAGAATGCTTCAGTTACGTTGCTGTTAAGCTCCGGGATTTTTTTTTTTTATGGACTGAAAACTTTTTCTGACTTTCCATCAGCATGAGGGGTGCGCAGATAATGACGAAACTGTGTTTTTTTGGTTGAGCTGGTCCTTTAAAAAGAAAATGAGAGTTCTCTTTCTCACATCATTTGCAGCACATCGTAGAAGAAGAGCGCAGAAGAGACGGAGAAGCAAAGGAATGGAGGGAGAACAAACAGGCCGAGTGTGTGAATAAAATATACGAATAATGGAGAGCGAAAGGGCGAAAGCATCAGAGGGAAAGAGGTTTGGAGAGAGTATGGAGGACCTTTGATGGGTACTGCAGATTGTGGGCGGCACATTTAGCCCGGTGTGGTAATTGTGTCTCTGGGGTGAGATCCTTGGTCCTGATCCTGGCTGAGATCAGAGAGCCAGGCAGATCACTACAAAGCAGAGGAAGAAAGAGGAAGAGTTTGACCGAAGGAGAAAGAGAGCGAGAGAGAGAGAGAGAGAGAGAGAGAGAGAGAGAGAGAGAGAGCAGGGGAATGCGATATATGCTGGTACTCATATGTAGTTTCATGAAACTGTCAGAGTGAATGTCTGCACAACTTTATTGCCATTATTCTGTTAAATAAAGGTCAGATAAAGTACTAATAACAATGAGTCAGTTTCATTAAATAGGCTGGATAGATTAGATAAAATAACACCCCACACTTCACATAGTGATGTCAAATGTCTATTAATTTCCTGTGACCTCAAAGGATAATTCTGGATTATTACAACCAGGGTCTCATTTTTGCAGTTTCATTCAATTTCATTCATTTCACTTGTGGTCACATTGTGCTCGTTCAAGTAGATTGCAGAGACAAAAACAAAAAAAACGTCAGATTGTTGAAAAATATAAATAAGCAATAAAATAATATGTGTTCTAATAAAATCCTCAGGATAAACAAACATAGGTGGACAGAACTGAATTGTTAAACTAAACCATCCAGTGTAAATGTGCTGTACATCGTTGGTTTACAGCCAAACTTCCTGCTTCAGCTTTGACCCTGATGTACATTACGTTTAGGCCGTAATTATGAGCAACCAGTGTGCCCCAAAAGTCCCACTTGAGTTAAAGTAAAGACATTGTGCTAAAATACTGACTGAGTAAAAGTCAGGAGTTAAAGCAGCATCATGCTGTATTATGGTGCTTTTTGGGCCCCCCATATTGTGACACCACTGTCCTAAATACAGATCCCAGGTCTGTAACCATGTCACATGTAATTTAGGAGTGAACTACAGACAAAACTCATTACATCAAACAATGTCATGTGTTGAAAACTTGTATGTTGAAGTAAACATGTATGTAACGCTGAGATCCGACCCTCTCACTGAGGTCACAGTGTGCAGAAACAAGTGATGGCGACACCATTCACCCTGTTACAACACAAGCTGATACTTTAACCTCAAAAATGTACATGATGATGGTTTAAATGTACTTATGTATCAAGTTACAGTATATGAGTAAATGCACTTAGTTACATTCCATCGGTGTGAACAGTAACTCTAATCAGAATCTGTTCCGCCTTCTAGTTTTAATGTGAGTCTGTCAGCACCATCCACCATCACCAGCAGTCACAGCTATTAACACTAATACAACTAATCCTGCTAATTTAAAAGGACCCTCTGGTATAGACAGTTGATCACCTGTTAATGAACCTCTATGAATATGTAACCCTGCAAAAGTAAAAAGCTGTGAATGCAAGCTTTCAATGTGGTTAACCACCTTGGACTAAATAATGGGCTCCCCTGCTCGCACCGCTCTGCAGACATGAATGCAGCAATGTAATGTGAAAAGAGACCATGTCAAAAGAGATTATTAGCATTATCATTTTGAGTAGCTAGCATTTAGTTTACCTCTGCAACAGTTAACCTTTAGAAAACGTCTTATTCCTTTTAATTCATGCACTTCTAAACCTCTAATTCAGAAATGTGTTTCTGAGACCTTTTCAGGAGGAAATCACAGCTTAATATGATGGTCACCATCGCCACATCTCACCCACAGGACACATTCTTCAGTTATCGAAGCATGTTTCATGTTTTGTTGAACTTTGTGGTGGAGATTTTTTTAGATCTGAGAAGAAATGATGGCAAAAGCACAATAAGAGGACCTGATAAATGATCCATTATCACAAACAACACGCAGGTTTTCATTGATGAAAAATTAGATAACATGCCACATATCAGATGAATTACCTGTGATCATAACATGACAAATAAAACAATAGTAAACCTATTTAAGCTCACTTCCACATGCTTAGTGCACACGTCCCGCTCAGCTAATGTGTGAAAAGCTGTTCTGGGCTATTTTGTAGCGAGCTAGTGTGCAGAGGGGCCACTACTTTGCTCCCTGCTGAAAGACCAACATACTCTCGTGTGAAACACCTCCTTATCTCCCTCTCCCAGAATGACCAGGTTTGTTTCCCTGCAGGCCCACCAACACGCACACACACACACACACACACACCACCCAGGGAGCTCGCAGGCCTGTTCACAGACACATGCTGATGCACACATAAAAATGTGTATGCAGTCGCACAAATTCAGACACACAAATGTACATATGCTCTCTCACCGTCTCTCTCTCTCTCTCTCTCTCTCTCTCTCTCTCTCTCTCTCTCTCTCTCTCACTCACCCTCTCTCTCTCTCTATCTGGTGACAGCGAGAGAGCGAGGGGGGAAATGTGAGCGTTGGCGGTCCAAGTGCCTTGGTGTCGACTGACAGATATAATTACAGGAGCGGTCTCTAAAATCTACCCCCCCTCCCCTCCTCGCACCCCCCCCACACCCCTCCCTTTTTCCTCTTGCTGCCCCTCTACCCCCCACACCCTCCATCGCCACTCTTACCCCCTCGGCCCTAACCATTATTTATTTTAGCAGCTCCAGCCCGCTTCAGAGGGCTCAGCAGCACTCACAGGGCCCCTGCCAAAAAGTGGCTTTCTGACTGAAAGCTTTCCAAACAAGCTCCGCTGGTCCATTTGGCCGAGGTCCAACGCTGTGCGGTCTCCCTACTACCGCTCCCTCTCTCTCTCTCTCTCTAAGAAAGAAGGGAGAGAGGGAGTCTGGTTTGCATTAGTATGAATGTGTGTGTGTGTGCGTGTGTGTGTGTGTGTGTGTGTGTGTGTGTGTGTGTGTGTGTGTGTGTGTGTGTGTGTGTGTGTGTGAAGCCACATGTGCGGCCATACTTCTGCAAGTCTTTTATGTGTGTGTGCGTGTGTGCATGTGCGCGCCTGTGTGTTTCTGGCGATCTGACCCAGACCCAGAGTGATGGTCCCTGGAACCTGAAGCCACACCGCGCTGTATAAACAATGAGCAGTGTATTTACACAGAGCTAAGAGAGCAGGAGACTGCGGCTCCTCCAGTGCATCACAGCAAAGCCACGTCTCTGATACTATGCAGACAACCTGTTTATGGCCTTGCGTGTGTGTGCATGTGTGTGTGTGTGACAGGTCGAGAGAGACCGTGCCAGGACTCTTCTCCGGTCTACCTCCCTCTCAGGTATCTTATCACTGTCTGTGGAGATAGGAGTATATGGAGAAGGCTGTTATAATGGCCCCTTAGATAAGTCTGTGTACAGGAGAGCGAGGTGGGCAGAGAACTCATGATTAGGTTGGAAAAGGTGGTCAAACACTGGAATATAATATGTTCCATATTGCTGCCAGTCAGCACAAACACATAGAGAAGTGCCTTACAAGTACGGCTTAGTATTGTAATTTTAGAAATGTAAGCAGGTTTTCCCTGCATTTTTTTTTTATTTTACAACAGGACAGCAAAGTTCTCTGATGGTTACTTTTAAAGCACACAAGAGCATTGCCCATATAAAACTGTCTAAAACTGGCAACATTCTGATCGCAATCTGCAACTCTCTGATCACAGAACAAAAAGATTACAAATGTAACCAGGCAGTTGATGCCAATTTATGACACTTGCACACTTGCCAACCTTGAGACCTCCAAAACTAAAATCAGGATTTCAAAACCGGGGCCGTCATCTCCCCCCAGAAACATTTGAGTAACAGAGACTTTTTTTTTTCCTGCATTCTGGTGACCTCTAAAAAAAAAAAAAAAAAAATGAAATGAAATCAACAAAAATAATAAGTACACTACAACACTGCTTGTTAACGGTGCACAGAGCAACTCTTGCTGTTCTAGAAACAGCTCTTGATTTAAGGAATATAATTTTTGCCTTTCCGTCAGTCTCTCACTCATTGAGGAGGGCCAGCTGCAACATTACATTACAGCAGACTGCATGCTGTACACAGCCAGAAACTGGTTGTGATGACTAGAAGTTGACCAATATGTTTTTTCAGGATAATTATTAATCAAGCAGACCAATAACCGATGTCTGAGAAAGGATATACGGTATATCTGTAGTAAAAAATAAATACCTTGGAGATTTGAATAAGCAGTGATACAAACAGGGAGGACGCTGCATCAGAGCCACAGTACCACATGTTAAAACACATTCGATCCTCGTGTACGAGACGAGTCTTGCGAATGAGAAAGCCAGCAGTCACAGAAACAAAGACAACCAGTACGTGTCGGGGCTCTGTTTGTGACTTTAACTGTGTGTGTGTCTTATGTCATGGCATTTGTGTGAGACTCTGCAGCTGTCCACCCTTCCAGGAATCAGGAACCAGACCCAATCTCACCTGACCTCCTGCGAGTGGTGGAGTGTGACCGAAAACACACACGTGCGCACACACACACATGCACGCACGCATGCACGCATGTACATGCCCGAGAGGAACAGAGCAACAGGACACACTCTTCCCCAGGCCAGCAGAGAGGAAGGAAGTAAGGGCTGGTGGTCACAAAGCACGCCAACGGTAAACCTGCCTGTCACACAAGGCTTTTCCCTTTCAGCTATGTAACCTCCAAAATGAATAGACGTCATAATGAAATATGTGGGGTTATTCAGCTTTGTTCCGTTTTAATAATCAAACGTGAACACATTCTATTCATCACCGTGACACTTGAACTCCACACCACTACAAACTCCTCAACACATCTTTTCATTGTAATACGCTGAACACTGCTTTGAAAAAGACATTATTTGACAGCTATACAATTATCAAGGAATTTTTCGTCTAAAAAGTTAATTGTTAGAAGTCAATCCGGCAAAATTTCTAGTGCATAAGACATTTCAGAGTTTTGAGGAAAAGGTGACAAGGTTTCTACATACGCACAGTCATGGCATAAACATTAAAATAGAGTTTTTGAATGCTATGACATAAGTCATGTAAAAGATATTCAAACAATATTACTTCAGAGCTAGCCAAACTCATGAGCAACAGAAGTCAGCAACAAAAGTAAAAGAGTAAAAAGTTTTAAAAAATAGTCCTTCCCTTTGTGTCTGTCAGGAGAGTCAAGACTAAAAAACAGCAAAACCTGTAGGGACACACCATAAACCTGCCAGGATGTCTATAGGATTTAGATCATTTCTTTTTTTTTTTTTTTTGGTTTAACAATAACAGCTACATTTTCAAGTAGTCCGTGTTATTTCAGTTGTTCAAATAGTTCACTTCAAGGCCATTGTTGATCGTTGTGATGTGAAATGGAAATCTCCAGGTGTCAGACGGTAATGTGAAATGTGGACTTGCAGACTTGGCTACATATCTGCTACACGTATCTCGCAAATTGAAACATAAGGCAGTGGTGAAGCTGCAAGTGGTATAAGATGCACTCAGTAGAGTATCGTCACTGGAGGTGGTGGCAGATGAGGAAAATGTTTGGGATCTTGGTAGGTGAGTCCAGGCGCTGGAGCGATGAGCCCCGAGGTGAATGGGGTGGAGGAGGTGTGATGACGGTTCATACTGTAATGACAACTGACAGCCAGAGGGAGAGCAGAGCTAAATTTGACAGCGAGGACATGATTGGCTGATTGATGAGGGTGGTGAAATCTGGTTGGTTAACTTTAGAGAGAAGACCCCTAATCAGCTGATAAAGTGTACCACATGTATCACAGTCTTACTGACTGAGGTCATGCAGTGAGCCTTATTCAGATTAAAGTGTTTCCTATGTAAACTTCAAATGTCCAACATGTAAAACTCTTTGTTAAAAATGTGCGTACATTTACTAACATGATCAACAGATTGTAAATAATATAGCACTTCCCGTATATGCACAGTGTTGCAGAGATATCTGGTCAAGTGAGCACACTAGCTAGCTAACGCCTGGCCTGAAAACCTCTCCCAAAGCTCCTGTGCTAGCGGCGTAAACACCAACGCACCTATGATAGGACGGCTAGCTGCGTGGCTAACAGAATTAGAAAGCTAGTAGTAGCCACAGTCATGAATGTAATATGAATACAATCAGCAGCTGTTACTCTGGTGACATTCTGCCCTGTTTGTTGGGCGTATGAATTCAACAGGTGGCTAAAACTTACGCATTGTACCTTTATGAGAAAATGGCTCGGTAATGTTTGTTACAAATGCAACATTCTGAAGATATTGTTGAATGTTCATAAATGTATAGCTGTATGTGAGGCAGAATTTAACTAAAGGTCTAAGATCTCCGTGTGCACAGTTGTGTTCCTACACATTAGCCATTAATAGGTAGGTTCACTGCTCTCGCCGAGGAGGAAGGGCTATGTTTGTGTTATGATTTAAGTCAGATTAAGTTCATGTCATGTTTTATTACACCTAATGTGCGGAGTAAGTGCCACACTTTGTAGTAAAACTGCCAGTGTTTCTAATGGTGTCCTCTGAGTAAATGATTGTTCAAAGAAAAACAGATCTGTTTTTTAAGAAGAAGGAAATAAGATTTTATTTGTCGAGCCTGGAACAGAAGACAAAGTTTGATTGCAATGTAATGTTAGATGTAAGAACTTATGCTTGTCTTATTGTGTAAGAGTTTCAGTTCCAAAAGTCAATTCTAATTATCAACAGAACGTGAATAAAAACAGTTTTGAGTTTTCTGTTGTCTTGCAGAGAAGGAGCACGCTGACAAGCTGGACACTTTGTGCTTCGATGTGCCTCCCCAAATTTTATTTTGCGTATGAATTCAACAGGTGGCCATTTTTCACGTATAGAACCTTTACAGTAGCCAAATATAACAGCTGACTAACTGAAAATTTGTAGTGCAGCAGATATTGTCATTCACAGCCCAGTAACCAGAAGCATTGCGCTTTAATGCAAACCACAGACACATTCAGATTTGTACATGCCATACATATCGTATCAGCACTTCTACAGCATGTATCATATCACGTTCACATTACATGTATAAGCACTGTATTAGATGTCAGCGATGGTGTTGGCCTCAAGCCAGAGACCACTGCTCAAGAGGGCGGTTCAACATGTGCAAGTGCTAAACCACTGGATATTTTTTTTAAATGACAAGACAGGACATTTTTTGGCCGTGCTGGTGGTGACGGAATAAGATAAGCCCACACATGATCAATTTCCAACTGTAGAATTTCCCTCTACAGTTCAACCTATTTAGTTCTTCTTTTTTTTCTTCTTTAACATGACGAGCCTGCTTATGAAACACTCGGTGGTAGTAGTCCCAGGGAAGAGACGAGGCGAGTGTTTACTCTGCTGAATGACAGCAGACAATAACAGCCGTTTGAGCGACTGAGTTTTACGACACCAACAAAAATGTACAAAACTGGAACAGCTGGTTTTATGTGCGTGTGAACACAGTGTCCATGTTAATAACCCGCGTTTACAGGAGCATCGGGCGACGTAGCGGCACAGAGAAGCGATTGTTCAGCTAGTTAGCTTGCAGCCGCTGTTTATCAGAGGGGTCAAGGCTGGCGGTTATTGTTTGAGTGCAGCCACTGGTCCTCTGCTGCACACAGACGACTGGAACGAGCACGAGGTTGCCCTCGCTGATAACTGTCGGCGAACCCGAGTGTCACCATTCACATCAATCATTTCTCCGGCTGCTCGGTTCACCCCTTTTTGTCTGTCCTTTCTTCCTCTCTTCCTCCGTTTTCTTTCAAATTTTTTTTTTTTTTTCCCAGTCTTTTTTTATTACCCTGCAATTACAGCTTATCTGCAGTGGTAAACTTGGCCCCTCCACTTCCTTATCTCTATGCCTGGGCAGAGCAAGGGTCTCTCGAGTAAGAAGACAGGGAGCACAGACAGGAGGAGGAAGAGAAAGAGAGCAAGGGAGACAGAGAGAGAGGGAGGGAGGGAGAGAGAGAGGGGGAGAGAGGAGACCTCAAGCAAATGAATGGGCAAGTTGCAGAAAGGAAGCAGGCTTTGCTTGTGACTTCCTACCGTCCGTTGTCCTCTGTAACAACCATCACAATACATTTTCACCCTTTCACACTGTCAGGCTGATAAAGAAAATGGCTGGATTATATTGATGAATTTACATTTGCTGAAAAAACGATTGTTGTACATTAAGGAACTTTTGTTTTTCTTGTTGTTTGGATGCATTATATGTTTATTACAGTTTTGAAGCCAGTCTGTGTTACCAACACAGTTGTGTTACCAAGTCTTGGCCAAACAAGTGATCTCACCTCAGAAACTCACACAAAACACTTCATGCATGCGTCATTAAGATTGTTGGACCCTAACGCTGTCACTCACAGAGCAAATGTCTCTCAATTGTCTCAAATTGTCTCTCATAACACACATTTTTCATGTCAATCAAGTCAGTATTTCATTATAGAAAAACATTTTTCTGTCTACAAAAATATAAATGACTACTATACACCCAATGCCATTTTCTCATAAGAACTCTGGACATTGGCCTTCAAGATAAACTTTATTATCCGACAAGTGGGAAATTCATCGCCTTTCAACCACGTGGAACACAATAGGAGATTGTCCGTGTCAGGCGTAATCTCTACAACTGGAAATACTCCTTGTGGTTTGGAGCTAGCACCTGGGTAGAACATGCAGAAAGAGGATGTCGCGACTGTTGTGCATTGACATCAACACTACAGGTATTTGGACTTAAAAAACAATCATCAACATGCCCGAACGCTCACTGTGAATTCTCCAGACAATGACCTGCTCTGTTTGCCAGAAGTGGCAAAAGTACACACATGCTTTACTCAGGTAGGAGGACATACACTTGCAAAACATATAAAGGTTGGTAAAAGTAGAGGTACTGATTCAACTTCTTAACTCAAGTTAAAGTGAGAAATTACAGGCACTGAAACGCAAAACAGTAAAAGCATCCCTCTGAAGGACGATTCTGTGCAAAGCTAACTGAACCTGAGCCTTTGTCACGACACACCTTTACTCTGCACTCGAGTCAAAACTTGAATTGTTTCTGTTTTGTTACGTCTTTATGCTGGTAAGACTTGCTTCCAATCCGTGTTATGATGTTGGGAAGGTGGCGCGCAATGACGCAACATGAAAATAATTGATGATTCCCCTCAAATGCATTCAAGCTAAAGTAATGAGCCTGTTCTGAAAATGTCAGGAGTAGAGAATACACATATTTGTGTTAAAATGGGGGGAAGTAAGAGTCAAAGGTCAAAAGCACAGATAGCTGAAAAATCTAGGACAGTAACTAACTCCTCACTCAATCACAAATTGTACATGGGAGCCAGCTGTGTAGAGTGCAGGCCACAGTGTCCACCCTCACATACAGTGAGCGATGTCTGGGAAATGTCATGGCAGAAGCATATATGAAAGGGGCTATAATGCAGCAATTTTCTTCAAAATCCTTTTTATATATATATGTATTTTTGCATCATTGTATATTCTGTAATATCTTGCTTTGGAAAAATTAACAAGTTGACGCAGTAATAGATAGAAGTAAATTCCTTGGCTGCGATGACAATTACAAAGAAACTCGTCACCATCATGCATCTCTTACATAGAACACTGTGAGGGCTCCAGTCCCCCCTCTCTAAAAACTAAAACAGGGCACCTGGTTAGGCCTCCAGCTGGAAATGATTATTTCATTTTATTGTAAATATTCTGCAAACATTTTAAAAAATTCCGTCTCAGTGTGTAAGCGTCTGACAGATGTGCAGCATATATATGATGTTCTGCAAGTGGCGGAGTTTGAATGAGAAGACGGTTGATTTGGTTGGATTTTGAAAATCACATGTTCCCTGAATGTGTTCAAAGTGGAAGTAGTGAAAAAGAAAGAGTTCCGACAATGTGAAAGTGGAAATCACCTACATGTTAGAACGGGCAAACATGACGGTGAGAACCGTGAGAATGTTCTCCTTGGTATGACTGACGGGTCCAACAGGACAGCACCGGAATGGGATCTTCTCTGGACTATAAAGTATAAATGTTGCATTGTGACAGCAATGGATATTGCAATCTGTTGCACGGATGTTCTTCCCACTTATGTTTGCATTCCTGATTTGTATTCATTTATATGTCCATTTTTCTAATTTCTTCATTATCGTACCACTGATACTACTATTATCGTACCACTGAATTTATACTGCAAGTAACAAGGCTCCTCTCATGAAGCAAAATGATGTTCTGTCACGCACCAAAGACAAAAGCAATAAAAATTTGAATTAATAAATTTGAAATATTAACAAAAGGAGATGTGACTTTAGTTTTGACCAGTGTGTCTTAGTGGTCAAAAACACAAAGTGACTTATCTGCCGAGGTAAAACATATAACACATACACACTCAAACATTAACCCACGTTTCACCATCAATGCCTCTATTCAAACTCATCCGTCTTTCCTCAAACCATCCCCCATCATTCCCGTCTTCCACTCCGTCACCCCTCCTTGTTGGCCTGGCTGGACAGTGTGTGTGTGTGTGTGTGTGTGTGTGTGTGTGTGTGTGTGTGTGTGTGTGTGTGTGTGTATGTGTGTGTGTGTGTGTGATTGTGCGTCTGAAGGACCACTGGGGTTAGGGAGTAGACCTTGGCCTTGTGGTCTGACCCCAGAGAAGAGACTGGTGTCTGAGTCTGAATGCCCCGTCTGACCTTCCTGTCATAGCCTGTGTGTGTGTGTGTGTGTGTGTGTGTGTGTGTGTGTGTGTGTGTGTGTGTGTGTGTGTGTGTGTGTGTGTGTGTGTGTGTGTGTGTGTGTGTGTGAGGAGATGCTTTGTGTGTGCATCTATAAGTGCTATTGCGCATATGTCTTCCTGTGGATGTTTGCACGCACGCATAGTCTCACACCCATGTGTGCATGCACCTATTTATATTTGACTATTTGCATGTGTGCATACATGCATGATCGTATTTGTGCGCTTCTGTCTGTGTGTGTGTGTGTGTGTGTGTGTGTGTGTGTGTGTGTGTGTGTGTGTGTGTGTGTGTGTGTGTGTGTGTGTGTTTGTGTGTGTGTGGGTGTCTGTGTGTGCACATTATCCATCCCTCCCACTGTGTGCTGGGGGGCAGGGGGGCAGGGCTCTGGCCAGACGAGACAGAAGTGACAGGTATTGATCATCGTTGTTCCAGTCAAGCAAAGACCCTCTCAAGCCTGTGTGCTTTTGGGAGCGTCCTGTCTGCATCCAGGGGGGAGAGGGAGAGAGGGACAACCACAATCAATGTCTGATCCTCCTCTCAGAGCGGTGGGGTCAGCCTGGATTTACCTCTCGTTTTTGTTGTGGACTGACAGCAGTAAAATGAGACATGTCAGTAAACGAACATCCAAACAACAAAAAACGCCTGAATCTCAATATACATGTTTTTTGTTTTTCTATCAGCCAAAAAAAGATACAGAAAATGGGAAAGGAGGAAACACTGATGACAAAATGCAGTGAACTCTGCCAATAAGAAAAAAAAAACTTAATTGAAAAAAAGTCTTTAACCAAATGGATGCTGATTGTTATTTTGACTTTAAAGGTGCATTATGTAGTTTTGAGAAATACATTTTAATCAGAAGAGAAAGATCGCCATCGACTGATGTTTCCTAAACAAACTGAATTAACAAACTGTCTTCGTTTTCATGAATAAACTGACACAACAAATGCAGTTTCATACTTTTTTACTTACTGTTTTACTTACTGTTTATATGTGGCGGACCCTGCCACCTTTCTAGCTTCAAACAGTGTTCTGGGGACCTTATTTTCCTCTGAGAACAGCTTGTTTATTCACTTATGGAAAAAGTAAATATTTCTGTTTGTATTATCACCTCATTAATACATTTCTGAATTGCTCCTCCAAAACCACAAAGTGCTGCTTTAATTATGATTAAGCAAATTCACGTCCCTCTGTGCTAATTGGCCTTATTGAAAGCCTCCTCATTTGTTCAAATGGTGCAAAGAAGTAGCGACCATGACATTGTTTTCAGGAGGGAAAGTTGCATACCTCAGTCTTTTCACCGAGTCGTCCTTTGAGCTCCACAATCCCCCCCCGTCCCACCTCCTTGCCCTCACCCCATCCACAGACAAATTGATTTGCAAGGGTCCGGAGCTGGCGAGCCCTCAGAGCACCACCTTTTTTGCATACAGAGCGCTGCGGGGATAGCACAATGACTTGGTCCAACAAAAGACGAGAGGAGAGAGGGATGAGGAGAAAGAGGGAGTGAGAGAGTGAAGGGGAGAGAGAGGGGGGAGAGCAAGGAGGTGGTTGCACCAGGCCAAACTCAGCAGGACGAGGAGAGCTGGCTGGTTCAGGGGTCCGCGGTATCACAGAACACGCGCAAACACACACACATGGATAAAGCCATGAACTCACTAACTCACTCACAGGCACACATGCATAAAAGAGCACATGTGCACAGAAACACACACACACACACACACACACACACACACACACACACACACACACACACACACACACACACTCCAGTGCCCTCATGCCCTCAGCCCTCCCTCCTTGTCCCTTTATCCCTGTCTGGTTGGAAAGGTCAGTGCATGTCTGGGAAAAGGGGTCCCAGGATCCCCAAACCCCTCCAACCCACACACACACACACACACACACACACAGAGAGAGAGAGAGAGAGAGAGAGAGACACAGACACGTGTAACAATCATTTCATTTTCATGTGAATTCACCATTATATCAATACTGTACACACGTAAATATAAAGCACACTAACAGTGAAGCAGCTCTGGTAGTAGTGTGAAGGGGTCTGAGAGAAATGTATGTGCGCTGGTCAGCATCAGCTGAGCCCCCCCCCCATCCCTTCCCAGACAGTGCACCCCCGCCCTCTGTGAAAGAAGAGAGTGAACACATTCAAATGGAAAACATAGTCCATTGTGACCGGTGTTTTGTCTCCTCACCATGTAAATAGCTACACTGGCCGGCAAACAGAAATATGCAGTTGTAGCAGATAAGAACCCAGTCGCCGTCAGTGATGTCATAGGACATCACATGTGACCAGTGGCCTTTTAGTTACACCTTTAGCAACTTTACAACAAAAAAGTATTTGTGTGATTGTACAGTTAATGTATTTCTATGCAATTTAATAGAGTGGCAGCGTATACAGAATAAAGCACTATACGTACACACACATGTCTGCATGTGTGTGAGTGTGTGGCGAGATGATCTGCTGTCTGGTTCTTTTCCTTTTTCCCCTGATGCCCCTGAGACACCACACACAAGCACACACACACACACACACACACACACACACACACACACACACACACACACACACACACACACAGTTTACAATACAGAGGGAAACCCTCTATATCCTTCATGAACCTCCCGACCTGGAGCCCGACACAGCCCTGCCAGGACAGGGAGGGAAAGAAGGGGAGATGGGGGAGGGAAGGTTACAAGGAGGGGAGAGACTGCGGAACCAGCTGGGGTGGGGGAGGAGAGTAAAAACCTCCCTCACCCTGTGCTCTCTGACCTGCTGCATGGCGGAGGACTCCCCGTGTCTGGTCCACTTCATGGCTGTGGACAAGTTGTCCCGCACTTCACTCTCCTCATTCTGAGTTTTCCTGGCCCATAGTAAGAGATTTTGACTTCACCTAAGGTACCAAGGAGAATCAAACACCCTTTGCATGAAGTTCATGAAAATGTCTGGTCTCGCGTTTCAATTGCAAAACTGTGTGAGAAACAAATACCTTCATGTTACAGTGCAAGCCCACCTTAACATTGCTGTCAGACAGGAACATCTTTAATACCAGGCTTTAAGATTAGACTGTGGATCTAACTGTCAGGCTTTTTTGAATGTTGATTTAGCACCTGCTGAATTGGGCAAGTCTTGTTTCGTTTCAAAGTGCCACAGACATCTTTCATTTGGATGTAATAAGAGTTTTGCATTGTTTGCCATGTTTACTGGTTGGCTGTTTGCTATTAATCATATAATAATAATAATAATAATAATAATAATAATAATAATAATAATAATAATAGTGGTGATGATAATAATAACCATAATAATAATAATAATAATAATGGGGCAATGCTCAAAAGTATCTCCCCTGTTAAATACCACTATCAGAGGACTTGAGAGTTCTTGTTGATGAATTAAAGGTCTGAAATGTCAGAAGGTGCCAGGTTATCAAGAGCTTTGAAAGGATCTTAAAATGAATTCTAAAAAGAAACAGGGAGCCAGTGATGGATATCTAAAATTAGAGTGATGTTCTCTCTGCTACTAGTTTTTGTTATAAGTCCTGCACTGGAGGTCTGAACTAGCTGGAGTTTTCCCGCTAACTTTCTTTGGCAGACCAGTAAAGAGAACCTTGCAACAGTCCGACCCACTTGTGATAAAAGCATGAGTCAACTTCCCCGAACCATGCTGTGGTAAGAACAGCCTCAGTTTGGCAACAGTTCTCGGGCAGGAGAATGCTTTCCTCTTCAGGTCGCTGATACAGGTCTCAAAGAAACAAATCAGCATCCTCAAATACACAGTAAGTGTATTGTCTTGGTTAAGTTTCAAGACATTTCCACTCATCCGTTATTAATGGCACATTTTTTAATCCAGTAAAGGAAACACCTTGCCTTTGCTTTGGCTCATTTTCTGCATCACTGCAGGTCAATACTGGTCCAAAGGCTCGCTGACTTCTTACCTGCTTCTAGTTTGTTCACACACTGGACATCTGCAGGGAGTCTGTCTTCTACTAAACTAGTATTAGTTCCATGTGTCTGAGTGCAGATCAGTGCTTTTTTGTGGAAGGAAGCTGCCAAATTAGCTTTTTTTTTCCCTTGGTGTATATGCTCTTCAACTTTAAAATAATTATTAAGTTGTCAAATTACGAAGCTTTGAAGATCATAGATAAGGAGTCAAATTTACTTTACATTACATACTATAAAATGTTGCTGTTAGGTATATATGATGGAAAACAACGTGGAGATAATGAAGCTGAGATGCTGTCAAATAAACATCATGGAGGAAATGATCATACTGAGAAAAAGAAAGTCAAACAGCAGCCGAAGCAATGTTCATGTCCACAACATCAATCAGGCTCGTCTAGAGGATGTTGAACAGGTAACCTTGGTTACCAGGTGACGTGTGCTCACTGAGACAAAGCCTCTGGTTGTTGACTCCAGCTTAAGAGGGGTCTTCTTCTTCTTCTTCTTCTTCTTCTTCTTCTTCTTCTTCTTCTTCATCTTGATCTATGCTCTTCAAGCAGCTGCCTGGGGGGAGAGACACGCAGACAAAACACTGACACGGATCCACGTCGAGGACGAAACACACAGATAAATCACAGAGAAAGAAAACCAGAGCGGCAGAGGAGGTGAAGGCTGTGTTGTGTCTGAATAAGTTGTTTGCCCGTGACACTGACGGTTCGCCTTCGCTTTGTCTGTGTGTCAGTATATGTGTGTGTGTCTGTACAAGAGCTTGTATCTTTGTGTGTCTTTAAGTGTGTTGTTTGTATATTTACACGTCAGCGCTTTCAATGGATGGGACACAGGGTCATTGTTAGCCTGGTCTTTGGTCCACTAGGTGGTTCACACAGAAGCACACACATACACACAAACACACACACACACACACACACACACATACATACACGGACACACAGCATAAGGGTTTGTGCTGGTCCTGGCCCTGATCTGGGTCAGAGGAGACCCCATTCAGGTCCATTCCATCCCCCCGAACCCCCTGCTGCTTCTGTGCTCCATCCCCATCCCAGCAGCCTCTCACTCCTCCATGCCAGGGATTGTTTCCAAAGATTAGACTTAATATGAATATCCATAAACAGAATGGGACTCCCAGACTGTGAAAGCTATCAAAGACATATTTGCATCTAATCCTCAAAGAAGCCCCCTCCCACCCCTTACAGAGAGCTCGCTACCCCCCTTTCGGCCCCCCGAAAAAATCCTACTAAACCTCCCCCGAAAAAACCCTCAAACCTGCCATCCCCCCAGCCCCAGAAACCCTCCCCTCTTGCCCCCCGGACCATCCCATCCATTCCCCAACCGTTGGGCCAGACAAGACCAGACCAATTCTGTTGGGGATTATTTGGCTTAGTGATGAATAATGGATGACCATCTCCCCTCTGGCTCTCCACCACAGCAGCACCTCTCAATTGGCTTTGGCATCGAGCCATTCACTGGCCTGTCTGGATGGCTGCTTGGCCGGCTGGCTCGCTACCCAACCCAAGAGATCTGCACGATGATTGCAATATTGGGAAAGTATGGGCAAAATATTAGTTCTGATTATTGAAAAAAGTGTTTGTTTGGTTACACAGTTTCAAATCTGTTGTATGTGGGGGCTCAGTGGAGGCAACCTTTATCCAATTAGCAAGCAAAATTGTCTATTTCCCACAAAGTGTCATATTCATTTTGGTGTTTCTATTTCGGTATCAAGTGTTTAAAACTAATAATGAGGCTAATTTTTAACCATACAATTCTGGAATTTGCATTCGTCTGAAAGCGTGTCTCTTCCCTTGAGATATTTACTAGAAAGCTGCCCACTAAACATGAAATTAATGAATGCCTTTTCATGAATCAAAAAATAAACTGATGGTGTTGGACACTTGGTCGTCCACGGGGGCAGAGAGAGTGTTGTACAGAGCGTGGGAGAAAGGTCTGAACATTGTCCTTGCCCTGAAAAGCAAGGAAGCCACTCTTCTTTTATTCCTCCTCTCATCCTTGTTTTGCACTTTATCTCTTTTCATTCGCTCCGCTCTCCGTCTTATTTTCAATGGAGCACTTGGGGCCAAAGAGATGTCAGTGCTGTGGATACACACACACACACACACAAACTCACACACATACACACAAGGACACACCTGGGCATAAGAGCGCCAGCTGAAAGGAGACAAGTTCATCCAAAGGGCCTGGCTAACAGTAACACAGGAGGGGCCAAGTCCCATTGTGCCCCAGGTCCGCTCAGAAGCTTCTTACCCCTCACTTCTCCTGAAGACAGGCTCCCAAGGTGCAATTCGACAAGATGGTTTTTGTACCCTCATTATTTGTGACCCTTTTTTGTCTTTCATTTTCTTGTTTTACGGCTTTGTTTGTTTGTTTCTTTCAAGCGAGGAGAGAGTAGCCTTGGGTCTTTTGACGACAGCTGTGCTACCGAGCGCTGCATAGAAACAACACAAGTTCGGCACAATGACTGACAAGCGCTTTGTAGGACAGGAGGCCCACAGTGAATGTGTCCCTACTAAAGACCACCGGTTGGCCCCATAAAAAAAAAAAAAACAGAATATTAGAGACTGCCTGGTCCAAGAGGGTAGACTGCACTCCTGCAACCCCCTGGAGTAGTTTGGAGGGCCGCGACCTGGTATGTGGGCAAAAGCTCTGAAAACGCGCAAGTTAAGCGCAACTGGAGCAACATTTTGAAGACCCACAAAGGAAAGACACAGTGTAGATGAGGATCATGAGGTGTATTTTCATTGTGTATGTCTGAAATGGAGATTATGACTTGAAAAGGGGACAGAAAGAGTTAAGAGAGAGATAATACAATTCCAAATATGGATGTGACACAAACTCTCTCTCTCTCCTGACCCTGACATTACATAGAGCTTAGTTAAAAGATGTACAAGTTCATATACAAAGACTGTAAATACTGCAGGCAGGGGGAAGTATGTGCAGGGTGTAATAAGGTCGGTCTGGCAGGTCAAACATGTGACCGTGGCCCTGCAGTCCCTCCTCCCCCTTGTCCCGCTCTCTTTGACCCCGGGGCCTCAGGAATGAACCAGGAGTGAACCAGGAGTGGCGCAGCAGTTCTCAGAAACTTCCAGAAACTTCCCGAGCCCTCTCACCCCTCAGCCTAGGCTGGTCTTAGCCTCTGTCACCCCCGCAACAGCTGGAGTGGCTCAGAGGGGTCTGCTGATTCCCCTCAGGGAGGGTCAGTGCCAGCGTATACACCAAAAATACACGCAAACACATTGAGGGACATGAGAATTCTTAAGAGGTAAATACAGATAAGAATGAATGGGGAAAGCAAACATTAGGCAAACACAAAAGAACTATGTGAACAGGATAAGACCAGGGCTGTAGGCAGGGTTTTAAAAATGCAGAGGTCAAACCCTTTCTGCTCAAGAAAGATCGTGGTTCTAACAAATATAACATGGTGACGGTGAGGTTATGTTTCTGCAGCCAAATCTTGGTTAAGACAGTGGTCATGGTGAATAAAGGAAGGTAAATATCCCATACAGCTGAGGGACATTAAATAAATATTTTTTTGATAAAAGTCAGCAGAAGCTGATATATTCTCACTGTTAATCTCAAGTATAGCTCAAGCCCCTAAGATACTGGAGCCTACATTTCCTGTGATGCAGCTAAAAATCATCTATCACTAGAGCCCACTTACTTGTTAATCTTCCAAACTCCATGAATGGACTTTGTAACAAAGGCTTTCTGCTGTACATGAGCATGAACATTGCTTGCTTGGCTCGTTGGTTGGTTGGTTGGTTGGTTGGTTATTTTATTTGATAAGTACCTCTTTAAACTGGTTTAACTGTTAAATATGAAGCTACAGTCAGTAGTAGTCCATCCTCTGTGGCTCTTCCTGAAGTTTCTTCTGTTTTTCCCTGCTACAAGGTTTTGTTTTTTGTTTTCCACATTTTCCCTACATCTTGGTGTCATCGTTGAAAGCTAGAGTCCAGGACACATCAGAGACAGGAAAAAAAACAGCAATAGCTACAGAAAGCTACGTCCTGGGGGTTTACATAGTTCACAAGCAATAAATGATGTATTTTTCTGAGTTGGTGTCCATCCGTAACTGACACTGAAACATAGTGGCATAAAGAGGCCAGAGGCTGAACTTTGCCCCTTTATTCCCAGGACAGTAAACAGACGCTGTACTGTCTCCCATTGCACACATCTCACTCACACACAGATACACATGCAGGTGCCCTGAAGAACACACACAAGTCAGAGGTTACTGATAATATGACCCTGTTATAGAGGTCATATAAATTCTGCCTGCAGTGTTGCACCTGGAGAACACACACACACACACACACACACACACACATATGACACAAAAATATGACCATAAGGATCCACTAGCCTATATATCCATCCGTGCAACATGTCCACGCACGCACGTTAACATGCAGTTTTTGGCAGCTGCAGCTACTGTAAGAGCACGGTGACTCTCTGGGCTCCACGCCCCGCTGTTCAAGGTCAGATCAGCCACTCTCTGGAATCCACTGCCCCTGCCCCGCCACACCTCACTCACCCCCTGACCCTCCCCTCGCCTCCAGCCACCCATGCTCTGGAATGAGCCACCCCTGCAGTGTGCCAAAGGAAACCCCTTCCACGATAGAACAACCACATACTGATACTGTACAGCACGGAGAGTGCTGACTTGTATGAGTGCACATACTGTACGCACACACACACACACACACACACACACACACACACACACACACACACAAAGCAGCACAAACACTTGTGGATCTGGATTATGAGTAACATGCGGCACAGATTTTGGGAATGTCAGACGTCCCAAAGGTCGGTAATAAAGGCAATACCTTAAGGCTCATATCTGATTGCACACCATGAAACCAAAAGAGTCCGCTCAATTATGGTCAGCGTGGTGTTTAAAACACCCCCCCCCCCAACACACACCCCTCACCCTCTGTCCTTCTTTTTCACTCTGGGGTCAAAGTTTTCACCTTATCTGGAAGCCATCAGCAGTACCAGTCCCACCTCTGTGACTCATTTAGTCGAAACTGTTGCACGTCGTTAAAATCCTTCTCTCTAGGTCTGAGAAAAAGGGAAAAAAATCACACACACACACACACACACACACACCCACACACACACACACACACACACACACACACACAGACATTTAAAGCAATACTTCACAAGCGAGGTAATGCGGGTCTCTGCCAAGATTTTCACTGCCAGTTAGAGCACATAGTGTCTAGCGGGCAGACTACGACTCAGATGTTGTGAAGGCGAAAGAGGAGGAGGAGGAGGAGGAGGAGGAGGAGGAGGAAGGGGGATTCTGCTGTGATCCAGTTTACTATTTTGGCTGGGGCTTTCTTCTCGCTGTGTGGTCATGGGGGAGATCGGCGCAGCCAGCAGGCACACTGAGGACACTGGCTGGCCGCAGCCCGGCACAGAAGCCACATGGCCGAGAGAAGACGGGGAAAGGAGAGGGGGTTAAGGGGTGGAGAGGTGCAAGGAGAAGGGGCTATAAGGTGAGGAATGTGGGTGAGGTTGTTCTGCTGTTCTCCTTAATGTTCTCATGTTTTCTCACCTTCCATCTCTTCTTCCTCCTTGCACTTCAACTTCAGCCTGACCAGACTTCAACTTAAACCTTGTCCCCTCCATCCATCCCTCTGTCCCTCTTCTCTCCCAGCCCCCACCCTCTCTTGCTCTCTGTCTCTCTCTCTGTCTCTCTCTCTGTCTCTCTCTCTCTCTCTCTCTCTCTCTCTCTCTCTCTCTCTCTCTCTCTCTTTCCTCAGACAGACACAGCTACCCTCCTGGACGTTTCCTTTCTGCTGGCCTGCCCCAACAAAGGTGTTCAGTCATGTGAAACCTAATCTCCAGCCCCCCAAAACCTGACCCTTGACCCCTTCAGTCTTCACACAGCCAGAGGGGGAGGGGAGCCGGGGCAGGAAAGGGAGGCTTTTGGGAAAAGGTCACATTCCCGAAGACACTTTTGTGTACGTACGTGTGTGAGTGTCTATGTGTGTGTGTGTGTGTGTGTGTGTGTGAGAGAGAGAGAGAGAGAGAGAGAGAGAGAGAGAGAGAGAGAGAGAGAGAGAGCGTGCATGCACCCAATCCATTATGTGGTTTTCTGTTCAGGCATCAGCATGTGTGTTTGATTCTGTGTCTGCGTACAGAAGTGCACGAGGGGACGATCGCCTGTGTACCCCGGTGCTGCCTTTTAACTGCCTTTTAAGTTTTCATGTGTGTGCATGCACTCGCGTCTTTGTACAGTAGGTATGAGTGCGTGCATGCACCGCCGCACTGTAAGCGCATTTTTGTGAGAAAGCGCTTTCAGCCCCCGAGCGTCGCTGCCCCATAGACAAAACACAGACTTTGTTTTCTAGCCGAGCCAGACCTGTGAGTCTTGTCTGGGCAGAGCTCCTCTCCTTCCACCCTTTGCTAGCAATCCTCAGATCTTTGTGTGCGTGTGTGTGTGAGTGTGAAGCACAGTGTGTGTATGTGTGAGGCACTGTGTGTCAGCTGTCCTGGGTGATTAGTGCTTTTATATTGTTCCAAGGAGCCCGGACGAGGCCCCCTCTTCACTGCACCACAGCACAGCTGCAGTCTGCCTCTCCATCTCTGCTCCTCAGCCTTCTTCTACTCACTGACACTCGTGAGACGGGCTCGGGCCCAAGAAAAAAATGAGCCTGAAACAGAGGCGAGAACTCGAGGAAGAGGAATGGACAAAGAAGGGGAGAGTATGGGGAATGAAGGAAAGAGGGGGATAGGCGAGATAAAGAGGGATGATCCACTGACAGTTGAAGCAGAAGTGACAGAGAGATGGAGGAAGGCGGAGAGCAGCGTACAGGGAGAAGTGGCATATTAGGAGGATTAGGGAGTCGATTCAGCGCGCCGGCTCTCTCCTGGACAGGATTTCCCCAGCTATGCCTGGGAGGCCTCCCCTGCTTTAAACACACAGGCAAGTCAGGACAGAGAGAGAGGTGAAGCTGAGGAGGAAGAGTGAGGGGGGGGGATCTTTATCTTTTGCAAGAGTGTCTGTGAACTAGTTTTGATTAGCATAATGAACCAATAAATTCTTGCCCTTCAGAAGAGAGCCAGTGTATCCCCCCAGAGACTTGCTAGAAATGAGAGTAACAAAAATAACACTTTTCATTTTCCTCCAACAGCTTGTTTAACAAATGAAAAACAAGTTTGATGAAGAAAGCTGTTCAAACAGGACTACTCGCTGCACGTCTTTCAGTCAGAGAGCTGTGACTGTTGCCATTACAAGTTAAGGACATATGTCTACACGGGGAGGAAGAGGAGGGGGGGCCAGGGACGGTAGGCAAGGGCCAAGAGTCTGCTATGGGAAAAGTATGTCTGCTATGCACGGGTTGTTTGGTGGCGGGATTTGTGGGCCAGAGCATTGTTGCTCTCTTGACATTGAACTTGGGAGATCGGAGAGAAGGGAGGGGTGGGGGTAACCACCCTCCCGAACATTATAAGTGTGTGTATATGTGCAAGAACACACACACACACACACACACACACATACACACACACACAGGCCAAACAATTCCTCCCTCCCAACACCCAACCAGCCACCCCCACTTCCTTGCGACTCTGCTTTATCTTAACTGTCAACACCTGGCCTAAGCAGGAACCTCTCTCTATCTGTGAACTTTAATCTGGCCCTGCTAGGCAAACAGCGCCGGGCTCGGACAAGGAGAGCGATTAGTCTGTCACGTTGCCCTCCAGTGCTTCAGCGGTGGAGAGGAGGAAGGCGAAGGGAGAGGTTTGGAAGAAAAGAGAGAGAGATCAGGACATAGGAGAATATATGAAGTTAGATAATGAAAAAAGACAGAAAACACACAAAAGGAAAGGGGAGAAGAGCGGGAGATGGTGAGAGAGCGGTGTGTTGGCGGGGTAAAAAAGGGGGATGGGGGCAAGATGGGGAGAGAGAGAAGAGGAGATGGGAGGGTTGCTGGAGATAAAACACAGACGCCTCGCTGACCTGACAAGGCCGCAGACCAGAGATATGGTGGTGTACCTCCACCCCCCATGACGGGTGAAGTTGAGTCATGCAAACACACCTGGGTACATTGTAGTTTATGTACTAAGCCTGATGTGTGTTTAAATGTGGGTGTATTGGTGGATCTTTGTACTCTGAAATGTCTGAAATGATGTGTTCTGTGAGTATGCGAATAAAGAACAAAAGCACCAAATTCAGATATGTATGTAATACTTTTTATTTTTTTCAAGACAAAATGGCTGAGTGAAGAATAATGCAGACAACAGCTGAAAATAGAGTGGCATCTCCGTAACTGAAAAAACAACAACAAGAACAAAATCTGTAAGTCGAGCAAGAACTCATGAATGTTGGTCAATGACCTTTGGTCATCAAATAGAGTAAATTAAGCCATCACAATTCATCAGGAGGGAGAAAAAAATGAACTGATTTTGTTTTGCAGTGACTCTGTTCTGAACAGAGCATGTGTGTGTTTGTGTGCGTGTGTGTGTATAGTCATAATAAATAACGTCGACCAATGCCGTTGGTCAACTTCAAGTTCAGTTCAGAACAAATAGCTTGAGAGTAAATACAGAACACAGGATGAAATCAGGTTGAAAACTCAAATGTACCTCAATACCATCAGCAATGATAACATGTACCAAACTTTTGTCTTTCTAGGATTTCTGTTATATTTAGAATATGCCTTGCATATGAGATGTACCATATTTAAATTATAAAGCACCATGGTTCGTTTGGCAATGAAAACAAAATAATTCAAAATAACAAAAACAAAAAATTGTAGCAAAAAAAAAAAATGCTTTTCAGATTGATGTTGAATTGATTGCATATGACAAAAGGTCTTTTTCAAAAACGGCTGGAATGTTATTAGGTGGTACATGTTCAAGGACAGTAAAAAGTTGGCTACCGAGAAAACCCAACAATAGCTTGTATTACTGCATATAAAATGGCAGGAGAGAAAAATATATAAAACAAACTAAAAAGATATGTACAACCACCTGTTTTTACCTCATTGTGGTCACTCCAGCGGGACTGCCTGAAAAGGCCATTACATGACCTCTCACCCTTGGGGAACACCACAACATTTTCTTTTCAAAAAACATACTTATTTTCAAGCATACAAATTATTCACACTATATTATCCTGCCAAATTAAGAAAATATACGGTGGCAGCTTGTTGGGATTTTTTTCACTACAGAAAAAAAAGGGTACATTGAAACCTTTAAAGAGTACAGGCAAAACAGTTAAAAATACAGGCTCCAACATAAATACTATAAGTGCCTACACTAAGTGAACATTAATTTCAAATACCATTCTAAATACAGGAAAAAAGTAGACCATAAATGTGTTTTGAACATAGGAACTTACAAGAGTGTGCATTTTCCTATGTGTTTTAACTTCTCTCTATATATTTATATATCATAAATCTCTCCCCAATGCAAATTTTTGTTCAACCTGAAGACTTGTGTATAGTAAAGGCAAAAAAGATGAGAGACATGTTCATTACATTTCATTACATAGTGATCAAGTCCTGGATCTCACCAAGACAGGAAAGAGAAACAACAAAAAAAAAGAAAACAAAAAAAAAAAAAAAAAAAAATACAAAGAACATAAAAAAATTGAAACAAAATTTAAATAAGATTCTCCCCTAAAGATATTGAAGTGTTAAAACTCGACAACACAATTTACTTATCTTTTTAAATCAAATTTGTAGAACTTTTATCTTTCAGTACTGAGCGGTATATTTCTATAGTTGGTGTGAAGCAGGATATTTCTATGGCGGTTCCTGCATTGATACCCCGGAGAGCCAAACTGATGTTCAGTTCTCAGGAGGAGACATGGCTGGCAACACTTTCTAGTTAACCCTCTTTTTTTTGTTGTTGTTTTGTTTTGTTTTTTTCGCTTTTTTCTCTGTTTGTAATGCAAAGCAATGACACCACGCTAATCTGTCAGCATAACAGCAAGTTTTCCCTTGAGCGTCCAACTGTAAACTGGGAAAATTGAACAGTGCACGTAGGTAGTCCCAGATCTGAAATCCGGTCCTCATTTTATACTCAACCGACTGTACCTCCGATTAGAGAGACAGATACAGAATCCAAGGCAGAGTGACAAGTGCTATATTATCAACAGTGGCAGGGGATGGAGATAAAACATAAAACTACCACAATGAGGTCTCCAGCATGTTAACTGAAAATAACAAAAAATGTTGGAACATTTGACTTGTGTTGAAGGTGAATGTGTTTACTAAATTCCGATTTTTTTTTTTTTTGATTTTTTTTTTTATTCATTTGGATTTTAAATTTAAGATCATTTCCAATGTGAATTCCTAAAAAAAAAGGTTTCAGATTACTTAAGGGGTTTTCTAAGATCTAATGCAGTAAAGATAATAAGCGCTATAAAGACATAAACATTTGAATTGTAGAGACACCTGGTCGACCCACTCCCCACCCGCTACCCTGAACCCTCACCCTCGGACACCCACCCAAACCCCCACCACCCAAAATCTGTCTGGCTTAGAACAACTAAAAACCCACTCTGTGGTCTTCAAATGGCTGCTGGCTACAACTGCCTGCGTGCTGACACCGAAAAAAAAACATAACTCTGTGCTACTTACAAAAAAAACCTGCAAACTTTTAATTTTCAAAGAAAATAAACACTCTGGAAAATTAAGAGCTTCACGTTGGTTATTAAAACAACTCGTCAGACTACCCTCTCAGTGTGGTACACGTGTACCAGAAAAACATAAACTCCTAAACCAAAACTCTACACACCAAACTCCTACTCCTTTTGTTAGCATGTAACATGCCAGTAAACAGAATCATAATCTGGAGAATAACAATATACATGAGTCAGGCAGATAAATGATTTACCAGAGATACACATAGCTTTTTTTTTTTCGTTTTTTCTTTTTTTTTTTCGTTTTTGTTTCAGCTGGTTCCTTATGCTCCGCTAAGTCACAAAATGACAGGGGTCGTACAGGTGCTTGATGCAAGGACCTGCTTGTTCCATATGTGCACAAAAATGTCCTGTAATCTTCTCTAGCTGAAACTCCGAGCTTATAGCAAAAAGGAGGATTAACTAATGCAGGTAAAATATCCAAGGCACTCTTTGTTGTCATTTCACACCATTTTGTTAATTTCATTGCTGTTTGTCAAAGAAATATTTCATGGCGCTAGTGCCTAGCATTTCATAGGCAGCCCAATTTTTATATATACTCTATATCTCTTATCTCAATCTTGCATGGAAAATCTTTCACAAAGATCTGTTTTAAGTGTGACCCTGCTTGTCTTGATGTTTTGATAATGTGACACTGTCCACAATGTTTGAACACAAAACTGTACATGATATGTAAAACAGTATGTACTGTATGCAGCATGGGTTCTCATAACTAACTTTTTTTTTTTTTTAATACGTTGAAGAAAATCAAAAGTATCAACAGCAACACGTGTACAACCAAACCCACCAGCCGAGGACAATTTTCTCTCTAAGTAGCCAAAACACACCGAGCATGCTGTCCAGTTACAAAAAATACAAAACGTGTAAATTATTGCACAATAGAAAGGCTCAAAAAGTTTTGATGCAATAGTATTGCCCCAATGATGGATCATGCATTCAGCTTTTTCCAGTTGGGGATGATAACAGGGCTGTACCGTGTACTGGTGTCTAACCCTGTTGTCCTTTCCCCCAATTTATTGGCTACTTAGCCAGGGTCACTTTTTAGCCAGGGGAGCTGAGAGAGAGAGCTGCCAGCATGCTGCTCTCTGCCTACTCAGTCTTAATGTCATTAGCCAGAGGGCGGTCGCTGTGCCACTTCTTCATGTGTTTCTCCAGAGTGCTGTATACACTGAAAGGCATGTGGCAGATTTCACATTTGTACACGTCCTTGCCCATCTGTCCATGGGTCTTCATGTGGCGGGTGAGCTTTGAGCTCTGGGCGCACGCATAGCTGCACAGCTCACACTTGTAGGGCCTCTCTCCAGTGTGACTGCGTCGGTGCACTGTCAAGTTGCTGCAGTTCTTGAACACCTTGCCACAAAACTCACAGGTGTCACTGCGGCGGCCGTCCTTGGAGCTCGGCCTGCCATTCCCGTGGGGAGTGCTGGCTCCGCTGCCGGTGCCGCTGCGTCCCGAAGTGGCCCGCTCCCCGTCCAACTCGCCGGGGGGAGTGGAGAAGCGCAAGCTGCCATTTTCTGACGAGTGCTCCGATGAGGAGGCGAAGGGCGATTGTCTGGAGTCCCCACCTGTGAAGTTGATGAAGGGGTCCTTGAGTTGCCGTGAGGCTGCGTAGCCAGCTAGCCACTGGGAGTAGACGTTCTCTGTGTTTGGGATGGTGGGCGTGGGCGGGTCGAGGTCCTTCTCCACCTTGATGCGCTTGGACAGGGGACTGAGGGACCCGGGGCTGACCCCTCCGCCCAGCAACTTCCTGGACAGGCTGTCAGTGGATATAGGTCCCAGGCCATTGATGGTAGTGGTTCCATCATCTGCACGGTCTGACTCCATGGCAGAGTCCTCATCACCAGGCTCCCGGGACAAGCTCCGGCGGTTGGGGTGCAGGGCCTCACTGTTCTGGTGGTGGCGGGCCCCTTCTAGCCGCAGGCTAAAACGATAGTCATTCCTTCCCTCTCCTTCTTCGGCTCCAGGCTTACTCTCAATTTCCTCCTCCTCCCCCTCCTCCTCTTCCTCCTCCTCTTCTTCGTCCTCGTCTTCTTCCTCTTCTTCCTCCTCCTCCTCCTCTTCCTCCTCTTCTTCTCCATTTTCAGATATCAGGCCATTGTTCTCACTCTTGAACTTGGCCACCACTGACTTGAGAGCATCTGTGGCGCTGCCCATCAGATCACTAGTACCCGGTTCAGGAGAGCTCGCAGTCGAGAGGCCGTCATCTGACTTGGCGTTGAGCGCCGAAGACTTGCTCTGACAGTGCGTCTTCATGTGTCGTTTCAGTTTGCTGGCCTGGGTGCATGCGTGGTTACAGAGGTGACACTTGAATGGCTTTTCCCCGGTGTGGCTACGTCGATGAACGATTAGGTTGCTCTGGAACTTGAAGGTCTTCCCGCAGAACTCACACGACTTTGCTTTGAGAGGTGTGCCCGGTTGGACCGCATTTGATACGGCATTGGGGGTGGAGCGAGAGCCAGAGGGTGACTGAGAGGTGGAGAGGGGAGGCGTAGCAGAAAATGGAGGCTTAGAACCTGGCTGGAATGGCTGCAGCAGCCGTTGCATAGGGTTGGGCCTGTTAGGGGAGAGAGGTGGTGAAGCCCCAGTGGCATTCCCCGCAAGCTCACGGAGACGTCTCGAAAAGTCCATGCTCGGAGGGGTTTCTAGCGGCACTGAGTTCAGCCTCATCACCCGGTCAAAGGCGCTGGGATGGTGGGTTGCCAGGGCCAGGTCATCGGGGCTGAGGTGGTGGCGCGGCGGTGGGCTGAACAGCGGTGGCGTTCGGGGGTAACGGCCCTCACGAGGTGTGGACGCCGAATCCCGGCCAGACCCAGAGCCCGGCATCCTCAGGAGGCTGTAGGGACTGCCATCTGCCAAGTGGACAGCATGGAGGGGAGGCTGGGAGGAGGCACAGTCACCCCCCATCCCAGGAGCTGCAGCCACGCGGGGGGTGAGGGGGCTGCCAGGCTCGCTCTCCAGATAGATGCGGAAGCCGTGGGTGTTCTGGGCATGCTGGAGCAGGAACCAGGCACTGGTGAAGGGCTGCTTACAGGTGGTGCAGGTGTAGCTGCTGGGCTCATCTTTATCTGACAAAAAGAGGGACACAGAGAGAAACACATTTTTAGAATTGGCCCGTTAAAATGATAAAATGGACACAGTTTATGACATTTCCATGATGAAAGTGAGGTTTTAAATTACAAAATGTCCAATATGATCATCAGAAACTGAAGGAATGTAACAGCATTTAGCAACAAACCAATTTCATTTTTTTTAACTACGCATTCACTGCTCTTTTTTTTTTCCCCTTTTCTAGTACTCTCAAAACATGCCCCCATTACATCACTAATTATATCTGGCCAAAATGACTGTGATGAGAGGGAAGCTTTAAAAAAGATTTAAAAAATCTTGAACTGGTGCAACAAAATTGGATGAAAATGATTTTGTAATCGGCGAGAAAAAATCCACCTTTTTACTTCTGTGCTCATTAAGCATGACTGAATCTTAACACACTACGCAACGCATTTTAAAATTGTTATTACAAAATCTGACATCCTGAACCTTATCAGATGTGAAAGATTAAATATGCATTTTATATATTTTTTCAGACCAGCATACATTTCCAGTGGGATGAGGGCTGAACAAAAGAATAAATAAAACAATAATGAGCGATAACTCAGGCAGCAAATACACAATTTACACAGTTGAGCAGGCATAGGAATATTTCAAACAATAATTGACTTTCAATAGCACTTGCACACTGACCGGAGATTTGCCTGACAATGCACGCCTAATCTCGTTAAACACACTCATCTCCCCTCCAATGCTATGTTTACAGAATTAGCTGGGCTAAAGTGGGACATGTATCTGATGCTGCATATTAATGCTGCATACAAATAAGAGGTCACATGTTAATAAACTGTACCAGCGTTTATCACAAAAAACACACATTCACAGCAAAGAGAGGCAGAAGGGAATATTGTGTATGTGTGTTTGTGTGTGGGTGGGGAGGCTCCTATGAAAATGCATTTCATGCATTACTTTTCTATTTCTGATATTTCATGCTTTATGGATTTATTTAAATCCTCTCAGGTGAATAGAAAAGGAGAAGAAGGGGAAAGCAGAAGTGAGAGATATGCAAAATAAGAAGCATCCGCCACTTGCAAATGTGCTCCCTCTTTCATCTTTTGGCTTTCTTATCCTTTCTTCTCTTTTTTTCTTTCTTCACTGGAGGGCATTTTTCTGAAGTCATTTGCAGACACTGAACCCAAAACCACGGCTATACTGTGCTGGAGAGCAAGAACAAGGGAGAGCGAGGGAGGAAGATAGGCCGCGTGTGCGTGTGATTGCGACTGCGAGTGATCCCTAAGATGGTGGATGGACAGTCTTGCATGTTTTTAAGCCTGCTGTGGCTGAGAGACAAAGGGGTGAGGAAGAGAGGATGGCTGCTGAGTGAGAAGAGGGGTGTTGTGGATGAGCTGCAGTCAGAGCAGACTGGCGTTTTGTGGTTCTCCTCTCCGTCTCATGTGTCCACGGCCACCGTGGCCCCCTCCGAACAATCTCACTTAAAGAGCAGAACACGGCACAAAATGTGCACCCAATCAAACCTACACACAAACCTTTTTCTCTTGACTGAAAAGAGTTGGAAGGGGGGTATACTGGTAAATTATGGATCATTACAATCTGCAAAAATTACAGTTAATTGCTGCCACCTGCAAGGGGCTTTGACCCACTATGGAATTTTTCCATCATAAAAAAGCCATTTGCCCATACACGTTTTTGCTCCCTCTCTCATAAGCACAAATAAAATGTGCCCATTACATTGGCTTTGGCTATATGTATGTTTCCTGATTATGTGTGTTTTTATAGCTTAAATAGAAAGCCCCATATCACTCGTAAAACGGTTGCAATAACCTGGCCTCTCCTGTTCACTTTGCTTTGATTTGCAGCCTATCCACACTTCCTCAATGCTGCCTTAATGTGCGAGCAGAGAGTGTGTATGCACGAGGAGGAAAATAGATTAATTTTTCTGTTATTGTGAAGGACGAGCGAGGGAGATGGGGGGCGGGTTGGCTAGAATGTCGTCTTCTCCTCCGAGACACAGCTGTGTCCGTCAGAGGAAAGAAAGAAAGCAGCGATCGTGGACGTGAAGGGGAAAAGAAGGAAGTAAGAAGAGAAGTGTGCCGTGAAGGGGACATTTTCTGACGACCACACACCACATTTCTGAAGGGCACAAGAGCCGCGACATGGCACTTCAAAGCCGGTAGTCAATCCCTTTTCTTATGTATCAAAAAAACAGCATGTCTCGTGCTATGCAATCATGAGCCCATCTGTGGACATTTGACAAACTGTGCTCAAGCCACAAGCAGCGACGATAATTGTTATTCCCATCCAAGCAATGGACACATTGATGGGCATCAACACATTCACAACAACGGCAGAGAAGATATCTAAATAAGCCCACTATTGTCCTTAATAGCTGTCCTCAACGGGATGGAAGGACAGTTATTCAAAAGGAGAAAAGACAGTCTGACAAGGCGTCTGACAGCCTTGAAGATTTTTTTTTTTCTTCTTGCTGGTAAGAAGAGCAGAGGACTCTGCGAGGGAGGACAGATGATCTTATAAACGAGTATGTCCTCTAATGGAATAAAGGAGAGCTCCCTCTCGCTCTCTCCGTCTGTTTCTCTCCCTTCCATTAACTCCAAGTCTGTGGAGAGTTAGGGCTGGAGAGCAGGAGAGCTGGGGCTCACGCTGGATCTCCAGGTCCCTTTGAAATAGGATCAGCAGAGTGGAGAAACCACACTGACAACCCCTTAGCTGCCATTTCATGGCAGGGGCTGAAAGAGGGGACTTTGGGGGGTGGAGAGAAGACAGAGAGCATAAGAGAGAGAGGGCAAGGGGGGATCAGGGGCAGAAAAGTGGAAGAAGGGAAATATAAGGAACTAAAATGGGGAGAGAGAACAGTCGGAAAGGAGGAGAAAGGGGGTTTAACAACTCCTTCAAAGCCATTTCAGCACATTGCAACACAAAGCAAGGGAAGGCTACTATAGTATAGAGTCTAACGAAAAGGCTATCATGCAGAGAGTATGATCCACAGCGCGAGCAAGAAAGCACAAGGCCAAATGACGCAAGGCTGAGGCGGAAACGACGGCACCCTAAACAGCAGATATGGCTGCACGTAGCTGCTTCACACCGCCGTCCCAGACAACAGCACTGACTAGACAAAGCAGTCCAGGAGGAGGCCGAGGCATCATGTACACTTTGCTTATGCAGATTGCTCCATTGTGAGTGACCCAACCCCCAAAGCCAGCATCACACGCACCCAGTCCTTCTCAATCGCCTCACCAGTGCCTTCCCCCCCTCCCCCTTCATCCCAGCAGACCAAACACAAACAAACAAGACAACAGACGCCAAAGAAACCATGACCTTGACCCCGTGTTTGCAGGTTAATGATGCATTAAGAAAAAAGTAAAACCGCCATCAGCCGTCCGTTTGTCCCTTCATCTCTCAATCACACCCGCCATCTTTCTCGTGCGCCTACTCCCTCAAACTTTCTATCCAAGAGTTGGCAGACTTGGCCTGACCTCCCTTGGTTTTTTTTTGTTTTGTTTTGTTTTGTTTTTTGTCCTTGACCGAGCCTAATGGCAGGCTCAGGCTTGTCCTGGTGTGACCACGCAGCTCTCACTGATATTGGTCATTTAGCTAATGGAGGAAAAAGCTAACAGGATTAGCTTGCATGTCTTCCAAAAGGAGGAAGAGAAAGGTACAGAGACACGGTGGTGGAGGGGGCACAGGGTGTCAACGCCATTACCCAAAGTTATCAGTCGCCCGCACTCGGGAGCACTCACACACACCTGAAAAGTGATTATGCTAATAGCAGGTCTTTGCCAATATTCATAAGTGTTTATAGGTGTTGGAGTGAGTGCCTCGGGAAGACGGAGGGTTGTCAATACAGTGCCTCTTAAGAGTGCCTCAGCCGTAGCTGCCGTTAATGTGATTACGACTCTGTTTATGTCATTAGGGTATTCACAGTCAGGGATTGGACAGGGGCGAAGGGTGAGGCAGGAGAGGACAGGTGGAGGGGGAGAAGGTGGGGATGCTCCGAGGAAACCCATTAGAGCCCTTCTTCTGAATTCTCTCTCTCGTCTTGACTTTCACCTGAGTTGAAGGTCGAAAAAGTTGAACTGAAATAATTCAACAAGGGCTCTTCAGAGTGTGAGCGGGATTTATTCCACGGCCAATTTCCTAACTGGCCATCTCATGCATGCTATCGCCCAAAGATGTTTTATCAGCCTCTGCATCCGTGTTGTTCGTGAGAATACCTGATAGAGCAGCTGGCTGGCCTTGACCTCCCTCCTCACCTCGCTATCTCCCCCGTTCCCCCCCTTTCTGTTTGTCCGCCACAGCCACACACACCAGGGCTCATACACTCACTTCTTTGTCCCGGGCCAGACTCGTCGTGGTGCGCTGAGCCACTGGCCACACACAAAAGGCTTGTTTGACCAACACTTGTTCCTGAGACAAAGCCGGATGCAGGAAATACGGTTTACTAAACAGAAAGCCAGCCAGGGAATAGAACAGGCCTAAATCCCAGCCTTTTTACAAGTCTGATGTGGAACGGGGCCTGCAACACTGGCTGGTGTTGGACTCACACATTACACAATCGAGAGAAGCTGACCACTAACCACTAACACACATCGCGCACACAGAAGAGAAGTGGAAAAGGGAAAAAAAGGAGAGAACGGAGCACTAAGAGAGCATGAGACGGGGAGGTAGAGTGGGGCAAGAAAAGCCGAGCTGGCATGAACGGAGAAAGGAGGGGGTAGGCAGATCGCCAGATAAAGATGCATGGTGGTCTTTGAGGGCCTGTGCCCAGTATTAAGTAATCTGCTGGCTGTGGCTTTGTCTCCAATCAGACTTTCACACTTCTTACCTTTCCTTTCCCCTTCTCCTTCCCCTGAAAGTTGATAAGAGCAACAGTGGAACTGAGGCGTCACTCGGAGCCACTGAGAAACCATTATGGACAGATGGCACCCACACAGGGGCCGATGAATGCACGCACCATACACAATAGACAAATGGGTGTGCGTGTGTGTGTGTATGTGCTTTTGCATGCATGCTCATTGTTAGCAAGTATGACCACATGACTGTTTCCATGTATTGATGCATTTGTGTGTGTGTGTGTGTGTGTGTGTGTGTGTGTGTGTGTGGACATTAGTATGTTATACACTTGCTACAATCATTTCAAAATTAGCATCGCTCTTCGCTGTCTGTTTCCCGGCGTAACCTTACTCCCTTTGATCTTTTCTCGGTTGAACTGTGTTTGAACTGACCGTCCACCCACCCATCCATCCATCCGCCCGTCCGTCCGTCCGTCCGTCCGTCTCTCTATCCCTCCATCTATCCATCCATTCATCCATCCCGACTAAGCCCAGCTGGACAGCTTCGTGCTTGGGTGCGGCTCGGTCCGGCAGACCTTATAATAGGCTGGGCCAGCCGTGTCTCTAATGCAGATCATTATTTGCTCTCTGCTTACCAGCGTCAGTGGGAGGCCGCACGCTGTTGTTTCTCATCCGAGCTCTAATGGTACAGTGAAAAGACCTCTGGGCTTCTAAGCTTAACCAGTCTAATTAAATGGACCATCGCTTATGTAAGCATCCGCAGAGATTATTTATTGAGTTGGGATCCGCTTCACAGGATCAAACCACCGTCAACAAAAGCCAACGCTCCGTGGAGCAGGTATTAAATAAAGGAGTGGAATCAAAGAAACTGCAAACTGCCAAGTGTCAGTTTAAGCACACATATCCAGGTACATAAGAAGACTTAATCAAGCAGGAGTATTTTTGGACTCGGGCAATATCCCAGATGGGCGAGGAGTCTCTGAACACTTCAGAGGGGAAATGTGAAAAGTGTTCTGTCAAAGAAAAGATATGTCTCAATAAACTGCAGCTTAAGGGGACCAGAATGGAGAAAATAGGCTAATGAAGAATATAATGGAATCAAAATGGAATCCAGTAGGATACAATAGAACAGTATTTGCCTTCTTCACTATCTAAAATTCAGGCTGCGACATTCAGATGAGAGCATCTGCTGTCTTTCCTTACAAGCATCATCCCTGTTTGAAGCGAAAGCCTCCGTAAGACATGAGGCCAGCAGCCTCAGCTCCACTATCTCTGCATAGCTCAGCTTATGACAGGCTGGCGTCCCCGCAGAAAGGATGGAGGGGGACCAGGGAGGTCGACTAGCTGCACATTTCTGCATAAATCTTCAGATAGATAGCATCAGGAGAGGAGAGGCAGGGGAGGGAGGCAAGCAAGCAGCGGAGGATGATAAGGCCCCCGGGGCAGGGCATTCGACACTGTCAAAACTGTTTCGTCTCTGGCTATTGGACGAGTGGAGCGCGTTATGAGCCTGCATACCATTTGCCAGGACGCGATTCGGCTTCACCGGAGCATACAGGGCCCTGTATCTGACCTCCCCGCTATCCCCCTCTTCAGTCTTCGCAAGACATGCAGGGAGATGGACAGGAGAGCACACACACACACACCGCATGGATGAAGACTAGGAAGATTTGAAGTGAGCACCTTACAGTCATATTATCATGAAGCTTCCAGAGAAGCTCTGATAATCCAAAGCTTGACTGGTGAATATTGTGAACTAACAGAGCTCATAAGAAGTCAACATGACAGTTGTTGTTCTAATGGCACAAAAAAAAACAGGACTTCTGACACTTAATAGGACTGTCACAGTTATGACCACCCAACTGAATCAGCATATTTGTAACATACACACAAATATTGAAAGTGAAGAAAAAAAATAATGTGAAAATAGTGCAGACAAGCTGACATGTCACGACACACAAAGAGCAGTTATACATGATCCATCTTTATCCTGCTGTGAATCCAAATGTGCTGATTAAAAAAAAAAAAAAACATAAAAAAATGAATCAGCTAGAACATTATTAATCATTTCCTGAATAAATATTTCTACTTTTTTTGTCAGCCAGGTCGCAGCACCCTTGGATCAAGTACGAATTACCGATCCTGCTCAAAGAGTGTGATACTGGTTTTCACATCCTCTAATGCACAAAGAACATGGCGCTTTCCTTCCTGAGAATTTGTCTGCCACCACCTGCGTGACGCGCCGTTACATTCAGCCCGTAATATCTTGGTGTTTCAGTTATTTTTTTCCACCTGCTGTGTGTTCAACCCCTTAGGGCACAAGTGGACACACAAATATGCGTACAGCCATATAAAATGCTCCGTAATGCAAATTGTGACACACACGATTGAAAGGTGAAAGAAGGAGGGAAGTAAAAAACAAAGGGCAACACTTATAGGGGCAGTGTGTAGTTTTGGAGAAGAAGGAAAATTGAGGCTAGACAGGTGGCAGGGTCCGCCACATATAAACAGTAAAATAGTATGAAGCTGTGTTATCCTTGAAGGTCAGTTTTTTCTATTCCATTTTTCAATTATTAAAAAGTCAATGAAGATGTTTCTCTTCTGATTACAACCCTTCCCAAAATGACACAGTGCACCTTTAATAATAACACTTATTATTAAATGGTTGATTAAACATTAGTTAATACTATAAGAGGAAGAGTGGACAGTGTAAGTTAAAGACTCAGCATGAGCTACAGGCTCAGACCTGCAGTCAAGGTTTCTCTGAACTGATAGAAGTCCGGACATGCACACACACACAACCAAAGTGAGTGTGGCTGGACTGAGTAAACACTTGAGCCTGTCTGGAGGATAAAGTCATTCCTTCTCCCTCCAGCTCTCCGTCCCTCATACAGCCTGCATGCTCCTTTGTTACTCCTCCTTCCATCACGCTATTTCCTTAACGCGTTCTGATGACAGCACTGAGAGAGGTTAAAGCGAGTCTTTCTTTATGCACACACACACAAACACACACACAAAGACAGCTTCTCCCTTACCCTTCTTTTACCACTGAAATCCTCTACCCTTGGCCTATAACACAAATAGTTTTTCTGAGTCTCTTTTCTTTGGCTAAGAGGGACGCTACCTTTGGCTGTGAACACCTGTGCCGCCATACACCTCTCGTCTTTTCCACCCACTCATTCGGAGCCGGACAGATCTCAAAAACCATCCGGCAGGCCAGTGTGTACAAGCCTTTTTTTTTTCTCCCCCCTCCTACCTTTGCCTGAGGTTTTCTGCCACTGTAAATAATATTTTCAGAGACAATGAGACACACAGAGCCAGGCAAAGGAAAAAGGGAAGGGGCGAAGCAGGGAAAGATACTCATCATTATCTTAATCTCACGGCGCTGAAGGTGGGTTTGGGCTTCCAGACGCACTTTGATCGCCAGTAAAATACCACAGTCAAGAAGAAACAGGAAACTGTTAGAAAACTCAGAGCTCCGGCTAACGTTGACCTCAGTTGTTTGTTCCTGAACACGCTCGCAGTGGCCCCAGAAGCTCTCGAGCATGGGCCATCACTTAGATACTGGTGAACAAGGGCTGATTTAAACATGCAGTTATTTTTCACCCTGTCCTACCACCTCAGGGTGAGAGGACCAGGGCATGTGAGCTCGGGCCAACCATAGCAGCTCGTTATGCATACGAGCCTAAAGGCATTGTGGAAGGACATGGCACTTTAAAACAAGAGGGCCAGTGTGTTGGAGTGTCCCGTGGCCCGGAGCTGTGGAGGATGAGGGTTTAACACGCGTCCCATCTGCTGTGTGTGACTGTGCACACGGTGGTCGAGTGGTTAAGGAGGCATCAATAGCCGGACTCTTTAGATCAAGGGGTATCTCAGGGTCAGATGTAGCTCGAAAATCCATTTTTCTTAGAAAAAGTGTAGCGGGAGATGCGCTCATACATGTGGCGACCGCAGAACTGAAGTGTGGACTTTGGATGATTCTATCACAAGTTCAGTGTGTTCCTCCCCCCCCTTTTTTTTAAATCCTCATTTCACCCTGTTAAATTCACTGCAATGTCACAACGAGTAAGGTCTGAGACATGATGTTCCCCCGATCCTGTAATAAGGACGCGGCCACTAACAGTGAGATCTCAAAGTCCCAACCCACCAACATCCATTCACCCGACCCTCCATTTCCTGTTCCATTATTAATTCATGGGGGGGGGGACAGTGCTGGGACACTTCTCAACCCTAGATGCTTTCCAAAAACTGATTAAAATTGCAAAATGGCCTCCTGTTCAGCCCCTAATTCAGCCCCTTCAAGACATTCTGACAGAAGCGGGAGGAGACGTTGCGGAGCGAGGACGCGGTCAGATATCCAAAGTGACCTACAAATGTTCCCTTTTTACCGCTCCTCCACGCTGGAACTTGACACCAGCGCCGGACCAACCAGGGCCACACCTTTATGACGTGATGGCAAAGTGGTTGCCAAATCAAATGAGTCAAGGTTTCGCCGTACATTACAGTGCATGGTATTGTTTTCCGATGAGACAGGGGTGTACTGTATAAGCCAGAGAAAAGCCCGTAGGGTTAGAATGGGGTGAAGGCAGCCAGTTAATACCTACATGTAACGTTTACTATCAGTAACAGTCGGTAAGATGGATGGGCCATATGCTTGGCAAAGGCAGGCCACGCTCCACACTATTCTTCATCTCCGTGGCTCGCCGTACCAGATTCCTGCCTACTAATTGAAGACATGTGGTCTGATCAGCCGCTAAAGCGATGCAAGAGGAGCGAGTAAAATGGTGGACAATAGGACCTGATGAGGGCCAGCAAGGCAGCACAATGAGCTGCATTCTTCTGTCTTCCAGCGGAATCCACACCCATGTAAGTGATGTGTTTAACTTTAAAGGTGCATTATGTAGTTTTGGGGAAGAAATTTTAAGAAAAGAGCGATGCTTAAACAAACTAAACAATCGGACACTCTTTGTTTTTTGGGGCTGAATAAACTGAATAAACAAACTGACCTTAAATGGCAACACAATTTTTTTTTTATATGTGGCGGACTCTGCCACCTTTCCACCTTCAAACTGTATTCTGTCTTCTGGGGACTTTTTCTTCTTTATTTCATTTTATTATTCAGTTGTGGAAAAAATATAACATATGTCTGAGTTAATATTATTACCTAATTCATATTTTAGGGAAGTTTGAATGTCTTCACCACAGCTACATGGTCCCCCTTTAAGAATCGTCTAAGGGCATGTTTGACGCAGCTACCTGTGTCTTCTCTGTGCACACCCACACGGTCACTGGCCTGTTAAAAGTACAGCGTGTGGACCCTTCCACTTACTCTCCCCAGAGGTGTGTCAGGAACATGCATAGGTCCAAGCAGTAGCGAGCGTGATATTAATTAAGGAAGCCAACCTGTAGGTTCCTTTGTGCCCAGCTGTAGAGCATAAATCAGGCTTTTAACGAGGCTAGGGCCCTAAGATCTCAAACCGTGCTGGAATGCTACCTGCACAGCCATGCCAAAAATCTGTCTGGGTCTAGGGCTCCTATAGATCACCGTGTTTATAAGGGGGGCTATAGCCACCTACCCTGGGGAGGGAAGGAGGGAGGGCGGAGCAGAGGAGCAGAAAAAAGGAGGGTGGCAAAAGGGGGGCAAGAGCTATTTCTATTGGGTCATCAGGTTTAAGTAAATGTGTGGTGCTGCTGTGTGCAAGTGTGCGTGTGTGCTGCACCGCAAACAAACTCTTCAAAACTAGGGACGGAGGAAAGGTGATAAGACGGACGGAGCTAATGAGAGAACGACAGGCACAAACTTCTCCAGTGGATCAGCAAAAGTCAAAGAATCATCAGCAGAAACAAACAACAGTAAATTCCTCCCTCCTGACACAGTTAATACGCATCCAAAACAAGCGCTAAGACCTCGGAAAGAGCTGATGAACAGGACACGTGAAGAAAGCCTGTGCGCCTTTGGTGACAGAAGGATTTATTCACAGACAGCTGCAGGACAGGACACACATGTGAAGACTGACAGACTGACTGACTGACTGACTGACTGACTGGCTCGATGCATGGCAGACTTAGTCCACCTTCAAGCCATCATTTCAGCACAGAAAGGGTCCATGAGCTCAGACATTCCACAACAGGCAGTGGCAAGACGTGCCTACAGCCGATGCAGCCATGATGCAGACACACTACAGCATATTATGGAGTCAGAACTCTGTGCGTTATATAGCACAGCACTTCTTTTCCAGTGCGATGCCTACACTCCTGGAAGGCTTACCAGCTAACCAACCGCATATAAATAAGTCAGCGTGGAAGTGCGGAAATTTGGATTAATGGCTGATCAGGGGATGGGTAGCGCTTGTTTCCCGGGCTGCACTCGGCAGCACCACCTGAGATTTATGGGCCAGATGTTTGTGCCATTGCTTCTCTAACAGACTATAAAACTTCATTTACAGAGGGCAGCGGAGGAGCCTCGACGTGGAGCGTCACCAACACGCAGAGATTTTTTTTGCTGCAAATGTCAACTGCGAATAATTTTTTTAAAATGTCATTAAATGTAATTGTTGGGTTTTTCTCGTGTGCTCGCTCTCTCTGGGCAGGAACGTAACTCCACTCCCTGCCAACGGCAACTCAGGTTCTCAAGATCCACCCTGTCTCTATGATCAGGCTGTCAACCGCTGACTGAAGTAGAGGTCGCGGGGGCATCGACCCCAGCGGACTGCTTGTGTTGCATTCCGACAGATGAACTTCTGTTTGCGCGAGGTCATACTGTAAAGATCCTATATGCTCCTTCCCTACATGTCCAGCTGATAGGGTGCAGGCCTGCAGACAATCCAGGGAGGAGAGCACTTTAGAGGCAACCCGACAGCTATCTGGTGTACCTTTGACACGGCCTTATAGATATATAAAGACATAAAAAGATATGTTTGCTCTTAAAACACATGGCCTTTATTGCTCTCGTCCGGTTTCATCACCTCTGCAGCACACAGAGGGGTAAGCTGATGAAAAGAGGAATTAAGGGCAGTGAAAGAACAAGGATATTATCTGGAGAGGAAGGGGTGTAGTTGAAGGGTGTCAAGAACGGCGTAAAAAGCTGTGGAGAGCAGAAGAAGGGGAAAAACAAAAGAGTGGTGGACAGCTTTACACTGCAGCACCCCATTCTAGATTACATTAGCGGCAGCTGCTTCCTTTGTGTGGTTTTATGGCCTGGCCCCAAGAAAAAGCTGCTAAAATTTCATTTAATCTGCTGCAGAAACTCAAGTGTCTGACAGCCACTCAAACAAGGGAGCCTAAAAGCACCATGCTCTCAGATAACGGAGGCAAAATAACGCTAATAATATCTCTCTCCGTGGCCGTACAGGCAGACATTTTGTGTAACCAAAGAGGGCTCGCCTGTGCCGCCGGTGCATGGGAAACTGGCCCGCTCTGCAAGTCCAGGGGCAGGCCCTTAATGGCGGGTGAGGGAGCCAGACAACGTCCCCCTTCTTCCCTCCTTCTCTCCCTCTTTATCTCCACCTCCTGTTCATCCTTCCAAGTCATTAGCTTATGTTAATCACTAAAACTAGCGAGAGTGACCCCCAATTTCATTTAGTATGCCACTATACTTGACAACAGATGAAGACGCAGCTGCTATAACTGATTTATTATGGTAAACTAATTGTATGACGGAGCCTGTATTTTGCGCTAATTTGTATGAGTTGACCACACTCTCGGGCGTTAACGCATACAGTGAGCGATGAAGTGAAATCCTCATTACAGCTGCAACAATTAATCAATTAGTTGTCAACTGTTAAATCAACTATTCAACAATCAATTAATCGGTTTAAGTAAATTAAGCTTCGTAAATGTCAATATTTTTTTTTCTTCGCTCGTCTCTGAACTGAATGTCTTTGGGCCGTGGGTGAAACGAGACACTTTCTGATTTTTATTTTCCTCTGAGAGCAGCTTGTTTATTCAATTATGTAAGAAATAAATATTTCTGAGTTTGTATTATTACCTTGTTCAAAAAATAATAATAATAATTTATTCTACATAGTGCCCCTTTAAAACAAAATCAAAATCCATGCGTGCAAACTCAGCAGTCGTTTTCATGTGGACAATAACCTTTTCTGCATCATGTTCAAATGTGCTCTGTAAGAACATATTTTACCCTACAAACTGCAGTCCAAGTCCCGTAAAATGACTTTTGCCAAGAATTGATCGTCCAAGGTCCAATAGGATGGGAGCCACAAACAACGTAAGCCAAAAAACGTTAAAGTGCCAGCATCATCCTTTAAAAACAAATGCTACATCTCAACTGCCTCCTCAATATCCTGTTCCTAAAGACCCAGATACCCAAAGTAAACACACAAAAAGCCCCACAACATTTCACTGGCCGTGCTCGCCTGACACGGGGATGGAGCTTTGACAGCAGCGGTAACTGACAGAAAGCAGTGGCGCAGGCAGCGGTTAGGGGCAGCTTCCTTCCTGGGCTATGGGCTCACAAAGCAGCATGTCCACATACGTCCAAATACATTTTATTCAGATAAACTGAGGGGAAGAAAAAGGAGAGGTAGCGGGGATGGTGGAAGTGACTATTTTGCCTTGTGATGCCACTTCTGTAGCTTCAGGCAAGAAGGAGAAGAAGAAGAAGAAGACGACGAAGGGAGGAGGAGGCGGAGGAGGAGACAGGGGCCCCTTTCTTTTGACCCCTGAGATAACAAGATGGCAGGAGTGAGGAGAAGCAGAGGGGTGGAGGGAGGAAGAAGGAACTGAGAGGAGCCAGGAAAAGCACCGAGCAGAGATAGAGCGACGGGGGAGGTGTGTGTCCGAAACGGAATCTCTGCTCCCTGAGAGTGAACGGGGCACATCACAGCTCTTCATCCCACAGGAGCGGCTCTCACTCGCACACTGCTCATCCTCTCAGGTTTGGCTTAGGCTTAAGAGACGGACACCAGTGTGTGAGCATAATGACAATGAAGTACAGAGCAAACTCCTCTACCCTGGTCATAGATAGGCAGCTTTTTTCCCCTTCACTATCTACTTAAAACAATTCTTGGAATTGTTGCAAACACTGCTGCATTTTTGGCTACTTGTTGAGCAAAACTTTTTGAGAGTCAGTATTTTAGTGTCACAGCTCTGACTAGAAGCGCCGGTGCGTGGCTGAGAGGGATTAAGTGATGTCACCAATCTTTAAAGGGGCACCATGTTGTTTGGAGAAGAAATTCAAACAGAAATATGTATTTTTTTCCCAAAAACTGAATAAACAAGCTGTTCTCAGAAGAAGGTAAGGTAGGAAGCTAGGAAGGTGGCAGAGGCCGCCACATATAAATAAAGTAAAACAGTAAGAAACTGTGTCATCCTTTAGGGTCAGTTTGAGTCTATTTATTTAGTTTGTTAAGGGATGAAAAAAAATCAATGTGATGTTTCTCTTCTGATTAAAATTTCTTCCAAATACTGCAAAGTGCACCTTTAAAGAATCCCCTTATTTTGCTAAGCTGCTGGCGGTAGCGTCATATCTAAAGTACATTTTGAGACATTTAAGATATTTAGGTGATATCGATTTGCTTATTTAAACCGGGGCAAGAAAGCGTTTAAGTGTATTTCCCGAGACGTCTGACTGTTTCTGAAATCCTCCTTGTAAAGCTTCCTTTACACTGAGGCAGCTCAGTTTAATCAGAAACTGAGCTGATTTTAACTTGAATTGCTCAGCTGAGGCTATAAAAAAAGAGCACTTTGCAACCATTGAGAACAATTTGAAAAAAAACATGCCCGCTCAGACAAAAATATGCTAATGGACATTCACCCTTAACTTTTCCATGTAAAACGGTGTTTACAAAAGGCAACTGGAAAAAGCAAGAGAAAGAAAAATTCAAAGGAAAAGCAACACAGAAGCACAAATGAGTGCTAATGAAGACATAGCGAGCTGTGGAGGGGAAGGAGGCGGAAGAGATGGGCGAGGGCAAATTAACCTTTTTAATTGGAGAGTGGTAGTCCTCTTTGGACCCTGCAGTTGGATCCAGAGTGCTGACAGATGATGAGAGGAAAATGGCAGGCCTATTACAGGCAATCTGGCCCTGCGACTTGGCAGACCACAGCAGTACCAGAGCCTGGGGAGAACAGGGCATGTCCAGCATGGAAAGCATTCCCTGCCAGACTGCTTGCTGGCAGAGAAGGGCTTGCCTCAATAAAGGTATAAATAGGGAATGGTTATCTTGGCACTTTGAACTATGGGGTAAAGGGTTGTCATAAGGGAGTCTGGTTTCTTGTCTGATAACAAAATACTACCTGGTCGAGAAAAGGAGAGGGGCTTTGCTTTAATGAAAGAGAGAGGGAGAACCAGTCTGACAGGTATGAATGAGGAGAAGGGCCGCGAAGGGAGGAGAGGGTGAAGAAATGCACGCTGAAAAATTCACACATCGCAATGTCTCTGTGCTCATGCACGCGCACACACTTTCAAACCCAACACATCTGCCCGCTGTTCACCGAGGAGGAGCCAGATGCAAGAGAAAGACATCAGCAAGGATAACTTCTTGTCTGCGTGTGTATGTGTGTTTGTGTGTGTGTGTCTGGATGCGAGAGCCATGTTTATGTCTGGGGATACAAGGAAAACAAGCATCAAGGTCAGAGAGGCTGGAGTCTGTCCAAGCGATAGATAGCCCCCTTCTTAACAGGAGCAGGCCTGTTTGAACATACGGCCCCCCAGGGGGGACGCCAGGATTTAGACAGAGCCCTTAGGCAGGATTTCATATTGAGTCTTGGAGTTTTTGAGTCTTTTCACCTGACATCTGAAAGAGACATGCACACAAGTGAACAGCACAGCTCATGTCTTTGTTAAAGGGGAACTCCACCTATTTTACACATTATAGAGTGCTTACAGGTCTTTTACAGAACTATTGCAAGAGTGAGAAAGCAGTAAAAAGCCTTCTGTGGCTCCAGAAGAAGATGCATGTAATCTGACAAACTGCCTCCAGTTATGTCACTCAGCAGCTAAGTTGCATTGTGGGTAATGTAGGCAGCAGGTTTTAAAAAGTAAAAGAAAGTGGGCAATAAAAAAGGCTGCTGTATCACCGTTTTTAAATTGGCCATAATGAGTCCTACAGTACCTACATTACCCACAATGCTGCGTAGCTAGTGAACGACACCACTGGAGGAAATATATCAGATAACTTGGAGCTTCCTCTGAAAACAAAAGTCTTCATACTGCATTTTTTTCCACATATGCAGTGGTACTCCCTGAGACCTGTGAACACACTTTGATGAATAAAATTGGTGGATTTTCCCTTTAAAGACAAAACACATCTCATACGAGGTGATCAGTGCCTCAAATTCTGAACAAAAGGAGGATCAAACACAGACGTTTAACTCTGTGTTCTTTAAAATAAACACCGGCCGCCTCATTCGTTGTCCGGCAGACAGTCGTTGTAAACATAATCCTGACGCCTGCTCTTTAATGCTGACCCCATTAGCCAGACGTCCATGGGCATCTCTAGGTCATCACCAGGAAGACAAAGAATCACCAGTCCTCACCTCTGTTCTTCTTCTCCTTCCCTTCCCCCTTGTCTGTCTGTCAATCCAAACATTCCCTCTCTCTGTCTTTCCCTCTCTGTCCGTCTGTCTTGCATTATGTATTCTAATGCATTTCGAGAGTTGCTTTTAGTCACATCACGCAAGGGATGCTGCATTGAGCTGTGTGAGGCCTGACAGTCTCACACTCTTCACGTACATATATATATATATATAAAACCATGTGCATGCATACACACACCCACACAGTCTATCTGTGTCCCTCCATCAGCAGCCTCTGTCTGCATCTCACGCACACAAAGTCTCACTTGCAAATTTCTCCCTCACTCTCTCCTTCTTTGTATCTGTCTCTGTCCATAAACACACACACACACACACACACACACACACACACACCAGACACATGGCCGAAGAGAGCAGACTACCATCTGGGAGTAGTGGCCGGCTTTGTCTGGGGGGGTGAAAGCGCCAGCACGACCCCCCTTCAACACACACACACAACCCTTGCAACGGCCCCCATCGCCCTCCCCATCCAACTGCCCTAAGTGTGAGAGCTCTTCTCATACAATCTGCACATATACATATGCAAATTTGCAGGGGGGCATTATAAAAACAGCCATCATCACACACACACGCACACACACACACACATACACACACACACACACACACACACGAACAGAAGCGAGATATTTTTGTTGGCCTCGGCACCAAAGTAGCCAACGCAAGAGTTTTGGAAAAGAAAACGCGTTTTCTGAGAAATGGAGCAAGAGCTGGAGGGCTGGGAGAAAAGAGCACATGAAAAGAAGAAGATGAAAAGGAGAACCTTCTTTATAAATAACAAATTAATGTGAGCATGTGTGAAATACATGCAAATGGGATTGCCTGCATTTACATGGAGACACGCACAAACACATGCGCACACGGACACGCAAACATACATTATCCATGTTTGCCCTGCAGGATGCATGTGATGAAAAACTCACTCCAGCAATTGACAGGCAATGGATCGCAACTCTGCTTAGATTCAACATCACATGCGGGCAGGAGGAGGAGGAGGAAGAGGAGGCGGAGGACGTGGAGGAGGCCCGCACAAACAATAAGCATGATGCACCAGACTTCATTTGATTTTTGTAGGTTTAGACGCCTCGTTAATCTAGAGTGGGTGGGGTTGGGTTGTTGTTTGTAAGGGTTTCGGTGCAAGCCCCAAACACTGCTTTCCTTAGTTTGAGAATATTACTATCTAACAAACTTCGCCAGAATGCTCGGCACATCAACAACATCTCGCAACTAGGGGTGCAAGTAATCGACTGATCTGCTGGTTATATTCATGATCGATCAATTTCAGTATATAAAAAGTCCACAGATTCTGCAAGTCCTCACATTTAAGACACTTGAAGCAGCGAATGTTTGACCTTTTCGCTTGAAAAACGACTGAAACATAAATTGATCATCAACTCATTCTTTTCGTGTTGCAGCCCTCAGCTTCGACTCCTCCTAAAGTCTCCTGATTTACATGTCACTGTATCTTGATCAAAAAAATAAGTAATGACTCTTGAAATCTAACCAACCATTCAGTGCCAACTTTTGATATTTGACACCTTCTGATGCCTAACTATAATTCCCGTGTGAAAATGGGACCATGTGCAAACATTCATCACAGGTTTTTCTCCCTCAAAGCATGAGAGGAAATTAATAATGTGAAGACATTTGATACCAGATGAATCAACGTCTCCACGGCTGCACGTGAACTTGAACTCTTTTGCCTCGTGTCCATTCGTCACAATCCAGGACCACTGGGCTCTGAGTGAGGACAGAAGAAGACGGGGGCGAGGGAGAGACAGACAGAGGCAGAGGGAGAAAGACTCCTGCGAGGCTGGCTGGGAAGCTGACACCTAATCCTCTCCTTTCCTTACATAAACCTCATCACACAACCTTTCACACAAGTTTCACACTTTTCAACATCACCTCAGCGCTCCGAGCACACTTCTTTAATTTAGCCGCGATCACATGTTTTCCACTTCGGCTTGATACCGCAGCCATGTGCATGTCAGACACTGTAAACATTAAAATCAACCACAGAAGCACTTTAATCAGGATGATGGACGGATGATAGCTGCAGCCCCGAACGAGGACTCAAATTAAGAGTTTCCACAATCCTGCCGAGATAAAAATCTCGGTTCCTCGAATTCCTCAGATGTTCGTGATGTGACGGGGGCTTTCTGATCTGCCATCTCGAGGCAGGACTCGGGTGTGTGTGTGTGTGTGTGTGTGTGTGTATGTGAGCTGAAAAGCATTTGAAGTGGAGTGGCGAACAGCCTGCTCTCAAAACTCAAGGGACACATCTGAGTCGTAATTAGGAGAGGAGCTGCGTCCATATTTTAGCGCGTACACAGACACAAACACATTCACGGACACGATTTCCATTACCGCGTACACCGTGTGTGTATATGATACATGGATCCGCGGGCATTTTCACGCATGTAAAGACGACACAAATAGGAGGTTTGCCCGCCCACGCCCGCACGAGAGTCCATTATGTACATCTTCCATATCAAATTCTCTCCCCCTCCAGTTTTCACCACTCTCGTGTTTGCTGTAATGTTTTCAGTACACAATGGCAGCGCTGGTGTTAAGCTCATGTTGCCCCATCAAGAGGAGCGCACCAACAACAACCAAACACTTTTCCCTCCTCTTCCCACCCTGTTTACGACCGGATCCTTTCGTCCCCTCGCTTTGTTCCCACGCTCCCTTGCTTCTTTTTTTTCTCTCCCCCTGCATTGTCCTGTGCCCTCAGGTTAGAGGTTCTCTCTGTTTCCTCCTCTTAAAGCCTGGAAAATAGAGGAGGAGGACGAGAAGAGCGAGAGAGAGAGAGAGAGAGACAGAGAGAGAGAGAGAGAAAGAGAGAGAGGAGGCCTGTCCGTCTGCCTCCTTCGGCCTGGCTGGCTAACCGGTCTGAACTGGTTCTGACATAGGTGAACCAGAGACGTGTCCTCTTTCGCCTCTGGACAAAAAAGAGACCACGGTGGCATTCCATCCACAGTCAGCAGGTACCGGGGACAGTGTGCATCCATGTGTGTGTCTGTATGTCCATGTGTGTCCGTGTGTGTGTGTGTGTGTGTGTGTGTGTGTGTGTGTGTGTGTGTGTGTGTGCCTGTCTCCCAAGACCTTTGAGGCCTGGACCATTGCCAAGTTCATCTGTTAATGGACAGCTACGAGGAGAGCTGCCCCATCCCCCCCTTCTTTTCCCTCCTCTCTCCAGCAGCCATGCCTGCTCACGACCCCCCCTTAACCTCCCCAACCCCCAGCCAGGCCTGCCCAGATACAGGCCCTCACTCTCCCTCTCCCCTCTCCCTCCTCCTCCTCCATTCCCTTTCTCTCCCTTCCCCTGAAAGCTATATCATTCCCTTTCTCCTCCTCCTCCTCCTCCTCCTCCTCCTCCTCCTTCTCCCCGCTGCCCCCCCAACACTCTGTGCTTCTCCTATTCAAGATAAACAGAGTGCTTCAAGTTCAGGGGACACCCTGGGACCCTTTAACAAAGCCATCTATCATGCTGTCTGCCTGAGACTCCTTTGGCCATAGCGGACTCTGCTGCTGCTGCTGCTGCTGCTGCTGCTACGTCTCTCAATCTGTGTGTGTGTGTGTGTGTGTGTGTGTGTGTGTGTGTGTGCGTGTGTGAACATGCACAGGCTGGACACAGACCAGCCATCAAGCCTGCTAACCCTCACTAGCTACTTGCTCTAGCTGATCCAGACCTGGACAATTTCCCCATTGTGTTCGCGGCCCTTCCCGGCCCCTCCAAGACCAGAGCAAAGACAGACCCCCACCACCACGACCGCCACCAGCTCTCCTCTGCCAGTGCATCCCCTCCCCTCCTGCTCCAGTTAAAACGAGACAAACGCGCGACGCGAAGGAATGCCACGGAGCGGAGAGCAGCACGCACGCGTAGGCCACTTTCTCTCCACACCTCGGAGACGGACTCCGCTGACCCCTCTCCGGTTCCCCTGAAGTCAAACTGCGGGACGATTAACCAAACTGTCAACAGCTTAATAGTCTGGGAATAAGAGACTGACAGCAGGCCTAGGAGCTGTGTGTAAACACTATGGAGATTGTGGATGGTACACAAGAGAGAGAGAGAGATGGAAAGAGAGACGCTCCTTTCATACACGGATCCTGAAACATTCATGGCTTCAGTCGTGTAGGGAGATATTCTATGGAAATATTCCGTGGCAGGTGTTTTCCCAAGTGTTGCGGTATTCATGTATTATTTTCTGCTCATTACAGGTGGCAGCAAATGTTAAAAAAAAAGAACAACGGCTGAACAATTGAAATGTTATCAAAACTGCATTACGGACGTTGAAATTTACTGATAAAGGAAAAGAAACAGCGTCATTTTGTAGCAATTTTAAAAGACCTTTTTCAATTAAATTTATGACAAAATAATTGTAATGATGTTTTTTCATTTCTCTGGATTGTGCCATCTTTAAATGCAACAAGTAGGAAAATAAGGACGCAATAGAGGAAGGTGGGCCTAACCTTTTCATTTCATAATTTAAGTGCACCTCATGATATATTTGAATGTAATTTCAAGACTATCATGGGTGGAAAGGTACAAATATGTGTTTGTCTCTAAGTATTTCTAAATCACAGTACAAGCAACGAGAAAGAGGATAACATCAAGCCTTTTTAAAAATCTGCTACATTTCTGACACAATGAAAATGTAGTCAGCCGGGGGTTTTTTATGCACACCTTGCTAAAGCAAATGCACCAACAATTCCTACATTGTTGAAGGTTGCAATGCGTTGTGGTCATCTTGCAGGCTGGAGTTTGTGTCGCGGTCAATGAGTTTTGTCTCGGACTAGCTGCGGAGTGTATTTTGCAATTACATATCATTTTAATGTTGTGCAACAGTACCGTGTTCAGTGAGTAGACATGTTTTCCAGCTCAGTGCTCCCGCGGCTTTATCCCTTGTCATTCATTATTTATTTCACATTTCTTTCAATTAAACATGATTCGATTAAACGTTTTTTTTTTTTGTTGCTGTTGCTTTGCTCGACCTGTGAAGAAAAGATTTCCAGAAAATGATGCAAACTCTTCGAGCGTCTTCAACACAGAAACATTTGCACCTTCCTTTCCCACATATTGCTGACGGTGAGGACTACAGGAATATTTATTTAAGGGCCGAGACAGTTTCCTGGCTAACAGTCGTGACACCACAATCTCACTGCGGGCCTCAGAAAAGGGACCGGCACTCACATCACGGTCACACAAACACTCGCACACGTTTTCCATCCCTCCTCGCTCCCTCTCTCCCTCGTCTTTCTCCTTGTCCTCATGTCTCAGCCCCCAGAAGCCCAGCAGCTGCTGTCCTCTCCCGCCTGCAGGAGAGGGGGACCGGCCTGCCGGTTTTAGAGCGCTAAATTATCCATTAGATGTTATCAAGTTGTAGCAGGGCGATGCCATTCTGCTAGGAGCCATCAATCTTTCATAAGTCCCAGGCACGGCGTGCGTTGGGATGCACTACCAGAACCTCCCCGCCGCTCCCCGCTCACCGCCGGCCCCATCCCACTCACCCGATCGCACGCAAACTTGGACATGTACACACAGTCAGGCGAACATCCACGCACACAGTCAACAAATACACATGCTGACATAAATGCAGCCAGGTACACGCTCTTGCACTCAAGCTCCTGCGGAAACAAGCTGGTTTAGGGAACATCCGGCTCTACATTTCTTGCCTCGCGTCTTTCACGGCCCCCCCCTCTTCTCTAGGTCAGCCCGCTCTCCTCCTTAAACAAAACTAACATTTTGAGCCAAGCATCAAAATTCACGCTGCCTAAACCGTGTTTCACTGCCCCTCACACCACCTTCCCTCGCATGCTCTCGCTTTTTTTCCTCTCTCCCTCCCTCCCTCCCTGCCCGCCTCCCTCTCTCCCTCTGCTTCTTGCCGTGGCCTGGCAGGCAAGCAGGGCAGACATGTTCAGAATGCGCTCCGGTAATGGGCTAATCAAAAATGCAAAACAATTGGCAATTACCGCGCGGGGCCCTAATGGTCATTAGAATTTACAACAAGGTAATGAACTGAGAGTCAGCTCAGTCCATGCATATTCATAAAGCAATCAGGCCTTTGAAGATTAAAGAAGCGCTTCAAATTTAAATGAGGGCGCCAGCATGTTATCAGTGAGATTCAGCCTGCGAAAGTAAAGGGTGCCTGGGACAGGAGTGTGCATTCATGAGTGTGCGTGTGCGTGTGTGTCTGCGTGCGACGAGGGCTGGGGGTCAGTTTGGCGTGGGGGGGGGGGGAGGGTGGGAGCGGAGGTGTAAGTATGTGTGCGTGTGTGTGTGTGTGTGAGCGCGCATGCATCCTTGCATAAATGATGGCGGTGTGTGGCGTCCGAACAGCCGTGCCAACTCGTGCCTGCCCGCTTTTGTGCGATCTACAGCGCACCAGTAGCTCTGCGTTATCGCCTAAAGTGATTCTAATAACCAAATTAACACTCTCTTAAAAATGAATGAGAGCCCTATCGTCTGATCATCGTTTAAAAGACGTGGGATTTGAATCTAAGATCAAATGTACAGTTAACTTGAGCTATTAGGGGGGAATGAGCTTTTGAACACAGAGCCCTCCGAGGAATACAGCAACCTATTAGTATACATTTATGAAAAAGTGCAGCAGCAGACATGTTCTCACTCACACACACACACACACACACACACACACACACACACACACACACTCACGCTCTCTGCACACACAAACAGAGGACTGTGAGTTTTCACAAGTGCACCGTCAGACACAGGGCCCCTCTCCGTCCTCTATCTCTCCCCGCTTGAGATAAGGCTGGCGAGACACAGCTATAGACGACCACCCACCCACATACAAAAGGTACAAATAGACTCGCACACGCCCATTGACACACACATTCTGACGGACCAAGCCCAGGGCTGGGACCTGCAGAGGGACAGATAGTGGAGGAAGACAGATAGTGACCAGGATCAGCGGGTTCAGACTGACGTGACGTTCTCCTGGTTGTGGCTCTCCCATGGCCTCATTATCACCGTGTGTGTGTGTGAGAAAGACAAAGCAATGGTCCGTCAGCACCGCAGCCTTAAACGCTGCAGTCACAATAGGACCGGCTCCTAGGTTGAGCTGACACGCCGGGCAGTGATACGGGACGTGATAACGCAACCAAGACTCCCCGAGATGCAAAATAAGAAAATTTGGCTCCGTTTCAATCAGTGACCCAAATGAGGACTTGCAGGAAAAAAAGGGTTCATTTTTAAGAAAAAATTAAAATAACCTCCGTTCTCAAACCACTTCCTAAAATACCACCTCTGTCCCTTTTTGCTCGAGCGGCAGCTGTATCAAAGACACTTTTTCTTCTCTGTTTCTGTTCTGTCTAAAAATAAAGTCATTAACCTGCAGGTGGTGAAGCCGGCGGCTGGCGTGACAGGCCCTGACGCTGTCAGATGACCCCTGACCCTGTGATGTGACTGCCTGCCACGCTATTGACAGGACAGAGGCAGGACACGCTTATTTCTGAGGATACTTTTTCATCCGGCGTGACGCGGCTGTGGACAAACAAGGTTGTTTCTGTCGTATAGCTTCGTTTGACAGTGGGTAGAGGGGATAGAAAGAGGCAGCAAATGTGTGTGTGTGTGTGTGTGTGTGTGTGTGTGTGTGTGTGTGTGTGTGTGTGTGCGCCTATTTCTGTGTGTCTTCTGGCTTGCTCTGCAGCCAAAATCAGTGAGAGTGAGAATGAGCTCGAGAGTGGATGTTGGAAGCCTTTAAGAGGTGCAGACACACTAATGTAGCCAAAACTTAGAGTTTCCAGTCCCCCGAGACAAACTACTGGAGCGGTGTGTGGAGAGAGAGTACGAGCGAGAGAGGGAGGAAAAGAGATAGAGAGACATAGAGAGAGAGAAAGAGAGAGAAAGAGGGAGAGGGTGGTGAAATAAGAATCATATGTTTCTGACATATCTCGTCAACTCACAACACATCACGGCGCCCTCTTCCACAACACATTTATTACAGACAAAACACAGGTTCACTGGAGGGGGTTTACACTGTACATATGTGTGTCATGGTGCGTGTGTGTGTGTGTAAGGGCAGGAGGGGAAGGCATTGTTGTGTTCATAAAACAGGTGTGTGTGTCTGTGTACATTTGTGGGAGGGTAAAAGGGTGGGTGCATGCATTTGTGTGAGCCTCTTTTTACGTGTAATGTGTGCATCTGTGTGTGTGTGTGTGTGTGTGTGTGTGTGTGTGTGTGTGTGTGTGTGTGTGTGTGTGCGCATACTTGAACTAGCCTCCACCTGAATGGCCTGAGGCTGTGGTACCGGGGCTGTTAGAAGACAAACAGAGACACAGGAAGCCCGAGCTAGCAGCCCTGAGGACAGCACACACACACACACACGCACACACACACACTCCTGCTGTCAGTCACACGCGTAGCAGCCACCTCACCATAAGTCCTGCTTCCTAAACCCACAAAACGTTGCTTTAACACACAGATACACCTCCTCTACCTCCCTTTTTTATACTTTTACACACACGCACACACACACACACACACACACACACACACACACACACATTTAGGGCCCAGCCCGTCCCTCAGGCCCAGCGCTGTGTGCCAAGTCTGGCCTGGCATGGTCCACAGAGGGGTGTCCTCAGGCGAAGCTTGCCAAGTCAAAGACCCTTTCATGTTCAGCTTGCACGCCCAGAGTAGTAAAGCTTTAACAAACAGCCCGACACACACACACACACACACACACACACACATTCTCTCCTTCTCTCACACACACATATGCGGAAAAGCTATAAACAGTTTTAAGTGCTCCAAACCGCACTCACGTGCACACATATGCACATACATTAGTTTAACACCACTTCCACGCCGGAGATGTAAACATCCACTAGACTCCAGCACTTGAACGCAGCCAGAGCCACTAACACTCGGTCCAACAACAAAGGCTGACGAATCTCCGCCGACAACATTTGTGGGTGTTTAGAGCTTGGCTTCGGAATACAAAAATGTCCTCTATGAAAAATTCATCCTAAAAACCATTCCTGTTCACCTTCATTAAAACTTAGTGGAGCCCACATCCAAAAATAGGAGCGATTTTATCGGAGCCCAGAGCAACTGTAGGATCAAATTAGAGTCAGTTCCTGCAGACAATGGAGTGCTTATGGTGAAAATATTAGCTGGTGTCCAATAATTACAATAGCATGCATCTGTGCCTTTTCACCATCAATTAAAGTGATCACCGAAACAAAGGCGCGCGCCACATGTGCGCTTGCGAGCGACCCATATGCGCGCACAAACACACTGGCCACAGGAAAGAGATATTACTACCACCTCTCGCTCCCCCACCACCACCACCACACACACACACTCACACTCCATGCACTGCCCAGCCCCCCAGTTCAGATACCCAGTGTGCATACATGTGTGCTTATGAAGGAGGTGGGTGGGGGGGGCTGGTGGATTGGAGAAAGGTGGCACGGTGCCAATACGGAGCCTGCTAAATACCTTTGTCTCCACAACACACGGGGACAAACAGGACGGGCAAGCTGCTGCGGGAAGACGCGCCGCAGCCACGGAGAGGTGTAACGAGGAATACGGCTCCCGTCATTAGAATGTTTTCCTCCTCATAAAGAAAAAGGGGCGAAAGGTGGCCGCCATAATTAACTCAGTATCGATTCAGAGTCCAGGTTACAAAAGAGGCAGGAGTGTGAGATGGTGGTCGATTTGAGCGGCTACAATGGCCTCATTAACACACATGGGCTACTCCGGCGCTAATGCTGGGATGGATAAATACAGGACACGGTAATGTAGCAGAATGTGGTACAACACTCATAAAATGTAGAGAGGGAAAAAAATACTAATTACGGTATATAGGACAGTACAGAGCCTATAGTGTGGCTGTGTGTCCTAAATCATAACAATGAAAAGCATCTTGCTCCAATTACACAAAGTAGGAAGACCAAACAGTCATTTATTGCCCTGATTACAACCACATTTAGTCGCTGGGACAATGGGTGTAAATAAAAACTGTAAGTCTGCTTAATGGCAGCAGAATAAATCCAGTTTTACACTTAGTTTGTGTGAGAAACCGTCATCTGCTCTTTTTCTGGGCCATCCATAATCTGGAGACAAGCTCCGGTGTCCCTATGCATATCTTAAATTGTTTATCATGCAAATGATGGCACGCAGGCTGCTCTGCCCTCTCCTAACGGCCCAGAGCTCCAGACTGCAGACCCCAGCCCCAGCTGCAGCCGTGAGACTCCCAGACGGCCTCAGCTGTCCCAAAGACGGAGGCCGAGAGGCACAGCCTCATCTCCAGCTCTGGGTGTATTACAGACAACTGCCCCCCCACCCCCACCCCCACCCCCCTGCAAGTTCAACCATCCTGGGTCTCCTTCAGTCCAGCAGCTTTTTTCCTAAACCTGCAGCCCGAGCGCCTGTCTGTGCGAGCTGCTGTCCACACAGAAATCAATCTGCGTCTACTGACATTTCATGAGGGAGGGAGGGAGGGAGGGAGGGGAGCGGCGGGGTCGCATTCATTCAACTGTATGCAGTGCAGCAGGATGTCCTTTACGGGTGTAACATATATGACACACTCCTGGAATAAACTGGACATGCAGCCGGCGCAGCAGAGATGCAGCGTGTGAGGACAGTATGTATTGAGATGCCTCATCTCAGTGTCAGCCTCTAACAGAGCGGGGTGAGAGAACATGGCAGCTAGCATATGGGGTACGGGGTGGCGCGCTGGCACTGCCAGTCTGGATCCATCAATCTCAGGCACAGAAAGCAGAGGTGGAGGAGAGGGGGGGGCTTTTCTTGCACATGTGACTGATGTGTGGTGAATCCTGCGCGGTGGCTGCCTCCTCTGCTCCACCCAATAATCTGTTTTGTTTTTTTTTTTGCTTTTCTTCTCTATCTGTAATCTCCACCTCACACACCAATTCGCAAGCAAGACATTATAAGAGGGTTATAACACCGTCAGACGCGGTGTCACAACCGGCCGTGACCTCCCTCCACATTAAAACCAGATTAGAGCCTGACTGTTACACAATGCCAAGACACATAAGGCGGACAAATAAAGCTCCGAGTGACCTTATGATATCATGTGAACTCCGCTGCATGATGATCTAAATGAGCAAAGAAAAGCATGTTCGAACAGCTGACAAGGCCGAGAGGCATGTTGGATGTGCGCGCGCGTGTGTGGGAGGATGCGTGTGTGTGTGTGTGTGTGTGTGGCAGATGTTTAACAAACTGCACACTAACGAACAGTGGTGGTCATTCTGTGTGACTCCGAGCCGACGAGCTAGCAGCAGATAACAGTGGTCCCTTCACAATGACATCTGCAGAGCTGCGACGCTCACTAACGCAGTACAGCGGTGCACATTATTGAGCACCGCTCTCCTCGCGTTTAGCCTGAATTGGCTCCAAATTAAATCACAACCGCTCCGACAATCAGCCCAATCTGGCACGCGCTATCGGAACTGTTAGAGGAAACGAATAAACATTCAAAGAGGCTGGTCAGAATCGAGCCCCCCGCTCTGTGGACGCAGTCATGAGGGAGCCGCGCTCGTTTGCCCAGCGACTCCAGTCTCATTTAGCCCCGGTGGACAAACAACAAACCAGCCGCCTTAAGAAGTCCTTAATTACTCAAATCAAGGAAAACACTGACAATTAGTGGCTGCAGGCTTCCTCAAATAAACGCTTCTTCCTTGACAGTCGAGCGTAATTACATTCTGCTCTATCTCCTCTTAATTTTAGCATGAGCGTGAGCCTTCGCAGGCGCATATTTGAGGGAAGGAGAGATATGGCAGCGTAATAAGCCAGGGAGGGATAGAGATACATCTCTCACCACCACATGAGAGAGAATGTGGAGGCCACAGGATCTGAGCACATCTGTGATGCAGCAACAAACCAGAAGAAATCCATCTCTCCCTCTCTCTCTCTCCCTCTCGTTCCTTCTCTCCCATAATGAGTTTCTTTGTCTGTCTCCGTGTGTGTCTTTTTCACTATCTGCAAATATTTCCTTTGCTCACAAGCGTTTTCAGGACGGCTGGGCTTCATGTGGGTTCGTGGCTGAGCCGAGGCAGATACACAGCTCCTAAATGCAGCGGCAGATATTTCACACGTTACGCAGACTGGATGCGTCCCTGCTACCAGAGGCAGAAGGGAGAAAATCAGAGACGGCGTTTGTTCCCCTTTTTGAAATGAACTCCCTATGGACCTCAGCATAGCGTGACACCCTGGGCACCTTTAGGCCTCACAGACTCTCCTCCCACTTTTTTTCTCTTTCCCGCTCATTTATTTACCCGTGCGTGGCAGCCATTTTAAGCTCCCCCAGTGTTTACCTGTGATATTCTCCTGCTTGGGGATTATTCCTCGCAAGGGCGCAGATAAACAATCCTCATCCTCGGGCGACACCTGAATGGCCACCTCCACCGGGTGGTACACCCTCCGCGGGTGCTGATGGTGGGTCCGCGAGTGCGAGGAGGACGTGGAGAGGGGCGAGGCGAGCGGGGAGGACGGCGGCCTGTCCAGGGGTTTGTCCGTACAGAGGCTGCCGTGGCACTGCCTCCGCTTGTGTTCGATGAACAGCAGGATGTCAGCCAGGGGGAAGCGGGAGTGGCACTGGCCGCAGGTCAGCAGGTCCGGGTCCCCTTTTAGGGGCTCACCCTGAGCCACTCCCAGCCTGGGGGAGTCCTGAGAGTCTTCTTCCGGTGAAACACCTGACAGTGGCTCAGCTGGACGGGGAGACAAGAGAGAGAGAGGACTGTGAGATATAGTGCAGTGACAGGTGGAGCGGGTAAACAATTGTGTCAGGGGAGGCTCACACCGTATGCAGACATCTGTAGGAATAAGGTCAGGTTGTAAAATGTCTATAGAGTATTTTTAGAAAGGGAAGAAAGAAGGAGCACACAGACTGCTTCGATAAGGACTGACACGTTCAGCTCGCAGGCAGCAGCCAAACGATTAAGTTGCTTGACCCTCTTTATTGTGCTGCCAATCTCGCTTTTTTAATGAACCTAACACCTCTGAGAATCAAAAAATAGATTCTAATTTGAGTTCAAGATGATTGGACCCCATTTCGTTAAAAGTGCTGGGATCTCGTGAACCAAGGTTAGACATTGAGGGGTTGGATGTGGAGTAGGTCCCTGAAGTACCGACAGAGAGGGAGAGAGGAGAGGGAAAGAGAGAGAGAGAGAGAGAGAGAGAGAGAGAGAGAGAGAGAGAGAGAGAGCATTTTAAAAGAAGTAATCTAGCCACACGGTAAACGACATTGGGCGCCCCGACTGGGATGTTGAGATAAGATGTGATGAATTCTTGCCGCCGGTTCAACCTTTAATTCCGTGTCGGGTCAGACGAGAAGGTGGTGAGGGACTATGCAAGATAGGCCCTGTTACCTGTATGTTCGACTGCATTAAAGATGAGGGAATTCACTCCCTATTTTGCTGGAGCTTATCTTAACCAGCTTATGCCACGGACATAGGCGAGGTGTGTGAGGCTGGGTTAGGTGGAAAGATTTTTCTTCAAACCAAATAATCTCGTTTTGATGCTGCGCGAGAGTGATGTGAATAACTTTGAAAACTAAAATATAATCCTTTTTTTCTTTTTTTCTTTTTTTTTCAGACATCGGACTGCGCCAGAATTTAAAGTGGTTTAGGTCAGAGTTTCCCACCGGGCTACAGGAGTAGGTCTGTTTCACTATCAGGGAAATCATCAGGGCTCCTCTTTGTACTGGTGAGGACTGTTATGACTCCTTGTTAAAACCAATCAGCAATCACTGAAAAAAGTCAAAGAGGAGATTTTTTTTTTTTTTCTTCCATGCTTTAAATGTATTGTTAAAGGCGGGCAACGTAGTTTCGGAGGATAAATTCAAACAAACATGGAAATATGATTTTTTTTCCATTACTGAATACACAAGCTGTTCTCAGTGGAAAACAAGGTCCACAGAACACTGTTTGAACCTAGAAAGGTGGCAGGGTCCGCCACATATCAAAAAAGTAAAACAGTATGAAACTGTGTTGTCCTTTAAGGTCAGTTTGTTTATTCAGTCAGGAAAACAAAGAAAGTTTGTGTGTTTGATCAGTTTAGGCGTTTAAAAATATCAGCCAGTGAAGACGGCACTCTTCCTTCCAAAATCTACATAATGCACCTTTAAGATAATGCATGGAGCCTGTAGGTATACCTCCACTCTGGCTGCATAAATATGTAATGACACGTCCCTATCTTACATGTTAATGTATCATTGGCACCAGAACAAAATGTTGCAGGGTGTATAGTATTCTACTGTTCAAATAATTAACAACAGGAATATATCAAAGCATCAGCGTCACCTCACACTTAATGCAGCTGAACTCAGAGGATGTGGGTCAGATCCAAAAATAGCCGTTATATAGGCTGAATGAATCCTCCGTCTCTCTGTTGTTGTTTTATTCATGCACATATATTTGTGTGAACTGTTCGACGCAAACATGCCTTTGCAACAACTTGTGTTTGCGTCCTCTTGGAATATTTCCCCCCTTGGTTCTCTCCTTCTTTAGAGAGCACACCAGAGCCTCGCCAGGCACATAAGAAAACGTGATCGTCACTTCTATCTAATGAAATGATCCTGTGCGTGCGCTCGGTCGGGCTGCACAGAGGATAAAGTGGATCAAGTTCAAGTTCATAAGCGGCGACGGGACCACAATCGTATTGCGCCCCCCACTGACAAACCTTTTGACAATTACCCCGAGAAAATGAAGGCATACATGTTGCGAGAGCGTAATTGCTTTCAGGCCGAGTGGAGAACAGCACGCAGAGACACATTTACCCCAAAAAATACGGCCAGGAACAATCGCCGCTCTGAACTTCAATTATAAGAATCTGTGCGGCGTTTTGGAGACGTCGCCGCGCTCGCCGACGTGCGTGAGTCTGTATTGATAAGGCAGTTCCTGCAGTTATCAGGCAGGACGCTGCATGGGAAATAATTCCCCTGCCGAGCGCGGCCGTATCTGCACGGAGCGGAAATCATATCGTGCAATCTGCAATCAATGCCCTGCGATTTTATCACACACACACATACACACACACAGAGACACACACACACGCGCGCGCGTAAAACGACTTTCCTGGTTTCCTCTCTCACAGTTGTAAAAACAGTGTCGCACACGGAGTTCCCCGTGGATTCGCGTAAAAACACGCAGCCTGCGCACAGCAAATATCTCTCTGTGATACTAAGTGTGTTAGAAACGCGCTGTTGATGTTTTTATTGTTGTTGTTGTTGTTGTTGTTTTGTTTTATTTGAGCAGCGGCTGTGAGGAATGTGTGCCACAGAGACCGTGCTCCTCCTCGGGAACGCACACGAGGTCTCCGCGCCGCGGACAAGTGTGGATGTAAACACCGCTTCCCCGAGCCCAAAGCAGCTCCAGCCCCTCTGTAAATACACCCTGACGGCAGAAAACACGCGAGTGTGAGGTGCTGTGGTGGAGAAGCTTTGTGCGCTACACCTGAAAACTTATGAGGCGGCGGCGGCAGCGGCGGTCTGCCCGGGCTGCCGTCATGTAGCCAAAGGTCTCTGGCCATAAAGCCCATGCATGCCCTTTAATGGCGAAAGAAACCTTGAAGGCTGCGTTATACAACACGCTGGCCAGCACAAGTTGAAGCCTTCCTTCAGTCACGTTGTTTCAAAACTTCCACAGCATCCTGGAATCAATTAACACACAACGAGCGGCGGTCTCGGATGAAATGTTCGCGTTATGTCGTTCGGTTCAGGACAGCGGCGGCTCCGTGCGCGGCCGCGTTATCCTTACCTATCCGAGAAAGGAAAGAAAAAAAAAATCCCCCAAGGAAGTTGCCCTATACACGGCTCGGACACGAGAAGCAGACACCAAGCAGCCGAGCCGAATCAAAATGCGATTCATCTTTCCACTTACGCGAAAACTCCCGTTTGCTCAAGTGCTGGGGTTTGCCCTGCTTGCGGCGAGACATGTTGGATCAGTGGCGGCGCTTCAGCTGAGTTCACATTGGGAAATCCGTTCCTACAAGGTAGACTCCAAATGAAATATCTTCATTGATGCGTCTGACATCCACATAGGAAAAAGGAAAAAAAAAAAAAAAAGGGAAGGAGATAAAAAAAAAAAAAAAAAGAAAAAGAAAAAAAAAGAAGAACCGAGCTGCGGATCATACAGAAGGTGAGGCGTAGCGCGCTGCGGGCTGTGCGGACCTCTTCATGACTTTTTCGCAAAGAGAGAGTGATGGGGGTACGACGGAGCCCCCCTGAGCTGCAAGTTCAAGTGCGGACGTGACGTTCCTGCGAACTTGAACGTCAGGAGATGGACGGACTGAGACATACAAAACATGGGCAGGGCGAAGCCGGCCAGTGGGAGGGGGACAAGCCATAATAAAAACCAATGGACACTCATTATGGACTACCTATGGAAGGGAGCGGGGAGGGGAGGGGTGAGAGGAGAGCGAGAGAGACCCCGAAGACACCAATGGACAGAGGGCACCCGAGGGGGGCTGGGCCGAGAGAGAGAGAGAGAGAGAGAGAGAGAGAGCGAGAGAGAGAGAGAGAGAGAGAGAGAGAGAGACCTGAGCTATCCAAGGAAGTGGAGGAAAGCGCATGAGGCGGAGAGCGTCGTGTAGCGGGGATGAGGTGGAGGATAAACCCGGCTTTACTGCTCCATTCATATTTATTGGAGTTTATTTTCAGGCTGATTTGAATATGCAGCGATTATGTAAATGCGCGGTGTCGACCGGAGGTTGTGTTTTTTAACAAATAAAGTGCTTTTAATTCATCAGAGCAGCTTCTGCTGCAGCTTACATTTTTGTTTTGGAGGTGACGGTGGTTCATTTTCTTTCATATGGGAGGGTGAAGCTTTGTGTCAGGGGCCCGCTGAGGAAGAGCTGCTCATGAGGGGTTCCCCTGTTTCTCTGTGCGGCCGCAGACTGGATCCGCTCAAAGTTTCCCGGGCTGACTGATCGATTAATTGCTCTAGAGTAACGAGTACTCTGACAATGAATACCATGATCTGTAATAAGCGCTTTGATAACGTGGCCTGTAAGCAAGCTTGGGGAGTAACGGGAAACAAGTAACAGGATTATTTAATTAGGATACAATACAAGGGGTCAAGGCAGCTGTAACGGTAAATAAATAAATAAATAAATAAATAAATAAATAAAAAGGGGGGTTTACATGATTACAATATTATAATAATGATACACTGTACTCTTGCACATGCGCACACACGACAACAGCAGAACACACACACTTGTCATCCTCTTTATATTTATTTTCTCTCGACTTTTGGGTCCAGAGGTAATCCAAAAGCGACGGGAAGTAATCACATCACATTAATTTGACATCGCGATACCTGGATTACCTTACTAATTATATTTCCGAACAGGTAATTAGTAACTGTATCGGACACAGTTGTTTTTATTTTTACAGTAGCCCTCTCAGCCCTGCCTGTGAGAAGCACGCTGACAAATGATGACTGTAAAGATTGCTGTCATGACAGGAAGTGTAGCGAGCACGTGGCTAATTTAGGTCAAGATGGCAAATATGTACACCGACACTGAGGCTACATGGTTGTATTTTATTTGTTAAGTTTTGCACTGTGCAGAAAAAAAAAGAAAAAAAAACATCTGGGATAAAAATACAAGCTCCAAAAAAAATTTTAAAAAGAAAGAAAGAAAAAAAGTGGATCTATACAGGCTACTTGAGTTTTGCAGAGAGGGAGCCACAGTACCGGTGTGAACCCAGGTGACCTAATTGCACCTGAATGAGATCAAATGAATATTAATGTCATGTTTCATGATCATATGTGGGCATGTCGGCCTACTAATGAAGGACGACAACTACACAAAAAAAAGAAGCGTAGAATCGTGTGTCTTTTGATTTACAAGCCACAAAACACCGCTGATGTCGTGACAGAGTGGACAATGCACCTGAGGCTGAGTCTGTCGATGAATCAGAGGTCCGTGTTCTCGTCTTATCTTAATGGCTTGGTCTGACTGGCTGTCTATATCTGACAGATAAGCGCAAACATTTCCTCACACAGTGCAACAGGCTGAGCACTCGCGATAACAGAAATTTTAAAAAGCCCTAAACTCACATTCAGAGTTAACACGGGGGTCTTAGAAAACACACGGCGCTCAAGTGCCTGCCACAGTGTTGGTGTAAAGCGAGAATAATACTGTAGGTCTGGAGGATATCCGATTGCTTATTGCTCTGTTGAGTAACCATTTTATAGCTTTATTGCGACGTTATGGCCTTTACTGTACAGAAGCACGGACAGCCAAGGCGTCTGGACTGAAGCGACAATCACAAGCAAGCAGACAGATAATTACACATTTGTTAGTTGGGAGCCAAAATAAATGAACTCAGTGTGACAAAAACGGAACAATTTGGACACTCAGCTGCAGTTCTCCCGCATTGTTTGTTAATGCTGTCGGCCGAAGCCTACAAGGCATAATGTTTATGATAAACATAAAAGCGCAAGAAAAACGAGCCGAAGGATTAATGAGGATTAATGCATCAGTGGAGTGCGGCCGCGCTTTAAACGATAGGATAATTAATTGCTGCGTAATGGAACCTCAAAGGTTTCTCCGCGGCTAAAATAATGAATGCCGGGGAGTAGATGAGGGGAAGCCTAAAGCACGGGTCTGCAACTCACCTGGGCCCCCTTACGTTTAAAATGACACAGTTTAAATATTAAAATGATATCAACGATGGGATTTGTTTTATCTTTTTAATATCTGTTCGGTTTCATGTAGCGAATACATTACTGATAATGTAATGACGGATTGACTCTGCGCCGAGTTATTCACATGTGTAGACTGTAAAGCTTCATTTTAAACAGGTTAGGTCCATTAACAGCAACCAGGTGATCTGGTTCACTTAATCCAGGTGTCATATTGGTGAAAAAAATACACAGAACTGCCCTTCTGTTATAAACTAAAGTGCTGGTGTTATGAAACATGCACTTGTGATTTAGTTTTGTTTTGATAATTTACATGTTTGAATTGGGAATTTGCAATAATTGTTGGTTTGTTTTTGGTGCCATGAATGCCTCATGATTGATCGGGCTCAACACCTGCAGAGCGCTCTGCTACGTCACAGCGCGATACTTTGGCGCCATCTAGTGTTCAAATGATGCCTGACTCCACGTGCAAATCATGATGCAATTATGATAATACACTCAAACAAATAATTGTTCATTAAACGTTGAGTTTGAGTGTTTTAAACGCACTGCATACATTTTCCATCCAATTATATATGACAAGTGGAGTGTAGAGGCTCAAATTTAAAGCAATATTTTCTATCATGTTGAGTCAGTGTGACTAAATTAAGTAACTAAGATCTGATTACATTAAATAAATGCGTTATGAGTTATACATAAAGCTCAGTTTAATCGTCTACATCATATAAAGTTAAGGGGAACTTCTTTATGAATATAATGTGTTTTTACAGAAAAGTCATGCATTTCAAAGAGGTAATTCTGCCCCCTGTAGAAACTAATCATACATCTAGTTATCTAATGTATTCACATTCAATCAACATGACAAAAATCCTTGACTAAATGTGACAATGTACTTGTGTAACGGAACATTTACATGCCCTTAAATTACTCAAAGGTGAAATTAGTAAGATTTTTTTGTTCAAAACTTTCAAAAATGATCAACAGAATGTGAAGAACTATCAGTACTGATGTTGTGCAAAAGATGTCTGTTTTGTGTTGAAGACATAGCTGCTGATATATGTGTGCTAACCAGCTGGCTCCAGGCCTGAAAACCTCTTCCTCCCAGCGAGTCCAAAGCTCCTATGATAGCGGTGTAAACAGTCATGCTCCCCTAGTAGTCTGGCTAACTGCACAGCTAACTGAGCTAACAAGCTAACAGTGGCTGTGTCCCAATTCCGGAGCTGCATCCTGTGGAGGACCTGGCCTTTGCGGCCTTCGAAGGCTGCATCAGCTGTTGTTAAATGGGAAAGTCTAGCCCTCAGAGCATTTCCTGGTTGTGTCACCAGATGTTCCAACCCTTACCCTTACGTCACGATTTCTGCCACCCAGGCCCGCAAAAGTGACGATCTACACCACGTGATGTCACCATTTTCTTTCTTTCTGTCTTTCTTTCTTTCTTTCTTTCTTTCTTTCTTTCTTTCTTTCTCCTTTTTCGGGTGCACAAAGAATCTTGGGATATGGGAGGCCGCAAAGGATAGTAGCCGTGCATCCTCCAAAAAGAGGGAAAAGAAGGCCGCATTTGTAGGGTGTATTTGAAGGAGCCTTCAAACTGGGACAGCCTTCAATACAGTGTTGTGACATAAGTGGCCTTCAGATGCGTCCCTCAAAGGATGCAGACCCTGAACTGGGACACAGCCAAGAGCTAGGCCCATGTAGGATGTATACATAGAAAACAGTTGGCAGCAGGTTGCAGTTATTGTGGTGACATGCTGCCCCCTATTTGTTGTTTGTAGAAATAAAGAGTGCATTATATTGCCACTGAGCAAAGCTATGACAATGTTTTTAAAGGGGCACTGTGTAGTTCCGGAGAGGACATTCAAATACTAATGACAAACTCAGAAATATCTATCTTTGCCATAACTGAATAAACAAGCTGTTCTCAGAGGAAAATAAGGTCCCAGAACGCTGTGTGACACTAGAAGGGTGGCAGGGTCCGCCACATATAAACAAAGCAAAACAGGGTGAAACTGTGTTGTCCTTTAAGATCAGTTTGTTTATTGGGTTTATTCAGTCGTGAAAACAGAGAGAGAGAGAGAGACATAAAAAATATATATCAGCCAGTGAAGATTTTTGCCTCCTGATGAAACTATCTGCCCCCCAAAACTACACAGTGCTGCATTTACATTATTCCCCCGTAATCTACTTTATCATGCTTAATGTTACATATGATAATCTCTTATTTAGACCAAGCCTGTATTGCTTGTATCATGGTTCGCACGCACTCTCATGACCCACTCACGGTTCGCTGTCGCCTCACTGTTACATAACCCGGTGCGCTCTCCCTCAGCCAGCCCACAGCGCCACCGCGGGGTGAAGACGCGGTGATGTCAGAGGAGCAGGGCTGGGCAGCGGGCTTGCAGGAGCAGCGGCTCCGCTCATAATCCTCCTCCACACATCGGATGCTGACCGTCCGCAGATCACCTGGTGAGTGACATGAACGTTCCTGTGTGTGTGTGTGTATGTGTGTGTGTTTGTCTGTGCAGCGGGCCGAGCCTCCCCGCTGTCTCGGGCTGCTTCCCCCCCTCCACCCGCGCCGAGGATGAAGGCGATGAATTGAGCATCGCTGTGTTTTTGTGCGACAAACCCCGGAGCGCCCTGTCGTCCATAACAGGAGAGACTCGGCTGCTCATTAGCGGACAGCCACTGTAACCCGATTTACAACAACACGTGAAAGCTGTTGTCGCTGATGTGTCTGAATTGGGCTATTATTTGCGTGAGAGAGCGTGCGTAAATGAGGAGGGACATCCCGAACGAGCAGCATCCGAACGCTCCGGATGACAAGGCGCTAATAAACAGATGCACTGCATTTATACGTTTATTTATGCCATCGTGTGCACGGCCTATGTGTGACCGTGGGGTTTTGTATAAGTGAATATCCATGTGTCGCCCGGTGTCATGATTGAACGGCTCCATGATGAACGCCGGACGGAGACACGGCCTAACTGGGCTAATTTTTCAGGCTCTGTCATTGGCCGACTGGCCGGTCGCCTCCCCTGCCTCCGCTCTGCACTTGATGCACTGTCGGCTTTTTTTTTTTTTTTTTTTTTTTTTCTCAGAGATTTATATCTGGAGCCGTGTGTGGTCAAGCGTCTAAAACAGGCAAATGTGGGCCAGCGTGAAGCCAGGCCAGTGAAAGGGTTAACCAGTCCGTTCGTCCATGGGGAGATGGAGATGGAGAGAGGAGGAGGAGGAGGAGGAGGGGAGGGAGGGAGGCTGTCAGGTCCCATTGGGAAGGGTCTGATGCATAAACAGGGCAGGATATGACAAAGTGTGCGTAATTAAACCCCGCTAATTCACCTATGGCTCGTTGGAGAGCGTGAGTCAGCAGCGAGGCCTGCGCTGTGCTGCTCATGATGCTCCTGCAGAGGGAGGACCGGCTGCTCATCCTCACGCTGACAAGAGCTTGTTGTTGTGCTGTTCTCTTGTGCAAGGGGGGGGAAGACTGGCATGTCATATGAGAGCATCTTGGGGAGGAGTGTGTTAACGAGGGAAAAAAAAAAATCATCACTGTTCTCTTTATCCTCTGTGTGTTTCCTGCCTGCTTCTGGCCTCTGGTCACTCTTTCTCTCTCCCTCTCTCTCTCTGACTTTTTCTGCAGAGCATTTAATTCAATAAGGCCGTCCTCAAGTGTATAATCTCACTCCCTCCCAATATCTAATTCCTCCTCTGTTCTTCAGTGGTGTGGCGCTCTCTTTGGTGACCAGCGCAGAGCGATTCAATCCAGGAGCTCGTAGGGTTCCTGTGAAACTCTTTGTGGATTCATCTTTTTATGTTGGAGAGATATGGAGAGATAAGAGTGTCAGTGTCCTCGGGCGCTACTGGAAATAGACGCCGTATGGCACACACAGATGTTTAAGCAACGTTCTTCCGACTCGTGAGAAGGCTCCAGCATAAATAGATGGATGGCTCTGACACTGTCGCCTGTTTCCAGCAGGATGCGTTAAGGGTCAAAGGTGAGCTCCCCGAGGCCGAGATGAGTCTGACTTCCTGGTTCCTGGTGAGCGGCGGGGGGACGCGCCACCGCCTCCCCAGGGAGATGATTTTCGTGGGGAGGGACGACTGCGAGCTCATGCTGCAGGTAGGCACTTCTTCATGCAGCGGCTGGATTATAATCTGAAGCGCTGAGATTAACCCGGATTACAGTGATTGACTGGATTTTGTGTGATTTAGTCCCGCAGTGTGGACAAACAGCACGCTGTCATCAACTACGAGCCGAACGCAGACGAGCATAAAGTCAAGGACCTGGGCAGCCTGAACGGGGTGAGTTTTTATATCAACCACTGTCCTGCGTCTGAACTGCTTTGTGTACTTACTGGTCAGAAAAGACACGGCTTCTGATATGACACCAGAAGTCCTCCTCCACTCAGAAGGGTTTTGGTTTATTGTCACTTTTATCAGATGTCTCATTGTGCAGATGGACGCATGTGCAGTTAGTTTTCACATTCACCTGCAGAACAGGGGAAGTCACTCAGTTACTCAGCGGTCCTCAGGTGACTCTGGCCTGACCGGGAGCTCGGAGCACCAGGGCAGTGTTGGTGTTTACACCGCTAGCGCGTGGGCTGAGGGCGGTATTCAGGCTTTGGGCGACAGGGACCCAGCTGGTTATGCTGACATAACATTAAAACAGTGATTTCAAACACATTATGTTGCAAATTTTAGTTACATTAAGAATGTTTTAAACCAAATTTGTTACATGTTGCACCTTTAAAAACATGTAGGATTGAGATGGGTTTCTGCCAATCCAGATGTCAGCACTGAAAAACAGAATCTCGAAACGTCTTCACCCAGGAGAGAGTTTCCTTTTTCAGTTACCTAGAATATAACTTGTGTGGGCAAAAGGCCAAAACACACTGAAAATGCTACATTTTGAGAAATACCCATGGATTAGTGTTGCAATTTATAATTACTTTTATTATCAATTAATCTGACAATTACTTTAACACCTAAAGCTGCTGTCAGCATTGTCGTCAGTGCTCCCCCTGCTCTGCCATCACTGGTACCAGAACAGGAGGATCCTGCTCTCTGCTCGTTCCCCATGCACACAGGACCGCCCCTTTATGGTGTACTCCGTCCTGACTGGATAAAAAGGGAGGGGATGCCAGGAAATGTCTGTTGTCTTTTCCAGCAGATGTTTGACACTTTTGCTTGAAAAATTACAGAAATGATTTAATGAGAAAAGTAACTTTTTCTTGGTCAACTCGTTACATCACTACCGCTACTGACTTTTTGTACTGATGAACTTGATGAGATACCTACTGAAGTTAGCATGCTAACCAGCTAACCCCAGGCTCTCCTTTCTCATTATACTGCTCCAAGCTCCCAGTCCAGATCGCTTGCTGCACGGCTAACCGAGCTAGATTGCTAACGGCAGCTACACATCGCATCTCATCCATACTGTTGGTTTTTTGGTTATTTTCAGTATCAGATGTAAATATTAACCTGTTCTTCTTAATCCCACTCCCTCTTTTTTGCAGACTTTTGTCAATGACGTCAGGATACAGGAGCAAATCTATGTAACACTGAAGATTGACGACAAACTGAGGTTTGGATATGATATCCTTTGATTGTGATCTTGTCTATCTGTGAAACCCAGTGACACCCAGGCACAAGGTCAGTGTGGACACGGGCGACATTGTAACTGTATCTGTTCCTGAATAGCTGTGAATGCTCACTGCACTCTGCCTGCTGCATTATAGATGAGGCTATCAGTGCATGTTTCCCACCCCTGCAAAGAGCTTGTCGTCTTTTACCTTAACCTGCCTCACATACCAACCTGTTCACCGTCGTCCGAGGAGAGCTGCATATTCCGGAGGAGGCCCTCAAGGTTAGACATGTCATGAGAAACCAGTAGCCAGTGTGTTGTGTTAATGGGCAGAGTAAATATGTCTCCCAAAGGTAGTGTGTGCTGGATGTTGGTGTTTTTCATAGTGCGTATAAAAACCCTGAGATGTGGATCGAGCCATAAATTCTGCTGAACCGGACAAAATACTAGTTTTTGAAGACTGAAGAATGTGCTGTTTCATCACAGCAAACTGCCCAGGTAGCTGCAGGAGGAAGGAGAGGATTTCATCCTAATGAGGACAATGAAAATTCAGCAGTAATGTCTCTTTATTTATGTGCTGCGGCTGAAAAACATCATGTATAGTCTGGAGTTACGCACAACGTGAGAGACTTGAATGTTTTCCCAGATTGCTGCTCTCTCTAAACGCTCCTTGCTTGTCTGCCAGCATGAGAAGTTCAGCAGCCAGCTTCAGCTGAACCAGAAGAAACCTCCAGAGGGGGAGGCGTCTAGGTCTGAGGTGAAACCCTCTGTAGCGGCGGCAGCATCAGTGAGCGAGGGGGCCGCCGCCAAGCCCCCCGAAACCGGCAGGGCGGAGGACAAGATGTCAGGTGATGCAGCGCACAGGATTGGTTACATCACTACATGAGCTTATCAGTGTCATGGTAACACTGTAATAACTATAAACTGTAAATGATTGGTGATTCCTTAGGTAATTCAACTGTAGTTTATAGTTATTTCACTGTTAACAAACAATGACATACATTATAAATCATTTATTAAACAATTTTAAGGTTGAAAAACATCAGTTGTGAACATCACAGTCTTTGTTAACATTTACTAAGTATTATAAACATCAGTTGCAACATGCTTAATAAATGGTTTATAAAGCACTTAATTTATTAACAGTGAAATAATTATTAAGTAAAGTTGGTTTAACTGTAAAGTCACAATATATAGTAATTATAGTTATTAAATAGTGTTACCAATGACACATTCTTTGTCTTCAGATGTCAAAAAAAATTTTAGTGCTGTGAGGCATGCTAATGTTTTCTACTTAACCTTTAACAATTATTATTAGTTGTCATTTTGTCATAAATGCTTAATGGGGGCAGGGGTTAAAAGATAGATGCATTAATAATCAAAACCATAGTTAGTTGCCCTGGTAGCCCAACAGTACTTTGTAGGCAGTTGATTTTCGCTTCTTAAGCTTTCAAATGTTTAAGTGAAAGCAAATGCAGCTGTGACATTCACACTTAAGGCTAATGTATGGGTAATTTTTGCCAGGGGACATAGCAGTGTTGCACAGAGGCACGCCCCTCTATGGCCAGCCTGCCTGGTGGGGAGATGGAGACAGTGGCGACCATCAAGCTGGGAGGCCTGAGGACAAGAGTTCAGATCGGAGGAGAGAAAAAGCTGAAACAGGTATTTAAAAAAACAACTTTATGTGACAAAATGTGAATGGTGTTATTTAAAAAATCTCTATCTTGGTAACTTGGCTATTAACAGCTTTAAATATGTTCAGTCTGGGTGAATATATGTTATACCTCTCTTACATATAGTACACAGATGTTTGCTTTGATTCTGACAGAAACCAAGAAAAGTACAGAGGCCCCGAAGTCTGCCCCACAAGCCAATCAGGAGCCTAGCTACTTTGAGATCCCGACCAAGGACACTCCCTCAGCAGGTAAAGCGAGTGGTGAAGCCCCCTCACGAGAACAAGAGGGTGGTGCAGAGCCCGCCCATGGCCACGCCTCCTTCACCATTGAATTTGACCCTGGGGCCACAGGTAAAGTGACTGTCAAAGATCGGGTGGCGAAGGTGGGGCCGGAGACCAGGCCTCGTCCTAAAAGGGCTGTCGGGGAGGAGCTGAGTCCACTTCAGACAGCCATGGTGGCTGCAGAGGTCAAAGTTGCCGACTGGCTGGCTCAGAATGAGCTGCCGCTGGCTCTGAAAGACACGGTTGCAGAGGAGGACGGGGAAAGTGTGAAGAGTGATGTGCCTGTACAGCTTAAAAGTCTCAAAGGTGAGTGTGTGTGCAGGTGTTTGTGACTGTCTTTATCCTAAGATGTGTGTATTACCGGCTTGCTTACACTCATCACTGTCTTCTGTCCGCCTCCTCGCATGACAGACAGTAAACATGAGGACGGTACACAGAGCGACTCAGAGAACGCACTTGGAGAGCAGCGCAGGGCTGCGGCAATGGATGAGCGCTCGTGGGGGCTTTGGGGCGGTCCAGGGATGAAGATCAGAGAGGGTCGGGCTAACGTACCAGAGGGGCTCTTTGCAGAGGAGGACAGCCCCGCTCGGCGTCGCAAGTCTTCGACTTCCAAAGTGGTAGGTGGATTTGTGGAGAGGCGACGTGGCTCGGCACCACATCAGCAGAGTGGCCGTGATGAGTGCTATCACCATGGGGATGATTATAGTGACAGAGGGACGTATACCATTGAACTGGAGAATGGAGATCATGAAGAGGAAGAGGCTAGGAAAATGATTGACAAGGTAGTAAAAGTAAAGCCCCGTTTAGATTCAGTTGAAAGTCGCCGTCATGATGCTTTTCTTGTAAGCGTACACTTGTTCACTTTTGCATGTGTGTATGTTGCAGGTGTTTGGTGTGGATGAGCAGGAGGCTGTGTGTGTGTCCAGGTTGCGGGCTGGTGACCAAAGAGAGAGGCTCACCTCCCAGAGGTCTGACACTGTGGACAGAGGGAAGCCTGAACGCATGGAGACAGAGGTGCACAGAAGAAAAAAGAAAATCACTATCTGATCACTAATCACTACTGCTACTCTGTTAGGACACTGTTATTTACGTCTTGTATCATTCTTGGTCCAGGTTCTGCCTGAGGAGCTGGTGGTGGGTGGTCCTCGCTGGGTGTCGCAGTGGGCCACTCTGGCTGCAAGTCACATAAGGACGGACCCTGAGGGTTCAGGAGGGGAGAGTCACATCATGGTCACAGAGGACAGAGGTATTTAAATCTCATCTGGACATCAAGAACACAAAGATTTTGAATGGTCAGCTCATTTGAAGTTCATGGTCTAGATTGGCTGAAATTTCTGAAATGTCAAGAAATGAACCTTCTGCCATACATTGTTAGTGAAATGAATTAGTAAGTGGGAAACCTGGCCTAATTTACTGACAGCTTGTGATGAATGTTGTCTCATCAAAGTATTTTTCTCATTGGATTCAGGTAAATAATGTAATGGTATCAGGATATTTCTAATTTAAAGGGTAACTCCGCCAATTTTCATGTGTTCACACGTCTTTTACATATGTAAAAGAAAAGTAGTATAAAGCCCTTTGTGGCTCCAGAAGAAGCTGTATGCAGTCTGATAAATTGCCTCCACTGATGTCACTCAGTGGTTAAGTTGAATTGTGGGTAAATTAGGCACCAGGTTTTCAAAAGGAAAACAATTAAAAAAGGCCATATTTGTGGTTCTGCTGTATCAGACATCAGCTGTTCAAAATGTGGTGCCTATGTTACCCACAATGCAACTCTGCAACTGTGTGTGACATCACTGGAGGATAGTTATCAGTATATTATAGTTATCACATGCAGCTTCCTATGCAACAAAAAAAGAGAAAAGAGCAACAATAGGCTTTGTGCTTAATTGTTTTCACATATGCAGAGCACTCAAGACTTGTAAACACTCTGTAATGTGTAAAATTGGTGGTTACTCTTTGAAGAAAAAATTCACTGTATAACTTTTGCAAAGCAAAGGGCACTCTTGCCACGAGAGGCAATTATGGGATATTCAGTTACACAGCATTTTATCTAAAGTTTGCTAACATTAGCTAAAATTAACCACCATCAGCTACTGGTCATAGTAAGAATGGTATAACTGCAAAACCTCCAAGTGTACTAGAGTGAAAAAGCTGCCATTTACTGGTGATGAATTCAACATCTGATCTGTAAGAGGAAGAGTTAGTTCGTGTTGTTCTTGTTTAAAGTTACATAGTAACTTGTTATGCTAACAGTCTCATGTGGGGTTTTACTGTAAAGGATCTTAACACAACATTTTCAGCACTATAAAAATGACAGACTGCTTGACAGTTCATTAAAGTGTGAAGCATATGATAACATCTCATGGGTTAGATAGAAAGGAAATAGCTGAATCAAAAACACTTCACTGATGCATCACTTCTACAAGCATTACCATTGATAAGTAATTTACAAATTATCCAGGTACCCACCTAACTAATAAAAGGTTTTCCTCTCCTTTAAGCTGAAATAAGTGAGTCCAGCCACTCGGCATCTTTTGCCTCGTCTGGCTACACCGAGCGTAAGAGAAGAACCTTGCCCCAGCTGCCCGGCGAGGAGCTTGTCCTCGGAAGAAGGACCCCAGGCTCAGGCCTGCGTGTTGATATGGGAGAGAAACAGGACACAGAGCTGCAGGAGAAGGAGAACCAGGAGCAGAAGATGGCTAGGGGAAAGAATCGGCCTGCTCACGGCACTGGTGGCTTAGGCAGTCATGGTGGTAGCCCCAGTCGCTCTTCACCAGCCAAGTCGCAAGACAGTGGTGGTGGTAGATCAGACAAGTCAGGTGTGTTGGCCAAGCTCCCACCTCGTCCACTGACCAGCGGGGAGAAAAGAATGGAGGAGTCACGGAGGAGGAAAAAGGAAGAGGAGAAGGCCAGGGAAAGTAGTGGGAAACCTTTGTTGAGGCAGGAAAGTTTTACTGTGGAGAAACCAAGCGCCAACGTGCCCATTGAGCTCATACCTCGTATCGATGGGCTGACACAAAGCAAAAGTAAGGAGACTGGCATTGACAGTGCCACAATTCAGAAAGACTCAGAGGCTGTGGCAGCCTTTCTAGAGACGACCGTGTCAGACCAAGGTGATCCACCAAGTCAGTCCATTGAAGGCTCCATGTCACCAGAGTCCGACGTGGACACGACTAGCACAGTAAGCCAGGCTGATGGAGCGAGAAAAGTGGTTCAGAAGCGCCGGACTCTTGCCGCACAGCAGAAGGAGAGAACCATAGTGTGCTCATCCAGCAAAAGCATCTCTGGGGCCCGAGAGACCCAGGACAGGAGGGTCAAGACTAGGGCATCTGGTCCTAACCCACAGCCCAGCCGCCCCTGGACTTCCCTGGACCTCACTGACGATGACGTCAACTCCAACTCACTCCTCTCCGACTCCCAGCCCACTTCAACACAGGAATCTAGAAGCTCACATGCCAGAGCCCAGACTGGGAGCACAACAGTGGGTGCGAGCACCAAGTCAAGTCGGGCTAAAGTCACTCAGGCTTCGGCCTCTTCTGCAACCAATAAAACTGCCAATGTACCCAAGCCCCGCCCCACCAGGGCTTCCCTGCTGAGGCGAGCCCGACTTGGGGACTCATCAGACACTGAACCTGCTGATCTTGACCGGATGTCAGTAGCCTCTGAGGCCTCCACTACAAGTTCTACATCCAGGACAGGGATGGCAAGAAGGGGAATGTCCAGGATAGAGGCTCTTGCACAGCCAAGGAGGCCGAGGGTGGGTTCCCCGTCAGCCCAGAGTGACTCAGAGGCCACTGTGACGCGGAATAGAGGGCTTGGGGCTCGGAGTGCTGCGGGTGATTATGCCATCAGACAAGGACTGAGAGGGTCAAATTTTACCGCCGTGTCTGGACCCAGAGCGAGGGCTAACAGCGCCTCCAAGCTGCCGGACAAGAATAAAAATACCTCTGCTTATGGACATGTCACACCTGCATGTAAGTAGTTTTTGTTTTTTTTTTGGTTTTTTTAATAGAGAAAGATTCCTTTCAAGTCCTTGGAAATGGAAGCACTATTATCTCTAAACATAACTTCAATTATCTTCTATTCTTAGCTGGCTCTCGGTGGCGCCGCGTGCCTGTGGAGTATGCCTCAACATCAGAGGACGAGTACGGCTCAAACCGCCACATATCCAAACAGAGCCACACACGGCCGTTCCCTTCCACTCGGGTAGCTCAGCTTGGAGGTTCAGCCCCAGCATCTCCTAGTCCCACAGGTCTGACTCCCCTGAAGCAGCACTCCAGGGAACAGGACGAGTACATGAGAGACTGGACTGCACACAGCGAGGAAATAGCCAGGTACGTAGGTGAGAGATGCTCCAGTGCTGTTTGAGAGCTGTGATGAGTCATGCTGATGAGTGGTCACACAGGCCTCTCGCGCTCAGATCTGTGCTGTTATAAATTTTCTTCATTTTGTTTTTGGCTTTTCATGGAGATTTCGTATGTGTGATTTTATATATGTGTGTTGGTCATCAGGATAAGCCAAGACCTAGCCAAAGACCTAGCCATGCTCGCCAGAGAAATCCATGATGTGGCAGGAGAGATCGACTCAGTCAGCCCTGCGGCCACTGATCCTGGAGCTCTGGTAGTCAAACATCATCAAATTCTACGAAATTTACAAAAGTTCCATTTTGAAGAATCGACTAAAAGTGGGATCCGATTTATTTTGAATGCATACTAATTCTGTCTTAGATGGAGGAGCGTGTATTTGAAGACAGCCTGGATGCAGGTGGTCCTACAGAGAACAGCAGCGTTACGGGAACAAATGGGCGTTCTGTGGAGCTCCGACCCCGAGGCTCCGGTGGGCAGAGCTCCCGCTCCATCCGCCGACAGACATGGAATAGAGATGATGTGAGTCAATGTTTAAATATTTAGCAAAAACTAAAAATGTACTGGCATTCTGCATACCTTAGGAATATTCATTCCGGTTTAGACGATTTGCTGAACAGCTGTATGTTAAAAGATCATCATATCATCCTGTACTATGAGCATGCCACTAGAGGGAGCTCCCTACATGCCAATTACATTCAGCCCTGAACAGACAAACTGTGGTCCGACAGCTACTGAACAGATAAGACTATTTTTGTAAGTGCATAAATAGCAGGGTTGTAATTAGGCTAAATTTAGCAACAGCACTGGTAAGGTTGTGTTAGCTTCGGTAGTTACTCTTTACAATGCCCCCGCCTGCATTTATTTTATGACACTGTTAAATAAAAGGGATTTTGATGTGTGTCTATTCATTCCCTGTCAGCTGGTGCTGGACAGTTTGCTGCTAGCATCTGTGACTCAACTCTCCACGAGGATACGTCAGTCGGTCGACAAAACAACCTGCAAAATCAGGTGAGCATTGTGACGCGTAACCAAACAGAAAGGTGGTCCTTGGTGGAACGTGCTGTTGTTGTAATTTGGTGTTAATAGAATGCTGAGAAAATGCCAGATGCAGGATATATTTGTCGAAGCAGGAACATGTTACAGGCTACAGTGTTTTATGTCAGAACTAGGCCAACCAGCACAACCTGAGTGGCACTTCACAAAGGCTTCTGCTGACAACCGGCTACATATCTTGCTCATTATCACACGCAGGATGACAACTCAAAGGCCTCTTTCCCTTCCTACAATCTACAGACAATGCGCAACTGAAATAATTTTTGTTAAACGTCAACTAATCTGTCAAGAAGCATAATAAGAAAATGTTTCATGTATTATCTTTCATCTATTTTTGTATCAACTTCGCTTCCAGGATCCTCTTCAAGGATAAAGAACGAAAATGGGAAGAGATTGAGAGCAAACTGCAGGCGGAGCACGACTCCTTGCTGCTCAAGAGCTCCAATAAGGTGATGAGCCTGTCCAACTCTCACACTTTGTCTGTTTTATCTGCTGAAGGTTCGTGAATAGACGAGACAGTAATATTTATAGCCTTGCTAGCAGCACGGCTGTAGGGATGGCAATGTCTGTCGATGCACCTTTTGTCCAGACTGAAATATCTTAACTCCTGGATGAATTACTGTACAGTTATGTTCATTAATGTTCCCTCAGGATGAAGTAATCTCTAAGGTGATCCCTCAACCAAATTTCACATTGTCTAAAGTCCTTGTATTAATTATGCTTCACTCAGCCTCATCTGTACTTTTGCCATTAAGCTTATATCAGCACTCCATGCTAAAGGTGGAGAATATGGTAAATGTTGTACCTACTAAACATCAGTGTGCTAGCACTGTCATCGTGTAACTTCAGTGAGAGGGTCGGATCACAGCGTAACATACATGGTTACTTCAACATACAAGTTTTAGACCATAACATTGTTATGACGTAATGAGATTTTATTGTAGTTAGCACCTACATTACATCTGACACATTGTTACATACCTGGGATTTGTATTTAGGACAGTGGTGTTGCACTCACAAAAAAATGCCAATTTGTCCATAATGTTGCTTTAAATGGAAGTTTTATACTATATGAAGATATACTTTCTCCTGACTTTGATGAGGTGAAACCACTAAACTACTTTTTCTGGCATTTTGATGGTAACCTTGGGTATGTTTGTAAAAAAGAATAACTAAATTTAAAAACATTTAAATAAAGTTTGAGATTAGGAATTTATAAACGGTATATTTAATGTACACCGTTTATGTTCTTTTTCTGTGCCCCCTGGTGGCAAGGGGGCCAATGGCCTGTACCAGGATCCAGCCCAGCTCTACTTAGCTTTAGGACAACCTCACAGAGGTGCCAGCATAGCTATAGACTCTTATTTAAAAATATGTTTATTTTAAAGTCATGCCTGAATCATCATGGGGTTGTAACCATGGCTGGCAGCTCTTTTGCAAGATTGTCACAAAAAACAGGATGAGTGTGTGGCTTTGCCAGTGTGTGATTATCCTGCCTCATACCTGTATAGCTCCTATATATTTGGCTGTAATTTATTTGGAATATCAAACAGTTTTTTCCAATGTAAAGAGGTGCCTCGTGTTTGTTGATTGTGAGACGTTTTAGTAATCAGCATAATGTTTGCTTCTTAGCATTGGCATAAATTCATATGAAAAGACAGTGACTGAAAGGCAATTTGATGTGGCTACAGTAATTAAATAATTTGCCTAAGAATTTGTTTACGTCTGTAATCCATTAGCTTTTCAAAGGATGTGAGTAATTTACCCCATCACGTCTCCGTAGCTGTAGAAGCCACACAATCTCTGATTACTCACCAGAGTAATCATAGTGAGTGCTGACAGTATTACAGCTGTCCGGGCGAACAAATCAAAGATACTTCAGTCAGACACATAATATTCAGATTGCCTTGCAAGTTCCCTTTTTGGAGGGCAGGGCACACCAAATATGGTTGTTTTAATGGAGAAGGGAGACTTATGAGCTTTTGTTGCAGATGCAAAAAGTTTGAGTCCACAAAACTTCATTGTGGTCATAAATTCTGCATTTAACCCAGTCTGGCCTCGTGTGAACCCCCGAAGAGATATGTCTACCCACCAAACAGTCACAGAGCTCATAAAGCATTACTGAGTATACACGGCACGGCTCCAAACTTACTCCTGCAGCAACCGAGAGATGAACTGAATTGATTTATGTAGTGTACAAACTTTCACGCACTTAAACACATCCTCAACGTGTCATGATTCTTTATTTATGCTGTTATTTATCTTAATAGGAGATTTCAAGCATCATTCACGACCTGAAGAGAGTGGAGAGACAGCTGCTCGGTATGGACGTGATGTTTTTCTGATGAATACTGTAGTGTCTAGTGTAACTATCACTATTTTGCACGGCTTGAAACTTTGTTAACATCAAGAATACTCATGGTAAATGTTTGTTATTGATCAGTTATCGACATGATGGTGGACCCAGACGGCACCTTGGATGCCCTGACCACCCTGGGCATAACCAGCCCTTTGACCGACCAGAAGATGAACCCTGGGACTCAGCAGGGGGCATCAGTGTTGCACCCTGGAGCTGGAGCTCCTCCCGGCACATTCCCTCCATCCAGGCCTGAAGGACACGCCACTGAATTCTGCGGACCTTCAGAGCATGCAGAGCAGGACCCAGGAAACCAAAAGAGCTCTAGACCCTACAACTGATTCACCAAGGACATCATTTCAATGCATCCTTTATGTTGGACATATCCTGACACTCCTGGAAGCAGACGACATTGTGAGGTTAGAAGGTTTTAGAGTATTTGGTTTCATACAAAGGAGGAGAGTGGTAGGAGGTTGATGCCTGACTGCCCCAGCTGTCAGTCAAACTGACTCGTGATGGGACTTTAAAAGTCCAATGCTACCAAATGGCAGTTTTCTTGGGACGTAAAATATACAATAAAAACATTACAGTATTAATTGGTGGGCTAATGAAGAAGCTATGACATAATAACCCATCTGTGTTTTTGTGTTGCTGCTCATTCCTATTATGCATTATTCTGCATTATGTTGAAAGATGAGAGGGCGTAAGGTTAGTTCAGTCTTGCCATTTAATTACAAGCCTTCAGATCTTTGTGTTCGCATCATAAGCTCGTTAGTCAGCTGACTTGAAGAGGCCGTTCACCCCATGATTTGGTGTGAGTTGCAGAGTTTTCGAGATGTTGGCTGTAGAGATGTCTGCCTTCTCTCGAACATGATGGTTCTAGATGGCACTTGTGATGCTTTAAGTGCCAAAAAGAAACCTTTGAAAAAATCAACAGCAGCGTCTGTTTGGAATTATCAATCCAATCCACAGACGTTGTCTTGAGCAGGTTCGTGTAGGAACTATTTGATTCATGTATCACTGCGCAGAAGGAAGTGTGCATCTTCTTATGGATGACAGACTAGCTAACCAAGCTAAATAAACTAACTTGCGTTATAGCTGACAAAGATGCCATTAAAGGTGCATTATGTAAGAACAGTCCACCTGACAAGTTCATACTCTGAACAAAATGAGGGAAACATATCACCAGAGTAACTGCTAGCTGCTGGTAACTGTAGCTGCTATAAGCTAGGTAGCACAGTTAGCCATGCAGTTAGTGGTCCAGGCTGGGAGCTCGGGGACCAGGGTAGTGTTGACGTTTACACTTCTAGCGCTGATGTGTTAGACCAGGACGACTGAGGCTAGCTAGTTAGCATGCTAACTTCAGTAGATATCAATGTAATACAATACACAGACAATATGACGTCACAACTGTTTATTTATAAAAAAAAATGTATAATTTTAGCACATTTTTGAATGTTTTCTAAATGTTTTACATATTGCATCATTAATGTTTTCATCCTGCACTGTCATGTGTACAAGCCCCTTGTCCATGAGTAGCCGCACACTTCCCTCCCTGCCCAGTGATATGTTTGACTGGTGTAGTTCAAATACAAAGAGTAAAGTTCCTACATGAAACTGTTCACAACAAGGTCAGATCACAGATTATTTTGACTAACCAGGTCATGATTTCTGGAAAGAGAAATTGTTGTTGAGTTTTTCAGATGTATTTTTCTGAAGCTTTGAGCTCCTCAAGCCCAGTGCCACCTTATTCCTTTATATTCAAGAGAAGGCCTACATCTCTACAGGAGACACTTTCAAAAGCAACCCACAGCTAGATAACCTAGATGGATATATTGCACTACAGGAAGGAGGAAATATGATTGTTGTTACACCCCAATTGATTTTGGGGTGTAACAACCCTTTAAATTTAAGATAGAACCCCAAACCAGAAAGGTGCAATGGTGTCAAATGGAAACAGACGTATATGTGAAAAGTGTTCTTCTATCCTGCCATAGAATTATTTATGAAAATAAATATGTTGTTGGCCTGTTGCAGTTGCAATTCCCGAGCCTGTCTCAGTAATGATTTTCCATCAGAAAAGGCTATGTAGCTTATTTGCTGGGAAAAGAACTGGGTATGTACAGTATGTACCGGTGTAAATGTCTATTATATTTAAATCAAAACTCCCTTCCATGCCTTTTTTCTTGTGGCGATGTCATTTGAAACCAGTGTATCAAAGATAGACCATGTGTGTCGATAGAAACTATGAAATCAAATGTAGCTCCCAGAAAGATTTTTTCCTATTCCAAATGTATTTTGTCACAAGTGCCCTGGATCAAACAATCATTACAGTCGGAGATAAGAGATGCTAACTTGTACAAAGTGTGGTGAGGCGGAAGTGAAATAATTTTTTTTTTTTTGCACATTACAAAGCTGAAACATGTTGATATTCATCTCTGAGGGACCAGGACAGGATGTTGCCCCCCGTGACACTCCTGTATCATGTTAGTGTCCTCGACCAAAAACAAAGCAAGGTGAGAGCCAGCTGTAGATGGGCGCTTTGTCCAATGATTTTTCTGATCACAAACAAAAATGTTGTGTTTGAACCAGCATAGACAGGGGCTACCTCTGAGTCCTGCAGCTGCATTTCATTGTTAACGATGCAAAGGAAGGATGGACACTGTAATGACCGTGGGTTTTCCAATGTCTCGCCTCATACCAATGTTTACACATGAATGTATCCTGATCAGAACTGTTGACAAATTTTAGCCAAAACAACTTTATTATAGATTAATAATTGCATTTTGTCTTTAATTCTGTTTGAGCATTTGGAGATTTTTTTTGTTTGGATGTTTTGTATGAAGTTTTTCTTTTTTTCTTTCTTTGTAACGATGTTAGGTTAAATGTTGACCTTGCAATACCTGTGTATTGTTTGTCTCATTTCCAATAAAATGCATGATAATCATGACCTTATTTGTTTGTTCTGGGGATTTTTTTTCCAGTGGTAAATATTGTATGTTTGCTACACTACATTTTATAACAGCTGTTTGTCAACATCATAAAGTGAACAGTGAAGTCGAATAACTTAGCACATCTGTCCTCTGTAACAAGAAAAAGCTTTCTACATGTTAAAGGGGCTCCGCGGAACCTCTGTGTAGCTATGGAGCTCCTTTAATGCATCAGCTCTAACGCTGAAAGGGTTAAAAAAAAAAAAATGTTTTTAAAAGTACATTCTGCTTCTGTTTGTTGTTTACCTTAAGCAACTACATTATTTTTATAATTAAAAAAGCTTCAGCATGTTTTAGCTCAATGTTATGCTTTCATACTGCACACAATTTAAACTGATTTGATTCGGCATTACCACCTCACAGAAAAGATTTGAAATCAGTCATTCTCCTCTCCACTTCATGCTGACGGAAAGTTGGGGGAAGATTCGTAGCACCACAAAACATTTCTGGAGCGTCACAGTAAAACAGTGTTGCAGTGTTCTCCTCAGCAGCTGAAGCAGATGGGTACTTGATTTGAAACATTAAAAAAAGACAACCAATAAAAAACACAAGATGAATCCACACAGCTTGTCTGGCATAATCAGAGTCTCTGCAAGCGCCAAGATCCTAAATTGATTTAAAAGAATGTTATGAACAACCTTTTTTTTTAGGCTGAAGTCTTCACTGTAACTTCCAGTCTAAAAGTATTAGCACACACTCCAAGGTGAGCAGGAACACAACTCCAGACAAATTGTAATGTAACTGTGTGTTCTCTGAGTATGTAAATGAATGACCTTCTGCTACCACGATCACCATATCAACCTTGTAGGCTTGAGGAAATGTTGAATGTCAGAGTTACTTGAATCGCTTGTAACAGAGTGTTTTCACACATTGGTATTGCTTTTTCCAGTATAAATTAACTAAATTCTCCTACCCCTGATTCTTTATTTGCTGTTTAAAAAAGGAAAATACGTTAAATACTGTAACATATTTAAGATATGAGGTCGAATCTGATCCCTCTTGCTCGGGTAAAAAAAAAAAAAAAAAACTAAAGCCTCTTGGCTGTCATTATCCAAAAAGCTTCATCCTCCCAGATGTTTCCTCCCCATGAAGCCCAATCCCCCTCCTTGTCTGCCCTGCCCCTCAGTCTTTGCAGTGGCGAGCACACGTGACAAATTAGGTTTTTCGGAGGCCCCGCTGCCAGAGCCGCTGCACTACTAATTGTATGTCTCCAGATATTCTGCTCTACTTCCTTAATCCTTAAAGCTGTGTCAGGGCTTTTCTCCCCTGTGAGCAACATTCACCGTGGCCGCCGGTGCACATCAGCGCTTCTGCAGGTGTTCACCTAAGTGGGAACAGTTTGGCTGGATTGTTCCCACTTAGTTTTTTATTAAGTTCACGTTCCCTGTAGGCTTTGTTAGCACACTCGCACTGCTTGCATTTATTGCACAGAAATAAAATATTCATATCACTGCAGCCCTTTTTATTGGCTCTGAGATGCCGGTCTGGACCTCTTCAGAATAAAAATGATGTGTTTATTTGTGCAGGTAGACAAATTAAAAATTCATGAAGATGTAAAATAATTTCAGGTGACGCCCAGCATGTGCCCTATGCACTATTCAGTGTAATTTGAAGTGCCAGTGGTGATTTAGCACCTATGCCGCCTCAGAGTGAATAAGATTTATGATGCTACAGTGTGTGTGTGCAGGAGACTGGAGGCATTTACATATTCTGCACCTCCTCATTGATGGAGCATCATTGCTTACGGGCATTGGGGAGGAAAGGGCAAAAAATGCTTAGTCAGCAAAATGAGAGCTCAAATCTACTATGGTGTGGTGCAGAATGAAGTGCACAGACACAGCTGGGTACAGTCCATCATAGGAATGTCTGACTGACCTTTGCTGTTGAGGAGCTGAGAGAACGCCAGGCAACCAGAGACTTAAAGTGTCCAGTGCGCTTCAAGCTTTCCAACGTCAGATCAGCACGGTGTGTTCAACCACGCCTGTTACTTCCCAAAATCAACGACCTGACATTCACACTCAGCCAGCTGTGCTGAGGTGAGAAAGGAGCCACACTTTGAAATGTCACCACCACTTCTGTCTCTTTTCATGTGAGCACACAGGGGCAACACCGTGAGCATCCTCCAGGAGAGACTGTCGAACACTGTAAACCATTCCACCCACATGCACCTAAAAGTCAATACAAGGAGGAAGCTTCTTAAATGAATGACTATCAAAACAATGAACTGCTACCTGGAAATAATGCGAAAGTTTCTCAAACTAATGAGTTAGTGTCTCAAAATGATTAGAAACGTTGTCAAAATAAAAACAATAATGACTAAATATCTAAAAAAAAAACAAAAAAAACTGATGACCTAGTATCTCAAAATAATGATGAATCATCATAAAATTGTTGGAAACACCTTAATGTCTCATAGTAACGGGAAACTTTCTTAATGTGAAACTCAAAATAACATGTCAGTATCACAAAGTAGTAGTAGCTCAATGCATAACGAGATGTCTCAAAATAATGACGTAGTAACTGAAATGAAGGATGCATCATCTAGAATTATTAGACATTTTCTCAAATTAACACATATTATCTGAGAACAAGGACCAAGTGTCCAAAAGAATTATAACTTAATCTCAAAATAATTAGAAATGTATCAGATTAACATTTTAGTAACTCAAAATTATGAAGTAATTGAAATTATTGATGCGGCGTCTAAAAATAATTAGATATGTTCTCAAATAAACAAATACTATCTCAGAATGATGACCAAGTGTACAGGTGCAAAACAATGAGTTAATCTCAAAATAATTAGAAATGTGTCAGATTTACATCTTGGTATCTCAAAATAATGTGAAGCTTTCTCAAACTGAATAATGATTTAGTAATTGAAATCCTTGATGTAGTAACTAAAAATAATTAGAAATGTTATCAAATTAATATAAAAAAGTAGTTGGTATCTCAAAATAATTTTAAAAAATATTCTCATAATAATCAATTAGTTTCAAAACAATAACTTCATTGAACAAAAGTGGAAATTAAAGCTGAAGCTTGACACATCAAAAATAGCCCAGAAAATTATACTTTTTTGGAACTGAGATGTTTATAAAACTTTTTATAAAAATCAGTCCCAAAAATGTTGCCATATCGTTTTGTTTATGATATATTTTTTGAATCACATTCGATACATTGGGCATTTTTGCTCAAAACAATGTCAATTTTAGATAGAAAACAAATTATGCCCATAACATTTTAAGAATATAGTACATTTTTTTACACATAAAACTTTTCACAGCCCTTTAATTTCACTTTGTGGTCGGCACAAAAACAGTTTATGTCCTTGTTCAGGCAAAGATGCACCTTACACTTCTCACAGTAAACAAGTGAGAGGCTGGCTGCAAAATAGTGCTGCTTGTATTGTGGTAGGCATGATGTAGATTACATTACAAAAATGTGACATGACCATTCAGGGATAAAGAACCTTGTATACCTGCAGTTTCAAATTAGATACACACATTTTTTACACAGTTTAACTGTAATATAAAGAATAAATCATGAAGATGTATGCATTGATTCAATACAGAACATATCTACTTGAAAACTGTAAGAATATAAATGTTGTTCTTACTGTAACTTCTTGAAAATGATCAAAGATTTTCCTGCCAAAAGTGTGTGGCTGAGTTAATGACAGCGGCCATTTTGAAAAAGCCAAAAAGGCCCTTCCACTGCCTGCAGTGGAATGATAATCCACTAGTGGGCAGAATACATGTATCAGGTGATATACAACAGGTTTGTAAGGAAAGTATTGATTATGTTAATAAGATAGAGGTCTCAGCAACTTAGGTATCAAATATGATACAAATGGTGATATAGGTGTGTATCCATAAAGTTTGGAACCTATACTTTGTTTATATCCTGGTCTAACAGCAATCAGCCTTCGTCTCAATGAATTCATGAATCTAAAGGACGCTTAAAGTCTCTCAGTGAGTAGTGACAGAGAAGCCACAGGGCTGTTTGTATTTTGAATGAGATCAGTGAAAGTCAATTTTTCTTACACCAGCACCTTTTTGAATCCTTAACGTAAAATGTGTGGGCTATAAAAATCCTCAGTCATCGCATTGTGTGTGTGTGTGTGTGTGTGTGTCCCTTTTATAGCTGGCATATGGCGCCTTCCTCGACCTGTGCCAAGGGTTTCTTAAGGTGAGGCCACTGTACTTCAGGACACTCCATCTCTGCCTCAATCAGTATTCTGTACATGAGCCGCAAATGGTGGAAATTCGATTTCATACATTTGTATGTGTGTGTGTGTGTGTGTGTGTGCGAGAGAGAAAGAGTGTGTGTCTTCATGTCTGATTGTCTCCTCACACTTTTCTCAATTGGATTACCCTCCTTCACTTCCTGCTACTCTTCGTCCTGTCCGACTCGGCAGCTCCTGTTGCACCTCTGCCTCGCCCAGAAGCCCAATGTCTGCCCCTCCCATACAGCCTGGGACTGTACTGCACACACATACACACACACACACACACACACACCCTCCCCAACAAGCATTGCTGCTCTGGCCACGAAACAGACAGGGCACACACTGTAGCTCAGACGGCACCAGAGACTAACAGTGGCTGATTCAGCGGCTCAGTGATAGATAGAAAGGAAAAGAGGGAAGACTTGAGTGACAGCAGGTCTGTGTGTGCTTGAGTGTGTGTGTGTGTGTGTGCGTGTGTGCGTGTGCTTGAGACAGTCTGTGCCCCCAGCAGACAGCAGCTCACAGGTCATCAATGGAAATGTCAGATGATCCAAGGTCGAGGGGGCCGGCGGAGGCTCCCCCAGCACTCCCGCCCGGCGTGACCCCGATGAAAGGCAGCAGCTACAGCGCGGTCCAGCAGCAGGGCTACTCCGCATCCATCTTCCTCAAACGCAAAGACAAGCTGGAAAAGGTGAGACGAGCGCCTCTCAGACATCACGCCGCAGTTTGATCACCTGTGTATCTGTCTTTCGGAGGGCGAGGAGGTGAAATTCAAGCTTTGAGGAGGGGCACAAAACTATTAGAAGTGCGCAAAAAGTTCATTCCGAGAAATGTATTCACCGTGCCAATGTGCGTCGTGGTATCTTGTGAGCCCAGGAGAGGTGTTTTGGAAGCTCATTCATTCTGCATGCGCGCGGTGCATCACTGGAGGATTGCTACAGGAGAGGTGTGCAACTGAGCTCTGCTGCCTCAAATGAGAATTGATTACCACTCGCTGCCACACACCCAGTGCCCTCGCACAAACACAAGAAAGGGGCGCAAAAAGGAGAGCTTAAACAGAAGTTGGGTCAAGAGACTCTGTTTTCATTTCATTTTTAGTGTTAGTATGTTTAAGCATTTGCAAACCCTCTCCTTCACTCCAAAGCATGTTCTTTAAAAGCCGGCATTGCCAACAGTGGAGCAGTCTTGGATGTATGTAAATCATCTTGGTTACAGATACAAAGTTTCATGAGCTAAAGGGACTAAGAGCTAAAGCAGAGCAGAGCAGAAATCATTAGCTTTGTACTAAATTAGTCCAAAGGCAAAAGTTAATGTGCAGCACAGTCGATATAGGCCAAATGAAAAACATTTGCAGGTTTCAGGCTTTGCTGCTTTTCTTTCCTCGAGCGGGACAAACGTAATATCTTTGGGTTTTGGGCCATTGGTCAGACAAAATAAACAGTGTGAATATATTACCTTGTATATTGCTTTGGGCTCTGGGAAATTGCGACAGCCACGCTCTCTTTATGACATCCCATAAAGCAGAGATTTATATACAGTATATTTAAAGCCCGTCTATGTTGTAATCCGGTGACATGACCGGCTGATGTGAGCTCACATGTTCACACCAGAACAATCCAAAAGTCAGACTCTGAAATGGAAAAAATACAATTTACATTTCACTTTTGACTTTGAAGAGATGGAAGGAATGAATACAAGGAAACCAGGCCTGATGTTAAATGTATGCAGTGCTCATGGTATGACTGCATGAGCAAAACGTGATGTTTAGGGTTACTGTGTGGGTCTGTGCATCTACTTGAAACAAGAAGCCAAGACTGTCGCCTTTTTATGCATTTTTATCAATATGAATGTTAAATGTTGATCATGAATAGTTTTTTTTTGTATTAAAGGTGATTTTCCTTCTTTCACTATCCCCACCACAGATGTTATGTTGCAAGACCAGCATGTTTGTTAGTTAAGCTGCTCTCCAGACAACGTCCGAGGTCAAAACTTCCAACTTTTGCTCTCAAAGCGTTCCAGGTGCAAGTTGCCAAAAGTGAACAAATGGTCTTTGCTGACCGTGACGAAATGATGTCTGTCACACTTTGAACCCTCAGCAGTGCAGCCTCCTCGCACGATTAACGAAACAGAGAACACACGTCATGTATCTCATTTTACAGCCCTTTAATACTGGGACATTTCCCAGTATTAAAGGCAGAGACATTTCTGCATTCAGAATTAGTTAGCGGGATGGCTTTAAACTTGCATTACAGAGTTCAGCAATATTTGGTGGAAAGAACTGATTAGTTTTTGGTGCAGGTGGTCGTGCCATGCTGTCGTTCACTTAATGTGCTCATAAATCCTGAACAGCAGATCAGCCAAGTTCACAGAACAAATGATGTTTCAAACATCTTTCTGCCCAAAAGGACCGTCCATGATGAAATTATATTGCAAACATACATGTCTTCCTCCATCACATATATTTGAGGGAATGACTTTATTTCACCTTATTTTATCACTGCTTTTGCTTTCGTTTCTTTACACGTCCCCACCACTTTTTGAAATAGTCAGTTTTGTCCCGGTCACTTTTCAAAAGCATAGCTTGCACCAATAAAAAACTGTAACCCAGGACCTAATGTGTACAGCGTGACGGAAAACAGTTCACATTCATTTAAAAATCCACAGAAGAAAGAAAAAGTTGCCGATTGTGAGGGTTTTCTGGTTGTTTTTCCTCTAGTTTTTTCCACATCCAGCAAGTGCTTAGTCATGAAAAAAAACCATTACCAAACAATCAATTACACGATTCATTCCTCATCTCTCCTTTAGTCATGAGGCCTGTGTGTGTGTGTGTGTGTGTGTGTGTAGAGGCTGAACTCATACTGCTGTGGACTCACTGATGGACCTTTTTAAACGAGAAAACCCAACGCGATCGTTTCTTTCACCCCTGGGTTCCCTATCTGCACCCCATCCACTGTCGCTTTGGCACGTGGCCCAGCGGTCTCCCGTGGCGTTTCACCCAGTAAGCCTTCACTCAGCACATATTACCCCGAGTGTGACGCCATGGAAACACTGAAGTAAAAAAAAAAAAAAAAACCTGTGCACATATGGAAACCTGCTGTTGAGTTTTTGGTGTGAAGGTGAAACACCTACAATGAGGCGTCCTCTATTGGCACTCACAGACGTGTTTGGATTGGGCGTGCACCATAATTCATGCATGACTAAATAGCAACAAAAGGTCATTTGGACTATCTATAAATGTACACCAGTAAGGTCACTGACAGGGGATAATCTAGGCTTCTTCATTGAATTAGGTTAAAAACTCTATTACAGCAGTTTTCATGGAATTCTGCGACTTTATTTCTTCATGAAGTAGGACAATGCTGGACTCAGGATGTTTGAGGGTTAGGGGCAAAAAAATAAAAGTGGCACCTGACGTATGCAGGGGGGCATCAATGTGCAGGAAGTGGTGATACATTTATAGTGAAGAGAGGGCACTTCACCATATATTTTTCAGTGAAACGGCACCATAGAAGGCACTTTATCATGTTTTATCTACTGTATTGGCATACAATGGGGCACTTTTGGGGCATTTTTTTCAAACATAGCGGCACCGATGGATTAGGAAATAATAAATACTGAGATACCGTCACTGAATTTCTGTTGAAATAACCAAATCCAACCTTACTAAAATGGTAAATACATGGATCCAGTTGCCAGTCTCACATAAAAAAAAGTAATACTTGAAAACCAGTGGAAAAAATTTAAACTTGAGGTCCTTTCAGCACCATATTTTTGTCACATTCACAAACACATCAACACTGCCCATAAAAGACTTGGCGGGCCCATCTCATTATGGTTTGCTCATTTTGTCTTTAAAGTCTGCATGTGCCTCGCGGTGCGTCTCTTACAGATGAGGACTGTTTATAATTGGTCCCTTGTGTTTGAGAACTGTGCCGCACGTTATCAGATAATGACGTCCCGAACAGAGAGTCAGGAGGTCGCACAGATAAACTGCGACGGCTTCTGCGACCTTTGAACTGCTCCCCTACACGCATCCTCGCCTGAAAATCGAAAAAGAGCTCCGCGAGAGCTCAACAAAACGGAAAAGAAAACGGACGGCTCAGCGTTTCATACATTAGCATTCAATGTTGCATCACGGTGGTGACTGTGCAGTTGGTGAAATGTTTGTGTCAACAGTTTCCCGGTGTGACCCTTAGCTATGGATCTCGTCGACATTAATAGTCAGATAGAAATTGCCTTGTGGTTATGTCTCAGCTGTATGCGCTCATGATGGTCAGGTGAACAGCCGCTGTCCTGTCTGTCACTTCTCCCCTTGTGTTTTTGCCTGACCCCCATATATGCAGCTGTAGGAACATTCACCTCTCCTGGGAAGTGGTCCAGACATTTCTGTTCCCTCTGTCTCTTTCCCACTCTTTCTCTTTTTGCTCACAGGCGGAGCGACATGCAGAGGACACCTGCGCCTGACAGACACAGCAGGTTCCACCGCCATGACTTTTGTCCTCTGATATCGGCATCTCTCAGGAAACTCAGGCGGTGCCCCACAACTCACCCTTGCGCTGTATCTCCTTTACATCATTGCTTGTTTCATTGATAGAACTTCTTAGTTTGGTAATGAGTGTGTAAAGGAGATAATGTGAGACACTGCCACAGGCTGCAATCTTTTCGCAGCGCAATTACTGTGTAATTTAATATACTGAATGTAACAAGAGCAAGAGTCCATAGACAGGCTAGAGGCACTGTGAGGCTGTACCCGGGAACAGCTCTGCCTTAAAGGATGAACTCACCCAATAATGAAAATTCAGTCAGTATCTACTCAGCCTAATGCTGATAGAACGTCAGGGAAAGTTTCAGAGTTGTCAAAACCTTTGTGGAGCTTCAGAGCAAGGCACCACTGCAGAGGTCTCCTTGATATCTAAAGTAGAGGGGGACTTGTTTTAAAACCGGAGATAACCTGATGAAGGTCTAAGAACAGAAACACTGTAGTCATTAAACCTGCAAGTGAAGTGGACGTGTTTAAAATAAACACAAAATGGCTTCATACAACTGATTGATCGTAATCCAAATCTCAGGAAGCCATGAGAACCCAAAGTGATTTGAAAAGATTTGATTTACACGATTCTCGTATGGCTGTACAAGTACAGTTTCTTTTGCATGGGTGTGAGTTGATAATGACAGAATTTTCATTTGTGGGCAAACTTATCCTTTAAGCTAAATGCTAAAGCATGGCAACAGGCTCACACTGACAATGCTAACTGATTTTTAGCCCGTAAACAGAACAGAAGTTAACACGTTATGTCCACTCCTGTTTTAATAACACCTTCTCTTTTTTTTTTACTTTAGTTGTTATATCAGCTGTCTGAACATTTCTATGGCCTTCAGACTTTTTCCCGCTGGTTACAAAGACATGTCAAGCTAGCCCTCAACTCACTCATAGACACAAGCTAAACCAAGCTAAAAACACCATGTAGGGTTTAGGGGTAATGGTGCTTATCAAAACTATATATATATATATATATATATATATATATATATATATATATATATATATATATATATATATATATATATATTTATTATTAAAAAATGTCTTAATGTCTCAGGTGATGCACCAAATTAGGTAAAACTCTTATGATGTTTTTCTGACATCAAGAATTTGTCTGTGATAGAAAAATCCACTGGTGGACTCGTGCCCTGTTGGATGCCCCTATGTTAGATCAAACATGATGAAGTGCCCTCTCCGGGACCCTTTCAGCAGACAAAATGCAATAAAGTGCCCTCTCTTCATTTTAAATACACACATACATGTGGAGCCCTTTCTGTTTTTTCGCCTCTGCCTCTCAAACATCCTGAGTCCGGCAGTGAAAAAATCTGTTGTCATTTGGTGTAAGGCCAGAAAAAAAAGTCTACTGAGGGCAAACCCCTGCTGATTTAACAGCATGGACAGGGCCAACAGTCACTGAACTCACAACTGCTGGGATAGTGCAAATTTTTGAATCAATCGCGTTCATTTCTGGGGATAACTGGCTGCCGAACAAATGGGTTTTGTGTCCCGAGGAACTATTGGGATTTATGAACAAGGGGCCATCAGAACACTGGAAAGTCTCCTGTGTCACTTCAGCCTATTGAATGCCACTATATATTGTATGTATTTTGTATGCCATAAGTTATAACAAAAGTTAACTTTTAAACAACTCTCCCATCCTCCACCTATCCTTTGCTCATTTCTCTCTGAGGTCCTTCCCTTTCTCCCTGTACGGCGCTGTGATTATGAACAGCAGCAGCTTGCCTGCAGTCAGCAGCATATGTTGTTTTCTGCTGTTAGGCAACACTATATTCAAAAGGGCTTGGGCGAATGAAGCGGCGGAGGAAAGTGTTTGCATATTTCATTTTCCCTGCCGCGGCCCTTAATGTACTCAGCGTGCATTTGGGAGAAGCAGAGCTTTAGATTTTGAAGCTATGAGCAGTGGAGGTGAAACATGAATGAGTGCATCACTGAAAAGCACATTAATTACAATGACTTTAACACACTGGGGATTACAGCAGACAATACTGCTGACTTACATGTCATCAGTCGAAGTTATTAATGGGAGCTACAGGGCTGCTTTAAATTCTTTTGTCTTCTCTGGGCAGAAATTGGTGTGTGTGTGTGTGTGTGTGTGTGTGTGTGAATGTCTGTGTGTGTATGTGTGTGCGCTGTATGAGTTCAGAACAATTTGGTAGTCTTGCAGCAGCTGTCAAACACAGTGGATTACTGGTGGCATGTTTCAGCATTCCTCCCGTCTAAAGTCAAGCCCAAATGCTTTCAGCCAGATGAGGTTTGTTCACAAGCCAGATAAAAGTGGACGATAAAGAGAGAGAGGAGGAAGAGGAGGGTGGAATCGACAAGGAGGAGATGGAGGAGGAGGAGAAGGAGGAGAAGGAGGAGGGGGGTTGCTGGGGCTCGGAGCTTCAGCTCTGTATTGGCCGTTCGAACGAGAGGGGCTGGTCTTTCTCCATCTCTCTCACCACCTCCACTGAGAAGCAGAGAGTTAGCAGCACACATATACAGCTCAGACACACACACACACACACACACACACATACAAACACACACACACACACACTCAGAGGCTGGAGGAACCATGTCAGGACATGGGACGGACCAGGAGCTGAGATGCACACACACACACACACACATCTTCCAGGACAGTGAGGAGGCAGCAGGATGAAGGCAGTGTCAGAGAGTGGAGACATCAGAGAGGGACAGACTGAGGGACGGCTGATGAGAGACAGACGGACAGAGGTGTGTGACTGAGCTGCTGTTTTCCCACCTGTCAGAGAAGTTTGAAGCGCTGCTCTCATGGCGGGACCGACCCCACAGGAGCCCATGAAGGTGACGTTTACAGCCCTCAGCTGCGCTCCTTTCACCCTGCATTCGATTAACATGTGATATTATTCTCACTTTGTCGTAGTCGGGTTTCAGTGCATGTTGGCTCTCAGCTTTTCTTGCCGGCTTCCATCCCATCATTCCTTCATTGATTCATTTGGATCAAGCTTCAAATGTATTCCATGTTTTCTTCAATGATCCACTTGACAACACAGATGTGTGTGAAATAAACACAGAAAGGGGCGACTAATGATTTCTAATGCCAGATGATTTCATTATCCGTTAATTGAGCGACTGTTTCTTTGAATGATCGATTTGAGTCTGTGAAATGTCAGAAAAACATCTGTCACTATTCCCCCGGGGTGCAAGGCGATGTCTTTAAATTGCCTTTTTAGTCCAAAGAACATTGTAAAATTTAAAGATATTGAATCAACAAGCTTATAAAACAGAGAGAGGAAGATAAAAACACAGTTAAGGGGCTGGAACCAACTAATATATTGATATTTGCCTTGTTAAATGAGTGAGATGATTCCACTGATTTTCAGAACTGTAGCTAATTCATTTTCAGTTTATCATTTAGTCAACAAAATGTCAGAACATTTCCCAGAGCCTGAAGGTATGTCATCAAATTGCTTTTGTTGTCCAAAAAAGGCATTTACAAAATCCAATTTTAGATTGAGGGATGACAAAACAGAATTCTTTTAATCATCAAAATTGCTACCAGTTAATTACTTTGTCAATATAACATTACAAAATCGAAAAGATATTCCTTTTACTTGTGTGGAAAAAAATAACATACACGAGGCTCAAACCAGATTCTGTGATCCAATTTATCTCCAGAAAATTTTCACTTACTGATTTATTCTTTTAAATGCCAGAAAATAGTGAAAGAAAATGACCAATTCTTAATTTTCAATGAATGATCAGTCTACAAAATGAAATCAAAGCATCTTTGACAACATAAAAAATCTAAAGATAGAAGCTCAAAGCAGTTTGTCCAAACAACTTGACAAAAAGTCATTTAATTTACCATCGTAGAAGACAAACTAAATCCACACATCTGAGGAAACCAGACCCAATGGCCATTCTCCCTTTTTCTCCCAGCTGACTTTCTTTCAGTCAGATAATTGATTTATCAGTTTGGTGCTACCAGTGGGCTTATTTTGACAGCACTGTAAACAAATGGTGTAACATGTGTCCGGCGTTTTGTTGTCTTTTTTGACGTGAAGGGAATATTGTGTCTTACTGCGCGGGTGGCTGTCGACTGACCCGCCTCGCTCTGTCAGTCACGCTCTGTATCATGAGGCTTTATTTCCGAGCGGCCGTGTACACATCCACAAGTCGAGCACGGTTCCTGACTCTGCTAACTGTGATGAAGAGCTCGGCGGGCTCAGCAGACAGCAGAGGAGGTGTAAGGTCCATCCGGCTGGCTGGCACTTGTGTTTCAGCCTCATTGCTTGAGACAGACAGCGTAGAGACGGCTGACAAACATCCTCCGACCCCCATCTTCTCTCTGACTTGGTGCTGAGCAGTGTTTCCCCTTTCGTTTAATGGTCAAATTTTCATCCATCCATCCATCCATCATCTGTACATATTCTATGTACGCCGCTTAATCCTCTGCAGGGTCGCGGGGGGGCTGGAGCCTATCCCAGCTGACTTAGGGCGAAGGCAGGGGACACCCTGGACAGGTCGCCAGTCCATCGCAGGGCCACACATAGAGACGAACACTCTCACACACTCTCATTCACACCTACGGACAATTTAGAATGATCAATTAACCTCAGTATGTTTTTGGACTGTGGGAGGAAGCCGGAGTACCCGGTGAAAACCCACGCTTGCACAGGGAGAACGTCAAATTTTCATTAAAAAAAAAAAAAAAAAACTTGTAGCCGGGAGTTGTCTTTTTCTTATCAGTGGGACACAACCCATGTGATTGATCAAACGCAACAAAAGAGAATATATAATGTGACGTGATGACAGGCTTGCAAACAGGGCAGGGAATGAGATGTTGAAAATGTGTGGTGGTAAGCAGAACAGAAGTGCCTAACTGCACTTTTAAAACAGTGGAAATCAAGACTCCTCGGGCTGGATCGGGGCAATAAGGCTGCTGCATCATAACCTCGGACCACCCTGGCTGTCACTCCATCCCCATTACAGCCGGCATATACCATGTACTGCACACACATACATGCACAGCAACATGAAATGGAATATTGCTTGTCAAGCGTGCGACGCTGGGTGTATCCCTTATGGCACAGAGGTCATAAAGTATCTTTCAGCTGGGATCTGCTTGAACAACAGAGCCGACAGTACACACAGTTATATAAATCAGAGCCTTCCAATGCTCCCTATAGTTGGGCTTTAGGTTGTGTATCAATTTGCCTTGAGCTGGAGAGCTGTTCCACTTCACTTGTCCTCTGCTCTGTGGCATAAAGTGAGATTTGTGAAGCTTGAGGGGCTCAAGAGTTCTGAATTCCGCAGCAGCCTGGTTGTCAAACCGAGGCTTTCTACTGTTAAAAGAAGACGTACAGTTGTTGTGATTGATCATGGATCCTAACCTCTAATCAATTGGTATTGACTGAGGACATTAGCATTAAATGGCTGGTGATTTCCCTTTTGTGCACCACCACAAACTAAGTGCCACGTCAGGGTCTTCACTGCGGGTTGTTAACATGGTTGACAGGTCGGGCCATTGACTTTTGCTCAGTGCGTATGTGTCACTCATCTTTCCAGAACCAGCAGAAGTGCATCGCCATCTTCGCCCTTCTTTGCTGCTTTGCCGTGCTGGTGGCGCTCATCTTTTCATCCGTTAATGTCTGGGGGGACGATGAGGACGGGATCACAGAGGAAAACTGCAGCAGCGACTGCCGGTAAGATGTTCTGTGAGCGTGACATGAGAGCATAACAAGGCAGGAAAAAAAAGTGAAGTATGCAGTCATGTTTAGCACAAAATACTGTATGTATGAACTAATCCTGACATAAGGATTGATGAATATCTCTAACTTATCGATGTCCACTGCATTAATCCCCAATTCAGAATTATTTAGACAGTGGGAACATTTCTGATTCCTTCCTCACTGGTCCCTTCAGGATTTTGGGTGCGCTATCATAACTTGAATTTCTTATTACATGCTCTACCTAAGCTCACCTATTCACAAGCACTATCACACAATCATGCCAGTGGAGTGGCCATGCAAAGAGTTGGCCTGTCCATCAAGAGCAACTTTGGGTCAAGTGTCTTGCTCAAGGACCATGTGGAAAGAACGAGCCAGGGATCTAACCAGCAACCCAGAGATTAGCGGGTCTGAGCCACAGTGTCACTTTTGTACAAAAAGAACATTCTTCCATTTTAGCATTCCTACATTCCTGTCAGACTCACCCTTTTTCAAAAAAAGGGTCAAAATTGATGTCTTCGTTATTCCACACATTCTTTTGTCATCATCAAGACAATCAACCCACAATTTTAACAACCGAAAGTCTGGTCAGAGACTCGAGTGTGTTTTTCCAGGAGCAGCTTACGTGGCCTTGGCTGTTAAATCTGTTCGAACCCTTCATTCTAACTCTTCACCCTCTGGTTTGTTTCACTTTCTAAACTGTCTTCTTCTTCGAGCAACGAGATCATTAAGGCTCCAGAAACTCAAGAAGTGTTTCTCTTTCAGCATCGTGCTTGTGGAGAACATTCCGGACGACCTCGCCCTCCACATGGACGTCAGACCCCACCTGCCCCTCTCCGCTGGCTTCCACACGCTGTTGGATCAAGCAAAGCACTCGGTCGAGGTGGTGTCACCTGTCTGGGCCTTAAACCCGTGGGACCCGGAAACAACGCCAAGCACTGCCAAACAGGTACGAAGTCACGGCAGGCCGCCTGAACATATTCCCCCCCACGCTCCTGCACAACGTGAACCGGCTGCATTTCCCTGGTGTTCTGTGAGAGGAAATGCAATTATTTTCAAGTAAATTTGTATGGAGTCTTTTAATGAGGTTGGTCCTGCGCGGATGTAAGTATCGCCCTTTTTAGAGAGACATCCAGAAACGCCGCTCGAATGCTCAACTCCGGTAATACAGAACATCACTCTCTTCCTCAGGGTCAGCTTTTGTTCCAGAGACTGCTCAGCCTGAAATCTCGTGGGGTTAAACTGAAGATTGCCAGCAGTCTGACTAACTCTGCTGAACTGAAGACCTTGGCAGCGCACAGTGAGTGGCTGTCAGACTTTCATTTTATAAAAGCAATTTGTTATGTCACCGCAGCCAACCAGGATGAAGATCTGTAGCTCCTAACTACTCAGCTGACAACATTTCCTTTGGCACAAGCCAGCATTAAGGAGAAGTTTCCTCTGTATTCTATGAAGGGCTGCACTAAAAATTATTTTATTTGATATTTCAAATACGATATGAGTTAAAGTAATAAGTGAGAATTGCAGTTAAATTGCAGCTCCGTATTGTTATTTCCTTATTATTTCAATTAATTGTGTTCCCCTTACACTATGGTAATTTCAGTACAATGGAAAGAATGCCACTGCAAAAATAAGTAAAGAAACTATGAATAAAAGGTGTTTCTTGCTTGATATAAATCCACCTATGGAACAAGTGAAAACTGTCTGAAATCTGTTTCCATTGATCTCACTCAAATGCTTTCTAGATTTCTAGGTGACTGTGTCTTATATTAAACATGCACTCTGCAAATATTTTACTTGAAAACATTTTAAAAAATGTTTTAAAAAAAAATATTTAAAAATGTGACGGAATAACAGTTTTTTATGATGACCTCTATCGCGTGATGTCTACAGAAGTTAACGTGCTAACAAGCTAGCCAGGGTCCGTTCATGTCCTCATGGTGAATATACCAAAACTCCTCTGGTGCTACAAGCTCTCAGTCTGGACCAATGGATACAAAGCTAAGTGAGCTAACTAGCGAACAACAGCTACAGTTTCTACTCTGGTGATGCGCTGACCAGATTTCTTTTTGAGTGTGCCACTCCGGCATCAGGCAAATTAGTGTTGTGAGATATCGTGAGATATTTTTGACCGGCTAGTTTTCTGCAGTGCACAGTTTCAAAGCTGTCGGTGTCGAGCCTGCAGCAGAACACTGAACACATCACACATGCAGCATCTCTTGTCTGGAGGAGAACAGATGTAGGCTCATTTACACCACGCAGCCCCGCCCAGCAGCTCCACAGCACGTGTCACGCAACCTTGATGCCTGCCAAAAAAACTTCACAGTGAAGGTCGAATAATCATGAATGTGCAAATGTACCTTACGGCTTTCCTTTCATAGCCTGTCACTCTCAGGCCACCTGCCGACTTTTGCCCACACGTCCGTCAGACAGGCCAGGGCCTATTGGCAGATGTCCACAGTTCTGTCTCATTCTTTCAGACTTTTTTTTTAACACCACCACCGCTCTGTGTCCGTCTCTGTGTCTCGCAATGTCCAGATGCAGAGGTTCATTTCGTTAACATGACAGCTCTTACCAGGGGAAGACTACATTCCTCGTTCTGGATAGTGGATCGGACGCACATTTACATCGGGAGCGCTGACATGGACTGGAGGTCACTCTCCAAGGTAACAGCAAACACCGACAACACCAGTGTGCGCGGTGAAATCAGAACAGAGGATAAATGGGCCTCTGCAGTCAGGCGTGGTCGGTCTGCAGCGCCTCAAAATAGCTTCAGTAGCGTTTGATCTCTGAGAAATAAAAGCTGGACATGCACACATTTAATTAACTGATAACCTTGGCACCCCGCAGGGATTTTAACATAACACAGAGTCTGGATTAGCTGCACTGTACACCTGTTCCTCTTTATGCAGTTACTCCAGCAACACTTCATGTGCATCTGGGATGATTTAAAGATTGCTGTCTGAGGCGGGCCAGAAAGACAAGTAGCGTTTCGCTTTGCATTTAGCGTGTAATTCACCTACAGCGGCGGAACCGCGGAGCATTAGCATACTACTACTTGAAGTGATTACCTGGCGCTTTTCATGCTTCAGCGCTGGCTGGAGGAAGAACTACTGTTCAGTGTAATTAACTAAGAAGCCAGAGGGGAGGAAGGAATGGCCACATGTATGTGTGTGTAGCGTGCACACACACACTCAAACTGTACAGAGTAAATGATTGAAGGGCAGGACAGACAGGAGCGAGGCAGACTCTTCCATACAGAAGCAGCAGAAAAGACAGAGAACCTCTGCCTGCCTCCTTCTGGGTCACTCACCAAAATAGAATTAACACAAAACAAGTTTCTGCTGTGTAATTAATGACCAGGCCAGAATACATTTGGAGCACTTGGCTCTTGTTCTCTTTTCGTTTTGCTGTTTTTAGACGTGCTCGCAGCTGCACAGAAAGTCGGTACGCCACTTTGGACCCTTATAAGATGTACCAGCAACTATCTGGTAGATTGCTGTTACATTTGCTCCATCAATCTGCCCTCAGGACGAATCCTCTGGGCGATCGCTTGACTTTCTCTGCAGCGCCACCATGAGGTTGATATTTGTGGTTCAGAGTGAAATGTCTCGACAGCCGATGAATTTGTCACAAAGTTTAGCACGCATATTATTCTCCTCAAGATGAATTGTAACAGCACTGGTGATCCTTGCTCAGGTCAAAATTATAATTTGTCCAATACAATCGTGTATTACTATATACCTAAAACTAATGACACTGCTAGTTTGCTGATGTCTTGGTAGCAAGCGAACTATACATAGTTATTGTTAATTTGTGCATGTCAGTTGCATACTCCTCCTTTAATTTGAAAAACAGCCTTCGAGTGTCAAACTCTTCACATTCATCACTCTACACAGTGAAGCTCAAATGTGTGAAGGAACAAGGAGGACATATTTCTAACTCGGGGAGGAGGGGCTTTAAAATGATTTCTATTACAATATCTACTCTGGGATCAGCATTCTGCATGTGTATCTAATAAACTAACAAACACTCACTCTGCAACTTTTCGGCTGCATCACCTCTTCCTGTGTGCTCCTTTTCTGACCCCCCGCAGAGAAAAGAACTGGGGGTGGTGGTGTATAACTGCAGCTGTCTGGCTCTGGACCTCCACCGAGTCTTTCTGTTTTACTGGCAGCTTCACGAGAGGGACTACATCCCCTCCATCTGGTCGAAGAGAGTTACAGCCATCTACGGGAGGCACGACGCCCTGGAGCTGCAACTCAACGCCACCCAGGCCACTGCTTATGTGTCTGTGAGGAACAGCTTTGTTATGCTGCAGTATATACTACATGTTAACACATAAATTGACCCTATATACAATGCACGAACCACAGGCTGGGTCTGTAATAAATTGTTAGACTGCTTTATATTCCTTTTAAGGCACCAATTTCCTGACTCCGGACTAGATATCTTTAAAGTTTCATTACCAACTAATAACAGACACAGACAGGGGGTGATTAATCATGTTAATATCACGCTGAGGAGCATCTTGAGGCTGAATATATCAGTACCTCAGCCTAATTTGACAGTAATGAATCTTGTAACCCTCCAAGCGACAAGACGCTTATCAGCTGCATTTAGGACATTTATCATCCTATAGGAACTAATGGAGCCATGAGGTCGCATGCTGCTGGCAACTGCGACCTGCTCTTCTGTCTCACTAGTAGTGATACATGGTCAGAAATGTTGCCAGTTGCACCTTGTTGCTGTTCTTGCCCTTTACCTTTTGGAAAACAGAAGTTATGTTGTCTTTATAGGTGTACAATTTCACTGGGGTGTCAACTAAAGGACAGTTTTGTCAACTTTTCATTATTGAACTGACACAAGCTAAAAGTCGTAGGTATCATATTATGGTGAAACTCGCAGTTTCTCAATTTTCCTTGTGTTTATCTAATTTTGGGTTCAAACTTGGGTCTGAGTGATGAATAATAATCTTTCTCCAGACTTCTCCTGAACTCTTCTGCGCTAAAGATCGCACCAGAGATGTAGATGCAATCTATCAGGTCATCCAGAGTGCAAAGACATTTATCTTCATATCGGTGACAGACTACCTCCCTCTGGTAACCAGGAGTTTCAGAGGAACCTCAGTCACAAGGTACATCAACACAAACATAGTTTCTTCTGACAGATTAGTTTCTTCAAAGTAGACCTTTCATGCTTTTCCATGTTTTCCTTCCCTTCAGTGTTTTATATATGTTCTTGTGCATGTAAAAAGACTAAAAAGGACAAAATCAAGACCTACAGACGCTCCTCTCTCCTACAGCTCCTGAAACAGTTCATAGTCACGCCTTAAATTCTGTGACTTTGTGACATCGCACTATGTCACCATGTCACACATCATTAATGAGAAACGGCTAATTTGGCATGTAAGGATTGATTTAGAAGAGCTGCTCTGTTGCTGTTAGTGGTGCTGGCTCAGGCGTGGGTGAACTGACCATTGAGAGCAGACTGGATAAGAGAGGATCTGTAGAGACAGGAGCTGAAACACTGAGGGGGCGGAAGGGGGAATATTGTACTGCAGCACTGGACTGTATGAGGAAACTTGAAATGATAAACCTTAAAATGAGCATGTAACTGTAGAGAAATGTAATGACATCAACACAGTGTCCCAAACAGTGTCTCATTACAACGGTTGCGTCATCAGGTACTGGTCGCTTATCGACGAGGCGATCAGAGAGGCGGTGGTGCTGAGAGGAATCAGAGTTCGCCTGCTGATCAGCTTCTGGAAGAAGACTCACCCGCTCACCTTTAACTTCGTCACCTCCCTCAAGTCGCTCTGCACGCAGCTGCTCAACTGTTCGTTAGAGGTGGTACGTGAATCAACATCAAATGTGTTTTACGAAAGCCTCCGTTTTCTTAAAGTTCATCTTCACTGATCGTGCAAATATTAGATTTGGATTCTGGACATAGTGACTTTCTTCATCTAATGTTTTGCAGAGGTTTTTCAGTCACAAGGAGCCAAAGGATGATATTCAACATGGACTCAACCACAACAAGTACATGGTGACCGACAATGCTGTCTACATAGGTAGGTGATTTTGAGTTGGTAGTGTTTGAGTGTCCTAATTTATGACATGACACACAACATTTTAAGGAACAGCTTAACATTGTGATTCATGACGTTAATACCACTCTCATAGCTACCAGGAGCTTATCTCAAAGACTGAAAACAGGGGGAACTAAACTGTAGCTCTCAACGCCTTATAAACCTGGAAGAGACTAGAGGGAAATAAAAGAGAGAATTAGAGTTTGTGGGGGGGTTCTTACAGCTTTGCAGGTGCTTGGAGCCATGTTTTCCTTCAGAGAGAGGCAGGCTAGCTGTGCTAAGCTAACCTTCTCCTGGCTGTAATTTTTCATTTAACAGACGTGTTTAATAGTGGTATTTACTTTTTCATCCAACATGCAGCAATAAAGCGAAGAAGCATATTTTTTTCAGATGTGGAACTATTGCTTTAAAATGTCGGCACTGTCACGCATGACAGTGGGCCACATTTTACAGACACGGCGTTTGCTGTTTGTCCTTACAGGTAACCATGACTGGGTTGGAAGTGACTTTGCCGTTAATGCAGGAGTCGGGCTGGTGGTCAAGATGAAAGACAGTCTTCATGAGAGGGGGGTGACGATCCTGGAGCACGTCAAGGCTGCGTTTGAAAGAGACTGGAGGTCACGTTACGCCAAGAGTCTGCAAGGAAACAAAGATCAACATGACAAATACAGACACCTGCACCAAGGGAAGATCCGTCTGGAGAGCAAGGAGGAAAACGAGTGGAGCAACCCTTTATAAGCACAGAATGTCTTTCTATATCCTAAAGCCTCATACGGCTGAATACTTATACGACACTTGTACACAATATGAGAATGTGATTCACACTGTTAGACTTGACCTTATTTGAATAGATTCAGTTACGATCAGCGAACACAAGGTTGAGGTGATACTTTGATTGCAAGTTACAGTATTAGCATCGAACTACTTAATGAATCGTTGACTGTTATATGAGCATGCTATGCTGCATGAATATTGAAGGCAATATTCAAATTCAAACTATATACTGGGACAAGCAATATGCTGATTATAAAATCAATATGCTCCATGTGAAACATATTTAAATCTGGAAAACATGACCCATCGAAGTCACCACAGAAAATCTCATTGAGTGTTTGATGATGATTATGCACTATTTTTGTTGACAGTTTTAATATGCATTTTATAAACTTTTTAATACTTTTCGATTTGCATTACAATTAGAACCTTAATGCTGTTTTTGCCTGCAATGTTAATGACTTCTTCGATGCACACAGACACACACACACAAAGGCTGAGGCAGAAGTTGTACAGATGTGACCAAAGCTGTTAGTCATCTCATTGAAAACGTCCATCTGTCCTAATAAAACATACCTTTTTTTTGCTATTTGTTGTTTTGTTTATTTCAGCATCGGTTCACTGGGGAACACAGAGCCTCCGACACTTAGAGTATACACTGACTCCAACAAAACAAGGTCAGGCGCTTCCCTGACAGACTTTCATGTCTGTGTTTCGCCTCCTCCTTAATTTGTGTCCTGTTTCGCTGAATGTAATCACCACTGAATATGTAATGCTGCACAGCCACTGTTCATATTCTCCAGATCCACTAACAAGCTGCGAGCTATCCTCTTGTTATGTTGGGATAATGAAAGTGAACGTCACATTTGAAACACAAGGAGGCCTCTTTAATCACAGAACCAGCTCGTGTCGGTTGCTTTCAATGAAGGCCCTCGTGGCTTGAATGTAAAAAAATTTAAAAAATACTATGAAAATAAAAAAAAACATGATTCTATATGTGACATGACAGTTATATCTAATGTGTAAAATGTCATCTTCTCAAATTGCTCCCACAACACATTTCAGATATTGCTTAGTTGAGCCACCATTTGGTTAAACAGCAGCTCCATGTAAGCACTCTGTTACGCCGTGTGACAATGCTTTGGACAATCCGGTGCAATACTCCCTCTGTTATGAGCGCAGGCAGAACACACGTGAACCAAATTTAGCGACCGGCTGTTTGCTGGAAGAAACTGTGGCCCACACACCACCCACCACACAGAATAATCAGCCCATCAGAGTCAAAGTCCAGTCATCTAATCAACACATTAAATGGAGGACTTGGACTTAATCTAATATTCAATAACAGTAAAAACAACTGTCTCCTCCTTTTAAACTGTATTCTGTATATGATTATTGTGTGATTGTGTGAATATACTGAATGTAACCAAAACATTCCACATAAGAGGCTGTGTGAGGCTGGCCTAGGAGCAGTGGTGCTTTACAGGATAAATTCACCCCAAAAAATAAAAAAATAAAAATCAGTCATTATGCTAACAATGGTAACAGTCAGGTGAAGTTTTGAAGGTCCATAAAGAAGCACTCCAAGTCTCTAGTAAGTAAGCACGTAAATCCAAAAGATGTGATTTACACCCTTTTTAAAGTTGAAATCTCAAAACTAGATAAAGCTGCTGTAGCTGCTAAGCTAAAATTGCTTGATGTGGGTGCACAAACTCGACAGCTTTGTCAGGCTGTCTTTCCAAATAAATGGGGCTTACTGAGACTTGGATCATAACGGACAAGACATATTGAGCCATTTTACATTTTTTCAGATGTTGGTCTTTTTTCAAGTGTTAAAACAAGTCCCTGCTTTCTTCAGTTGTTTAGAAGAACACTGTGAGGCCCAGAAATATTTTGTGGAGTTCCAAACTTCACCTGACTTTCCATCAGAATGGTGGTAAGCAGAGAATGATGCTGAATTCTGTCACATTGCTCTGACAGGCTCTGTACGGTGAGGGTGAGCTGGATAAACAAAAGGTCCCTCTGCTTAAATCAGCTCAACAGCAACACAATCTACATACTCAGCTACAGTTGTATTGTGGGAGTCACTCCAACAATTTGCATAATTAATTAACTCTTACAGTTGAATATATTCCAACATATGTAAGGATATCAGCCTCTGTGCATCATAATAAACTGTAAAATCTCTATTTCTTATTTCCACAGTATTTGTAAGAGGCATCTGTGACAGATTTACAGATTACAGCTTCCAGTGTTGAACACAAGGTGGCGCCATGGCACCATCACAGACAGTTACTACCTTTAGCAGCCAAAGTTTGGCACGATGACCGGAGGTTTGCATACAGAGGAAAGAATTATAACATTACTGCTGCAGGTCTTGGATGAAATACACACTTTTAAAACGCTGCTTCTTCGGCTCGACCAATTATTGTCGTTTCAAACACACAAGGCTTAATGGCAAAGTAAGGGAATTTACTTGGTAATGAATTAAGGGCGATGACATGAAGGGAAACTCTGTTTTGTCTTTATCACTGTGATGGACATCATCACATCACCTCCTGCTAAGTTAACGTAACGTTGCAGTGGGTGTTCCTGTTGTCGCTGGGGAGGGGAGGGATGGGGGCGCCGTCGTCATGGTAACAGATTAAAGATGTTTCGCCTCTGCTGCAGCGGCTTCAAACTGAAGACTGGGGGTTTGTTTTAAAGGCATTTAGACTTATAAGAAAACACATTTGGCTGATATAACATTTTCCTTTAGTTGTTACACGTGTCTTTAAAATCGCCCATAGGCTGCATCAGGGCTAACTTTTTGTGTGACGAGCAGGGAAGCAGAGAAGAGGAGGAGGAGGAGGAGGAGGAGGAGGAGGAGCGGTGTGACGGCAGATGCCTTTGCAGCAGAGGATCGAGGAGGATGTTGGTGTGTGTGTATGAGTGTGTATGAGTGTGTAAGTGTGAGTGTGTTGTTGCGGGACAAAATGCGGATAGGACTGAGCTTGGACGCCGACCTGGCGACATTTAAACTGCCGGATCGTGTGGATGTAGCTGCAGAGATCGAAGTCCTGTGAGTGGGGGGGACAAAAAAAAACCCGCAGTGTGCCGAGAGGAACATTTCAACTAGTTCAGATCAGATGGATGGGACGACCTGAACGGTGCACTTCTGCAGGGCCGCCTCACTTCTGAATGAGATGTAGCTGCCTGACCAGACTCCCCCTGGGTGAATCAGCTGGGATATTCTGTAGAGATCGATCGACCCCCCCAAACCCCGCTAACGATGGAGATTGGAGTTTTTCTGCCCTGCCTGGATCAATTCATGCTGAGCCCACTTGTCACCTGGGTAAGTAGCGCAGGAGAGACTCTGATTTCCCTGACAGACACTGTGCCATCAAACGTCTCACGCTCAACTCTCTCTGTTGATCAGGTGAAGACGTTCGTGCCACAGGATGGGGACGTGCACCTGGACTTCTCTGAATTACTGGATGGAGTCTTCCTGATTGACATGATGACACAAATGTGAGTCACTTCATGCCAGCTTTGTTCTGGCAGCTTATTGTCACATGTCTAATCTGGGTTGTGAGCGGTGCCCGGATGGATCCTCAGATTAGCAGTCTGTGTTTTGGAGCTGTTGGCTGTCATAGACTTGATATGGCATCATTCATTAAACAATGATCAGCTATGATGTTGAAAGGGGATGACACATTGCTATATTGTCTAATTCCAGAAATTCTCTTGGACTGCTACATATGTGATTTAAAAAAAAAATGTGATATGATGAATGGTCATTTTTCCATTGTTTTTTAAAACTCACGATGCCTTGATGACAGGGTTAGGATAGGATAGGGTTCGAGTTAGTGTTAGGGCTCTGGTAAGGCACGATTAGGGTCCCAGCAGGGTTAGATTTCGAGTTAGGAAATTTGGTGGGGTCAGGGTCAGGACCAGGGTTCAGGTTATTGCGGGGTAGGGTAGGGTAGGTTTAGGGTTCTGGGTCAGGGGTTAGGGTTGGGGATTTAGGGGATCAGGTTAGGGGTTCAGTAGAACATTTGGTGTAGTCTGTACAATGTGAACATGTTTTCTTACATCTGGAGAACAGGGCATCTCTGCAGCACTACAGTACTTCATTATAATGCTGATTTGTAAAATATTTTACTTGTTCTCTTAACATTTTGGATCCCACTCTTGGCTTTATAACAGTATTGATAATATTTTTCAATTATCATTGCAACCCTGAAATCATCGCAGCAAATCTCCTCTTTTTGAACAATTTGGTATCTTCGCAGCTACTGATACAGTATCATTTGCATTCTACATTCTCATCCAGGCACCAACAGTGCTGTCTTTGTCACCCTGCAGTCATAAAGGGGATCTTTGTCGTCTGCAGCAGTCTTCAAATGCAGCGTCCTCATTACTTACAGGTTAGGGTTTCTCTAAAGAAGCAGCGTTAACTAACTTAAAGTTACAGATTTTCAGCCTAACACTGAGGGACATCACCTCAAAGAAGAAGACTGTTATTGGACCAGATCTGCCAAGACAACGAGGAACATCATAGATACTGTCAAGAAAGATGCTACTTAAGAGATTATGATTTGGGTGCCTTATGTTCTGAGGGAATTACCCTCGCCCTTAACAAACTCTAACTTATGGCCCCCTGGTAGTTTGTGTCAAAGACTCCTTCGAGCCACTTGAGCCTCTCTGTCAGGCTGAAATGACGCTTCACGGTGGAGTACGAACTGAATTTGAAGAAGTGCAAGGGAAGGGTAAAAAAGTGATGACCCAGTGGAGTTGTGGATAACGCTGTCTGGCCACCCCAAGTCTACAGTATCCATTCATCCCATTATCCCCAAGGGCCACAATAACCAGCTCTAAATGCAAAACAATGCTGCGCCATGGGGAGGGGAGGGGAGGGAAAGAGGCGGGATAATCTCCTGGATTGGGAGACCCTGGGGGATTAGGGCCTTGCTGCTGGTGTTTAGTGGCACTGGGACACAGATGGGAGGGAGGATGAGGAGGCACAGAAACAGGACAAACAGCGCGGCGATGGCAGAGACGGACAGACGAACACATGTGATGCACTAAGCAGCATCTCTGACCCCCTTTCATCTGTTACGTCTATGTATTTCCAAGGCGCAGAATAAATTTAACACAACAGGTTTCTTTACCTGACAAACAAGGTCAAGTCTGACATGTGTAACTGCACCAAGGCTCATGAATTTTAACTGTAATGTATGACAGTTAAACCCCAGACTACAGTAGGACTGAGCCAACAGCGCAAGAATCCATCTAAAGGGTTCTCCTTTGGGTGGAAAGTCTAATGCGACCCTGTTTGGCTCAGAAACAGTCCAGTTTGTCGGCTGAAAGGACTGACGTCACCCAGGCTAAAGTTAGGAATGAATAGAGACCTCATACATGTCTTCATGGCAGTCCTTGAGCCAATACGTGCGCTAGCTCGCAGCTTCCTGTCGCTCCATTCCACTGACAACCGTTTGTTTGTTGGTGAACAAGAGAAATGTCAAATAAAATGCCTTCATGTTGTGTTTCCCGTTGACAGAAATCCCTCGGCTGCACCTCAGGGTGCGAGCAAAGTGAGCAGGGATGCAAGTCACAGGATCCAGAACCTGAACTTCCTGGTCCAGCAAATCAAGTCGTATTATCTGGTGAGTTTTGATTCTCGACCATATTATACGTTATATGGTGCATCTGAGCTTCGGGCTGCTAAGCTCTCCATCTCTCTCTACATCGGATTATGATATCTGAACATTCGATTTAGACTTTTCACCTCATCCATCACACACGCACTGGCTCACACATGCGCTAAACCAGAGAGTCGGTGGCACTCGTGTCCCAGCAGATCGACTAGTCCTTCTTAAGATGCATGCCCTAAATATCCGCCATGTACACATCTCTGTAATCAGCACAGGAGGGAGGTTATTGCACAGCAGAGAGCCACAGTAAAGCTGCAGTCAGAGCCTGACAGACATGAGATTCGTGGGCACACACCACTGATGTTGAATCTTGGATTTTCTGTCTGTGTCAGAGTAATTAAGTAAAAGCTAAGCTTTCTCCTGTTGAGATCTGTTAAGATCAGAAGAGAAGTCATTTCACCGAGGGCAGGACCATAATGCTGCTCAGATGGTTTTATAGATCTCTTTGTGCTCCACAGATTAATAGTACAAAGGTTATCATCAATGGCTTGTCTGATCAGTGTTTTTGCTGTCTGCTCTTGATAAACTCAAAGTTTGGTTACTTCTTAGTCACGCTGTTGTGACTCACTGCAGCTCTCCAGCCAAGGACATCAGAATTCATGAATGCCTGCTGCTTACTTAAAAAAAACATCATATTTGAGATAGACTGCAGCATGTTATCTATGCCTTAACTATGCCGTACTAACATAACTCTTAATCAAGTACACTTTAGTGAAAGAAGATGTAGGGCAGCTCTTTCTTCTTTTAACTGTGGCTGAACTGCACACCCGTCCTGGTCCTCTGTGGGTTATTTTTATGTTGTCAGGTCAGTTGAAGGACTGGCAGAAAAGAGTCTGCAGCCATTCTAGTGGCACTTGTAAGCTGTAGTTTGGTACAGTTGTGCTTTGACCTACATGCTAATGCCAGCAAGCTAGCTCAGTGCTAACATGATGATGTTTAGCTTGCAGGTTTACCATGGTCATCAGTGGTCACAACATTTGGTAATTAGCACTAACCAGTGTACAGTGGCAGTTAACAGGAAGAGGTATTTGGTCACAGATCAAAGTACTGGACACAACTGAACAATTCTGATTTGATCCTCTCCGTGAGAAGTCAGAGGGTCATCAAAGTTATTCGAGTGTAACCCGAGGGAAAGCATGATTGTATCAAATTTCATGGCAATCCATCCAATAGTTGCTGATAATTGAGTCAGAGCCATCTTGTGGTGGCACTAAAGGGGGATAACCAAAGTCATATCTGCGAACCGTGAATGTCTGCACCAAATCTCCCGGCAATTCATCTGATAGTCAGGATGAGACATTATACTAAAGAACAAAACATCAGCTTCATGGTAGCACTAGAGGAAAAATCAGACATCACAGAAGTCAGCATGCTTCATCCTCTGGGGGGCATGAATGCCCCGAATTGTACACACAGCACACAATAACAGTAGAAGTCCATCCAGTAGTCTTTTTTAGATATTTTAATCAGAGCCATCTTGTGGTGGCGCTAGAGGAGTGTAATCAAAGTCATTAGAATATATTCACCTGGGGACCATGAATGTCGGTACAAAATTTAATGGCAAACTATCTAATATTATGGATAGACATTTTACTAAAAACCAAAAAGTCAGCTTTACAGTGGCTCTAGAGTGAATTCAGGAACCACAACAAACAGTATGTCTCATCCTCTGGGGGGCATGAGTATCTACAAAACAGTGTACATCATAACTCTATAAATCCTCTGAAAATAAGTAAGAACAAAAGTGACATTTAGAAAGAAAATAGGTTCAACTGACAGATGAAGATACAGTACAACTGGTATACTTCATACTGGTATCAAATTGAACCCATTGATATAAAGTAAGATGCTGTTTTAAACCTACTGCAAGGCTCTGAACCATTAACACAGTTTTGTAATACCTCTAAAGGCTAGAGACTTCTGCTCTCAGTTCCACGCTCTTTAATCACACATAAGCTAGGGAGGGAGATGATGATGGGAGACTCACAGCCAGTCAGTTGAACCTTCGTTTCGGGGTCATGGTGGCAGTCACGGGAAAATGTGACTGTTGGTGCAGGATGGACTACTTGACTTCAGTCAAGTGTAGCTTTCAGTGCATGTGGGAATTAGTAATAGTTTCCTCAACTGTACAGAGTCACTTATCCTCATTAGGGGCTGTTAACAATCACAATTACGCTGCACACACACACACTGTACACATACTGTACACACACACACAGGCATGATGGCAATCCACTTACACTCCGACAGAAGGCTGAACCGAGCAGTTTTGGTGGGTTTCACGGCCGCACCGGGGAAACCGGCTCTGTCATCAACCCATTCAGAGCACTCCTCCATTTGTTGGCCGCGTTTCTATACATGTGTTTAAGCAGTGGCTATGTGCTGTACATACATACGCCCCTATCCATTCAAGCACTTTGGCTCGACGTCAAGGAGTGTTGTATTGTGTCCTTGTTTCAGTTTGGCCTAAAATGTGCTTATCTTCCCTTTTTCCTCTGCCCATCTCCCCCGTCCTGTTTCTGTTTCTCTGCAGGATAATCTGAGACAACTAATCATGATTCCCTTGCCAAACGTGTTGCTGCTTGGCAGGACTCCTTACTGTGGTACGTCCTGTTAAAGGAAACTCAGAGTAGTCCTCATCTCTCCTCTGTAGTGGAGCTGCTAAATCAGTGTATGGATGGAAGCCTGATGAGTCTGTTTGTAGATACTCAATAAGCACTGCATTGATTTCCTATAATTGGCCTTCGATTCGGATATGTGTTTGACTTTGTGTCCTTTGCATGCTCACTGCCAAACTAGTCATATGCGAATGAAACTAACATGAAATATTGCTGTTAATATAACTTGTAATTACTTGGCACCCATGCAAAACAATAAAAAAATCAAAAGTATTTCCTGACGGACGGACAGACGGACTGCTTTAACTCTTCCTGATTCGGCTTTAATTCAATTGCACTCTATCAGTCTGATAACCACACTAGCATGTGATGCTGAAGCTTTGGCAAGCGGTGACCCAAATTCACCAGCTCGCGCTCGATTCGACTGAAATCGGGGCCAGCAGCCCTCCCTGCTACAATCTGATAAGTTTTACTTCAGATAATGACATTTCCTTTTATTTTTCCGCCCACAGAGCAAAGTCTGGAGGAAATGAAGAAACTTTTGCTGCTGCTGTTAGGCTGTGCAGTCCAGGTAAATGCCGACTATGTGACTGTTTGTGTGCAGACAACCTGAAACAGCCTGCACGAGCTATGGAGATTTAAATCTGTTTACATTTTTACTTCCAGTGCGAGCAGAAAGAGGAGTACATCAAGAGGATCCAGACGCTTGACTTTGACACGAAGGCGGCCATAGCTGCGCATATTCAGGAGGTACCTGACTTTGTATGACATGAGCTTTCAAATGCCACAGCGAGAAAATCCGTTTGTGTCTTGTCGTGCTTCATCTACATGTAAGCAGGCGTCACAGCAACTACATACTCTTTCACATTATATCGACCCTTACTACCCCTCCTTATTTCCCAGGTGACCCACAATCAGGAGAACGTGCTGGATCTGCAGTGGTTGGAGGCCAGTGAGGTGCACCCAGATGAGCTGGATGCTGCTGCGAGGAACATGGCCTCGCACCTCCGACATCTGCTGGAACAGAGGGACACCCAGCTTAAGGTACAATTGATTTTCTTCCATAATTTATTCAGATGTTTTAAGAAATACATACACACTGCATGTTTGGCAAGTGCGTAAGAATCCATATGATATCTGATATTGGTTTATATGATAAAGGTAATCTGTAATGTGTTTTTATGCAGACTATAGCAGAGCTAATGCAGGAGAAGGACGGCGTGGTCAGCTTGCTCAACAGTCCCTCCAGCCCGCAGTCAGCCAGCTACTCTCCCAGCATGCAGCAGCAGCAGGCAGGGACTCAGCAACACCTGGCGGTGGAGTTGGCCGACTCTAAGGCCAAGATCAGACGACTCAGGCAAGAACTGTGAGTACAAAATGAAATAATGATCCAGCAACTGACGTGATTGCTGGGTTTAATTTTCCCTGTAGTGTAGTGCGAGTTTCTCTGTCGGGCTGTTGGTAAAGAGTTAGCCTGTCCTCTGTGGACCTGCCAGTACAGAGTGAATGAGAGGGAGAGAGAGAGATACTACGGGATAAGAGATGCCCTGGGGAATTTGGCCCACATTACCGCCTGCTTGGCAGGTTCCATGGCTCTGCACTATTACTGACCCACATTGCCTCTGATTTTCAGCGGATACTGCATGCACACACATGCACACACACACACACACACACACACACACACACACACACACACACACACTAACCCTGATCCTATCAAGACCCCATCTTCGCTCTCCATCCCATCGACTCCGCTGTTTTGTCCTCTCTTGTTTGAATGCTCAGATTGACACACTGCTGCCTCTGAGCAAACACAATATCGCTTAAAGCATTAAGTATGGCTTGACTTTGAACTTTTGTATGGCCTTAGAGAGCTTTTTCATATGTATATGTATGGGTGGATCTGAACTTGCAGTAGCTCTTTCTGCATATATATGCTTCTCAATAACGTGTGGGGAAGGAGATCAAATGGGGTCATGGAGCTTAGTGTCAGAATCAACTATTTGTAAGTTTGTACAACTTTAATAGCATAGCGTTGATGACGGTTCTCAGTCATACTAGGCATGGACATGATTCTAAGTGTAGGCAACTGGACGTGTTTCTGTTTCGTGAAGACAATTCACCTCTCATCCAAGAGGCCTCTTCAGTTCTAACTAACTGGAGGTGTCCTTACAGAGTTGTAAAGGCCACATGTGAGCTTGGCATAAACTACATTACTTTGTTTATGCCTGGGTGTTTTGTCCTTAGGATGGACAAGTTTCTTCCTCTGTGTTGTTAGGTTTCTCAAATGTTCCTGCGACATAAGGAATAACAATATTATTACGTTTTTCTGTTTCCTCCTCTCTGTCTGCCCTGAGTCTTTTAAAGGTTTTGACAGCAGTCCAGTTGGGATAGCCACAGGTTTAAAGTGCACTTAAAACCCATGGCTATCCTAACTAGACCATACACAGTGATGTAGTTTATGATGTTCCATGAAGCCAGGACTGCACAGATGTGTACATTAGGGAGACAAAACAACTTCTTCACAAATGAATGGCACAAAACAGCCGGGCCAACTCCTCAAGACCCTGCTGTCCACTTACATCTGTTAAGTGAAAATGCAAAGGACTGTGTAAACAAATGGGAAACTGTCATATAACCAACCAGCTTCAAAGACACAAAAAGAAGAAGAAGAACGTACATCTGAAAGAGAAAAATCATTCCTTTGAGGACAACAGTGTCAACATCTTGGCCAGAGGAGACAGATGGTTTGAAAGAGGAGTAAAAGATTCCGTTTCAAACTGGAATGGCAGTCTTTGAGCAGAGGAGGTGGCCTACAACATCACTTATCACCCACCTACAGTTCTCTCAGAGTTCTCTCCCCAGACAGTTTAACATCCATTCACGCCTGGGCTCACCTAGCCCTAGCAACCCACATGAAAGCTGGTTGGATCAACGACCCACAAATCCAGTTACCTACACTACAGCACAAAGAAATGTAATCGCCTAATTACAGTTTTGGAATGGCCACTCAGCAATTAAAAACAGAATAATAACATTAAAACATTTACAATGTGTGTGTGTATATATGCTCACTTTAGTTCTTTGCAGTATTTAAATATATATAAATTGTAGCACATTAACCACCTGCTTGTCTCTCTGCACTGCACATCTGGCCACCAGAGAGGAGAAGAGCGAGCAGATGCTGGACTGCAGACATGAGCTGGAGGACATGGAGGCAGAGCTGAAGAGGACCCAGCAGGAGGTACGCAGGGCAGAAGAATAGATTGCGGCTCCTTCTAACGGTGACACGCAGTGACCTCCTGACCGCCATGCAGATTAAACAGATTAATGCATGCCATACTCTGCTGCAGAGCAGCGCTTAATGACAGTGAATTCAAACCTCTGAACCTCTGGACTCGGGGACACAGCTAAAGCTTATATGGATCTGTCTGTGGAAGCTTTGGGGCTATACATGTCAGCATGGTTATAACCAACTGGACCGTAAATTAAAGCAGCATTAATAGATTTTTTTAATTAAATTTTTGTTGGGGCACTTTACAGGAACAAGCTAACACAACACTGACATTTTAGTACCTTATAATGTCGGTATGTCATATGTGCTAGCAAATGGCTGCCTGTAGAGCAACATTAGCATTCATTTGGCTCATCTTGTTTGTGTCCACCTGATGAACGTGAATCCAATAGTCACTCTCCTTTTAGATCTGATTTAGTCTTCACCAACTCCGGAGGGAAATATCTGGCCCTGGCCATCGACTTGAAACAAATGACGAGAGACACTCGAATGTTCCAGCTTGGTCGAGGAAGTTTCCCACAGGAAAGACTATTCGAGAAAGATTGTTGCAGAGCTTACTTTTCTATAAATTACACCTCTGTCTGAACCCTCACCAGAACTCCCAGCTGCTCATAGACGCACGCGCAGCCCGCACGTACCGTGACGAGCTGGACTCCCTGCGAGAGAGAGCCATTAAGGCCGACAAGCTGGAGAGTGAAGTGGGACGCTACAGGGAGCAACTGCACAAGATGGAATTCTACAAGGCCAAAGTGGAGGTGGATGCAGATTCTAAATGCTTTCCCAGTTAATTTTGGTGCATACACTTTGATCATATGCTTGCAATTTAGAAAATCACTGAATATTCTGAGGCAGTAATCACATATTTATACATTTTGAAATGAATTGTTGGGTGGGGAGATGAGTCTTCCTAAGATGTGGACAGGGAAAGTGAAAGATGTAATTCGAGGAACAACAGGTTCAAGTCATGTGTGGAACGTAAAATCCGTAAATCTGAGATGTTTCTCTTTGCGTGTTTGTTTGTTTGATTTCAGGAGGTAAAAGAGGATAACAGGGTCTTACAGGAGACCAAAGAGGTGCTGGAGGATCAGCTGGAAGGCTGGAGGGCTCGCTCAGATAAAATCCACCAGCTGGAGAAGCACACACTGCTGCTGAAGGCCCGGGTCCACGACATGGAACAGGTCAGACACCAGGAGCTGTCTTCTGTGCGGCTTTTGTGAACATACAAAACTCAACATGAGCTACCCAAGTCCTATTTTAGATGAAATGATCATTTAGTCCCGTATGCTACTGGAAAGGATCAGTTCTCACATCTCTGCTGATACTTCCTGTCTCCACTCTAGGAGAGGGAGGCAGATCGGAGGCGCATTGAGGAGTTGCAGGAGGAGAACCTGGCTCTGTGTCTGGCTCAGAGGAGGAGCATGGAGGAGTCCCAGCACCTCGGCTGGGAGTTAGAGCAGCTCTCCAAGACCACTGAGAACTCCCAGGGTAAGAGCAGGTGATACAGTGACAAGCAGTCACTATGAAATAATGGATGGGACTGGTTGGAATGATCGGCTAGGTAAGGAAATGGATATGTAAATGATCCAGGTGTGTACATGCATGCATGACTCTGTTAATCTGTTTGCATTTACATCTACTTTGGTTGTTTAGTGTCTATACAGTGATTTATAAGCTGCACTATTAGCTCGTGTACCAGATGTATATACACAGATTGATGATGTCAGTTATCTTTTTTTGTCAGTGTTGGACTACCTATATCAAATGAATGTAACTGAAAGGATTTTGTACCATAATATTTATGGCAAAGGTTAAACATCTGTGGAGTGGCTGCTGCTGATCTTACAGACATTTGAGCAAATCTTCAAACGGACATGCAAAAGATCTTCACAAGTGTGTCTAACTCTGCATATGAAAAGCTTAAAGGACAACTCAATTAGTTTAACAGACAAGTGTGTTTACAGGTCTCTGGGAGTACTACTGCATTTGTGAAATAAAACAGTACAAAGCTCCAGAGGACGCTGCATGTAATCTAAGAAATTCCTCCAGTGATGTCATTCAGCTGCTTAAGCTCTATTGTGGGTGATTTAGGCGGCGGGTTGTGAGAATTAGATCTTAATCATTTGTTTTTTAACTGTTCAAAATGAGTCCAACAGTGTTAAACTGTAGGAGTGGAATACGGAACAGTGGACTGCTGCCTACATTACCCACAAGGCAGTTTGGCCACTGAGTGACATCACTGGCAGCCATTTATCACATTACATGCAGCTTCCTCTAGAGCCATAAAAGGCTTTATACTACTTTGTTCCCATATGCAGCAGTGCTCCCCAAGACCTGTAAACACACTTTAATGTGTAAAATTGGTGGAGTTACCCTTTAACGGCACCTTTAAACATTTACAACTAGTCTTTCATGCTGTCTGTCTCACGTCCTCCCCGCCTTCAGTTAATTGCCATCATGTGTTTGCGTACAGGCCAGCAGACTCTGAGCGAGGAGGTGAGCGAGAGGACCTGCAGTCGGATGCTGAAGCTGGAGAAGGAGAACCAAAGTCTGTTAAGGACCATAGAGGAACTCCGAGCTGCCTCTGTGAACGGCAGCACTCAGCCCAAACACAGCCACCACCTTCAGTGTGAACAGGTGGTGTGCGGCTCCAGCAGCTGCACCTCGTCAACAGATGAACCCACCTGCTCGGATATAGAAAAGTGCACTGACGTATTCCCGGTCAGAATAGTCTCTCAGCCGATGCTGAATGGAGATTCAAACTGCCATCAGCAACTCCACGCCGAAGAGCTGCAGGAAGCCAAGGGTGAGATCCTCCTCACTGGTAGTCCAGACCTTCATGTTCAGGAGAAAGGACAGCTTGAGGATGGAAACGGAGGAGACTGTTTCAAAGAACTGATGTCTGAACTGGAAGTCTTAGAAAACAACCACAACAGGCTCCATTGTGTCGTGGGATCACGTGGCCGCTCGCCTGGCTCGAAGAGCAGCAGTCCCTGCCATGACAGCATCTTCACAGGTCTGCCAACACGCTCCTCCTATGCCAGCAAGCACACACAGCGGCTGGAGGCCAAGTGCAGGGCCCTGGACACAGTTAATCAGCACCTACAGACTTCCCTCGATAACACCGGTGGGTTGTGTGGATCGGGTAAACGTTAGAGATTGCAGTCGTGCAGTCACACAGTTACTTATTTCTTTTTCTTTTTTTCTTTCTTCTATCTCTTCAGATCGGAAAGTTCAGCGCCTGGAAGCAGAGGTTCAGGAGCTGGAGACGGAGAACCAGAGCCTGCAGGCCACTCTAGAAGAGCTTCGGATCTCTGCACGACGCCTGGAGCAGCTGGAAAAAGAGAAGCAAAGCCTGGAGCAGGAAACCACCGTCCTGGAGAGAGAGAAGAGGCAGCTTGAGAAAGAGAATCGGCGGCTCCGCCAGCAGGTGGGTAGGCTTGTTTTTAAAGGGTTAGTGTTAGCTGCTCGCCAAATGCAGGATAATGTTTTGAAGACTCACACCACCCCTGAATAAAATGGCTGCTGTCCTACCTTCCTCTGTCTTAGGCTGAAATCCAGGAAGCCAATTTAGACAGCAGCAATGTCTGCATGGCCAGCCTGGAGAGGGAGATGCGTTTTCTTGTGAAGGAGGTGGAGGGATTGAGGGAGACTGCTGAGAGGGTCAAAGGCCTGGAGGGAGACAACAGAGAACTGACAAAGCAAGCTGCGATCGACCAGAGGACGCTGGCCACCCTCAGAGAGGTCTGTGCTGTCGAGCTTACACACACTGAATGAATGACAAGTCCTGACACTTCACAGATAATGCACTGGTTTGGTTTTTTTTTGTTTTTGTTTTTTTAAAGCAGCACTGTGTTTCACATAGATCCTCACATTTCACCTTTGATAGATTGTATGTGCACACACACGTACTAAAACCGCAACAACACAACACAACAAAAACAAATCATTGTTAACATTTTGTTTCTAACCTTGAGGACACAGTTTTACCACTAATAGCATTTCTGTCATTATCAGCTGACTGCCATGTCGGTTACAACCCAGCCGATTTATTGGTTGACCGATAAAAACCTCTTCCCGAAAGTTAAGTCAGATGGGCTCTGGTTCTTCAAGAAACTATCTAGTGTGATCCATGTTTACTGTCCTTCTTTAGGAGCTGGTCAGCGAGAAGCTAAAGACCCAGCAGAGAGACAATGACCTGGAGAGGCTGGCCCATGAGTTTGAAATGAAGCTCCTTAACCAGAAGAGTGCACAGCAGGCTGAACAGGAGGCACCGGATAACAGGTGCTTACAAACTGCTTGGAGTTCCCAACCTAACTCTTGATGGGAATACGATAAGAAATCAAAGTGTTATAATGGCACAGTCAGAACAAAATTCCTTTCTTTCTTCTATGCAGCCGGTTCAAGATGCTGGAGTCAGAGTTGGAGTCATCGCTGAAGAAATCTCTTCAGATTAAAGAAGACAAGATGGCCGCTTTGGAGGCTCGTCTGCAGGAGTCCTCCAACCTGAACCAGCAGCTGCGCCAGGAGCTCAAGACTGTAAGCCATGTCACCAAATTCACCTTCGCAGGCTTACTCTGAGAAAATGCATTGTAAATCTTTACAGATCCAACTGTTGGACCTCTTTGACCCCGCAGGTGAAACTGAGCTATGAGGCTCTGCAACAGAGGCAGGAGGAGGAGCTGACGGCATCAAGCCCCACCCCTCCCAGAGAGACCGGCAGGGCGATGAGCGAATGGCTGCGTGAAAGCCAGGAAGCCACCAAGGAACTGCTGAAGCTCAAAGACCGTCTCATTGAGGTGGAGAGGACTGTAAGTTTTTGGCCCTTATCCAAGTAAATGATCAAAATGGCAAGTAGGTGGTAATTACCAAGGAACATATTTGAAATTTCAGCCACAAATTACCCCAGTTAGGTGCCTGCTGAGGGGATGTTGGACAGAAACTAGCTTTATAAGTCGCTATGGCATGATAAGCAGCTAGACAGCAGCTGTTTGGAAGTTTACAATGAAATGTGTTTAAGAAATGATCGGCTATTTATTAATGGCTTATTGGAACATAGCAGCAAATTATTATTAAATGATTCAGAGGAAATTTCCATACATTTGGGAGTAATTACTGTGGTAATTGGGGTCATTTTAAAGACATATCAAATATGTTACTTGGTAATTAACACCTATTTACAATGAAATTTGCAAACCTGTAAAGTGAAGTATTATGAACATCTTGTTTTTCTTTTCTCTTCCTTCCTCTCCTCTGCTCTGCTCTTCTCCAGAATGCGACACTGGAGGCAGAGCGCCAGGCTATGCAGGCCCAGCTGAAGCAGCTGGAGAATCAGTCTGACAGCCAGCAGGCTCAGATCCTCGCCCTGCAGAGGCAGGCAGCCTCACTGCAGGAGAGCAACACAGCCCTGCAGACACACAACGCTAACCTGCAGGTGCCTCCACAACACACACTACGCTCTGTGGTACACTTCATTTTACACAGCCTCTGCACACACATAGGTATATTGCTGATAGAGTCCAGTAGGGTCTCTGTTAAGCCTCTGCATCAGTGAGCATACAGACAACACACTCATAAAGCAATGATGCCACATTAACTCCTAATCAACTGGCTGCCTTTTCCTCTCCAGGTGGAGAAATCCACTCTGAACTCACAGAGTGCCTCCCTCATGGCCCAGAATGCTCAGCTGCAGCAGCAGCAGTCGGGGACAGAAAGCGAGCGGGACGGCGCCATGCGGGAACGCGAGGAGCTGCGTGGCATTCACGAGCAACTATTGCGAGATCACGAGCGGCTGGCAGCTCTGCATGAGCGGCAAGCCATGGAGTACGAGACCCTGATGGGAAAACATGGCTGCTTGAAAAACGCCCACCGGACACTGGAGCTGGAGCAGCGCACGCTGCAGGACAGGTGGGGGAAAGGAAAAGCAGCCACATGAACTGTCGATATAGTATATGAAATCTCTGTGTTCATGTGTGTGTGTTTGGTGGTATCTTCAGGTACAACAGCCTGTTGCAGCAGCGGGCCAAGCTGGACGACCTGGAGAAAGCCCTGAAGGAGGAGCAGATGAGGATGGCGCTGGAGAAGGAGCAGCACAGGACGACTGCAGCTGAGTGCGGCCGGCTCCGTGACGAGAAGGACTGGTGAGGAGGATCAAGCCTGGATCCCACTGGATCACATACGCGCGAATACACACCTTGACTAATACATGGATAATCAAATACTGTACATCTTCTTCTTTTTTTTTTTTTGTTTTGTTCCAGGCTGAACCAGACATACCGTCAGCTTCTCAGCGACAACGAGCTGCTGACAGCGGATCACAAGCAGCTCAAGAGCCAGCTGAATGAGGCCAAGCTGGAGCACACCTGGCTGGAGGCCGACTTCTCCAAGCTCAAGAAGGAGTTCCAGCAGCTGGACATCACCTCCACCAAGCTCACCAACCAGTGTGAGGTACTGACATGCAGCAGGTGGAGAAATAAACTTAATAAACCATCTGTCAGTGTTTATCATGTCTGAATAAACAAACTGACCTTAACGGACAGCACAGTTTCATACTGTTTTATTTTGTTTATATGTGGTGGACCCTGCCACCTTTCTAGCTTCAAACACTGTTCTGGGACCTCATTCTCCTTAGTTTGTATTATTATGTTACCTCACTAACATTGTAAACATTCAAATTCTGAGTTTTAATTTCTTCTCCAAAACTACATAGTGCCCCTTTTAACCTCAGCACACTCAAGCTGACTCTACGTATTTGGATTTTTGATTTGTGTACATGCTTACACATCTATTCATGTGTAGTTGCTAGGCCAGCTGAAGGGCAACCTGGAGGAGGAGAATCGCCACCTGCTCGGCCAGATCGAGACCCTGATGCTACAGAACCGCACCTTGCTGGAACAGACCATGGAGAGCAAGGACCTTTTCCACGTCGAGGAGCGGCAGTACATGTAAGCAAACAGGGCGGCATGACAAGATAAGGTAGCATTAAATAAAACGCGCGCTAGACCGATCGGTTAATGAACAAACTTGTTGAACAAGCAGCACAGAATGCAACCTACTCTTGACACTAAAATCCTGCTGTAATCAACAGCTGCCCCACAATTATAACTGATGATCCATCTGTCTGTATTCTCTCTTCAGTGACAAGCTTAATGATTTAAGGAGGCAGAAGGAGAAGCTGGAGGAAAAGATAATGGACCAGTACAAGTTTTATGAGCCATCACCTCCACGCAGGTAAGCTGTCATAACCCTGATTTTTCTTCAGGGTGAAATGACTGCGACGGGTCAAATTTCACAATCAGCAGCTTTCTGCAGTGGGACTTGGTTCGTTGCCAGTGTTGAGTCGTGAGTTATGTAATTTCTGTTCACCTTCATTACAGTTTATCAACAGGGCATATTCATAGTGCAGGCGGTAATGGCAGCTAACTGGTTAGCAGACTGTCCACATTAAGTGATTTTCTTCAGCAGTTTTTTGTATCCACCACCTTCCTGAGAGAAATGAATCTTTTGATGCTGGGCAGGAGGACTGTAGGTTTATACAAGCTTTTGAAAATGGTTACAAATGGTAAAATCAGAACAAAGAGCTACAAACTATGTAGTTTTGGGGAAAGCATTTTAATCATAAGCTGAAGGATTTTTTTAATACCTGAACATACTAAATAAACAAACTTTCTTCATTTTCATGACTGATTTAACTGAATAAACAAACTGACCTAAAAGGACAATACAATTTCATACTGTTTTATTTTGTTTATATTTGGCGGACCCTGCCACCTTTCTAGCTTCAAACACTGTCCTGGGGACCTTATTTTCCTCTGAGAACAGCTTGTTTATTCACTTATGGACAAAATGAATATTTCTGAGTTTGTATTATTACCTCATGAATACTGTACATGATAAAATTCAGAATTTTGAATGTATTCTCCAAAACTACATACTGCCCCTTTAAGGCTTGACTATGGTACAACCCTATCTGCTTTCATGTTAATTTAAATAAATAAATAAACACCTTTTTCTCGTATTGTTTTTTCTTTGTTTAAACAGACTTCCATTGCTAGTCAAACTCACCGACCCCCCCCCTGCATGTTATTCTTATTCTGCTGCACTCTCTCTTTCCTTATGTAAATCGGTCCTTCACAGACGTGGAAACTGGTTAACTCTGAAACTGAAGAGGTTGATTAAATCCAGTAGCCGAGAGCAAGGACCAGACCGCCCACCAACACCCACACACTCAGGCACTGCTGAGTCACGCCACCTTTGTCACGACAGTAGCTCCTTCATCAGCTCAGATGGCTCTGGAGGCTCAGCCTCCACCTCAGCAGGTGAAGCCATGATCTCACCCCAGCGCAACAGCAGTGAGTATGACCTTCTCAAATTAACCAGATCATCTTCCATTGACTTTGCAGGACAGGTCTTATTAAAGTATCAACACTTCAGCCATAGATGAAGAAGTAAGATCATCAGACGCAGGGTGTAAAGATCAGTCAGGAGTGTGTTCATGTAAGGTCCAGCCCACAGCCAGAAGACACAGAAAATGTCCCCTGCGAGTTTGGCTTTTTTAAAGAGATTCAAAATTTTAAATAAATAGATTTTAATTTAAACTGCTCCTGCCTCATGTACACTTCCTTGTTTGGGCATATCCATCACATGCAACCAACACACAGTCTGGACGATAGCGGCAAAGTTGATTTTCTCAAAATGACCCTTTAACTTATACAAATAAAGAATGAGATCATATTCATTTGTGAAAGGTAGAGTTATGTCTCCAGTGGTATTTCAGTGTGTTGAAAAAACTCAGCATACATGTGTGTGTCACGTTCAAAGACTCATTCTTCCTGAAGCATGATGTGTGTGAACTTGCCTCAGCAGTCCTCGATATGTTGTCTTCCCTGTGACTTTCTCGTTGGTTAACGGATTTCTTCACCCCTGCCTTCCTGGCTTCCTTCCTTCCTTCCTTCTCTCCCTTGTCTTTTCCTTCCCTTCCCACCCTTCTCCTCCCTCACACCCTTCTCTCTCTCCTTGCATCCATCCCTTTGTCTACCCCCCCCCCCCGTCCATGTGGACGCGCTTGCTGTTAAATAGCCACTCTGAAAATGTTTCCCCGTATGAGGAACAGGCTGAAGGACAGAGACAAAGTCAAGTCCCTCTTCCGTCGTTCCATGTGTAAGAAAGACCGTGGTCCGGTGTCCGCCACCATCTTTACTGAAGCCTTTCATTTCATGGCTAACCAGATAATACTGAGTGGATCTGTGCTTCTTTTCTTTTTTTTTTCCAACATCTGCTACATGATATAACAGCAAAGTAACCTGAGTAGGTGTAAAATCAGCAGTCAGTCATGTTGGTGCAGTGCCCATCACAACCTCATTTCACAGCACTAACTCAGATTGTTAGATATGTAATCACAGTTTAAGGCATCTGCACTAGTCATTTTCTAACAGAGTGGCTATTTTTGAAGACAATCTGGGGTATTTTGTTAATAGAGGTCAAAGAACTGCTGCATTGCTGGAGGACACACACACACACACAGGAGTTCTGACCTACCGCGGGCTGACTGTACTGTAGGGAAACATTTTAAAACCACAATTCTAGACGTCTGTGTGGTCTATGGAGAAAGCAAACCATCCCTGTCACTGTGTTTTCCACGCCATGCCTCCTAATCTCCATGACCACTTCACCTGTCTGTCCTCCCTTACTCATTCACTCCCCACTTCTTCCACTCCTGGATCCAGCCCTGAGCAGCTTGGCGTACCCCTCGGCCCCGTTCGACGAGGAGCAGTGGGTGGAAGGGCCAGAGGCTGACCCTGAGCAGGAAAGAGGGAACACATTGATCTCATCCCTCACCACATCCACCCTGTCCATCCTCCACCTCAATCACCCCACCATCCCACCATCTGGCCACGTCACCACCACAACCACTGACACCACCGACACTGTCCCAGATGTTTCTGAGCTTTGGGTGACAGGTAGAGGCATTCAAGATGTCATTTTCAGTGGGTAGTCGCTACGATAAAGAGTAGAGGAGAGTTGAGCAAAGGCCATATATTTAAAGGAGCACAAAGTAGTTTTGGAGAATAAATTCAGAATTTCTATGTTTAGAATATTAATGATGTAATAATACAAACTCAGAAATATTTATTTTCTCCATTAGTGAATAAACAAGCTATTCTCAGAGGAAAATACGGTCCCAGAACACTGTTTGAAGCTAGAAAGGTGGCGGGGTCCGCCACATATAAGCAAAGAAAAACAGGATGAAGGTCAGTTTGTTCAGTCACGAAAACAAAGAGAGTTTATTTAGTTTGTTTAGACATAACAAATAATCATTTCTTGTCTGATTAAAAAGTCTGCCCCAAAACTACATAGTGCTCCTTTAATCGTCATAGCCAAAAGTGTAAATTATTCATAACCAGTCAGTAATTTCTTGTTTGTATGCCCCACAGATAAGGTTTCAAACGACAGCGCAGTGCCATCTGGATTTGAGGACAACGACGAGCTGCAGAATCACGGTAAACCGCTGTGGATACTCGTTTAGAGGATTCTGCGAGCATACAGATGTATTACCAGCTCAGGAATTAGAGTAAATCCATCAAATTGCAATCATGACCTTGTTTCATATTAATCTCTGTGCTGCCCACATATGCCAACAACTGCCGTAGAAGGACTGTGCTGCCCCCTGTAGGTCATTAAGAATATCACTGTGTTGGAGCTCTTCTAAAACAGCATCATAATCTCTTTCTTTCAGGGCTGATTGGTGTCCAGAGTCGGGCCCAAAGCGAGAGCAGCGGTGAGTTCAGCCTGAGTCTGGAAAATGAGCCGTGGTCAAATGGCAGCAGTCCGGTCCAGCAGCCTCCATCACGCCGCTCCTCCTCGTCCTACCAGCCACCCAGCGATACCTCCACCCCCCAACACACACTGAAGCTGCACAAGCAGAGGGAGAAGGCCTCTTCCACGCCCGTCACCAGCAGTCAGAACCTGGATACCCAGGTTACACCAAAACATAAAGATTCTCAGGACTTCTGGCTCACAAGGGGCACAAAGAGCATCCGAAGGGGGTCGAGGGGGAAAGTGACACGCCGCTCGTCAGATTCAGCAGGCGCAGTCAAAACAAACCCAGAGCTCAATGGGGTGAATTTAAAATCTAACAAGGCTGAGGTTACTCGAGCCTCGGTATGTTCACCTATCACAGTGTTGTACGTTCAGGGTAAGTCGTCCTCCATGTCTGGCTGCCTCAACTGCTTCTCCACCCCTGTGGGGAAAGAGGGGCGACTGAGAGGGCCCAGGTCTCCCAAAAGTCTCCCCCGAGCAAGCAGTGTCATTTCTACAGCAGAGGGGTCGTCCAGACGCTCCAGTGTAAACAGCGACTGCAGGGTGGCAGGCAAGACTGACCCACCCTCTGTTCATACTTCAGATGAGAGCAATAAACAGGAGGAAACAGCCAGTCAACAGCAACCAGAAGCAGACAGTGATCACAGTGAGCCTGAGCCCACTCCTCCAGTCAAACCTCCCAGAGACCCAACAGTTGTCCCCGCTGACCGCCCAAAATCCCCTGTGCAGGAGTCACTTCTGGGCTCCGCGTTCACTTTCAACTCTGTTTTCTCAAACACAATCTTCAGCGATTCGGTGGTCACGACCACGACCAGTCTGGACGCCCTCGCCAACAACCAGGCCTTCCTCTGTCTGAATCCCGCCCTGGAGCAGGACTGTCCACTTAAGAGCCAGAAGTCTGCTCCTGACATACCACAAACGCTGCTCAACAACACAGAGAATGAGCAGAGTGAAAATGCAGAGCATGCAGCTGGGCTGGAGGAGAAGGACAAGCCACTGACAATTGCATGAAAGCAGCAGTCACATCAGTCAGTATTGTGTGTTTCTACAGCAGGTAGCTGCGAGGCCACGTTTCATGACACTAAGTGAAGCACACAATTGAACTGACTGTAATTTAATGTTTGCACTGTATCCTATTGACTGCCTGAGTGTATGTAAATGTGTAAATAAATGATGTCCCTTTCTCACTGCTGTAGTAACATTACCAGCTTTTATATATATATATATATATATATATATACATATATATATATATATATATATATATATATATATATATATATATATATATATATATATATATATATATATATATATATACATATATACATATATATATATATATATATATATATATATATATATATATATATATATATATATATATATATATATATATATATATATATATATATATATATATATACATATATATATATATATATATATATATATATATATATATATATATATATATATATATATATATACACACACACACACACACACAACTGAGTGATAGATCCAGAGATTCACAGTGCTGTCTTTCCATTCTGGTTGTCTTTTTGCACAAATTATGCGTAATATAACTAAATGACACCTTTTTTTGCCTGGTAAAAAAAATTAAATTGGTGATGTGACTCAAGCCTGTTTATTTTATCACACTGACAATCCAGTTCTGTATATTTGTGTTTGCCAAAACATTTTGTTCACGTCCGCTGTTTGTATTTATGTCCTGTTATCCGGACCGAACTATTAAATTATCTCTAAGTTGATTTCTTCCTATGATTTAGACACGAGCCTGAGGAATGTGTGCTATTTGTGTGTGAGAGGCCGTAGATCTTGTAAAACAGGATGTGCACCTGACAGCTGTTCTCCCCTCATTAAAGGAACCCTCTATGTAGAACAGCTATTTGCGTTGTCATTCTTTTATAACGGTGCAGAGCGCTCGGGCCCGCCCACCGCCCTCATTGGTTGCCAGGTGAGTCACATGACGTAATCCGGAAGCGGACCATTTTCAGCCGAAAAACAAAATTCGTGGGTGGTGTGGAGTTATTCAATCTGGACTGACGTTACCCAGCTGTACTGGAGTGGCTTCGCACACTGTACCGCACTACTCGGCAGTTGTACCCGGGGTTTGGCAAGATGCTGAGCGCCGCCGCCGCGGAGAGGAACAAGGAGCCCATCCTGGCGGTGCTCCGGGAGAGCGTGAACACCGGGAGACACCTGCAGGCGCTGGAGATCTCCTCCGGCACCGGGCAGCATGTCACACACTTCGCTCAGGCCCTGCGGAATATTACCTGGCAGCCCTCAGAGTATGACCGCCAGTCTCTACTCAGGTAAATACAGGTCGTGTGTACCAGTAAGTAGCAGTTAACATCGTCGGCGAGCCTCGGAAGCAGCTCGTACTCCTGTATTTACGCTGTCGATTCATTACTGCGTAGTAAACTTGAGGGGGGAAAAAGCAATGGCCACTCTCTCTCTCCGCTCAGGTATTACGGTAGATATTTTAATACAGCTGATGCAAGACAGGTATACTGTGCTGTGTGTGTTATGTTGGAGGGTCCATGCAGTAACAATAATGTCTTTTGTTCCCATTCTCAGTATAGAAGCGTACAGAGCTCACTACCAGCTGCACAATGTGATGCCCGCCATCCACCTGGATGCTTCCCTGCCCCATCAGTACTGGGGAGGGATCCAGCCAGAGAGCCTGGATCTGGTGGTCAATATTAACATGATCCACATTTCTCCGTTCGCTTGCACAGAGGTAGGACTGCTGCTGTGTCCAGAGATGCTTTCATTCTCACAGTGTTGTCACTGGTCCTGCCTAACCTGAGGATATAAGGGGGCATAATTGGATTGCCAACTGGCAAAGTGTCTGATTTCATATGTGACACTTCATTTGTGGTAATATGATAAAAGCACATTTTTAAAAAATGCTGTACAGACCATTTGATATAAATTGAAATGTTTCAGGCCTCATCAGTACCTGCATCATTACCTAATCATAAGAGGGTCCTTATATAACATCAGGATTCACTGCATTTATTTTGGTGTATATTATTTGTGCACAAGGAACAATTCGGAACAGATTTGTAATAAATAAACTCACCACAATTAATTAAATACTAATGAGGGGCCCGCTGCTCATTTTTGTTCGCCCCCCCCCCCCCCCCCTTCCCCAAACCCAAGTGGGTTAACTCCAGCCCTGATTGTAGTTTAAATCTCTAAAAGAGGAATCCCCCAATGCAAGTAGCAAGACATTTTTTAAAGTTTTTATAGGTGTATTATTTTAGATTTACGTTGAAAACAGAAATTAATCTGACCTGCCCTTCACAATACTTCTGTGCTGGCAGTATAAACATCACAACCCCTTCGGTTCCCCAAGCTCCCAGTCTGGACTGCTCGCTGCTGAGCTAACGAGCTAACATCAGATACAGCAGATATTACATATTGCACCTTTCTAATGCGTTTAAAGGTCGCAAGGTCAGCTACTGCATATTTGAGTAAAACTATTATCAAGCCTTTTGTGCCACAGAGAAAGCGGGATTTCATCTGACAAATTGTCTCCAGTGATATCACTCAGGAGCTAAGTTGCATTGTGGATAATGTAGGCTCCAGGTTTTAAAGAGGAAGAAGAATGTGTGGGATAAAAACGGCGACATCTCTCATCCTGTTGAATCAACTTTGATAATTTGTTTTCAGACTCTCCATAATGAGTCCATCACTGTAATAGGTGTGCCATGCTACACCATTGGGACTGCCTATATTACCTACAATGCAACTTAGCCACCTAATGACATCATTGGAGGCAATTTATAAGATGGCATGAAGCTTCTTCTAGAGTCACAAAAGGATTTATACTATTTTTTCACATATGCAGTAGTACTCCACAAGACCTGTGAACACACTTTATTGTGGAAAATAATCGGAATGACCCTTTCCTTAAAGCAACTTTATCTTAGCTGAACAGAGATTACTGTAGCCTCAAGTGACATGTAAATCGGATATCCTAAAACATAAACATTACATCAGTTAACATTAGCCATCATTGGTCAAACCAGACCATCTATACCGATCTATAACAGCAAAACCTGTGCATGTATTGAACTGAGCAAGAGTGTTTTTATTGCTTATGTTTTCAATGTTACATTTCTAAGAGCAAGACAAAATGCTAATGGTATGGCTTTAAGTTCTGTATAGTGAGTGATCTATTGACTGGTCCTGGTGTTTCCATTGAATAGAAATACTGCAGTGTATGACCCCCAGAGTGTATACAGGATGACCTTGTTGACTCAGTACCCTCTGCTCCAGCAGCCGTTTTTGACCAAGAACAAAAAGGGCTGCTGGGGTTGTGCTCACTTCTTCCATTTAACTCTCCCACTTCATTATTAAGACATCACTATTTTTTATTCTTAGGGTTTATTCAGAGGGGCTGGAGCTGTGCTGAAGCCGCAAGGTCTTCTATTTACATACGGGGTGAGTAAATGAACACTGTTATAAACATGCATGTACCACATTAATGACATGTCGTTATCAAATATCTCAGTATAAAAGTGTGACTGTATAATGCTTCATAACATCTTCTGTTGTTACCCTCAGCCCTATGCAGTGAACGGCCAGATCTCACCCCAAAGTAATGTTGACTTTGACTACAGCCTACGGCAGAGGTGAGGTGCTCAGAGTTTTTTGAATCTTTTTCAGGTCTGTGGAGGTCTGCAAGTGCCAAATTTTAAATTAAGAGACATAAAATATATAAATGTTAATTATATTTATCTGTTAACATAAAAGGATTCAAGCATTTAATGAAATAATTGTTAGTTTAGTTACATAATAATTGTATAATTTATTATGAATTAAATGATAGATTCACTCATTTATTCATTTATGTAAGAAAGCTATTTTTTTTCATAATTATATATTTAGTTTTGGCCTTCATAAATTTCCATACAATGTTTCAAGGCAGTTAATTCTGATCTGAAATTATTCAGTGGTTGCAGTCTTTTATCATCAAAAACAATCATTAATTGTATTGAAAAGATAATCATTCATCATCAGATCTAGCAAGAGAGAGCTGCGTTTTTGTCATCCATACAATAAAAAATGCTTCAGTGAATGTGGGATACATAAACATTGTTATTTAATCTTACAGGAATCCAGAGTGGGGACTCAGAGATATCTCCCTCCTCAGTTCTATAGCACAAAGAAATGGTTTATTCCTGGAGAAGATAGTAAGTGAACAGCTCATTTAACACAACTTTAAAAAAGATTTAAACAAATCTCTTGAATAATGTATCATTTCAAATGTTTTTCTTTGCTAGATGGACATGCCAGCAAACAACAAGTGTCTTCTGTTCAGGAAGGAGAGTTTGGTGTAAAGTGTCCTGTTGTTCCAGAGCAGGATGGTCGACAAGCCTTAACTTACACTTGAAGCTCAGATACGTTGCCAAATTTTCCAGAACTGTTTAAGAATCTCTTCCCCATATTGTAACACTCAATGACATGGACGGAATTTTATTAATCATAACTGAATTAATGTCATCCATTATATAATGTATTCTTCTTTATTGCACACTTGAGTAAAATTAAAAAGGCTCACTTACATGCTGTCTCCGTACTATGTTTACCTTGATCTAGCCATAGATTGTTGTTTGAACTAAGTTAGCAGAAGTGCTTTGCAGTTGGAGATGTGTTCTACATTAGATCTTGAAATCAGATATAACCGAAGGAAGCCTATAAAGAAAACTCCTCTACCTACTGTAAGGAATATGATACAAAATAAACATACTAAAATAAAACATAAAAAACACAATATAGAGGTTATAAATGCAGGTGTTTATATTTAGCACCACAAACTAGGATTTTTTTAAGTTGATAAGCATGTGTCTGCTACCCTGGCTACTATCTTATTTTTTCAGAATACAAGTTTACAGAGGACGAGCAAAAAGAAAGAATATCTGTATATAAAATTATTTTAAAGGCGCATCAGAACTGATGTTAAAGGATAAGTTCTGCCAAAAATGAATGCTCAGTCATTATCGGTTCAACTCTAATGCTGACGGAAAGGAGGGTAAAGTTTTACAATCCATAAAACCTTTTTGGAGCTTTATAGCAGAACGGCGTACTCCTAAACAACTGAAGTAGATGGGGAGTCTTGTTTTAAAACATTTAAAAAAAAAAAAAAAAAAAACATAAAATGGCTCCATACACCTTTTTGTGGCATAATCAACGTGTCTGGAGATCCCTGAGATCCCAAATGGATTTGAAAATACCTATTTAAACTGTTTTTAAGACAAAATCTTAGCGTTGGCGATCATCTGATTTGGAGTAGATGCACATGCTCAGTCCTGTCAAGGATGTAAAGAATGTATTTTCATTAAATCAGTTTGGGATCTCAGGGAGAATTTGATTATGTCAAACGAGCTGTATGGAGCGACTTTGTTTTTTGGTTTTTTGGTGGGTTTTTTTTAGTTTTAACATTTTAAAACAAGTCCCCAGCTACTTCAGTTGTTTGGAGTATGCTCCGACGCCGTTTTGATGTGAAGTTTTTTTTGTCGACTGCAAAACTTTTCCCTGCTTTCTGTCTGCACATGGATGTCTTTATAACTGAATTTTTATTTTTGGGTGAACTTAGCCTTTAACGTACTCAACACACCTGGAATGTAGGATAACCTGTGTTGCAATGAGCATATATTGTACATACAAATTAACTCATAACTTCATGAACATTCGATATTTAACATACACACTTTGTAGATTTAAAGAGTTATTAAATATCTGCTTTTCTTGCTGCAGTTCTGATGCGTATCTTCAGTGCTAAAGGTAAATTTGACCACAGATCATCTGTGACCGACCGAGTCTGAGTCCTTGGACTTTTACGATTCCTTGCAGGACTTTTTATTCACAACGTCACGTAGCCTCTTGAGTCTGCGTTCAGTTATGGCTCTGACATAGCTGTCCGACTGGATGATGGCCATGCCGTCCTGCACCACACCCATCACCAGTAAAGGGTTTTCCTCCATGGTGATATTTGGACAGGGACAACTCCAGTCTATCTTGGCGATAGTCACCTCTAGGTGTTTGGTATTAAAGAAAGTCAAGCCCATCTTTTCATCTCTCAGGACCTCCTCCAAGCTAAAATGGGCTAACCCAGAGTCCAGATCCTCCACCAGCTCTGTCAGCCGCCCCACAATAGCAAAGTCACTCCGGCATAAACTGGGCACCATTTTCGCCTTCACTCGACAGGTCTTACAAGGTTTTCTTTTGGGCTGTGGGCAGTTCGCCTCACACTCCTTCTTGGTGTGGAAGCTGTTGGCGTTCCCATGGCAGCCACCATAGGCGAAGGCTTGGCACTGCTTCGTGACAGAATTCCAGGCCCAACGTGGCTCCCAAGTTTTGCAGGGGCCCTGGACAGCTGGCAGAGCGCAGATGCCCATCCCCTCTCTCTGACAGGAGGCCTTGCACTCCTCATAAGTCTCGAATCGATTGCGGCTGTCGTCACATCCACCATTGCTGAAGGCCATGCAGGAGCCCAGCTTGCTGTCGTAATACCAGTCAACATGGCGCTCACCACTGCACACTCTCCGGTCCACTTCAGCCAGGCAGTCTGCTGGTGAGAATGGCCGCCCCATCGGCATCTCGGGATCTTCGGAGAAGTCATCACCGGCCCGGCGGATGACTGACAGAGGGTAGTCCGCATGAAGAACTCCAACTGAATTCCGTGCAATGCAGGTGTAGATACCTGTATCCCACACCTGGGCGTTGTAAATGACAAGCTGACCGATGTTGGTGATAACCACGTTGCCGTACATCTGGTCCGGCCTCATGACCAGGCGTTCCCGCCGCTCGCTCTGTTTCTCCCACGTCACATCAGGTCTGGGGACTCCAATAACGTCACAGTGGAAGTTAATGGTGCCTCCCACATATATGGACTGGTGGCGTGGGTTGGAGTAAAGAGTGGGGGGCATGGGGTCCTCCTGGGAGGAGGTGGGGGTGGGGTTGGCTGTAGTGTCCTGAGGCAGCGGGCTGGTGGGGGGCCCGGCCAGGTAGAAGCGACAGGTGACCACAGTTAGCGTCACCCCACGGATGCAGGCTTCTCCGTCCATGTAGCAGCGGTTGAAGTAGGTGAGGCCATCTGAGGCACAGGTGAAGTTAGGCTCTTTCTCACACCGGTCCTGGCACTTGCAGATGGGCTGTCCGTCCCAGATGTCACAGATCGCCCCCTGCTGGCTGCAGATAAAGCCCTCACAGGTGGGGATGGAGGCGGGGGCATCACCCTTTTTCCCTCCACCCTGCCCATCTGGCTGGGCAGGGGTGCCATCAGAGAAACGTGCAGCCACACAGCTGTTGAGGCCACACACGTTGGTGCAGCATTTCTCAAAGTCAGCACAGTCCTGCACAGACACAACACACACACAGATCACTGATAACTACAGCATAAACGAGGAAAAACACAACATGAACATAGGAAAACGTAAAGAACTCCACCTCATCGACGTTGCATTCCCTTTCGCAGGTGCTTTGCGCATCGACCCACAGATTGGAATTCAGCTTGTTGGGACAAAATCCCTCGTGTTTGACTTTGGATCCTGCCACGCTCGCACACAAAGACAGTTCTGCTACTTGGCAAACCAAAAGCACCAACAAATACGCACGTATCCATCCTAATAGTGGCTTATTTGAGCTCGGTGCATTGTGCCAACTTTCATTCTTTATACATCTATTCTCCAAAAGACAGATTTTATACATCATTGCTCCTTTGCTCCGAGTATATCCATTCCTCCTTTAGGTCTTCAAATTCGAAATAAGTGTTAGGTCGATTATTATTATTTTTTTTTTTTTTTTAAAGGTGGTCTCCGGTTTTGTGCGCAAACATTGTGTAAGTCAGTTCGCCGTGCGCAAAAAGAAGCGTTCCTAAAGATTAAAAAGGGCTCCCAAACGCTGAAATGACGCAAAATATATCCCAGAGGCTCGTTCAAAAATGCACGAAGTATCCGCCTTGACAATCAAAATAAAACTCGCAACAAAAGGGGGCAAACTCATTCAAGGTCCCCGAACAGCGAAATCGGCGGACGAAGCTGCACAATGAGCGAGTAAGACGCAACATCAGCCTTTCAGAGTGTGAATGGAGGTGGAAAGGGCAGCCCCTCTGACCGCCCCCATGCTCGTCCGGTGTCTGAAACTCTTATGAAGCACCACCATGCGCTAAGCAACTGGACAAACATTGTAAAAACATCAAAGAAACGGTGGGGCCTTGGTGGCAAGCTGTCCCAACAACCGTGCGCACGGAGCCACACATTCCGGTGAGAAATCCAGCGTTAAATGAGTCCAGACAGAATTTATAGAGGTGTCATTCATAAATAAGGCGATGAGTTGTTTTCTCGTCGGCGAGAGGTTGTTCGCTGTGAGTTGCACTGTCACCGTGCGCCGCGGCGAAGCGCTCCCACAAGTTTTACGCGAGCACAGGCGTGAGCAGATCTGAGTTTTCTCGCGCAGCTCACGGAGCGAACTGTTAACAGAGTCTCCCGGAGAGCGTGAAACCCAAACACGGGGCGTGTCGCGTCACGTCTTGCAAAACACGTTGTTTACGTCCCGCTTGTCTAGACGTCGGTCAATTTAGCGCCGTCCCTCATTCACACGGAGCTCAGAGATGCCACGGTCAGGTGGGAAGGCGTAAAGCGCCGCGTTTTCAATAGCGCGCGTCTCCATCTTTGTCCCGGCGCGGCCCCGAGGCGATGAGAAGCAGCACCCCTCATCTTTTCATGCGGGGTGACCCCGCAACCTTTCGCTGACTTTTGACCGCGCTGCATTCATGCGCCGCGGAGATGTGCCCGGTTATCCAAAAGCTGGCCAATACCGAGAGAGGAGCTAATCAATTCAGCAGCACCCTCCCCCCACCCGGGTTTATTGCGCCCAGGCACCGGCGGCCCCGGACTGGACAAAGGCCACAGAACATATTCCCACACTGACCTTGATACATGTCTGAATAAAACAAAAGTAAAACGAATCATTGCAAAGCAGCCTTGTAGTTTTTACCCTTTATTTTGATGGGTGACTGTTTTTAATGGAGACAAACCAGAATTAATCCCACATCCAAAAACCTTTAGACACACAGCCCTGACAGCAACAATCAGTGTCAAACCTTTACACATAGTGCTTCTTTAAATGTTCTGTTGTGCTGCTCTTAATACACCACGGGAAACAGGAACCAGCGTCCTTTGTGCCCTGGATGAGCTTATTCTCACAAGGTGCTCTGCGAGGATTTGAAGGAATTTCATTCAGAACAGAGGGATCTTTTTCAATTTAATAAACAAATTCACTTAGCTTTTCGAACTACATAAACCGAATAAACAAACTGACCTTAAAGGACAACACAATTTCATTCCGTTACACTTTGTTTACATGTGGCGGACCCTGCCACTTTTGTAGCTTCAAAGAGCGTTCCGGGGACCTCGTTTCCCTCTGAGAGCAGCTTGTTTATTCGGTTATGGAAAAGATAAATACTTCTGTGTTTGTATTATCACCTCATTGATATTAATATTAAAATGACGAGTTTGAACTTCTCCCAACACGACATAGTGCCCCCTTTAAAGTGGAAAAACAGCACATGTTCATCAGAGGTGGAAAGAAAACTGAGAATTTATGTAGAAACCAACGTATTTGTGGAGATTATTCAATCATTTAAAAAACCCATATCATGAGTTAGCTTTGCTTAAAAAAAACCAAGACTTTCTGCGTCCTTTCTGAGGTCTCCACATTCATCTGACACCCTCCTTAACACACATTCTGAAGAAAGTTGATTTAACTTAAGCAGCAAAAGTACAAGTACTCAAGACAAGAAGCAAACTACAATAAAAATATCACAGTCTATGTATAGTATATGACTTTCCACCTCTGATTCTTACAGCCCCACGTTACCACCACATGGCCACAGAAAGGTAGCGGATGAATATTGTTTTACATTCATAAGTACATAGCATATACATAAAAATATCCAAAAAAGGCATTCAAATTAAAATATTCCTCTCACCAATGTCCACTGAGGTTACAAATTCCTGTTAAGAACAGAGACTCTATTGCAGCACATTCTGAAGGCGGACCACCGTGTTTGTACAAGGTTTCCTCATCAGCACCATCTCTGAATTGCACCAAGAGTTAGTAGAATTAAATCGATCACAATGTCGTTGGCGGTTTAAGTTGGTAAAAGCCATGAATCAACTGATATTAGATTAGAGGCAAGAGAAAAGAAAAAAAACAGGCTGAGGGAGTCGACAGATGTTCAAAGCGATGACTGATGGAGATGGAGGGGGAATTCATTTGGGGTGGAATTTAGGGGCACCGCAGGAAGTCTTTGAAACCAGACAACTTGGCTCGACTGCGCTGGTCCGTTTCACAGATTAAGTAGTGCTAGACCAACATGGTTTATCAATGGATAACTCTTACGACTTATCCTCGAGTCAATTACTACTGTGTCTAGGGCTGCAACTAACGATTGTTTTCATTTAAATCTATTTTCACAATTACTCATCTGAGATAAGAAATATGTCAAAAGATTGTTCAAAAAATTGGATGCTCGTTAAAATTTCACAAAGTCACATCTTCAAATTGTTTCCTTTGTCTGACTAAATCTGAAAACTCTTCATTTACTTTTTTAAACAACAAAGAAAAAGCAGCAAATCCTCACGTTTGAGACACTGCAGCCGGCAAAGTTTTCTTTTGCTTTTTCTCAGACTAGCTGACTAATCTTTGCAGCTCCATCTGTCTGGTGAACTAGCCCCGCTCTTCTATTGACATTCAATTCAAGCCGGTCTTATTCAAAACATAATTCATCTTGAGTTTTTCATAAGCTGCTCAGCACCATGGAGGCGGCAATCGGAATTTTTCTACGGCAGACGAGGGGTAATAAGACACAGAAATAAGCAGGTCTCCCGAAACATTCAAGACAAAACGAGCAGGAGAAGCGCTTCTGCAGGCTCGATCACCAAACACAGACAAAAACAGCTAGCACATACAGAATATTTACAACTTCCAGTCCAACGTTAAATACAATAAACACTCCATTTCCACATAAAAGATAGATAATGTCCCTCCACTCATTTGTAGTGTTAACAGGCGAGTGATGATCCTTGGTTCACATCTGTTGGTCCCGGGGAAATCTTGTTCCACTTGATCACAGTGAGCCTCTGCAGCGAAGAGAACGGGTACACGGATATCCACAAGATGGCACCAGCAAGCGCAAAGAGAACAGACACCAAACCAGCCATTCAAGGCAGTTCCCCAAAGGTCAATGCCAGTTCACTGCTGTATGTGCTCCTGGTTGCTCTCCTTGCTCTTCTGTGCCCCCACGTGACCTCTTGGGAGCAACAATAACTTTAACACTGTGGCCCTTCGGAGGCAGCCAGTAGTCCGCTCCTTCACTATGAGATCTTACAGTTCCCCTTAGAGGATGCCGACGAGTTCTTTGGAGGGCTCTGCGGAGGCCTGAAGGACTTTGAGCGCTTGAGACTGTTGGCTTTGCTGGCGCCGCTGCCTCCGCCTGATGCCGCGCTGTTGGCCACCGAGTACGAGCGTCCGTGCATCATGACTGCGTTCATGCCGTTGGCCATCGAGAAAGACTTGAGGTGAGACTTGATGGCCACGGGGAGGGGCAGTTTGTCGATGAGGTGCACCGGTGTGCAGGAGACAATCGATCGGCAGCACAGATCTTGGAGGCTGAAGACTGCGGAACAAGAAAAGGGAACGAGGACGTTAAGACAGGATGTCACGTCAGATAATCTCCGGTGTTCTTCAGTCCATCTGTTCAGTTTGTCCTTAAACTGTATAACTTGGACATCACAAAAAGTGGAGACGAAGCTGACTCTAGCTGGACAGAGATTTTCACCCATTGCTTAAACTATATATCTTATTGTGTGTTTATCAATTCAACAAATGATTACATACTCCAGTTTGAAATATATATACAACTGGATAGTCTGACCTATCTTAAGTTTCTGCTGGGCTAATTTTATGTACAGTGGACTAATAGCTGGTTTCAAATAAACTCAAGCTGTTATTTTCTTAAGTTGGAGGCCCAACAGGTAGATTACCTCTCCAGCCTAACACTGGTAAAAGTGTTGTCATTATGAAAGCATCAAACATGCATTATAGATGAATTAGATATATACACTTTGAAATAACATCAAGAAAAAGGACAAGTGAATTAGAAAAGTTGATTTTTGAGTCTCATTCCCTATTTGTCAAAAAATGTCAATTGAGACTCAACAATGTTTTTGTCTTAAAAATATCACCTTTAAGATGGTGATTGGTTCTATTTGAACTGTATATCCTCACATATCCCTTCTATCCCTTCTCACGCTCTTGAACAATAAAGTTGAAAATATCTTTATTCTAATCAATTCAGTATTTTTCAAGCAAAAATGTCAGCTTTTGTTTGTTATTTATGACATGAAATAAAGAGTCTTGAAGTTTTGAATAGTTGGTTGGGCAGAAGAAAAAGTGAGAAGACATCACTTTGGACTTTGGACAAGTGTAATAAGCATTTTTTACAATCTTTGGACATTTTAGATTCAAATATTAACCATGAAAATATTCAGTGATGAAAATAATGACAATAAAAATGATTGCAGCAATCCAGATCGACTATTACTAGACGCAAGAAAAAAGTTATCCACTGAGAAACCTTGAAATCGTGATGAGCATTAGTCACTAGAACATTTTTTTTAAAATAAAAAATAAAATATTAAATGGTTAATCAGTTTAACTTTTTTTTAAATTAACAACAAATTGATCACTAATGAAAATAATCGTTAGCCCTTGAAAAAAATGTGAATGTTATGAAACTTTCTGCCAAAATGCTTTGTCATATATGAGGACATAAACCGACTTAAAACACTCCCGCTCTGACAGGATTAAAATGCAGGAATGATGAACCAGCTCACCTCGGTTGGGCCTCCAGAATTTCTCCATCCCGTGCCTCATCAGCACAATGCGCGAAAGTTCAGTGAAGGATTCGATGACGTTGAAGTTGCACAGCGGGCTGACCTCAAAGAAAGTCATGCTGTTCTTGTCCGCGTAAGCCCTCGCCTGCTCCGTGGGCACCTGCCGCTTGAAAGCCAGGTGAAGTCGGTTGCCCACCAGAATCCTGGGTACACCTGGGGCATGCTGATGGAAACACACCATATTGTTGATTTCTAAAAGCTGTTCTGCATCTCCTGTTCTAAACTGTACTGACTAACAGAGAATGACCTTTCTCAGTGATGACAGGAGACACATGATACACACACCCCTCCCCACGAATGCCCTGTCGTTCTTTGTAAATAAAAATTGAGTTGAGTAAACCAGAAATGGGTTAAACAGGATTACCTCGTCGATTTCCCGGATCCAGCGGTCGATGCCGTCAAACGACCAGCTGTTGGTGATGTCATACACTAGCAAGATGCCCTGTGGAATGAAAAACAACCGTGTTGACATGTAAACGCAGCAGCACAAAAATGAATAAGTTCAGAATTTATCCTGAAATCCTCACCTGTGCTCCACGAGAGTAAGACCTGAAGATGGTGCAGAATCTGCCTTGCCCTGATGTGTCCCTGTTGAAGACACGCACACGTGAGCATGTAGGTCGGCCAGCACGCTGTTGGTCTGATCGTGACCACAGCCACAACTAACATGATAATTATTGCCACAATCACTTACCATAATTCTAATTTCACCCGTCTCCCATCCAGCAGAATTGTGGTGGTCTTGTAATCAATCCCTGAGATCACACACACAATACACACACAGTTACATGACGTTCGTCATTAAAGGTTTTTAATTAATTTAAATATCTAATCGAAAGCAGAGACCGTTACTCACCACTGCTGTAGGCATATGGAGATTCTACCGATCCGTCCTGCAAACTGTCCAAGATTTCTCCCTTTCCGACATCGCTGTCTCCCACCAAAAGGAATTTTAAAAGATAATCGTAACTCTTGACAGGACTACTCTGGGTCCCCATCATCCCACGCATTGGATCCGGTTCACAGAGAGCTTTCCAAGCTCGCCAGACGTCCGCAAGTCGGGGCAAGGGACAAACCAGACGGTCCCCAGTAGTGGTAGCTGAAGGTAGGCGACGTTAACTAACGTTAACCCAGCTAGCTGGATCACTGCCCACGATTCACATTAACACTGTCCTCACGTCACGTCTAACACCTAAACCATCTCCTGTATCGAGTGGACTGCGTCGAACAGATCCTTTTAGAGAACGTTTGCACTGGCAGCTCGGCCCAGACGCCGTGGATGTCACGTTACTGTTCACGTTAATAATCAAAACAACCTCAACTAGTGAGCTGTTAGCTTGTTAGCTAGCTAGCTATAACGCCTTCTAGCACAGACGGAGGACACGCGGCAGGAAAGGAGCCGTTTGGGCCAGCAGTAAACGATACTCTACCGAGTCGAATACAATTGTTGCACTTTGTTTAGACAGAAGAAAACCAAAGAGGGATACTCAGCTTCTGAGCACAACGTCTGACCAAGTGGAATCTGACTGTGTTGGAACTTCCTGGTCTGGACGTCACGGGCTACGTCACATCCGGGTAAGATTTTTAAAATAAATAAATAAAAGAAACACACAATATTGTTTCGCAGGTTTTCGCAATATTGTTTTGTTGTTAATTTACTTATTTCACGTTAGATATCCATCGGCCCAGGTGTCCCGTATCGAAATGATTTTGATATTTTTTTCACTTAGGGATATTACATCTACAATCTAAGCCTAATAATATGCCTCCCAGGAAACCTGTACTTAAAAATAAACCTGTTTCTGAAATAGTTTTCGTAAGATAACTATGCCTCTTGAAGTCCTACATATTTCATATTTATTTCAGATATAATACTGATTAAAGGTACTTTATTGTTTTAAATATTCAATATTAACAATGCCTTGGTTTGGTTTAACCCTTATTCTTTGTATGATACACATTAAATGACATTTAGAGAAATGTACCTCTCTCTCACCAAGGAAGGAAAAAAGAAAACAATGACTATTAAGTAAATATAATTTATTTTCCACATTATACAAGTGAATTTGACTTGGTAAGAACTTTATGATATGCTTCACAATCCCACTTGAAATGCAGTTGGTCACCTCTCATTGGTTGATCAAGATTGGCATTTGCTGCAGCTGTGGGCATTCTCCCCTGAGTGCAGAGTACAAAAGCCAGGTGACACGCTGCTATGACATTCAGTCTGTTTAGTTGAGGCATTAGCCTTGGTGGGAGGCAACTGCTGGAGGGAAAATGGAGCTGAACTGTGCTGGATTTTTACTATTGATGTTTTGTTCTGCCTATAGTTATCAGTTAAGAAGTGGACCCAGATATGGTGCATTTGTGCATGACCCTGAGCTGGAGTGGGAGAGAATGCAGACAGTGATCGGCGAAGAAATGAAACAAGTCCCTGCGCCTGAACCCAAATTCTGGAAGAGTGTGGCACGTAGTCAAACACCAGTACCAGAAGCAAAGAAAGTTCCTGAGTTTCTAATAGTCTCGGCCTCTGATCTCCAGAAAGAGGTGTTCAAGCCAGAAAAGGGTGCCAGACCTCTCCCTTCCTCGATCTCTAAAATGTTACTTGAAGCTACTGCTGCTCCTACAACTGCTGCAGCCGATACCAGACCAAAACTGGTTGAAGTCCTGTGCCATGTTGACAGAATGTATGTAAGAATCAGGAAGGAGGTCTTTAAGTATAAGGATGCATATAAATACATTAAACTAGGCAGCTGTCCTGTTAATCAGGGCACCAAAGACCATTACTACTTCCTATACCTTCTGAAAAATGACTGTGGATTCAAGAAAGAGGTTGGTGAAGTTGTCTTTGTGTAATTTATCTTTTCAATAATTACTGTGTTGTGCTTCATTTTTGACAAACTGCAACCAACACGGAAATGTTTGTTTTCCAGAGTAATGTGAATGATTTGTCCATTCGCAATACCCTCTACTACAAGCCAGATGGTCCGGTCTTAAGGGCAATGCCATTTGATGTCCCCTTGCAGTGTAAATTTCCCAGGTAAGACTTTATGTAGTTTTGGCCAGATTGTATTAGATGTGTTTTAGGTTATGATTGATTATCCCTTATCCCCAAGCATTTACTTAAGGATTTTGTGAAGCACATGATTCAGCAACACATTCATACTAGTCTAGGAAATCTACTTGTTTCTATTAGATGTTAACATGACTCCTCACTTCACTGTTGCAGATTTTTCCACTCCTTCAAAGCTGGTTTCTATCCCAACCTACAGGGAGGAACAATTCGCAAAATGCTCCAACCAAAAAGTAGCTTTACAATTACCCCTCTAGATGGTATGTTCCTTTTTTGTTTTCTATTGACACTATTTCTGTGTACCAGCATACCACCAGAGTAACTGCTAATTATAGCTGCCATTAGTAAGTCAGTTAATTGAGAAGCTAGTGGTCATAATGACCCTGTACAAGGACAGTCTCATTAAACTAAACTAAACCACAAAGTAGACAAGGGTTAGCTGGTTAGCATGCTAACTTCAATAGATGGCTCTCCATCCCAATACAAGAATATCTATGGGAACTTCTTTCCTCACTTTTGGTTCAAGGTCTTATTGCACTTTTCATTTAAATGTGGAGTGAATTTGGGGAAACCGTTCAATAAGTCACACGTAGTGTGTAAGGCACACTTACAAGTCCTTTCCCTCATTGGTAGACTCCACTAAAGAGTCCACCACTGAGGGAAAGGAAACTTGCAAAGCCCTTGGTACAGGGACGACACTGCTAAATGCACTGTAATGGCAACATTTAAATTAACTGAATGCTTGAGACAAATGCATGTGTTGATTTTTATTCAGTTTAATGCCACCATAGCATGAGCTGGCAATCATTTCACGGCAAACTAAAATGTGCAAGTGTACAGTGTTGCATGTTCTGAACATCTCCATACATTTCACCAAGTTTTGAGACTTCACTTAAATGGCAAGCACACACAAGAGCAATTTGTATGCAGAATAGTTCTGTGACTTACATCCCTCACTTTGCCACAGCATCGGGTAATGAAATCACAGGATCCAAAACTTACACCTTGGGCCAGCCGATGTACTTTCAGGCCAAAGGACCAGACAGTTCTGGATCTCAGAGGATGTACATCAACAAGTGCTTCATGACAGCCTCCCAAGACTCGACTTCAAATCCTAAATATACAGTCATTGACAACCAAGGGTAAAGACGTAAAAACATTTCACCTTTAAAAATGCTCATGTCAGTTGGTGGTTGGAGGTAAACATGCACATTCTCTCAAATTGCAGCTGCATGATCGATAGCAAGGTGACCGTACTGTCAAAGTTCCTCACTGGCACCTCAAAGATGGTCCAGAAATTCAGCGTGGGTGCTCTGATTTTCAAGGACACAGCTTCTACCTCGTCAACACGGGTACTGTAAAGAGAGTGGTACAGATCTATGCTTTCTCAGAGAATTAATGTTCCATTGAAACCCAGCATCTTTTTCAGCAACTCTACATGCACTGTGATATCACAATGGGGTCACTTACACCAACTCCGAGTTCAAAGGCCTGCAGTTATGATGCAACTGCCAAAAAGTGAGTAGACTCCGGCTGAAGTAAACCGTCCACAGGTGGTGGAGCTTTCTTAAGGTTTTTGTAGGATAAAAGCTTTAAAGTCTGCTTTTGTCAAACTCCATTGTATTGTGTATTGCCACCTGCTGTCTTATTGTATTTTTGTCTATTGCCAAATTTGCCATATGGCATTTTGAGACCTGATAACTTGTGTGGTTTAGATGGAAGGAGCTGTACGGTGACGACTCCGTGTGTACCTGCTGTGAAACCACCTGCACCTCAGCACTGCCGAAGGGTAAGTTTCTCTTGTTCACACATTTACAGAGGGGATCTTGACAAAACTTGTTATACTGTAACAAATCCTCAAATTGGCACAGAATACTTGGCATCAGTCACTTTTTAAAGAAGCCTTTTGCGCTCATGTACAGGCAATACTAATTCAGATCCCTTATCTCACAAATGGGCCAGCTTGCAAAATCTCATTCACTAAAATGACTCAAATTACTCAAAGCTACTTGTCCACAAATGACCAATTTCTCATTTTCTACTCCGACAGCTTCAAGAACTATGATCTCTAGCCACTCTTGGAAGGTTGACTTGAGCAGCCAGAATGGATATGCAGAGGTCGATCCGCAGATGAAATCCTTTGACACTGACGCCTTCAGTTTGGAGGACCCCGACATGGCCGAGCATATAGGCTTTCTGAACTACTGGGATCATGATTACTGAATTGTCATGTCAGAATTTTAAATACAGTAATTTCTCAAACTTTGTTTCCTTTTTGTGTAATGTCATTACATCATACAACTTAATCATCACTCTGGAGTAAAACACTTTAACACTGATCAACATAATCACATATAAGCATGTGTGCATTTTGAAGCATTTCCTGGAAATGCATCACAGCATTTTTGTAGATACAGTTGTGAACCACAAGGGGATGGAAGAGATTCACACTCTTTGCTTGAGTAAATTCAGCAGGAAGTTCAATAACCCTCTGAGCTAAAGGGTTCCCAATAAGAACATGGTGCAGGAGCTGCTTCTTTAGGCTTTTCTCCATGAAGTCCAGCAAGTCTCGTAGCCTGCAAGCCACATGGTTGGGTTTCCACTGTGAGTGGTCTTTGGTCAAAAGCAGATGCATGAGGGCAGTTTTGAAATGAAAATGCTTGATGGCACTGCTCCCTGACAGTGCCGTTTGTCTCCTGTGAAGGAAATGCGCAATCTCAAGAGTTTGAATGTGGCATGAGTTATTAGGCAGGTTTTTCGCAATGTGCTCCAAGAAGCGATCTTCATAGTTGGTCAGGGAGAGCGCCCAGGACGTATCCAAGTTGTTCGGGGAGCCAGGAGTAATAAAGAAATACGCATCAGTGCTGGTTTTAACCACAGGATTCATACTGAAGCTAATCTTCTTCCCTGATCTGAAACGAACTACCAGAGCACCTGGAGCATCGATATAGCGAATGTTCAGCTCAAATTCGTACTTATGTGAAATGAGCGCCCAGGCTTGTTTGATGGTGCTCTGAAACCACCTGTTGACCTGTGATTTTGACAGGAACTGGGAGTTCTTCGTGCAGGGCAGGCCGTCACGAACATCAGCAGTTTTCTTCACTACTTTCTCAGTCGTGCAGTGCAGCAGGCAAACCATATCATCTGCGTCAGCAGACTGACACGGGCAGCCATTTTGGACTCTCTTATCCTCCACCAGTTTGATTTGACCACAGACTTGCATATCTGGCAGCAGGTCACTTGCCTGGTTGTTCCAGAGCAGGCACTGAAAGCTATACGGATCAGGTGGGCTAATGGGGACGATGATGTCACACACATCCGTCATCTCAAAGTCTTCAACCACCATGCCGCCATTTCTGTCAGTGACAGTCCTCATGGCATCCAACAGATCCTTTGCAAACCCCTCCAAAAATTCATCCTCCCTCCACTTCTTATCGGAGACTTGAACACATCTGGAATGAAATCGCTGCAGAGTGACGCTGTCTGGTAGCAGCACTCCAGCAGCAGTGCAGGTCACTGGGAATGACGTGGCTTCTCCTTTTGTAACTGGGGTTTTTTTCTCGAGGAATTTCCGAAACAAGCGTATCATGGAGATGATGGAGAATGTGTTCCATATGTACCAGAGGTAATCTCTCTCCGAGTCAGTCATTGTCTTCTCTGCAGTTTCATTTTCTGATGTCTTAGTGTGAAGATGTGACACAGGAGATTCTTGTTCTTTGGAGCTGAACGCTTCCTTGTGCTCAGGTTTATCTTGTTCCTCTTGGGATCTGCTTGGGTCACCATCGGAGCCGTCGATCTGGATGTCCTCTCTCTCCTGCTCATGTTCAGTTTGTGAAGTCTTCAGAGTGGGTGTCTCAAGTGCACCTTTGGAGTTGTGTGACTGACTTTGATCCGAATTTGCATTAACATGTCCCTCCTCTGGTAATTTCTGATCTGCACTGTCTTCCTCTTCTTTGGTGACGGTCACATCTTCTAAAACTGACATTTCATCTTCTTCAGTTACATGATCAGACTGATTTCGTTCCTCAGGGATGTTTTGTGCGTCGCCAAGAGGTGCTTTCTTGTCAGCATGTGCCACTTCCTCACTAACAGGTGTCATTTGGTGGTTCGGTTTATCTCCTCCTCTCAGCAGCCTTTCTTCATGCTTTTGCATGCCCACTGCGGTGATATCATCCCATTCCTCAACACCAGGCTCATCCCTCGGATATGTGAGAAGACTGAGAGCCACGACAAACACTCGCACCAGAGTATCTTGCATCGTCAGTCCTGGATGTGAATAAATCAAACAGCAGAGAGAATTGTTGCAATTAATTTCAGCGTTTTGAAAAAGCACTTCAGTATTATATGTAACTTGCAAATACACAGGATTGCAATTGTATTTAAAACACTTAATGCGAAATGTTTCTGCTGGCATATTTCACAATGATGCAAAGCAAGTAAGAGAGAAGCAACTTCCTCGATGGCCAGGAAGCATCCTCTCTACTCTGTGATTACATTCCTCATAAAACAGCTTTTGTCTCTGCACAAAACACAAAATGAAAAAAAAAAAAGATACTCACCAAAAGACGTTATCAGTTAGTTCAATACTGCGATTTTCCGGTAATGTGTGAGTGGGTACAAAGGAGGAAGCAAGAGACCATAACCTTGCACAGGCTCAGCTCTTCCTAATTTAGAAGTGGTTGTAGGTTGTCTTTGGTGACTTATTTCCTGCACACCCTGCCCATATGCTCTGCTGTGACACTTTCCTGTGCAACACACAGCAGAGCACAGACAGCACAGACTTCCTGTAAGTGTCACTGCATATCCGGATTATGTAGAAACGAGCCTCGACACGGTTGATGAATCACACACACTTAAAAACGATTGTATGAATCCACTTTATTTTATTATGTAGGATCAAACGCTAGACCACATGCTATTGTTAAAATCTATGTGTGGAGAATGGTTTATGGCTAGTATAGTAGAGTAAACTCTGCCTTTCATCCTCCTGTGGCCTTCTAACTGGTTTATCCAGGTCTGCCGCTCTCAGCGGCTGCAGTTGAGTTCAAAGGGCCGAGGCAAATGCAGTTAAGAAATAATGATTGTAAGATTTTTCTAGCTATAATTAATTCTCCCTTGTTTTATTTTGTCCCGATTAACCAAGTGGAAACAGAATCAAACCACTTCTCTTAGATAACAACCAAATTTTCATGCCAAAGCCACACAGATTTGAATGGTTTAAGTCCATTTTTGCATGTCTGGATTGTTTGGGCCACAGCTGAACAACACTTCATCCCCGAGGTTCAGATAACTAGGCCTAACACAAGCATATGTCCATACAAGTGAGGAAAAAAAAAAAACATTAACATGAATTTTGAAAGGAGTGCTTTCCGAGCCATTCAGCAGGTTCACTTTTGAGACAGAGCGTGTCGACTGAGACCCTTGTGTTACATCACGTTGTACACCTGCAAAGGGAGGGGCATGATGACAGATGATGTGGTCAGGTTTGAACAGCGCCTCAGAGAGTTCGAGAAACAACCTGTCAGTCGGTCCGTGCTAAAATGCCTCCAAACTTCATGAAGAGCTACACGTTATTTACTGCGGACACACTCGTCATATGAGTTTTTCCTCTCCTTTCTTTCATCCGCTCTAAAGACAATAGGTGAGTGTGTGTGTGTGTTTATGTTTGTGTGATGTTGATTCCTGATCAAAATCTATGACATGCTGTTATGATCATGTTATAAAACTGAAGATACTGAGATATTCCTGAACAAAAGCGTTAGAATAGAACTATGAGCATATGAGATGTTACTCCTTTATATTAAGGTACCCCTTTAAAACTGTTTTCAGTGTCCTGTATAATGTAAATAAGTAATTTACTAATGCTTTATAGAACAGGAATAAATTCTTAATTAGAACTGCTTTTGAATATCCAGGTTATGAAAAATCGCCCTGGCTGTTGAGTCTCCAAACTTTTGGAAAACAGTGTCAGATAATCAAATAAACTAATAAACAAACTTTTACTTGGATCATTGTAAGCAGTCTTGATAGGGCACTTTACTATATTTTGTCCACTGGAAGGGCACTTTATGGAGCGCCTGCTCACCCTCAGCCCACCACTGGCTGATGACGTACAAGCCCTTCTTGTGAGATTATTAGAAAGTGAGAAACTCTTCACCCTGTGCCGGTGACTTATCAACTTTCATAACTGCAGTTTTGAATTCTTAACAACCTGAGGTATTTATCAGTCTGTCAATCTAAAGTTGTTCTTCTTAATGGCTTATAACTGCTTATTCAATTGTTAACATAACATAACACAAACTGATTAACCATTAATAAGGCCATTAGTGGCAACTCATAATTGCAAAAGAGGTTCTTAGCGTAACGCTGTAAAGCAGTTCCTACCAAAACATTTAACACAGTAAGGTAAATGGCTTTATGAAACACTGGTCTCGAATGAATTACGAGCAGGATGATGCAAGAATCAGCATGCAGTGGTGCCTTTTCTACAACTTTTCATCACTTATTCAACTACTGCATGTCTTTTCACAGATTAAATTCCATCCGACCCAAAGATCCAAAACACCTCTCAAGATGGATAAGTTTCGTATGATGTTCCAGTTCCTCCAATCCAACCAGGAGTCTTTCATGAATGGGATCTGTGGTATCATGGCACTAGCTAGTGCCCAGATGTACTCTGCCTTTGAGTTCAGCTGCCCCTGTATGCCAGAGTACAACTACAACTACGGGATCGGACTGCTCATCCTTCCGCCTATATGGTTCTTTTTGTTAGGCTTCGTATTGAACAATAACGTGTCGGTGCTGGCAGAGGAGTGGAAGAGACCCACAGGGAAGAGGAGGAAGGACCCGACCATCCTTCGCTACATGTTTTGTTCGATCACACAGAGGTCCTTGATAGCACCCGCAGTGTGGGTGTCTGTCACGCTCATGGATGGGAAGAGCTTCCTCTGTGCTTTCAGCATCAACTTGGACATTGACAGGTTTGGGAACTACAGTCTCGTGAAGGGGATGTCAGAGACGGAGAAGATAAGACTGCTCGCAAGGATTCCGTGCAAAGACCTATTTGAGAATCAGGAGATAAGAGTGGCAGCATCCCGATACATCAAGTGCATATCACAGGTAGCCAGCTGAATTTTTTTCCCTCACTGTCATGTGAATAGTATTAAACTGAGAGGCCACGTGGTGACAACAAGACACACTTTTAGCAACATGTTTTAAAGACGAAACATCAGTTTAAGGTTCAAGATACGACTGTGGATACTTCTGTATCTTTTGCCAGACTGAGGCGGGTGTTTCAGCATCCTTTGGGCTCTGTGCAGACACCAATATCGCTGCTGGCCAGTAGATGGCCACCAGTGATGTTGGTTGTACAACGGAATAACACAGGAGGAACTCTGCCCAAATTTGGGGAAATATATCTAGATAGAGGTGGCTGCTGCTTTTACCTATATTTAGCATGGTTAGTTTAATCTGGGATCAGTGAGGCAGGCCAGCTGACCCTGACAACATGGCCAGACTGTTTACTTAGACGGTAACAAGAGAACACTTAAAGGGGCTCTGTGGATCTTCTTTGTTATGTTGGAAGCTGGTCGTTAGTTTATGTTAGTGGACTCCATTTCTAAACTTCCGTTAGCTACTGTTGCCCTCAGTCAGCATAGCAGAGAGAGGCACTGAGACGAGGAATGTGCAGAGAGTTAGAGCCTCGGGACTGTCACAAAAAAAATCCAACCTGAGTCCATCAGAAAGAAATCCCCGATCCAGCAGCATTAAACTCATACAAATCGTCCACAAGCTTGTATAGGCAACCACGAGTGACAGGGAAGGTAGCTTTTTTCAAGTTACATTAAACAAAAAAAGCAATGCTGCATGTGAATTGATAGAAAATGTTGCATGGAGCCGTTTTAATATGGGCAAGTTGTCATTGGGGACAAATGGAGCTTATTTTGACATGTCAGGAAATATCATTTCATTCTTCTTTTTAGTACATGGGTAGTGTCTGACAATTGAGGCATTTGTAATGTAAAGTTAATCAATATTTAAATATTTCACAGGCAGATCAAATACAAGGCAAGTGTTACCAAACGCTGGGACACTTTCAGGGAGGGGTTTTTCATAAAAAGGATATGATGAGCAGGCATGATTAAATTTCCTTGCTTTATTCCTCAAAAAACTGTCGTGAACTTAAATCTCCCCAGCCGACTCCAGCTTTGCACTATGAGCTCACTGAAGCTTTCCTATTCGCTTATTAGAGGGATAGATAAGCCTCTAAATGTATTATTCATGGAACTGGGACCTATTTCAATCCATCCAAAAACACCCACACTGTTATTTAGGTCTTTGATCAGCCGTAGGGCAATTATACAGGCTTAAAAGTAGTGTCTCTAGAAAAGTCTATTGATGTACAGATTCTATCAATGAGCTATAAAACTATCAGGAAGCTCCTAGATATGCTTTTTATGATCACACATTGGACTGCTTGACTTCAACTATATTTGTACCTGCAGTCAACACGAAGCAAAACACATATGTGAGCCAGGCTGAAGGTGTCAAGATTAACCAGATTCTCAGTCCAGTTCTTTGTTATCTATATTTAGTTCATCTCTGGGTACTCAAAATGATATCTCTGCTACACCAACATATTTGACATTGTCTGTGTTTTACAGGCATGCGGATGGATGTTTTTGCTCATGATGACCTTCACGGCCTTCCTGATCCGAGCTATTCGACCGTGCTTTACTCAAGCCGCCTTCCTAAAGACCAAATACTGGTCTCACTACATTGACATCGAGCGCAAGATGTTCGATGATACCTGCAAGGAGCACGCCAAGAGCTTCGCCAAGGTTTGCATCCAACAGTACTTTGAGAACATCAGCGGGGAGATGCACAGCTACCACCGCCATCACTCCAGCAGAGGCGGAAGCGATGATGAAGATGACGATAAGAAGAAAAGCGATGAAGAAAAGCTCCTGGGCATCAGGGCCCAGGATGATATGAATAAAGTTTTGTGGAACTGGCACACCTGTAAACCAGCTCTAGCACTGAGAAAGGACAACACAGATGAAACGAATGGTAAACTGAATGGAAAGGCCAACGGAGCAGCAAATGGATTTTTAAACGGACACACCCATGAGGAGATGAAAAAGGAATGGGCGGTGTACTATAGTAAGGTCTGAAGAGCTCTAAGGGACAAAGAAAAGCTTGAATTGGCTCTTCTTTAACTTTCAGACAAATACACTGTTTCATGCTTTCATTTTGTTTCTATAAGCAGGAACAACTTAATGTTTAGTCTTTTGTGGAATTAGTTAGAAGTATGATATTGTGATCTTTTTAATATGATCTTACATTAATGTATAAAAACATATAAACTAATATGAACTGAATTTACTGCAATATATCCTTTAATTGATGATATAATACTTGAACTTAATAAACACAAAATGGAGAAAAATGAGTTCTTTACATATTTCTGGTTCACATACAGTTCAGTTTACTGAAATGTCTAGGACCGGATGTAGCCCAAAACCTGCTGTTATAACTGTTGCCACAACTTTGTTTTATCTACCAGTCATGAAATAGAGGTATGACAGCTCTCCGAGGGCAAAAAACTGACATCTGTCAACTCTGGGGTTACAGAAGTGGAGCCACAGCTCTTTGAAGGGTTTTCATTGATAACGGCACAACTGAATGTTTGTCTTACCCTCAACTGCAAGACCGTCATAATTTTTTCCCGGGGCAAAAAACATTAAATGTAAACATGGGTCATATGAGCAAAGAAGAAAGCTCCATGAGCCCCCCTGTTTCAAAGTGAGTCGATGTAATTATCATAAGTGATAAAAAGAAAATGAAAAGTTGAATCCATAAAGAATAGAAGAAAAAAAAAACAGTTTTGCTGATACAGCCCTACTCAATCTGGTATGACCAGAAGTTTACAGGAGCTAATACTAAGTAATGTTAGCCAAGGTAAAGGTGTTATTGATAACATAAAGACACAAACTCTATCTCCCCCTTCCACCGCATTGACAGCATAACTGTTTTTTCGAATTATAAAGTGGTTGCCAGTTTGTTGCAGCTAACGTCGTAAAACACAAACGTTGCTATCACTAATGTTAGCTACCGTCAATCTCACTAATGCAAGTTCACATAAATAGCGCTAATGCTAGCTAGCTAACACCACATAATACCATCCAAATAAGGTTTTTAGATGAACTACACAGCATTCATTACCATTTACAAAGTATTAAAACATTGGTTGCAACTTTACAATACTATATTGCTTAATAGATGGTTTATAAAACATTACATTGTTTGTTAATATTGGAATAACTTAATAGTGGTTATAATAAATTGTTACCAGTCACTTCAATGCCACATTCATGCTTACAACCTCTACAAGGTCACTCCAAACAAACAAGGGACAATATATCACTACTGTAACTTTCACCTGCTGCTCGCTATACCTTATATTTGCTGTAGCTATCTATTAGCTCAGTTAGCCAGGCAGCTACTGACCTTAAAACAAAGTGGTATTATGGGATAGGGCAGGCCTGGGCTAGGTGGCTAGCAATGCTAACTTTCATGGATAATGCTAGCTCATTTTTTGAACGTTTTACACTAAGATTAGATAAGATCATAGCTTATACAATGCACCTTTAACAGTTTAATGGACACAATCCATTCTGGCACATGTAACAAGAATTTATCAGTCTTATTAAAATAATGCAAAAATCCCAACTAGTCCATTTCAATCAGAATACTTGTATGTGAGTTTATAAATCTTTGCAAACACATTTCAGGCCTTAAACCTTGTCAGGAACAAACCAAACCAAAAATGACGCTGTATTTCAAATCAGGCAAACCTATGATTTATGCAAAAACAAAAGGCTGTGAGAGCAAAAACAATTTACATGTCACGAAAACAAGGTCAACATTTGCATCTCTCTCACTCCCTCATTTTCCCGCTTCATTCCCAGTTTCATCCGTCACTCCCTGGTAACACCCTGTTCTCTGAAGCACTAGGGAATTGTCTTCTGTGTTTGAAAAAGCCTTTATTTTTTTTCTCCAGCTGAATATGTGTAGCCTGGGATCACTTTACATCCACTGAACGTCCTGCATACAGTGGTGTTTTCATGGTGTTTTCATTGTAACTCACAAGAGGGCATGCTGTCACCAAAAACACCATCTTGCAGAGACAACACAACCCTGTGGCTTCAATCATCTTTGACTCTGAAACCTGTCAACAACCGACAATGCATGCAGTGTATTAAGAGCTGTGTTTGTGCTCATGCATCTGTGTGGCCAATCCAGCTGTTCCTCAGTGTTCAGCAGCAGTAATGTCATTACTAGAGCAGGAGGGGAGGAGGGGAGGGTGAATGAAAATGGCATGGGTCCCATTGAAGCCTCTCCCTCCCTCCCTCCCTCCCCCTGGGGATTGGCCGAGCAGCACTCCCCTTGACCGTCTCACATCTCGCCCAGTAGCCCAGCAGCTGTTCTCTCCTACAGCGAATTGGCAGCCAGGGCTGCTGGTGTGGGGGTGGACGTCTTTGTCCAGGGCTGTGATGTTTTTTTCTCTCTCCCTTCGTCTCCCTCCTTTTCTCTCTGTGTCGTTTCCCTTCATATCTTGCTTCCTTATTCTCCTCGCTCTTATTGACCGAGGTTCCTCATTCCCTCCTCCTCCGCTCTACCTGCCTTCCTCTGCAAAAGAGTGACATGATGTTTATATATAGATCACACAAACCAAACGTGAAAGTCTGCCTCCTAAAAATAAGATCTGTGTGTGTGCAAAGGAAGGAAACGGTGACTTGAGGTTGCGTCATGTCTTCTTTCGCTGACCTCTGCTTCACACAAATGGCTTTGTTTTGGTTGTCAGGACATCAGCCATGCGCATGCTACTGACCAAGGCCTGCCTTGACTTTGCTGCAAACGTCTCTCTTGTCTCCCTCTCACATATACATGCACAGGGGTGTGTGCACACAGACACACAGGCGCACACACACACACATCAGCATGCTTGCAGGCGCCCCATTCGTCAGTGTCTGCCTCATTCTGCCTTCCTTCTGCCTGCAGATTGGAGGACAGAGTCAGCGAGGGAGGGCCGAGGGAGAGGAGAGTTGCGAGGCAAAACGGCTGGTCACATGAGCGCAGATCTGTTTACAAACCCAAGGCAGAGCAGAGCAGGAGCAAGGGGAGGAAGGGAAAGGCGAATCGCAGGCTCTCTCTCTCTGAGCACCATTAAGGACTGGAAGAGGAAGAGGGGAAGCCTGCCATGACAAAGCCAGCTGGAGGTGGGAGAGACTAAACACGACACACGCAGACACACACTCGTGCGCACACACAGCCTTTGTCTCAGATTTTTTTTTTTTCTCAATTGAAGGAGCAGATGGTTAGAGGGAGAGTAGGATCTCCCCCCCTCCCTACACACACACACACGCACATACACACATGCACTGACTGACACACAAACACACACTCCACCAGCGAAATACCAGACCCAGCTAGAGGACTGTTGTTGACTGCATGGAGCTGTCCTCACTTTGTTTGGGCTTTAGAGGGAAGCACATCTCTGCCTTCTGCACTGAGGAGGAATACCCACTGCAGGATCAGAGGACTGGAGGAGGAGACAACAGGGGAGAGGAGAGGGGGATGAGACTTGTGAAAATCCTCTGTTAAAAAAGCAGCTTTGCGAGGAAGACAAAGCACGGACTAATGCCAGATAATTACCTTCACTGGACAGGAACTGTCATTTTGATCGGTGGCTGTCATTGACTGTGGCGAGGGGACGACAGCGCAGACGGGAAAAGTGAAGTCAAAGGAGGCCCTTTTCTGCTGGAAATGTAAGTATTTCCTGTTGCCAAGCAGCCCGTGTCTTCTTCCATGACATTGTGACTGAGTGCGATTCTGCTTTTCACAATAACAACACCTGATAAACACATGGTGTTATGAGGCCGCTGAAAAACAATCACGTCTCCTCAACAACATTTCTTTTGTCTCTCCTTCTCCCTCCTGTGATGACATCATTCTCACTGGGATCCAGGAGCACATGAGGTCTTCGGTCCCAGTCCAAACCCCAGTCCCAAATCTCCCAATCTTTCCACGGGGTGGTTAATCCAGATTTGGGAATGCTGGGCAGCACAGACTGCTGAGCCAACAAAACCGCACCTCGCAGGGATTTGTGGAAATCTGTGCAAATCTGAAAAATCTTGATGGTTGTTTTCGGAGGAGCAGCCACGACCCGACAGGAGAGCGATCCAGCCCGGGGTGCCTGAGTCCAGGCTCCAAACAGATACAGTGTCCAGAGCTGCGGCCCACAAGCTTGGCTCCCCTCCAGCCTTCTCCTGACAGGGCCTGAATATACGGCTGCTGCCCTGGGAGTCAAATTTCATGCAACCATTCCAATGGTGTAACGGTAAGTGAGTGGATTCTCTGCCGTCTGCCAAACACACAGGAGGTGGTAGCACGTGTGCTTGTATCTCATAAACTTGGCTACTTAGTTGCAGGCTGTCAGCTTATGGGATCCATGTAATGGATGTAGTTGTGCTATGGTAAATTACTGAGGGAGTGGAGGCCGCAGTTAAAATAATCCACATTCAAGGTCATGTTGTTTGACAGCTGAAACTGAAGATATTCTAATCGCTAACCCTCTTGTTTTGTTACTGTTGACTGATTCTGCAGGGCATCCATGCCTGGTTCATAAGTGCGTCTCTCATTATGCTACCCGAGGTCTTCCCTACACTAAAACCCCTTGTAAATCCTCCCAACCCCCAGCCATGTTAAATTATCCAACCCATACCCCCCACAGTGTGCAAGCTGTACCCATTCATTCACTCGAAAGACACACACATGGACATTTAGAGGCTGGCAAAGAGCAGCCCCGCTGCAAATTAATAGGAACACATGTGGCCTGTGGAAGTGGGGCTTCCTCTGCTATTGTTTTACCAAATGGTCCTTTAGTCCCCAGAGTTCATCCTATCTAATATACTCCACCCCCTGCCACCTGCAACATGCACACACACACACAGACACACAGACACACACACACACACTTCTATCGTACAAATACATGCAGACAGACACCCCCACTGTTCCATCCCCCAGTGCTGTCACACACACACTACCAGTCACCTCTATAGAGTCTGTGGAACAGATGGTGGTGTGGCGGAAGTGCTGTCTGTCCTCCATGTTTGTCTTGTTCACAGCCAATTAACGCACAGTCCTGTGAGCGCTTCAGTTGCCACCACAGTGCCAGTCACAGCTCCCTGGACACACCTGCAGCCAAACAAACAGCAGCAATCACGTTTACGTACGGTTTAGCGTCCAGAGGCCCGGTGGTGCCACAGATTCATGTTGTAGTTAATGATCAACAATCTCCTACTTCACTGCCATGATTCCTCTTTCGCGATAACAACTTAAAATAACCATCATTAACAATTAGTTTTGGTTAATAAACTTTGGTTAATAGTTATTTTACTGTCAGCAAACTATGAGATGCTTTATAAACTATTTATTAAACGAGCACTATGTAGTACTGAGGAAGAAATTTTAATCATAGATAAAAATCTTCATTGGCTGATTTTTTTTATATCTAATCAAACTAAATAAACAAACTCTCTTTGCTTTCGTGACTGAATAAACTGAATAAACAAAATGACCTTAAGGACGACACAGTTTCATTCTGTTTTACTTTGTTTGTAAGTGGTGGACCCCACCACCTTTCTCGCTTCAAACAGTGTTCTGGGGACTTTATTTTCCTCTGAGAACAATTTGTTTATATTAATACCTCATTAATATTGTAAATATTACAATTCTGAGCTTGAAATTCTTCTCCAAAACTACAAAGTGCCCCTTTAAGCAGTGGAAAGGTTCATAAACACCTGTTGCAACTTTATGTTGGCCATCAAATTAATGTTTTTGGATAAACCACACATATATTGAAATATCTTCACACTAAACAATTGCTTAAAGGTGCACGATGTAGTTTTGTAAGTATACAATTTCTTCCCCACAACCTCATAGTGCACCTTCATTGTTTGTTAACAGTGAAATAACTCTCAGCTAAAGTTTAACTATAAATTTACCATTCATCGATGATGGTTATTATAAAGTGTTATTTCTTTCTCTTCACTGTACTTTTTTAATACAGTTTTTACTGCTTGCCAACAATAGGCAAACACAAGGTTTCCTTGACAAAGGAAAACTACTTTCAGTGCAATCGTCTGCACAAATTGCAACATCTGAAGTTTATGCTACAAATATAGACTTGCACTGTCACTACTAACAACTGAATACTGTAGATCTTCAGGGAGCTTTGGTGGTTTTAGTGGGAAGGTAAACAATGAAGTTGCAACACTGGATGTTGTTGTTTTTTTCCAGCAGATCTCTAATTTGAGAAAGAAAATGCAGTTTAAAAGACTGAGGCAGTAAACAAACAGAGCAGAGAGACATCATTTAGGTTTTGAGGTTAACTGCTCTGCTAGTCCCACAGAAAGACAGTCACTCCTCCACTTGTATCCATAAAAGAAATCATAGAGAAAGACCATTCAACTTGTTATTTTGCAAACATTATGGAGTCTTAACCCGACAAGGTCACAGTTAAATGTGTCTTAAGTGTGTATCCTGTGTCTGCAAACTCTCTCTGGTAGGATGCCTGTGTGGTTTGGGTTCTCAACGCTCTGAACACTACTGCAGCATGACGTCTGACATCTATCACCTTCCGCTCAATGTGTATGTCATTGTGCTGGGCATCGGCCTCTTCGTCTTCATGCTCAGCCTCATCTTCTGCTGCTACCTATTCAGGTAGGTCGAGGAAGTTTGTGAGGACAGTGGTCTGGGTGACTGAAAAATGTCAATGAGAAATTAGGTACAAACACAGGAAGTGCGAAAACAGACAGCATGAGGGCAAACCAGTCAGAGATTATCTGGCAGTTTGAACAAGCAATGCAAGACAGTGTCACAGCCTGTCAAAATTCATTTAAAATAACTCAGGTAATAAGATCTTGATATGTGTTGACAGCAGCAATCATGATACAGATTTATGGAGCGTTGCGCTGCAGAGGTGCCAAAGTCGCTGTGTGTAGTCAAACAAGACGCAAATGCTGCAGAAACAAAGGCGAAGCGATTAAAAGATACTGTCAGTATTAGCATCTGTATTATTTTTAGCATTAGCGTATTGTAGATATGTTGCTGTCTGTGTACTGTATATGTTGGTCATAAAGTAACAATATATTTAAGTGCAGAAATGTCAAAGTTATGTTTGATTTTATGTATTTGTTTATTTTATTTGACAGGGACAGTGCACAGCTTCTTAGCTGTACCAGGGTTAGCTAAGAGCTAATTTGCATCTGTAGTCCCTGAGCAGGAGACAGAAATAACATCTCTTTTCAGAAAATGAGTTAAAAAAACTGTGGTGAAACTGTGTCATATGCATATCTTTGCCTCATTTTTATGTAAACAATGCAACAAATGATTAGCCTTTGTGTAATGTGAAAGAGGATGTTGGTGATGATAAACCCAAAGAGTTATCCCAAGCTCTGCAGTTCACCCCTCAGTTCTACAGTGCGCTTTAGTGCCTTTCAGCTCCAGCGTTCTGTTTTGGTTCAGTCTCAGTGCTGCTTTCAGACACAACAGGCAGCTCCTATCAGTAAAAACCTACTTAGAACTGAGAGCAGAAAGGCCGTCTTGAAAGTTAACTAACCTCCTGACCAGCTAGATAGGCAGAGCAAACGAACACGACTCCAACCGCATGCTAATGTCGCTCCATGTCTACTGGGTGTGTAAATAAGCAACTGTTTGCGAATATGTTTGCTGTGTCAACTTTATATAGTCAATATTGTGTTTACAACTTGTTGTGCAAAAAAAAAATCAATAAGTGCATTTTTACCACATCAAAATGTTTCTCATGATAATGTAAATCAAATATAACATTGTCAGCTAAAATGTTGATGATTAACGGCCTCAAAAAACGCATCATCAGTCGATAAAAATCAAAATTGAATCCATTGTCATCCAAAACTACAAACAAGTTTCTATGACAACCAAAGTCAGTGGTTCACAATATGTCTATAAATTCTTCCCAGAATGCTTAATTTAAACAGACCTACAGAGGAAAAGCTATACAATAATTCACAAAAAAATTTGGAGGAATATACAAAATTATACAAAAACAGAATTCTTTTAACTTGGGTGATCACCTTGCATACCCTTGGGTCCCAACACACGAGGGCCATTGCTGAGCGTCCATGGCTCTAGTCTTTAGCACTGTTGACACTACTCTGCCCTTGTCGAATCGGCAGATGAGAGGAATCATTCGGATTGCCTGTTCAGCTCAGCAAATGAGTACATGAGAAGACAATTTAGTGTGGTCGTCTCCCTATTTTTTCACCACTGCCTCTTCGTCAGTGTCATTTGCAACTTTTTGGAGAGAGTTGTGTCGAAAATGCGGCTTTATCTCGACAGCGATTTTTATATCCGAAGTCCTGAGTCTTGTTTTCTCTGTTTGAATGCTGAACACAGACTACTGCCACCTAGTTGTGAGGAGAGGTATTTCCTCTCACGCAGGCACAGAACACACAAGCACGTCGGCCATCAGCTGAAGTCTTTGCAGTGTGTTCAGGTGCAGCTTTTTTGGCCAATACAGCTGTGACGTGAGGCGGCGCAAACATCAGCCTTCGTCGCTGCTAGTTCTCTAATTGGGCCCTCAGACTCACCTGATGACCCGGGTTAAGAATGACTGACCTAGGTTACGTTTGTCACCATGCTGCCACTGTACAGATGTTTGTCGTCTCTCTGCCTCTTTCAGGTTGAAGCAGCAGGGAACGAGGGAGCAGTTCAGCTACAATGAGGTATGTCACTGCAGTAGATGTCACTGTGGGTGAACATGTCACACCAGCTTCTGAGGCAGGTTATAAATACTACTACAGCATTTCATGCTGTGATAGTCAACTGTGAAACCTAACACCACCATTTATAGATGACCTTGAGAGTCCATCCGTTTGTCATTTACCTACTCTGATTGAAAACTGTCCGCCCAGCAGGTAGCAGCCGGCCGTAGGTTTCGGTGACAGTTGGCGACAGTGTCTTGGGCTGCGGGGAAGGTTAAACTCCAGCCACAGCTGTCTGAATTGCCTTTATTTATAATGATTCTATTATTTCCAAGCAAAAAGAGTACACGCTACTCTTGTGGACATTTTTGAGCCAGTCACAGCAGGACACTGAGCCCATCTCGGGCATTTGTTTTACACCGTTGATTATCAACGTAATAGTGCTGACACATCATTCACATGACCCACTACCTCTCTCCTTCCCCTCCCCTTTCCGACTGCAGGTGGTGCTGAAGGGAGCGAGCAAGAAGCTGAGCCTCCTCGGAGTAAGTCGCTCTTTCTGCAAAGCCCTTTTCCACAGCCTCTTGTGCAAGTCAGACGGTGTGTGTTAAAACCTGGCAACTGTGCACAGTTCGCGAGCTGGCTTCGAAGCAAGTTCACAAGACCCATTATACGCAGGGAGGGTTCGGCTGGTTAGCTTAATCAATTTCTCGTCTCAGATGTGATTAACATGCAGCACGCACTTAGAGGAGGCGTCCTCAACACATCTTGTTGCTCAAATCCAGACGTTTAGGAATCATGTCAGAGAGGCCGCTTGGCTCTCTACTTGTGACAGAATTTAGGACTCCAGGAATAACTGCACTCATTTAAAATGCATCACAAAAAAGATCTCTGCTCTGTCTCTTGTGAGTCCTATAAAGATTTTAAGATTTTCCTCCCAGGCTGGTGGTCAGGAGTAATTTTGGCTTTCGATTCGATGTGAAGCAGTCCTGTTACCTCGAAATATAGTCAAGATAAAAAAGAAGAAGTGGTGATTTGCGAAACGCTGGCTCTGAATCTAGGTCAAATTAAATTCATTTAGCGCTCAAATGTTTAAATGGCAATGTTCTCATCTGAGATACAAGACCACTATTGAGTAGAGACTGAGGCCAAGAAAAACAAAAAAAAAAAAACCAAAAGGAAGTAAAACACTAACGTTGTTGTTTTTGTTCTTGCAGCAAACCTGTGCAGTCTGTCTGGAAGAATTCAGGACCAGAGATGAACTTGGAGTGTGCCCTTGCTCACATGCATTTCACAAGAAGTGAGTGTTTTTAAGCTGGAAAATAACAAGTAGACAAATGTTAATTATTAGGGAATTAGTTGGGAAAATACGCTGTCTTTTTCCGGCTGAAAATTAGATGAGAAGGACACTGTCGTTGCTCTGTCTTTACGACAAATAATCTACACTTTGCTTCAGTTTGAAATAAGCTTGGCAATAAGTTCCTTCCTGCAGCACATAACACCTGTAAGGCCACAACTATTCCTATTTAGCTGACAGCGTAACTGAATTTTTACAGACTAAACACATGACATGTAAAATGTTAATCCACTCACCTGTAGTCACATTTTCTTACCTTTGGATGGACCCACGCTGTGTTTCCAAGCAAGCTAAGCTAACTAGCTAACAAGCCGCTAGCTGTGTGTCAACTACAATTGGATAAACAAGGTTTCAGGCTTGTTAAAGACTAGAATCTTACTTTAAAATGTTACAGAAAATGAGCTAATATTATCCATAGAATGTTAAGACACAACAGTATTGATGTGCTGTTTTGCAAAGATACCTACTGATGGTAGCATGACAACGAGCTAAGCGCCATGTCTTGTTATAACGTTAACGTTACCACTTTTGTGCCTTCCCTGTAGTTTTAGTTAGAAGATGTAAAATTTACACACATTTACAAATTTACAAATTTGCTTATTCTAAAAAATAAACACATAATGTAAAGAAATATGTCATCTTTTTAAAGAGCTAGGATATTAAAGGTTATTTGATACATTTAGTTATTCTGTACACATTCACCGATAAGGGTAATAAAGGGCTGAACAGTTCAGTTATTCTTGTATAAAGAGGATTTATGTTTCCTCAACAAAAATATATGGGTTTAGGTATATATAGCCAAATTCTTACTTTAAACACCAGAATCCACCCGAAATTTCCATTGGGTGCATACATAAGTGAAGAAAAAACTTTTTTTCTTTGTTTATTTTTACCAAACTAAGATGAGTTAGTTGCTCCCTTAAGTCATCATAAACACCTTTGCTGAACTCAACACAAATGTCCTGAAACTCACCAAAACACTTTTGGTTTATATTTCCACTGACACCTCTGGTTTGGTCAAAATAAATAAGTTTTAGATGGGAAAATATTCCTGCTCTACGCAGTTTTCATCTTCTGCTGATGCTCTCTTTTCCCCACCCCTGTCTTCTAGTCCCAAAGTCACAGTCCTGGTTAGAGCCGCTGTAAATCGCCTCCATACTCCAAACTGGCATCTGTCAGACTCAGAGGCTGCGTTCAGTCTCAGACCTGTTGAGCTGAACCCCGTCAACAGCGTTGTCTCCTCCCGTCATCTGAGGCTGCAATGCAGACAGACTCCTTTCCACTTAACTCCAAAGCAAACTGACCCTCTTCCCATCAACAGCTAGTTTCTACAGCAAAGGATAGCAAGTCCAGCGCAGTGAGCAGCAGTTAGCGGTTATGCTGCCCCCCATGTTTTTTGAGCTACCCTTGAATTTTGATAATTTCTTACAAATTACACCTTTTCATGTATCCTCCCCTCATCTACAGCAAGAAAAAGCATATGCGTATTTCCCACAATGTCTATTCTTCATGGTGAATTAGTGGAAACAGTATTTTTACATCTTAGTGATCAAGTGAAGTGACAAAGTAAATATAATAGATCTTAAGTTAAAACGCAATGTACAAAAACAAACTCACATTCTGCTTAATTGTGTTTTTTCAAGAACCTTTCAAACACTTCTTTCTTGAGTTACTGTACAGTTTATTCCCGGTTGCACATCTAAGCTAAATATTCCTGTTGTTGTAGGTGCCTGCTTAAGTGGCTGGAGATCCGCAGTGTGTGCCCCATGTGTAACAAACCCATCCTCCGGCTCCACACAGATGCTCCCCAGGGTGCGGAGGGTCCAATGGACCCTGAAGAGGTGTGAGGGTGCTGTGACAGAGGAAACCCCTTGCAGAGAAAACACACACATTAAATACACTAGGGATGATGGACAGCGGTCATCTTTAAGACATCTCACAGGAAATGTTGATAATGATCCCAAGTGGCCGCCCTGCTTCTGACCTTTGAGCAATATGCCTTGCTGGGAATTGGATATTGACAGCACCAAAATACGATTTGGTCAGATCAGTCAGGGAGAGAGTGGATGAATAGGACCTTTTCATAAAAATAACAAAAAATGCTCCTAGTTCTACTTCCATATTGCACTTTTCACCAAAAAACATGACAGGAAAAAGGAGCCACATTAGAGAGCAGGATATCATTGCCACCGTCACTGGACGACTAGTGCAGCACTGCCAGAGACCAACAACACTTGGCATTGAGCAGGACATCAGAGTACAGGATCAGTATGGATACCTCTAATATCTCAGGGGTGTTACCAATACAGCCAGCACAAACCATGTCAGTCACCCTATAACCCCTGTGCCACACATGCATCTTCAATACTGCCAATGTAGGTGAAACGCTCCAGCAGTCAGAGGTAGCCATGCCCTCCGGCTGAAACCAAGACCAGCGGGATTACAACCATGATGATTTAAGTAGACAATGTTGTTACCGATTGTGTCCCAGGCCCTTTCCTTTTAAAGAGACTGATAGAAAACTAGTCTTGCCTGTATGTATTGTATGTAAACATGTCCCTATATATTGTTATTTTGTATTTGTTGCTTTTAAATAAAACGTCACGTAATGTATTGTAATAGTGTTGGATTTATTGAAAGGCTGGCTAGAATAATAGAAATTGCTCCCACAAATGTGTAAAGGGACCTTTAATGAATCCATTTCAAATGCAGTCACATCGATTATTTTCTTCATAGCTCACATTCGCTCTTATACAAAATAGATGAAGATGAATTTGATGAAATGATAAATATAAGCTTTTTTCAAACATTGATAGAGGATCACAACCCACTTTACAAAATGTTTGTTGTGTTCTGCAATATTACAGCATCAAACCAACACTTTCAGGAACTGAAGTCCACAACAATAAAAAAGCTAAATTACAAGTTGATCTTTTTAAAGGGGGAACCTGTGCGAGCATCAGGACCCCTAAACCTTGTGAGGCTCAAACAGAGTTCAGCACATGGCAGTCCACACACACGCAATGTGTGTATATTTGTGTGTCTGGTCCTTAGTTGGCAGCATCAGTGCCTTTAGCCTCAACAAACTCTATGGCCTTCTCTTTGACTGCCTGGATGCTCTGTGGGGTGCCATGCTTCTTCTCGTACTCCAAGTAGCGCTTGAAGAAGAACTTGATCTTCTTCACTGAAACACTCAGGTGGATGACACGATCAAAGAGCGCCCTGCAGGAAACAGGATGTTGAAATATACAGACTTAGTCAGCTCGTTTATGTCAGTTTTTATTATGTACATCATTGAGGCTGACTACTTTATTTGGGATTGCATATTCACCCACCCATTTATGAACACAGATGTTAGAGGAATGAACCAAACTGTGCTAGAAAGCAAAGCAAGCTCACCTGGCGTCCTTCTGCGATCCATGTCTGACCATGAGGTCGATGAAGACGGACCAGAGGTCTGTGCGTTTCGGGTAGCTCGTCAGGACTTTGTCAAACATGGCGCGACCTTTCTCTGCATCACCATAACGGAACTCCAGCTGAGCAAACTTGCCGATGACATCCACACCTGAGAGGAAGCATGACAACATGTAAAGGTTAAAACCTGTGGAGACGCTCAGCTGGGACAGGGAAACAGAATAGTCTCTCTGACATAACACAGTTTCAAGGGATGAGATCTGGCTGCTTTCGGTCAATAGTGGGTGTATAGGTCAAAAATACAAATATAGACCAAACTGTCTGGTGGCATTAGGTCTTCAGTGTTTAAACAGGCCATCTTACTTTCTTTAGAGGGCAGACTCTTCAGCGCCCTCTGCAGGAGAGCACTAGCAGCGTCACTCTGACCCTGCTGGAGCAGGAAGGTGCCGTAGCTCAGCCACACTGCCTTATTCTGACGGAAACGCTTCACCATCGTCTTATAAAGGCCCTCTGCCTCCTAGATACGACCATGAGAACACACAAATGAAACAAAGAAAGAAAGACATTCAGATATTAGTGGCTACAGAGGACAGAATTTCAGTATAAGTCACAACACGAGGGCAGGAAAGTAAACAGTCAGTTGATCGGACCTTGATCTTGTCGGACTTTGTGTAGATGTCAGCCAGCTGCTGGTACACGGGCATGGGCTCACAGAACTGCAGCGCCCGCTCAAACACCTTCTTTAGGCTCTCCTCCGTTCCGTACATGTTCTCCAGGTTCAGCAAGGCCACCCACACATTCAGCTTCTCCTGCTCTTCTCTGGAACCAACATGGAGGAGATTTCACAAAAAATACGACCAACTGTTAATACATATGTCTTCATCAGTTAACAAAACCATGTATGCAAACAACAAAGTAAGCATATTTCGACAGGAGGGGACACACACCTTTACCTCCCACCTCCCGATTTAACTCAGCCCAACAGATTAGGGATGATACACAGGTTAAGGCAGGAAACAGAAGTCAATGAAAACCCCATTTAAATTAAAGCATTTGTATAACTTTTTAAGAGTAAAATTCAAGCTCTCTTAAAGTCTTTAAGTGATTACTAAAAAAGGGGCTTTTAGGTGTAGTCATTTTAATGAGAAGGGAAAACTCTTCATTGGCTGATTTTCTTCATGCCTAAAAAAACAAACAACAAACTCTCTTTGTTTTCTTGACTGAATAAACAAACTGACCTTAAAGGACAACACAGTTTCATGCTGTTTTACTTTATTTTTCTATATGTGGCGGACCCTGCCATCTTTCTAGCTCCAAAACAGTGTTCTGGCACCTTGTTTTCCTCTAAGAACAGCTTGTTTATTCACTTACGGAAAAAATGCATATATCTGAGTTTGTATTATTACCTCAATAATATTGTAAATATCAAAATTCTGAAGTCAATTCTGATTCAAAAGTGCCCCTTGAAAGGATCTCTAATGCCATTAAAACATTTTTTGTTTACATCAGTGAAGAATTTTCAAGAATTGTATTCAAGCATTTACCAAACTTTCAAGACTTTGCAGAAGCCTTTATATAATTTTTACTTTGAGTTTCAAATTTTCTGATGCATTTTGGTGGTAGTTGTAAAATAAAAGTTTCATTTTGGTTACTCTCACACAGTTGAATAACAAAAAAAAAAAAAAAAGGGTCACCTGAAGGAGATGGTTTTGAGGGCCCTCTCGGCCACGGCGCGGGCCTGTTCGATCTGGGTGGCCTGCAGATGGTGAGCCATGTACTGCAGCCACAGCAGGGAGCTGTTGGGTGAAGCGAGCAGCAGGCGCTCGAATGCGGCCGCATCCTCTGGCCGCAGGCTGGGATCCATCAGCTGAGTCTCCCGCTGTACCAGGGCCTTCTCTGCTGCCTTCTTCTCTTCCTCAAGCTCGTGACGAGATTTCTTCTTGGGCTGGGAGACAAAAAAAGATAGCAAAATGTTTAAATATAGATCAGTGATCATCCTTCAGGTGCACACAGAAAAAAACAATGAAAGACAGTTGCATTCCTTTAACAATCATAGAATTAAACTCTGCTCACTTTACTGCTTTCGTCTTGGTCCTCTCCATCACTGGAGTCCCCTCCCTGCACTGCTGCAGAGGCAGGCTTCAGGGCGCTAAGACCCACGTCCCAGGAGAAACCTGCTGCCACCTGCAGTCTGGATGGACCCGCTGAGCTTTGAGTCGCCTGCTGAGAGAGAGAGAGAGAGTGGGGAGGTGGAATCTATTTTACAGGTTCTGGATAATGACATGACTGAGACAAATCTTTAGAGAATTCTCTGACTCGCTTACTTTCACAGAATCAGATTTGGGATCTTCGCCATCTTCCTTATCCTCCTCTTCTCTGAAGTACACCTCCACGCCGCTGTCGTTGTCATCACCCTTTGATTTCTTTGTTTTCTTCTTCTTCTTTGGTACCTGAAAATAAACAACGCATACAAGCGAGTGGTTCAGTGACATCGGGAAATTAAATCTGCAGAGTATGCACAGTTTTAGGATGAGGCCAAGAATCAAAGCAGGAGTTATTACTGTCAGACCAAAGGATAATGAATGATTGATAACGGAAGAAGCCATTGATCTATGTGGAAGTGGTTTGAGCGCCGTTCACCTCCAGGACCTCGCCAAGATTAAATGGCTAAATACCGAGTCATCTCCAGCGTCTTTACTGATTCATGCAGTTTGATGTGAGAGTGAGAAGAAACGGAGGCCGTTTGCTACCTGTTCGCTCTCGGGCAGTGTGCGTTTCTTCATCTTCTGCTGATCATCGTGTTTCTTCTTCTCCTGTCCGGTCAGGCGCAGTGGCAGAGCCAGAGATTCTGGAAGGATGTCCGGCTTCCCGGTGTCCACCGGGAGCAGAGAGAGGTTGACCAGCTCCTCCTCTTTGTCAATTCTGAGGACAAGAACAGAAAGAGACCATCATACTCTTCTTGTTTGTCAAAATCACCTTCTGACATAACAACACATCTTAGTCTTTTCTTTTTCTTAAACCACCGAGCGGAGGCACGTTTTCTTTTACCTGAGGATCTTGGTAGTGAGCAGGGTGTTGGGAGGCAGGTTAACAGAGAGGACCTTGTGGTTGCTGACAAAGTATTGTGTGGACTGCTGAAGTTGTGCTCTCCCTGTGATGCTGGAAGACAACCTGGAAGAAAGATACGCGAAATCAGGAGGTGCTCAGAAGCAGGAGAGAGGATGTGTCACTGAAATATCTACCCATAAGAGTACATTTTCAAGAAAAACATGTTCCTTTTAGTAGTTCATGTTCACGTTTCAATGGTGGCTGAATTTCCTGATGTTACCTGATGAAGACACCCTGCTCTCCCACAGACTTGACGTAGCCTCTGATGAGCTGACCTGCCTTCAGTGTGTCTATCGACATAACTTCAGGGTCCTTCGCTGGTTTGGCCTGCTGTGGGTTCAGCCTGAAGAGCAAAGCTACAGTCAACCACATGTTATGAAACACTTGCCCAAAGCCATCGGAATCATATGGAAACTGTATTACCAGGGGACCACATGTGATTTAGAAATGAACCCCCCTACATCAGTGTTTCATGTCGGCGGCATTCGCATGAGATATGCAACATCTGAATTTAACTTGAATTTAATGAGTTAATCCTCCAGGATAAGATGTGATGGCACCATACGTAACATCAGTGTTTTAAAAACAGTGAGTATGTGTTCTTCGGCAGCCACATCAATTGTATTCTGCACTTGTTTTTTCTATTGCTTTCAGACAGGTGTGATTCATAATATCATCACATGACATCTTAGTTTGGATAAATATGGAGGGTAACAGAAGCAATGCTGGGCAGTAACGCATTACTCAGTAATATGTTACTGTAAAGTCATTACTTTTCCCAGTAAAGAGCAGTGGAAGGGATTAGAGTTTCAATACCAGTAATAATATGAGTTATTATATTACAAGAACATGACTTGTTTGTTGTCCGAGGTAGGTTGTCAGGGCAGGCACTGTCAGATACAAGCCAAAAAGCTGAAGGATGGAGGATGAGGAGAGAGATCTCAGTGAGTTGGTCTCAGTCAAAGATGGAGAGAAAACTGGTCTGATGCAAACTTTGGAAATTAAAGAATCATTCATTTACAAATTACCTTTACAAATGTATATCTACTTGTATATATCTAAGTGTACATGTGTACGAGTGGATATATGTATACACATTAGTTAATTAATGAATTAATTCATTCATTATCCATTATTGCTTAGGTTTTGTTGTAATCTTAATTATATATTCATTACATATTTGCACAGAATTTAGATGACAGACATCCTCTACAATGATCACAGATTAGTAGAAGTCCTGAGTGAAAACAGCTGTCGAAAGACTTTGTTACAGAAACTCACATGTACAATAAAACTCTCTCATACCTTGATGGACGTAGAGACAAGTGCCACTTGTCATTTTCACTCACAAGAAGGAAACACCTGAGGCAAAAGAGGAGGCGAAGAATTCAATTCAAATCTGCATTTCACAAGTAATCAAAACACAGTTTGTGACTCAAATCGAACACCACAAGGAATCAGTCTGGCTGTGTGCAGTCCATATCAAAAGTCTTGACAGCCAAAGGGCGCTGCTCCACCGACTGACCTGATGAGTTGATCCTTGCTGTACCCGTTGAGAGGGTTCGGCCTGTAGGCGTCAGCCAGTTCAGTGACAGCGACAGTCCCCGTGCCGCCAAAGGGAAGTTTGACCTGGAGGCCGACCTGTGGCTGAATGTTAGTCACCATCCCCAAAGTAACGCTGCCTTTCTCCAGCTTGTGGACACCTGGAGAATGACCAACACAAAGAACAACACTGATAAGAAACAGCACGTGAAGTGTGAAGATGAGAAGACGTAAAAGAGCTTCTCTGACCTGTGAGCGACAGCATGAAGCGGTGCGGTTTGGGGATCACTTCGACCACTTTGCCGCGGACTGCTTGACCCAGCTTGAACAGTTTCTCTGGGTGGCCCCCGTCCTGAAAAGAAAGTAGGGTTCATTTCATTTTCTCTTAATTTAAAGGGGCACTCCAACAATTTCACACATGAAGTTCAGCTTCCTCATTATTAACGAGAGGAACTTTGTTGGAGTGCCCCTTTAATCTAAAACAACCTGGATGGATACAGTGGATAGTGTCAAACTTACTTTTGGATCAGTGATCATGGCCAGCAGTTCAACAGTCCCAGTAACACACGGATCAATGGTGACCTCCAAAGATTTCTTCTGTGGATGAAACTGCAGACAGACGCATAAACGGAATCAAAACCTCCGCTGCAGTCTGGCTCCCCTGAGGTTTTCTTTATATACTTTATATTTGTCACCTTAGGATCATTTGACATTTTGTGGAAACCGCCAGGAAGAAATAAAGCAAGTAACTACAAGCCGACGAACTCAACTCACCTTTGATACAAAGCATGTAATTTCTTCCCCGACCTTACAGCTGCTCAGTTTTTCTTTCGCTGTAACTGGTTTCAAATCTTTACTCTTATCCAGTTTGCTGCAGAAAGGAAGGGAAACAAAGAACAAATGTGTCAGAGTGGAAATAACAAAGAAAAGGCAGCAGACAACACTGACTGAAAACTGTAAATTTACTTTAGGTCTTGTGTACTATAACAATGTTAACGATATTTACAATGTACAATGATCTTGACTGTACAGTTACCTGGGTATAAGTGTGAGCTCAGGGATGTTGTATGTGAATTTGGGATGGGAGAAAGGCAGGAATCTGAAATGTTCACAAAAAAAATACATTAAAATCTTCACATTTCTCTTTTTTCATTCACACTGGCTTTATGATTAAGAACAGAATAAAAACAACATGACAGAAGCAGGAACATCCGTTGATACAAAGAGTTTCATCCAACATGTAAAATCAGAATATGTACTTGTGACTGGAAGCTTCTCGTCCTCCGATGACCCTGGCGGTGACCACGCTGCCGACTTTAACCGAAGACGTGGGGAAGGATCCCACAATCATACCTGTGGCCTCCTTCACCTCAGACACGTGCACGCTGGCTGTGCTTCCGTCCTCCAGTGTGACCTGGATGGAGGTTGGCTTCACTGTCTTTACTTTACCCTGCACAATGTCACCGAACTGGTGACCCTTCTGGTTTTCCGAAGTCGTGCGCTGCCTTTTTGGCGCACTGCGCTGCCAGGACACTAGAGGGAGCCCCTGCAACTCCTGACAGCTGGCTTCTATAACATTGACAGACAAACTCATCCCCGGTTTCAGCTTGTTTGACTCAGACAGGAATATCTCGTTCAGGTGGCTCCTGGTCTGGATCACAGTCAGCTGCGCCGTATCATGAAGTGAGATGACAGCAAAGTCTTTGTCGATGTGCTGCACCATCGCTGTGTACTCTGAGCCTTCAGTTAGCTGTGAACATGCAAATGAAAACGCAGGTAATGAAGGTCAATAACTGCAAGAAATTGTGATGATCTGACTCCATATACACGAGTGCCCTAACAGAGTCCTGAGAGGCGAGTAATTAAAACAAAGTCTGACGATCCATTTACAATTCAACTGTTTTTTTTCTTCCCTATGTTTTTCTCTATTAGCCTCTGAGGGCTTTCATATGTTCCTACTTGATTTGTGTGAAAATGTGTGATGTTTGGCTGCTGCAGAAAAATCTGTGCTAGTAAAAGCATGTTTAGTCGAACTATCCACAGTAGAGAAAATGTCTATGTCTATCAATGTCATCGTTTTGAAATAACAACGCTGTATTGAGAAACGCAATACTCACAGATTTCTTCTTCCCCACCAGTTTGGAAAGGATGGACACGTGGATACATGACGACAGGATGTCGATATGGAGGATGACTGCAGTGACTTTCTGCCCAGGAGACAAGTTCACACCTGGAAACATTACAGCCAACGGAAAATTACATCACTTGTGTGTTTTCTGAGGTGTGAAACACTGGTTTCGGTAAGCTCAGAAGGAAACTGACTGTCTAATGACAGGTAAAAAAAACAATACATTACAATACACACGTTGGAGTTGATTTCATAAGGAGCCCCATAGCATCGCTTTGAGATTAAAGGGCCACTCCAACAATTTCAGACATGAAGATCAGTTTACCAGATATAGTCAGTAATATTCATTAATAACCCAACTAGTGACTAAAAGATAGGAAGTGAGTCTCGACTTCATCAAAGTCCCCCAAGCCATATAGAAATGCAATACTTTGACACCCATCTTCAATAATGCAGTAGCATCTTTGACCATATTCTGGTTGATGCAAACGTAACGTAAAAAGCTGATGCCAGTCCGTTACTTCTTTGCTTGCCAAGACACTGCAAGAAGTTTAAGTGATGGCCAAGACTTTTGTCATGGACGAGAGAAATGTTAAAGAATGTCATTCAAATTTCAAATGCCTCTAGTTGGGTACATACCCATGACATGGTGCTTGGTAGCCAGTATGGTAGCACCGCTCAAATCGTCTGACTTAAAGGTGGCACCACTGCCTGCTGTATCTACAGTCAGCTTCAGCTTCTGGCCGACACACAGAGCAGCCAGCTGCTGGCGGAGGTCACTGACATCTGAGGGTGAAGACAGAGATAATGAATGAAAAATTAGGATTTTAAATTTTTGTTGAATCTACTTGAAAGATGCAACGATTCAGCTGTCATACCTCTCATTGCTAACATTTCAGTCACAGCTCTCTTCTCCTGCAGACCATTAATAAGTCTGGTCTGGGCGTCACCCTCTGGAGGAATGACCTCGGATATCTTCAGCGTGACCAGGAAACGCCGCTTCTCCTCATCTAGGTTGGTCACTTTAGCCAGCACCGTCTGGCCCAGCTGGAAGGCAGTTGTCGTGTCTTGGATGAACTTGTCAGCCATGGCCTGAAAGACAAGCAAAGAAGAGGAAGAATTTGAGTCAGGAAACAAACAGCGGGTTAGGATGTAGAGATTTTCAGGTTAGAGGACGCAACACAATGCTCTTTACTCACCGACTTGGGTGCAAGACCAACAAGGCCGTATGGGAACTCTACGAAGACGCCATAGGACATGATGTTTTTGATCCAGCCTACCAGCTGCATTCCAACTGTGACTTCAGAGAAATCCTTGGCAACCACTCCTTCCTCCAGGGACCATCTCACAGTTGGTTTCTTGGTGAGAGCCTTCAACAGAGGAGCAGTTAAGGAAAACAGGAACAACTACCTGGCTGTTCAAGACCACTAAATGTCAGTCAGAGTAAGGGTTGACTATTCAGTTGGGACAAGGTTCACATAAAACTCCACTCTTTATGACCAGGATACAATATTCTGCTTGTTCTTGCTGTAGCAGATGAGGTTTGAGATGTTGTCTCCCTCCTGAAGGTTCTCCCACAGCAGAGGGCAGTTGGACACGTGATCAGACAGGTGCATTGTGGGTAGCACGGCAGGGATCTCATCGGGGAGGATGGCCACCTCCAGGCCGGTGACTGACTTTTTCAGTACCCTCGCCTCCACTCTCTACATCACGTGAACAAACGCGTAGAGGTCAAAATCTGATAAACTGAGATGTGTGAAAGAAAACGAGCTGCATACAGTCAGTGACTTACCTTCCCAACCTCACAGTCCAGCTGGGGCTTGGCAGATTCCCCGGTGTCTCCCTCCACCGCAGCCTTAAATGACAGCAGCATCTTGGCCTTATCGGGGTCACACTGAAGGACTTTAGCCTTTAGCACCTGCACAATCAAGCAAAACAACTCATCAGATGACAAATAGTTCACCAAAACACCTCTGATCGTCTGTATTCGTGGACTTTGATCTTCTCACCTGGCCCACATAGAAGATCTCCTCCGGGCTGATGATGGGCTCTGAGCTGAGCTCGCTGAGCGGCACCAGGCCCTTGACGTTGTTGTAGAAACGAACAATGCAGCCAAAGTCTTTGATGCAGACGATGTAGCCGTGCGACACGCGGCCAGGTTGGGCATCGGCATAGCTGAGGAACAACGGCAAGGTGCTCTCGACAAGGGCCTTCTTTCTGGTCAGGTACAGCTTCTTGTTCTCAGCCTCGACTGACAGCACCTGGAGGAACATGACACACATATGAGAGATGATCTTAGGATCTTATTCTCTTGGTTTTTCTCGGTGGCTTTAAAACAAAGTGGAGAACCAGACTGACCCGACATCTGATCTTCATGCCCTCCACGTACTTCTTCTCTGGGTTCTTAAGGATGATATCAGACAGGTGAGTCCGGGGCACCAGGCCTTTAATGTGGTCAGACAGATGCACCACCATGCCGTGATTCAGCAGGACTGACACTTTCCCCTTGGAGGGAGAGACGCATGGAAGGAAGGCAATGGGAAAGGGCGAGAGCAGAATGAGACAGGAGAACAGAAGCTAAACAAACTGTCTTGCTTTAACCTTTCTTACAGGCTAATCTGCAGCACGGATGTAACCAATGTAACCAACCAGTTTTTACACGTTTGTTCCTTTAGACAGAGCCTGGTTAACTGTTCACCTGTGTTTCCAGTATGAACACATTCTGATGCTATTCTGATGAATTATTTTGAGAAAGAGCTGCAACGATAAGCCAATTCATCGATTAGTTGATAGAAAGAAAATTACTAGCTAGCTATTTTGTAAATCAATTATTTTTTTACAGTCATTTTTCAAGGAAAACTGTCAAACATTTGCTGAAAAATGTAAAAACTATCTGCTTTTTGTGGTCATTTATGATCGTGAAAGATTCTTTCTGTTCTGAACTGTGGGTTGGACGAAAAAAGTAATCTGACAACGTCAATTTAGGCTCTGGGTCATTATTATCAGAATTTTAACCATACTTTTGTTATTTTACAGACTTAATGATTAATGGTTAGATTCACAGGTACTGACAGAAATCATTAGATGTAATCGTTAAAGATGCAAAAAGAAGAATTTTTAAGTAAAAATCTTTAAGAAATCAAAAGCTGGGAAAACCTCCTCTTCCTTAAAAAAGAAAAAAAAAAACACAAGTTTTCCTAAATAAACGTGTGGTGCTGTGCATTTACTTAGTCCACAGAGAGAACTGGTTCATAAAACTTATAAGACCTAACCTAATAAGGGAGGGCTCAACCCGATGTCATATTGTATTGTTTAGTGAGCTGGAAAAGAAGCTTTAACTGATTTTTTAAGCGACGGTCGTGTGTATGAGGGACGCTTGGATGAGTGCTGGTGCTTCTTACCTCTACAACCTGACCAGCCTGAAGATCCTGGTATCTAAAAAAAGGCCTCTCAATAATGCTCCTGAAATCAAGACAAACACAGGTCGTCAATACATCAAAGTAGAACAGTGGGTCTGTGCTTACTACGGAACATGAAGCATGGATGAGGTGCTACGCACTTGCGCAGGCTGGCAAAATGGATTTGGTCCATTGCGCTGAAGTCCAGTATCCTGCAGGTGTGCTCAGGCATGGCCAGCACCCTGTTCTCATTAGAGGGCTCACTAGACTCCTTCATGTGGTTCCTCTGTCAAGAAGAATAAATTGAGTTATTCTCCATTGACTCCAATGCTGACTCAGCGGAGATCATTCATTAGCATTCTCCTACAGTCAAAGTAGGTTGAAATATTTACAGCGTCACTCTGACTCACGTGTACAAAGGCTATCGTTTTGTCGGGCAGCTCCAACATGGCTCCGGACATGTGGTGCATAGTGGTCATCTTGCAGCCTTTCACCACCTCACCGATGCGGTCACCTGCAGCAGGAGACGGGTCAACGTCGGACCCGGCCTGAACAAGGTAGCTGCGCAGGCTCAGGGCCACCAGGCGGGTGGACAGCTCCACGTACAGGACACGGGCTTGCACCTGGGTGGATGGATGCAAAACAGGGTTAGCCTGCAACGTTCATACTCTGCACTGAAATAACACATAGCTGGTAACGTGGATCCCATAGGCATCTCGAGGACATGCCCACAGTCTCAGAAAAACAAAATCAGGTCAGTTTTACCTCGGCTCCCTCAGTGTAGCTGGATGTCTGCTCTGGCTCCATGTGGAGAAAGTCCACGTGGCCACTGAAAGAGGTCAGGAAGCCCAGGATCAGACCATGTTTGGTTACCTGCAATACAAACACGCACACTTTGTTAAAACGACACACAGCAACCACTATAGGTGCGATCGCGACTGTAATGGGGACAATATCAGATCATTCAAGATTTGTATTCCCAAGAGAAGATACACTTACATTATTCTAAATATAACAAATGCAAACAGCATCACCAAAATAAAAGCCGTCTCTACCTTTTTGATGGTAGCTTTGACCAGAAGACCAGGCAGGAGGGTGGTGAGGTTCCAGCCCTGCTCAGATTCAGCCAAGGCCTGGGTGAGGGTCGAGGAGCTGACAGAGAGACGGGCCACGCGTCCATCGTTCTTTACTTCTTCCACTTGAGCCGTCACATACTGACCGACTTTCAGCTCTGTACACATGAAAACACAACACATGGTTGAAAGATAGATCAACACTTCTTTCCATTTCATTGGGAAAAATGCAAACAATGAAACTGAAAAGACGCAGATTATTCTCATAGTTTCCCAGTAAACGAGGTGGTACTTCCTTACCTTTTGGGTCGTTTGGTTTGTCTTTTGCTGCCGTCTTGGGCAGGAAGGCTTTGGTGCCACTGATGCCGATGTCAACGATGTAGCCGTGATCCTCCACACTCTCCACACATCCACTCAAGACCTGAGTTATCATAAAATAACAACATGAATAAAAAAATAAATATGGTTGGACAAAAAATAGAATGTCGAATGTCATAATTTTCTAAACCAAGTATTTCCCTGAAGCTGACTCACCATGCCTGCTTTCAGAGAGCTCGAGGCGAGAGCCTTGTTGATCAGCTTTGGATTGACCGACAGCTGGATGCTGGGAGAGCCTCCTTTGGCAACATCCAACTTGGCGACCACACACCTGATCACCATGCCAGGGTGGAAGAGGTGAGGCAGAGAGAAGATCTCCTGTGAGGGGAAAGCACAAGATCCACCTCTTAGACATCACATGATGCTCTGGAATATTAGTAATCTCTTGACCTAAAACAGGTTAATGAATTAACCTTGGTCTAATGTTGGCCACCATCTGATTCTAGACTCCACCAATCCAATAAAACCAAAACGAGAATGATCGCAAAGAGGGTTTGGACTGCAGTATGGACTATCGCCGCTCCGCCAGCTTACCTCTGTGTCAGCTGAATCCAGTTGCTCGCTGAGCAGCTTGGCGTACGCGTCACAGATGTTCCTGATGCTGAGGAAGCCCTGCAGGCCACAGGGAAGGCTCACTGTCACCTCAAAGTCTGCCACCTCCTTCACACAGCCCAGCATCAGCATGCCCTCCTTCACATTCTGGAAAATTAAATAAAAAACACAGTCAATATCACGTCAGATGCTGTGCTGAATACTCTTCTGATTCACAGTAGTGTTACGGTGAAAATAATAAAATCTGTTAACACATTAAATTACCATACATTGGTTTTTGAGACATGTACTACCTTGACATGTAGAATCTCCACACACTTGGCTGCTGCGTTCAGCATCAGACCATCTTCTTTATCTTTGCCCGTCTTCGGCTTCTTGAGCTTCTTGCCGTCATCTTTGCCTGCTCCCTTTCTTTTCCTCGCTTCCGCTTGTTCGTTTGACTGCAAGAGAAAAAAAAAAACTGTTGTTAACTAAGGTGGACTTTTTACTGATACCTCGTAAGTATACAGTACTTCACTACGTAATATGTGAAGGGAGAGGGTGGTGTGGAAAGATGACTCCACAGTGTGACACTGTGCGATGACGCTCTGTTTGGGCAGAGCCACGTAGCTTTCTCATTTCCAGATGCTCAAACATTTGTCACATTAGCATGGATACAGAAAGATGGGAAGGAGAACTCTACCTGGAACAAGTTGTCCACCTCTGTCCGCTGCACCACTATTTTGCTCTCAGTCTCGGTGGGTTTCTTTGCTGTCCCTCCTCGAGGGAAGTCTTCCTCCATTGATGCCATTTCTAATGTTGTCTTTAAAGTGTCTGAGTCAAACAAAGTCACAGTCAATAAACTGCCTCTCTCAAAACCGTGTTATTAGAAAGTTGAGGTAATGCAAAATGACAGACAAACTCAATCATCGTTTATACTTTGTTGCTATTGTGTTCATGTGTTAGAGGAGCATACGTCTCAACTGTGAAAACAAATGATGGAAGACGCAAACAGTAGCTAGTCTTTCTTAATCAGACCTCGGTTTGATTTATCACATGCACACGCAGCGATCACAACCATCTAGAGAACTATAACCAAGTCCAGTTAGATCAGCTGCAGGACTGCTGCACGTTAAGTTAGCCCTCAAAATGCACGAGACAACCTTAGCTATCGTATTTTAGCACTCAGGCTAAACATAAAGCGAGCTTGCCAGCAGACAAAAGGCATGTTGAGACAGAGATGAAGTCGATGTAGATTTAAACAAATTCTAAACTGTTCTTACGGCGTTTGAAATAAAACGTTTCCTTACATTAAAATCTCCAGCTTGTTGGCATCAAAACTCACATGTTGTTCAGCAACACGCCATGATCGTAACCCGGAACAAGATGGGTGAATGGGCGTTTCATAGAGTGCCCAATCACAGACAAGAAAGAATGACTGGCATTGTCTTTAGCCAATCCCTAGCCGTTTGAGACTTCAACTTTGAGTGGCATTAATTTGGCCCAATAGGAATACAACCCTCAATTGGTGAGACAAGGCGGGATTTCCTTGTGAATTTAGCGTCGCGGCCTCTCCTGAAGGACACCATTCTGTCAGCACAGGGGTCGAGTGTGGCTAAGGTAAGTCACAACACATGTAAAAAAAAAACTGTTAAGCCCATTCACTTTCCATTTAGAAATGGTGAATGTTACTGTGTCAGTGTCAGACATAAAACGCGTCTTCTACGATGTACTGTGTAAGCTAGCGGTCTGAAAGTTAGATGAGATGGCAGGCTAACCTAGCGAGCTAACGTCAACCTAGTACAAAGTGTGCTAGCTAACAAGCTCTGCAGCTTTGACCGATGAAAGTCAGTCTGAATGAAATGCATGCTATTAGTGTATCTGTCAACCAAAACGTCTTTCACTTTCAAGTGGGTTTACCCGTCAGTAACGAATATTGCACAGTATTTCAGCTCTCAGCTTGTTGACATAGTGGATTTTACCAAAGTAACAGTTAGCTAAGTAAGCATATCCAGCCACCGACCATTAAATTGCACTAATTACTGACAATAATGTTACTAGCTTCAGTAGCTCACGTTTAAAAACAAGAAAGCCTTTGTGTTGTTTGACAGGTTAATCAAAATATTAAAACTTTGAAAAGCTTTTTGAAAAACGTATTTCACTGGCTCTTAGTTGAGTTGTCCCGCACTTGCTCCTGTCAAAGGTTAAGCCTTGCAATAATACACTTCTAGGTTGTGACTGTAAGGTGAGCTTGCCATCTTAACCAGGCACTTTTCATTTTCAGTTAAATCCCCATAACGTCGCAAATGTCTTGGTTTGTTATTATCATAGAGGACCGTGAAAAAGACTTAACTGGAAATTCACTGACTTAAATCATGTTAATTTATTGTCTTTCGACATGATCAATCGTTTCAGCAGCACGCGTTTTTGTCAAACATACTGTTCCCAGGGTCAAAAATGAACTTGGTCATACACTATATAAATAGTCACTCAATCATCTTTATTCTCCTTGTAGTAGGACCATTAACAATCCACCATGGGAGGACATGACGCCGGAAGCCAGCACCAGTTCACTGGGATTGCCAAGCACTTCAACTCGTATACAATCACAGGAAGGAGGAATGTGAGTTGTGTCCAACTAAAGTATAGATAAACTGCTTTTTCCACAGCTGTCATGCTTATATGAATTTCTCATCACACCTTTTGTTTTTCTCTTTAGTGTGTTTTGGCAACATTTGCCAGCATATTGGGCATAACCCTTTTCTTCAAACTGAAACCCAAGAAACAGGCTGCCATCACAGCAAAGTGATCATGTAAGTGGATTACAGTACCTACATCATAAGATTCCAGATCTGTGTTCTTTATCAAAGTATTACTCAGTGAACTCAAGTGTCTATTCTGTCCTTACAGGTGTCCATTTTGACCATCGTTTTTCACGGCTGGGAGTGGAGGAAGCAGCTGGACGTGCTTGTAATAAAATATGAGTGTTTGATTTCCCTGTGTTAACAATAAAGAACATCTATGCCCAAAGTATAGAAAACGCTTGTTTTATTTACAATGTAAGCCATTATAAAAGATTATGATACAGAAATGTCAGCCACATGTTGAGCAAAGCTGTACTCATGGCAGTGATTTAAAAAAAATAGTCCTCAATCAGCAATGGCACTTTCCTCAGGCGAGGGGAATTCTGCAATGGATGAGCTTGATTTGGAGCCTGAAACAGTCAGTCAGTGGGCCGCAACACAAATAACCTAATCTAAAATTCAGCTTCATTCACAGCTAGATCACCAGTGGTGATATGTTAACAGTTTTGTTTTATTCCCTCCGCATCCAAAACCTCTTCGGTTACTTGCAGAGCTCGGGAACCAGATGTTTACATCATTTCAAGTTTCATTAGATTATTTTCTCAAAATTCAATCGTGCCTCATGGATTGTAGGCCCCAGCGGCTAGCAGCAGGTTCCTGCGGGTGAAGTGAAGGTGTATAACAGGTGTGGATTTAGACATGTAGGTCCCCAGCAGCAGCTCCTGGGAGTTATCCTGTAGATGGATGTGTCCTGTAGCTGCTGTGAAATCATCCGTCTCTAAATCATCAAACGCTTTCATAGCATCCCACAGACGAACTGTGTTGTCCATGGAGCCTAGACAAAAAAAAAAAAGAATGAAATGTCACTCCATCCGTAAATCTTCTCTACGTCATATTCTATGTTCAACATGCATTCAGTGTAACAAAGTAAATTGATGTTCAACTGAAAAGAGACAGGTCACCCACCGGATGCGAGGATCTCTCCGTCTCTGCTGAACTTGAGGGAGTAGATGGTGTCTGTGTGGCCTTTAAGCTCTCCGATCATGAGTCCGTGACCAATGTCCCACAGGAGAACTCTGCCATCAGTGGCTCCTGAAGCCAAGAACTTCCCATTGGGAGAGAAGGCTAGTGCATGGATAGGACCCTGTGGAAGATACAGTTAAAAGACTGAGTGCCATCTCTACTGCAGTATACAACCAAAAACTCTGGCAAAAACTTAAGATTTTGCAGGAATTATAGAATTTGCCTACCATTAAAAAAAAAAAAAATGATTCAAATTCACAACATTTAACAGCTGGCTGGTTTGAGTTTTTAAAACTTCATCTTATCACTTAAGACATTACTTCACAATATGACTCAACTGACAATTAGTGAGAACTGAGACAAAGCCCTGTAAAATGGGGTTTCTGCTGAATGGGAGAGCACAGATCAAGGTGCTCCTCTGACCTTGTGACCGGTGAAGATGCGGACGCAGTTTCCGGTCAGGACATCCCAGAGCCGGATGGTGCGATCGGACGACCCTGTGACGACATAATTGGAGTTGGGGTGGAAACGTGTGGCAGTGATATCAGCGAGGTGACCAGAAAACATCCGCAGGGGCTGGTAGTGGTCTGTTGCCCACAGACTGAGAGAGGAAGCACAACATACACCAGGTTATTATACTTGAAGAGGCATGGATCTCAAAACTTGACTAAAGGCCCAGATTTAATCAGAAGATTAGGGTTAGAAAGAAAAACTAATGAAAAATACAAAACTGTATTAACTAAGACACCAATTACAGACATCTGCAGATGTGGGGTTGTAACACTAAGAGATACTCTGGTATCTCTGTATACATTATTATGCAATTATTATTATACATACATATATTAATATTATTACTATCATCAGTTTCTGAAAACTAAAGCTTTTACACTCCTCAGTTGGTCCTGCAGTTTCTTACCGGGCGACTCTGTCATGTCCCCCAGAGATAAAATAATAACCATGAGGGGAAAACTGGGTGTCCCACACAGGGTAGTTGTGGCCTTTGTAGCCCACCAGACAAGTAAATGTTTGGAGACTCCACAGCCTGATAGTACCATCTTCAGAACACGACAACAAGTAGTTTCTGAAAGACAAAAGGAGGTTAGTGGGAACTATATGGGATATGTTCAGATGAATATTTGTCCAAAACATCAATGTCAACTTTGTGATATGAGACTGTACAGTGTGTTCAGCGTAATCATTGTCACGATAAAATCTGTAACTGTATCTTCAGGGTTAAATGTACTAATCAGTCCTCAGCTTGTCTTTATAAAATAAGCCATAAAAGTTACCAGTGAAACTATCTGTACCTGTCTGGACTGAAGCTGATGCCGTACACTGGGCCACTGTGTCCGTAGAGGATCTTTGACTCACTGGCCGTCTTCTCATCCATGATCCTCTCCAGCACATCGTCGGACTCTTTGTCAATCAGATTCAAGTCTTGGGAGAGAAGAAAATACTTGAGTCATGTTGAATAAAGTCAGAAATACATCTAGTGATGTTGTCAGACATTCATCGGCGATCACTGTCACACACTGTACCTGCCGCGGACTTGACCTTGCGCAGCTTCTTTGGCGTGACGCTCCACACCCGCACTGTAGAGTCTGCGAAGCCTCCTGCAATCAGGCTAGAGTCGTCTGTGAAGTCCACTGCTGTCAGACCCTGCAGGAGAATAAACAGAGATCATGATCTGCCACTGGCTTAAATGTGTCAACATTTTACACACATGGTGGGTTGCTGTGGTTATGAGTTAATTACCTGGTAAGCGTTAAGAAAAGAGTAGAAGCAGATGGAGGGGAGGTTATCTGGTCCCAGGCGGATCCTCTTGGTGGCCTCCTTCATGTACATGATCTTGTCCAGCTTGTCTGAATCCTTCAGTTCTGGTAGAGGTATCCTGAATAACAAGAAACAACATCATCCGTGGCTGACTGGTGAAGATGAAAACATGACACATTACATGCCGATGATGCGAGGTTTTGAAGGAACGCCATTAACTGTATTCTACTGTGTAACTGATTTAAATTCAGAAGTCTACATTGATAAGCAGTATGAGCATGGTTTCATGTGGAGCTGGGTATCCCCCACTGACTTCATGAAAAACACTGGATGCTGATTTACAAGATCTGATCTGAGTTGACTGACTGCACATTTAGCGCTTATGTACCGCTGTATCTACCTAGTCTGTGAGGGGGCATTAGGATCCTGCTTCTTGCTCTTGGAGCCCATGCTGTCCTTCTTGGGTTTCTTCTTCTTGGGTTTACCCTCCTCGTTCTCCGCCTCCTCATCCTCATCATCCAGAGGCAGCTCAATCTCTGGTTCCTTCAGCAGGCCGTAGTAAACCTAATTGAATGGTAACGAAACAGGAAGACATTGTGAATTCAATAAAGTTGTTGACAAAACGATGGCAGCATGTACTGTGAGTGCGTAGTGTGTGTCCAACCTTAGCCTTATTAGCCTCCCGCTTAGCCTCTCCAGCCAAGCTGCCAGACATGGCGTCGATCTGGCTCTTGCTGCGTGGCATGCCATCGAAGATGTCGATGTAGAGGTGCTCCTGGATGATGTTCCAGATCTGGTTGTTCTGACGCTCCTGCAGGTGCCTCTTGAGCAGCTGGTAAGAGTCGCGGGAGATTCGCAGCACAAATTTGCTGGTGCGGAAGTCCAGCAGGGTCTCGTTGCCTCTCATGTGCTCCTTCTTGGTCAGGCTAGACAAAACACGCAAGTCGTCTTCGTAGTAGCACTCTTGATCCCCGCTGAACCTGGGACGCAGGGAAATGAAAGAGGTGGGTTTTTATTGAGTGTGCGATGATTTAGGTTTTTTAGACAAAATCAAATGAGCTATCTGTAGCTGAACGGATATAAAATATGTGGAAAAAACTCACTTTTCAAAGAACACCTTGGCCTCATTTTCGTGATTGTTGTAGACCAGCTCCAGATACATGTGCACAAACAGTGGGTAGAAGACCTGGGACAGTTCTGCCCGGTGACAGTCCAAAACCGATTCTATGAACCTCTTCAGGCCACTGTAGTAAACCCCGTACAGCGCCGGGTCTCCCTGCTGGCTGTAAGCTGACAGCACCACGTTGACATCCGGCTGATCCTCACTGGGAGCTACTGAAAAACAATACTGCAATTAGAGCTGCAACAATTACCTAATTCATTTTTTTAAAAGAAACAATATTGACTATTTGCTGGTTCCAGCTTCTTAAATGTGAGGATTTGCTGTTTTTGTTTGTGACTGCTGGTTGGTCAAAAGAAGGAATCTGAAAAGGACTTTTAACTGATAATGAAAATAATTATTAGCTGCAGCCCTTACTATATCATTTGTAGCCGTTTATAAATGCTACCTTACTGTTTTTTTAAGGTAAAACATGTAAACAGCATTAAAGAGAGAGTGAGATGTGGAAGAATATCTCAGAGAAGCTCGTAAATGGAGTTTATTGTCAAACTTTCTTGACATGTTTATGACAATCCTGTCTAAGAAGCACAATTCATTCTGTGCAATTACACATAAACGGAAACACACACTGGTCCTTGATGAAAGTTCTTGATAATTGTTTTGTTAAGCATCCCTACGCCACAGGAAAACTACTGAACACATCAAAAGTTGTACACTCAATGACCTGTAGAGACAGGAGCAGCAGCTACTTATTATTTTCATTGTCCAGCTGCTTTTTGTGCTATTAAATGTCAGTGAAAAATGTCAATCAGTATTTCCCAAAGTTCAAAGTGACACCCTCAGAGGTCTTGTTTTGGCCATAACCCAGAGATATTCACATGACTGTCACCGAGGAGTGAGGGAACCTGAGCATTTGAGAGGCTGATATCACAAAAGTTTGACTTATTCTCTTCATACAAAGTTACTCAAACCAATTCATCTCTTATCAAAATAGTTGAAAATTACTTTATTGGCTGACAAACAATCGATTAATCACTGCAAAGTGACCAGGAAGCATTATTTCAACACACACTGCCTTTGACGGACTTGAGTGGAGGAGAGTTACATTAACACACAGTCCGGTAGTTTGTGGTACACTGTGTATTTTCATTAGGAGTACAGTAGTAGTGACTCTACTGTAGTCGTGTGATAGTTACGATACTTGTGTCACAGTAACAGAAACTTTACGGTACAGTATTTCTCGTCTCGGAACAACAGTAGCCCGGTTCTACCTTTGGTTGGCGCCTGAGCTGCAGCGGAGGATGAGACGGTCACCCGGCTCAGCAGAGAGCTCGCATCTTCTCCTTCCAGGTCCACGGTGTCCCCGGCACCACCCGAACCGGCCCCCGAGGAGTCACCTGCCTTCAGGTCCAACGCATCTTCCGGTAATCCCGCTTCACGGCGCAAAATTTCGACGGACTCGGCCAGATTGTTCTTTTTGAGGAATTGCAGGACCGCCAACAGCGTCTGCTGGTCCTCCGGGGCTCCGGCCGGGGTTTTGTTACCTCCAGGGGCCGAAGCGCTGGAGCCGGGGGGCGGAGAGAGGATTCTGCCGTCGTTCGCATTGTTATTTCCACCGCTATCTTCCGATGGTTCTGTTTTTATGTCTTTCTTTTCAACCGCGTCGACCAGACCACCTTGTACGGCCGCCATGTTCAAAATGAAATGCGCATGTGCGAGGTTCAAAAACGGAAAACGACGACCGTGCAAGATGAGCTCACCTGATTGGCTCTTAGTGATGCGGCGTCATGCTGTGTAGAGCAGAAGTCCCGCCTCCCTTGACGCCAGCATCTGTAAACTGGTGCGCTTATTAAATGACTGTAGACTAAATCTACATCATTTTATTTTCAGCAGGTTATATTCTGCTTTGATAAACCTCAAATAAGAGTTTAGTTTCATGTTTACCAGGGACAAGGTTACATGTGATGTCATTTTTATTCGAATTCGGCTCAGGCAAGTTGTGTGAGTTTGAGCAGTAAACATCAATTGTAAACCCAAAAGTCATACTTAAGTAAAGTAAAAGTAATGATATTGTGTTAAAATATTAAGTCACCCATACGAATAGTACTTGAGTGCAAGTCTGAATGTATCAGAGATTTAATGTGCACTGTAGTTTGGGGGAAGGAATTATAGTCATCAAAGAAAAATTTTCATATGTTTATATCTGCAGGACCCCTCTGAGGAGCCACCTTTCTAGCTGCAGACAGTGGTCTGAGGACCATATTTCCCTCTGAGGACAGCATGTTTATTCAGTTAGGGAATATATATTCATCCAATAAATATTTCTGAGTTTGTACAATTACCTTATCAATATTGGAAACATTACCTTTCTAACGTTTTCCTTCACAAAACTACAATGTGCAGCTGTAAATGCACTTGAATATCAAAAGTGATTTTTGGCAATAAATGTACTTGAATGTAATGGTAGATCTAAATTATACATGTTGTATACATATTTACATGTAAGCACTGTATATACTATGGGTCTGCCAATTATCTGATTAGATATTCAGCATTTTTGCTGAATATTGGAGTCAGTGTTTTTATCTGGTTGCTAATACATTTCTTTCATTTAGAAATATGCAGCGTCTGCTCTGATGCAGCATGCAAACTGCAAAGTAACAAGTAACCAAAGTTATCAATAAATGTAAAGGATTTGAAAGTAAAATAATCATCTCTAAAATTTAGTGGAGTGGGAGTATAAAGAACAGAAAATAAATACTCTAGTAAAAACAACACATAGCCCTCTTCAAACTGTACTTAAGTAAAACACCTGAGTAAAAGTACTTAATTACATTTGGTCACTAGTAATCTTTACTGTCATTTAGGAAGTGAAGGAGTTCTATTTAAACCTATCTTGCATGTGTGACTTAAAACAGGATTGCCCCTTTTGTCTATTTAGTTATATGTACCATTTTGTACCAGGTGGTGGCACTTTAGTCCCATGCAATCATTACCCAGTCTGGAGTGTCTCAGCCCGATGACCTCTTTTGACAATGTATAGCAGATGTTATAAAATGTAAAGGAAATTGCTACAACAAATGATTATATTTGCTTTGTCGAGTAACTGATGATCTGTTTTTTTTAGTATTTCCTATCACCTTTTCCTCGAACTCATGATGGCACCATCATATGCCTTGTTTTAATCATCAAACAGTTGTCAAATACACAAAAATATTCAGTTTACTTTTATACAAGAGTGAAAGTGGTTGTTTTTTTTGTTTTTGTTTTTTGCTGTATTAGTTTTTTTAGAGACAAATATCTGTCATGTATCTCTAACCTGTCAGCTTAGTTAAAAGACAGATCAGTTCGTTCAGGACAGTTCCTTCATAGTTCCACTGCATAAAACAAAAACAAAACAAAAACTATTCCCCTCTTTATTTGCTATACAAATTCTTAAAATAGCATTGTGGTTGTGATCGGTCAAAACTGTAGTTCTGTACCAAACAACTTGTAGCAGAGAGGGTCAACACAGGAAGGACAGAGAGCGCATATAATATCAGCAGTATTCACTTTGCAGTCTGCTGAGGCTGCATTTCTGCCCATACAGACTAACGCGCCGTCTTCCGTTTCTGAAAGGTCTGACACACTCATATACTGCTGAGTGTGCATCTTTTGGGTCAGCACAGCATCTGTTTTCATCTCCAAGAGACTGTCACTAGAAAATCAGAACTTAATAGCATTCAATTTTTTTTATTTTTAGAACAGTGATGGCTGTGTTTACTCACTGTTTTAGTACGTTGCACAAGATCTGTCTTCAGACTGTTGTATACGCTGAATATTTTTCCCTTAGGCCCTTTAAAATCATGTGTGTTAACTTGCTGTTGGAAAGAAAAGAAAGGTGTGGTGTGTTGATGAACCTGAAAGGGTCCTGAAACCATTTAAAATACTCAGAATCCATATGTATCAATTGTTTTGACACCGCCTGTCCATAGATAATAGTCCCAAAGATGTCTCTTCAGGCTTGGTTGCACTTGTAGGAGCTGCTCTCTTCTGCTCCGGTTCATCCACACTGGATATTGTCGGAGTGAAAACTCAGCAGCAGGTTTGACGTGCAGACTGAGGTCTGTGGAAAGGGCTGGGACAAAAGAGGGGTGCACAGCAGAACAGCAGGGCGTTGTATAACATTGCGGTGGCATTGCTCTGTGTGCAGGAGAGATGGGGGTGGGGTGGGGCTGCTTGGGTGAGAGAGACATGTTAACATCAGCAACGCAGGGCGTGGTCATCTGCAGGCTCATTGTCACGCCACTAATTAGGCTCTCAGGATACAAGGTGTCACCCACCGAATGACAATGCAAACGTACTGTATGTGGCGTGGTGTTACACTAGCATCAGCAGCGTCACTGTAAATGGCTGATGCAGCTCTTTACTTGTGTTCTCTCTCCAGCCTGGTAGGTATGCAGATGATCAGGACTGAAACACATGTGTCAGGCTTAAGGTTATTGATTTAAGTTCTATAAGTGTTCCCTACATATAGCGATTTAAAAAGAGCCTGCTGTGCTGCACCGAATGAGTTCAGTGTTGAGCACCTGCACCAAAGTGATGTGTGCTTTTGTCTGTGCATAGAACCACTCATCTTTGCTGCTGTGTTAAAGTGTTTTTATTTTGAAATTATTGAGTAATAAAATATATAATGTCTAATAAAATCAGGAAAAGCAGCCGCCTCTAGTTCCTTTAATGTTTCATGGCAGCCCACATTGATTTAAAATAAAACTGAGTGATTATGTGTCACAATCAGCTGGTAGCTACTGAAGGATATAACTGTGTGAATGAGAGACGGCATTCACATTTGGAGGTTCTGGTACTTTAAAGGACATATTATGTTCATTTTCAGATTCATGCTTTTATTTTGGGTTACTACAAGAATAGGTTTACATGTTTTAAAGCTAAAAAAAAACGCATCAGCTTTCCTATACTGTCCCATGCAGCAGCACTGTACTCCCCCTCTGTTTGACTCCTGTCTCCTCCTCTCCCAAATACCCAGTCCAATCTGATTGGTCAGCTCACGCAAGCCTGCGCCAGCACCACTCACCTTGTCTCCAGTCGGCTCCTTCCTGTTCTAGCTTCACGTCTACCGTGAACATGGACATGAATTGTGCAAATGTATGACATGGTGAAGTAGTGTGATGTCAAGAAGCCACAGAATTAAAGGAGAATTATGTGGAGTTTCAGGCACTTGCAGGAGCAGTGTGAGCAAGTAACTTTTACCTTTCAAGATCATTCACATGCACAAGAAGCTTTATAACACACCGATGGAAAGAATACATTTATTTGATGGCTGTAGCTTCTAGTTTTATTTGCAAATTGTCAAGTTCAGAAGAGAAGGACATAAATGCATGACACCGAGGCAGGTTGGAAAAAAAAAAAAAAAAGCAAGCACTGATCAAATAAAGCTGAAATCTAAAGAACAAAACTGGCAGCTACATACCGTCAGGGACAGATTAAACAATTAGGGCATCACAAAGAAGGGAAAGGGACAAAGACAGGAAACAAAGCACATGAGGGTGAAACCTACACAATAAAATATAAACTGACCTAACTTAAATCCAAAACATTAACACAGATGCTACAAGCCTATAAAATATGATGCATCCAGTGCCATCTGGATCATTTACAATACTGCTTACACAGTGAAGCACCACACTTTTACGCTCTTAAAGGGACCATGCATTACTGTAAACAGTTATCACATTTACCTTTGGTTCCCAACTACACCTTCCACAGAGAACTTCCCCTCTGCTGCAACAGTACGACTGCAACCATGTGCAACCTTTAATTCTTTCAGGGTTCAGGAAACTGTTACTTTTTAAAAAATACTTTAGGATTTAAAGTAACCTTTTGTCTTTCGAAAACTGTAATTTCCTGTTCAAACTGCTCGCATGCTGTCAACGACACTAATGAAATGGATGAGTGGGGAGAGTATTCAGTTGAATCCTCCTGTCACACCTCAGTGATGCTCTGGAGGACTCTCCCAAACACCCCCACCATCACCACCGCTCTCTTTCTCTCTCTCTCTCTCTCTCTCTCTCTCACTCTGTGTGTGTGTGTGTGTGTGTGTGTGTGTGTGTGTGTGTCAGGAGGCAGCAGGGTGTGGCTTCACCCAGCAGAGACAGCTTCGTAGGAGCTACACACAGACCTTCAAAAGAACACTGTTTCATGCGCACTCAAACCTCAGAAAAACCTGTATTGCTGCAGAGACAAAAAATAATACTTTTAAGAGCAATACAATCAAAACATCAGAAAAAATTTTTGTATTCATTTGCATTATTCAGTGGGCATGCCTTTGTGATTACATGTCAATTGCTGCCATCTCTGCGCTTGTTATCAGAGCATATGGTGCGAAACCAGTCTTATGGGCTGCTACGGAAGACGCGCACCGCTGATTTAAATTAAAAGGCTATTGCTTTGTGTCTACATGGTTAAGGCGTACCCGGAGATGATGTGCTGTTATGGATGTCCGCCCAGGCTGTTACGCTTAAACGGCAGTAAAGCTGTCCACTGATGAGCTCGGAGGGAAGGTTTATAGCAGATGTGCTGATTGGTATTAGCGGCACACTGTGGATTTATAAAAGAAATTATAGTTTTACTCAACTTTTACTTCCTCATGTGCAATGAATCCTTACAAACAATAAATGGGGAAGAAGCTTTTGTTTTGCGGGAAAGTCTGAGTGTGCCTGTTCGTCTGTGAAGCAGACAGAGAGCGATGTAGTCCTGGGAGAGCAGAGTGGGGTGTGGCAGTTTTACAGGCGCTTCAGTGTTTTTATGTTGGATTTTAGTGCGCGCACATGTAGGTTAGCGTTTTTACCAGCTGCGGGAAAATGGTGCAGTTGAGCCGTGTTTGCCGATTACTTGAAAAATATTCACCGTCTCTGTGAGTCTCTGGAGATGTTAGAGATTTACAGACATTGCTACAAAAGGTTGAGAAGGTGACAACTACGCCCTAAATGCTGCCTTCGCACATTTAGTGTATTTAACACTCAGACAATGGTTTTCCTGGCTTCCTGTCTTTGTTGGTCCTCAGTCTGGTATGGTGGTGTGATGGCTGTCCAGGCAGGGGCGCGCCAGAGAATGAGCACGTGTGGAGAAGACCTGTGATGCTCACCTGCACATTTACAGGGAAACCTGCGTTTTTGCCTCCCAGAAAACACTTGCCGAGTGGTAAACGGTCAGGAAACGCAGCAAAATCCCCTACTGAGATGCACAAGTAAATAATTCATGAGGTGTGACACTCAGAAGAGGTAGAAAATGCCCTAGGAGAGGCAAAGAGGAAGGGGTGGGAGAGGAGTGAGGGAAAGATGAAGGAGGGAAAAGAGAAGGGCGGAGGGGGGAGGCTGCATGGTGGGTGGGATGGGGAGCGGGTCAGGGAGCGGGAGGGGTGGGGCAGTGCACGTGGAATGGTAAAAAGACAGAGCGGATGGTAGCTTTAACTCCAGAGGATGTATGGTCGGTAGGGAGGCAAGGATAGGCGCTTGGAGGAGGTGTAAAGGAGGGTGCGAAACATGTGAGTGAAACAGCAAATGAAGAGCGCTGACAGTAAAGCGGATTTTTTTTTTTGCAGCGATGCAAGAGGTGAGCAGAGATGGAAAAGAGTGGTGAGGATTTCTCCTCCAGTAGCCATCAGCAACAAGGAAAGAATTACACCTTCATCCACTTTAATCACACTGAGGTGAAGCATTACAGCAGATGTCTGTATGATTTCGAGTTACACACTCGCACACGGATTTAGATTTTATTTTGCAGCAGAGCCACAAGAAACTGGAGCTCACACCTTTATCCAACCTTACAAATCCCAATTTACACCAGTTGCATCAAGAAACATACACATATTGAGTGAGGTTGCCATCGAAATCCCCGTCTTTATGTTACCAAAACTCACTGAAAGCTCCAAGGTCGACTTATTTCTGGTTAGCTTCCATCCTGTCAATCCTTGTCGTTTAGAGGCTGCTCTTTTTCTCTTCTGTGAGGTGTGTGTGTGTGTGTGTGTGTGGTGCATTTATGTGCGTGCTTGTGTGTGCGTGCATGAGTGCATCTTAGAGACTTTTGCCCATCCAAGTGGAATAATGGTTGTGAAGGCAGAGCTGTGGCACTAGAGATCTCCATTTGGGGGGGTGAAATCTGGGGAGCCTGCATTATTCAATACTGACCTAACTGGAGAGCCGGATCCTGCACGCAGTTGTCGGCTCTGCCGGCCTTACGGATGGGTGGTGGCAGCCGCATGGAAGCAGAAAACACAGACCTGCAGCTGCAAATCTGGTGTGAGTGAATGAAATGCTCTTTACATTGTCAAAGTGCGTGGATCCCTACCTGCTCACAGGCAGCTGCTGCAGTAACCATCAGTACAGGCTTGAGGGAGTCCAGAGAAGTTACACTGTAAAAAAAGTTTTAATCTATTATAGCCATCAAAAATAATGATGTGGGTGGATTAAAGAAGTAGTTTTGTACATATTTGAAACTACTGTTATGTTTCCTTTGCTCTACACCAGATTTCATTTCATTTTCAGACTTTCATGTTGGTACACTAGGTACTGCATAAAGTTACAGCCAGCACCAGGCTAACTTCATTTTGACAGTTACATTTTTATACAGATTAAACAAACGAAAAAAATCATCTTTTATGTAATGTAATTTATGAGCCTCAGAATTACTAGTAGGTGGATTTTCTTTTCCCTCCCCAGGCTAGCTGTTTGAGGCTAAACTTGGCTAACCTGGATGTTTGCTTAATACTTGTATCATGTTCATGCGCTTTGGAGCATAGTATCATCATTGCCACACAAAAGATGGTCAAAGCTACATAGCCTAATGTGATGTTATAAAGCACCATTATATTTGGCGTAGCTAGCCTTTGACAATGGATATTTTTGGGCGGCAAAATGTTATTTCTGAGGTCCTGCTTAAGTTTAGGGGTTAGGTATGAATTGAGGTTATGTTAGGGTTAGGGTGAGGCGTAAATTGGTTATGTTTAGGGTTAGGGTTGTTTAGGGTTAGGCTGTTCAAATGAATGGAAGTCAATGTAAAGTCTTAACAAGAAAAGCTGCACAAACCTCTGTGTGTGTGTGTGTGTGTGTGTGTGTGTGTGTGTGTGTGTGTGTGTGTGTGTGTGTATACGTGTGTCTCAAATCCCTGGAGATTTTTTGATGCAAGAGCTAGGCAGAGATTACATTTCTGTACCGTGTGAAAATAGATGGATGTGTGGTTTGTCACCATGTCACAGCTTGTAGATGTCTTCATTATCCAGGAAGGACATCCTATACATACGTACGTCTGTCACCAAGTGGTGTCTGAGATCTTTATGATCTTGTTTTTTATGACGAAGTTGTTTTCACTCTCTGCACAGCCTCTCCTCCCTCCCTCTCACTCTCTCTCTCTCCCTCTCCACTAGCTGTTTCTCTCAGTTCCCACCCACGCATTTTCTGTCACTGGAGATCTAACCAGGCACTTAAACAACCCCCCCATTGCGGGTCCTTCACAACACAATATGAGCACCGCAGTTTCTTTATCACTATAAATAATGCAGGACCCATCTAAAACTAATAAGGCAGCATGGCACAGTGAGGCGACATAACTAATCTAAACCGAGAAACAGGCAGAGTTCGATTGAAGCGTCGAGATTCAGCTCGTTACTTGAACGTGAACACTAAACTGTCTGTCTCTTTATCGCACAGTGCGTCGTTTATTGCTGTTTGCTGTCGAGCCACGTGGTGTTGTTACATGCTGAAGCTTTAATGTTGGACACAATTCACCGCATGGATGTCCTTTGTTCCCCGCCATCAGAACCTCCTCAGATAGCCTCCCTGCCAAATTAGCCTTCTCCACGGCCCAATGAGCATGTCTAAAGATTATCACACACGCGCGCACGTACACACGCGCACACACACCCTCTATGACTGACATCTGCTGTGAGGATAAGATAAAGAGGTGGCCCTCCAATTTGCTAAAGGTCAAAGAACCAGTCCTGAAAGCCTGAATCAATAATTCTAATTTTGTAACCAGTGGCAACATAAACATTTAAGAGACGCTTAATATGTACATTGTACATTCATATGGCATCATAGCATTTGAGGTACCACCTGCATTACAGCGTTACCTGTATAGTCTGCTATTTTATGGTCAAGTCCGCTCTGTTAAGCCATCATTCAACACCTGAAGAAAGAGAAATGGTTCCATTAGTAGCTCCTTCTGTCCCTGTTACAATTCATTTTAGAATTAGAATAATTTATGGAGAGATATCGCGCCTCTCCCACCTAGTGTGTGTCGCATTGGCAGGGAATCCAGGACAATGCACTGGGCTGAAAGAAAGATCCCTCCCTCGCACGTAGCCACCTTTAGGTCTAAATCCTGATCTGATCTGTAAGCTAGAAGTGTTCAAGAACATCTTTTCATTGCAGGTTACACGTTAATGACTCAGAGAGGATACATTGATTTCCATTCAGCTGCCTGTCATCGTGGAGGTGAGGGCCAGAGTGTAGTCAATCATTCTCTCTCTCGCCATAGATACACACATCAGAAGTGAAATACAGGCAAGTGCACAAACAAATCTGTTCATGGTGAAGCAATGCTCTTTGTTCTCCTTGAGGGTGTGTGTGTGTGTGTCTGTGGGTCTCGGGCACGAAATAGAGGATGGGGGGTGGACCAGGTTTTCCTTTGTTACCACCGTTTGATGTAACCAAGAGGGGAGGGTGGACAGGAGGCTGGGAATGTCCTTGGGGAGCGACCGACCTGTGCAAACATGACAAAGAGTTATGTGGTGGCAAATGCACAGATTGGTATAGTCACACGAACAGACAGAAACACACAGCTTTCACACACAGATATTCTTTAATGCTTTTACTGTGTGTTTGCATCGGCTCAGAATCCACCGCTCTGTGTCTCAATTTAGATTTTAGACAGCAGACTTATGGCACACGTGCGAGGGTCGCTAAGTTATTCTGGAGGCATTTTTTGTTTTATTTGTGAAAATCATCTCAAAGCCCGAACAGCAAATGCTCTGTCAAATAAAAGGAACAATCCAGTGTCTGTGACCTTTGCAGGCCTCTAATGAGCCCATCACAGCATCTCATTCAGCTGGTATGAAAAGATCTGAAAGGCGACCTGTCTGTACACTGACGCACCCGCCTGCACTGCCTGTGCGATCACTGGAGGACTGGAGTCTCCCACAGGACTGTAGGGAGATGTGACGCTAAAGATATTAGCAAGCTAGTCGCACAAGAATGAAAGAGGAACTGCATCCAGAGTTTCCCAATGCTGACGTGCTAGCTTGACAGCGGTGAGTGCTTATGAACGCACATATGTTGTGCATGTTCGTGTTGCTTGTATAAGGTGCTTCACATGTGAGTGGGACAAGTGAATCCCGTAGGACACGGTTAGCGATGGCGACATTGTTTCCGAGCCTGCTGCTCAATTGAGAAATGTTAGCACAAAGCTAACATTGAGGTACGTTTGAGGTGGCTATTTTGCTTGTGTTTCTATGGTTGCGGCATTTAACGCAGTTGTTATTGAAGTAATGAATAGACTAAAAAGGCTAAAAGAACTTGTCGAACGTAGCAAAGTAGCTGCCAGCAAATATCTCTTCTGGTGGACACTTTTGAAATGTACCTGGCCCCTGCTGGTTTCCACAGTAGACCCTTTCCACGGCAGACATCTTTACTTATTAAAGCAGGAAGAGAACAGGTGTGACTAATAACATTAACGTGACCTGGTAAGTCACCTCAGTGATCAGGGATACAATGAAACTAAGTAGATTTACTCGAGTGCTGTTGTACTTAAGTACAGTTTTGAGGTCCTGGTTCTGGTAGGTTCTGTTACTCCACTACATTTATTTGATAACTTTAATTACTAGTTACTCTGCAGATTGCAAAGCATTGCATCAGAGCCAAAGCAGTGCAGTTCTAAATCCATTTGTTTTATTGGCAATTGAACAAAAAACACTCTGATAATAAGAAAAATGCTCAATATCGGCTCCGATAATCAGCCAGGTTGGTAAACATGCAGGTAAATATATATTTAATTTCTCTTTTACTCGTCCTTTTGATACTTACGTACAGTTGATGTCAGATACTGAAAAGCTTTTACCCAACTAGTATTTGTATGACTGACATTCCTTTTTACCACAGTGATATTTTTTACATGATATCTTTCTATATTTTACTTGAACTAGCTCACCTAAATGTAATGCAGTCATAATTAATGTTAATTATTACACCTGTGCTTATCCTGCTTTGACAAGTCAAAATGTCTGCTGTGAAAATGCTGTCTATTTTTACCAAGCCCAGCTTTAATCACATCTCCAGAAAGGCTTCAAAATCTTCACTTTGCTGTCTTCTGCTGCTCTCGCTAGAAATACAGTAATCAGTGATGCCTGAAGAGTATAAACAGATTTGTTGTGGCGGTCACTTCCCCTTTCATTTAAACTAGGTCCACAGGTGGACTCCATAATTGTTTGGAGATTGAATGTGTTAAGAATAAAACAGCTGTTTAGTGAACATAAATTTAGTTGTTGTGAAGAGTTGGACAAGAAACATTCGATGTAGATTGCATTTTCATTATAAAGCAGTTTCAAAAGGAGGAAAATTTGAAAATCAATAGAATTTCTTAGCATCATCTAACATTGCCGCAAGAGTATAAAGCAGAGGAACCAGTTAGTTGCGTATTTTATATCTATCTCTAATGGAATCTGAATGAGTCTAATGCCCATTTATATCGTACAGTGGCGCGGCTCAGCATTGGAATGCAAATTATTCAGTGCAATTAACATTTGTATTGACATCTCCACGTTTCTCCCTGAGCAATAACAAGATGTCTTCACCCTCAGAGAGCCTGTAATTATGCTATTTGATGAAAAAAGATGTGCACGGTTAACACTGGTTTTGAGAGTCAATTAGATAATGTCCTCATCTGCAAAATCTGCAGATCCTAACCTCACGGCCCACGGTGACATTTTACACCCTGCTTAAATCTGCGAGTGCGTGGCAAACACATACATCAGTACGCCAGCAGATAAACTGTGATCAGGCCTGAAGAGATTTATGCAGACCAGTGATGTATGACCTCTCAGCCGGCTGCGGAGCTGACCGTACAAGCCTCTAAACTGCCTTTTAATTAATAGCTGATCCTGCTCCATCGATCGGCTCTCTAATTATGGGGCGTAAGCTTTCTATAGATCAGCGGCCCACCACTCAGCTGGATGTTTTGCTGTAGCCACTTCATTGTGGGAGGTAAATATTTTAACAGTTTACCAGGAGGAACACTGCCGGAACGAGTCCTCAGCCTCAAGTCCCAGAGGCTCAGAATGAGACGACAGATTTTAATTATGTTCAGCCGGGATAATTGAATGCTTTTGGATGTTTTCTGCCCGATCAATAGCTGTTTATGTGTGTACAGTGACACAGTATATCAGCCGCCGGGCAGACTGCCAGCAGGTAGGGAATGACTCCAGTCAGCACTTTGGGAGATGGGAGAGGAGGGAGGGGAGGAGAAGAGGGAGGGAGGGGCAAACGTACACACACATATGCATACTGTAGGCCCACAGATGGGAGGCCTCGGTAGTGCATGTATTTGCCGTGTTGATGTGGTGCAGCACAGAGGGTGGAGCTAAGGGTGCCAGCCTTCCTCGCGTCATGGCTTTAAGAGCCGTTTCTGATGGATCTGCAAACTGCAGCGCCGCAGTGTGCATGCGAGATGGACAAGAGGAGAACTCCGACAGACGGACAAGAAGAAGAACTAAAAGACAAAGGGAGGACGACAGGTGAAGAAAACCTGCGAACATGAACACATTTTTGATACAGATTGATGATGATGACTTGATTATGTCAGTGTAAAGTTTAGTAATTTCATTCAGACGTGTGTGTTGGTGTATTTCTTGGAATTAATGCCTCATTTAATAGATGTGGTAGAGACTTTAAAGGAATTTAATAAAAGGTATTAAGTGTTGGCAAAATGTAAATGATCACCTTATTGACATGATTGATTTCAGTTAGTAATTTCCAGTGAGAGACATGCAGTCTTCACTTCGGCACTACTTTTAGAGAAGACAGCAGAGGACCAAGGTTTTCATCACATGGTGCAACAACAGTCACCTGAAGCTCACTATCAGCATATGGTGGTCCACTGCTGTGTGTCTATTAGTGTGTAAATTGATTGAGATGAACAAATATGATGAAATATGACAAATATGAATGTCTTCAGATACCTGGTCAGTGAAGTTAATTGTGATGTAAAACATGTTGAAGTTACACATTCTAAAAATCTGGTTGCTTCACACACACCTTCAACTCAGCAAAAATAAATCTTGGCAATCACCAAAGTTTCAAAGTGGGCTTATTGCACAACATTAGGATGTCACAGTTAAGTTGACCTTTGACCTTTTGGATATAAAATGTCATCACTATCAGTATAGAAAGTCTTTGGTATTGGCCACAGTGTGAAGTATTCAGATGAGATACAAATACTTTTACCTTGTCATTTGCAGCTGCAGATGAAGATGTTCAGGGTTCTTCGGTGACGGATATTCAAACCTCCACATAATGCAGATAGTGTGTCAGCCGTGTGACAGTGGTCATGAGATCAGTGAAATAAATGGGATATGCTCACTCTATAAAGACGTTGTTGTTATTCCTAACCTGTCAAGTATCCTTCTTCTGCTACATCTCTTCTGCGCTGTCAAAGCAAAGTGAATCATTGCGTTAAAAACATCCGTCCAAAGGTTTCTCTCACCCCGTAAGGCGACGCCTTTGATCGACGACGACACTTTATTAATGAAAGCGGACATTAGATTGATATGTTACCATAACTGTTTCTGTTTTCATTAAGAGAACAATTGCTCAGCCGCCCATTTCCTCTCCATGGAACGGTAATCTTGGGAAATCATATCGCCATAAAATCCTTCTTTGCTGCCTTAAGATCTTGAATGATGTCATGTAATTACCCTGCACTCACCCATGACCAGCAGGTTAGATTGAATGACTCACTTCCACGGAAACAGTCAGCGGGAGTCCATCGCTAATCTTAATGTAATTTCTTCACACGTCAAGGTTGAAATAGATATCGCCACTCAAAAAGGCACAGGGGAGTAGAAAGGTGATGATACTGTTGGATACTTTAGCACCACCCACCTAACCACCTTCCCACAAGACACATATCACATACAAAGACATCACCTTTCAGTGGGTGAAGGCTGAAAGATGAGTGCAGCCATAAGGGGGCAGAAAAAGCTGGTTACCACTTGACAGCTGCACCGGCTCCAAAACAAATTCAGAAGAGAAAAGTGGTCTGTGTCTTGCTAAGGAACACTTTATTAGGAATTATAACCTGTGACAAATGGCTTCATTATTTCTTCATAAATCATTTAGCCTATTTATGCATTAGAGACCACACATGGTGGCTTTTTAGAGTGAGGCTATGTTTAATTAATAAGATTTGTGGTTTTCACACCACATTAAGTATGGAGTGGTAAATGTGGAACAGTTGTTAAAGGACACACTTGAAATTAAGAGAAATACATTTGCTTGCTTGTTTGCTGAGAGTTCAACCAGAAGAGCCAGCTAGCCTAGCTTAGCATATTGACTAGAAACAGGGGGAAACAGCTAGCCTGGTTCTTTTCAAAGGTAACAAACTCTGTCGTCACTGGAGGAGAAGCTGCACCACTTGTTTTTACACCTCAGTTTTTTTTTAACAAACAGGAAGTATGTGCACAACAAGCAACATTTCTACATAACGTTGCTTTTATTGTATTGTATTGTATGGATACTCTGGATCGGAGTTTTCTGATGAATTAAAGAGCTAGATTAAAAGACAAAGCAAGAAAGAACAAGCTCCAGCTGAAGGGAAATCTCACACAATTGTGATGCTAAAGTTGTACTTTTTAATAGCTATTTATAGATCCTATGGAAGGATTAATACATTATTTAACGTTAGCCATTAAAAATGCATGAGTTTCAACCTACATAAATTGTGCCTTATCAGGAAGAGGTACTCCATTTCTTTTTAACCCTTCAATACCATCATTCCCTGTCCAAAAATGCCATCCCACATTAGAGTCAATGAGGTATGTTCAACAAGGACATGCGGTGTGTGGTAGCGTGGTAACCATTATAGAACCATTTTCAGACTGTTGATGGTTATTTTACATTTAGAATATTTGCAAACACTGATGTCTAAGTGTCACACTTCTTAAGGATCTGTGTGAATATAGATAAAATGTCTACAGCCAATACATCCTCGATGGGGACATGCATCAAATGCTTTTGATCAGTTGATCTTGTTTGACTTGCATTTCCTTTGAAAAACCCATACGGGTCTATTGTCAGCATTGTGTGTACCACGATTCAACTTCTGAATAAAGATTCTAGTTTTCTTTTCATTACGAAGGACACGTTCAAACATGTATGACCTTGATGCCTTTACAGCAGTGAGTGCAGTTTTGCATTTTGATGGGGAGGGGTTGTAATTCCTAACAGCGCCGGACGTGATGCAGGATTTCTCCATTAGTTCTTGCAGCATTTCAGCAAAGGCTGGAGTAAGAGATGACTTGTGGGTTACAGGGTGATGAGCAGAATGCTTTGGAGGGAGAAGGTGTGGCAGCTGTGAGAAAAAACATGTCCTCTACAAACTATCGCACAAATGAGTGTACACGTAAGTGCCTTAATCAATCACTGCTAGTGATTGATCAGTGCCTGAACGGTCATCAGCTCGCAGCAGTGGAGAATACAACACCCTGCCTTAACATCTCATTAGGTGTGTGTGTCACTATTGTTCCTGCACCTCGTACAAGAAGGATGGGTGAAACGCAGAGGGGGCAGGGCAGTGTGGACAAGCCTCGATGCCCCCCCCCTCCCGCTGACCTGCACATGTCTGGATGTTTGAAGAATATATACACTGTGTGGAGCACGGGAGGTTTGTCAATACGTTCGCGTCTGGAGGCAGATTATCTTCACTCCTCCAGCCTGACAGCCTGCGGCACTTTGTGTGGGGAAGGGAGTGTCCCTCTGTGTCCTTCTCCACCTCTTACATCCTCTGCTACATACTGGCACGTGTATGAATCATACAGTAATTTTGCACTCAGCGTGAGACTGGAAGAGAGGACGGCTTTAAAGGTGATCTTGTTTGTAATGTAAAATGGATCCATGATCTATGATAAGGGAGGGGAAATTAAAACAGAAATACCTGCTGGTTGTGTTGAATGGAGATTAAATGATCAGAGTAGCCTGAGACGAAAAATCCTCATTAATCCAGTCAAGGCTGCGAGAATTTGACATGTTTCACCTGGCAGTTCTGTGAGAAAACAGCAATGATGTACTTAGTATTAACAAAGTCTAAATAAACAGGATATAATGACAGGATTTATCAAGGTTAGACACAAATCCTCTCAAAGACAGATCACTACAAATGAGAACTTAGGAGAGAATAGTTAAACAAGATAACCAGCAGTGCCTGGTATCTTTCTAGAGGGGAATAAGACAAATGTTGACCCAGGTATTATCTGTAGAACATTGCCGGAATTCCAAGGTAGCACAAAAAACAAGAAAAATACCAGAGTAAATGACAATAGATGTTCTTTGCTAGCTATCCTTGGTCGTAGCTAACTAATCCCAAATCTTGCCGTTAATGTTCAGTCTCACTGTTGCCATCGTCACTTCCTGCTGTAACAGACAAATGGCCGAAAGGCAAAGTTGGAAAGCCGTCAGTGGAAACCACACTGAAGCTAACATAGATTATTGACGATAGATTATTGACGATTATTGATCTTCTCATATAACTCAAAGCATCATTGTATTTTAAGATATTTGGTACTGTAATGATTACATTTTGCACACTGCATCTCTCTTGTTCTTTTTCCCCTTTAATCAGGAAGCTCATAAGATGGGATTTCTTCCAGATGAATCTGTCTCCCAAAAACATATCATACTATGACATCTCCAACTTGTGTTAGATTCAAATGAGAGGTTACGAGATGTAAATCCCGAACCCATGAGAAGATAATGCCTGCTAACTATCCTCGGCGTGTACAGACCAGTGCCGACTCATCAGCGTCTTGAAAATCAGTCGAATGATGTTGAAGTTGTCCTTCATATTTTGTAGTGCCCTCCTGTGTTCATCTGTGCTGTGCCTCTGCCAAAACAAAAACATGAACGTCTCTGACAGGAGCAGATCAGCTTCCAACACTGCCACTTTTATTAAGAAACGGCTGTCACCTTCTTATTAAAGGCCTTGATAAAAAATCCTTTCACACCATTTCAAAGGTGCATTGCCTAAATTGAAGTCCTCAGTGCCCGAAGATTAATGACAGCACATTTACTGTGTCTGACCTCTCACAGTTTCACATCTGCTCAGCAGCAGAGGAAATTAATGCTCACCATGATGTGGCCTAATTACGCGAAGCAAAAGCGAATAATATTGAACATCTTTAATCAATGTTTTACTTGATAATGTAATGGACATTAAGAGGGCGTTGCTTTGGAACATGATGTATATACTGTGCAAGGGCATGTCCTGCTTTAACTGCAAGGGGGACTTAAGCTGAGTGCTGACTTATACAGAGGTGGCATGACATATATGTACGCATCTATTAGATAAATGTATCACTTCTAATATCTTATTTTATTATCAGCATTACGGTGTCTGAACTTCTCTTTTTCATGTATATATTTTACATTATATACATTTCTATGAAGCTTTAATCCAAAGTGATAACAATGCACAATTCATGCATTTAATAGATGTAAATATGAACAATGCAAAAAAAATATCCTTGCAATCACACCACAACAAAGCAGGGCCAGACAAATATAATATAAAGCCTCCTTATATTCATCTTAAAAATTAAACTGTTAGAAATAAGATACTAACTAAGGTTCCACCTCTAACTGGACAGGTAGCCAAAGATAATTTAGGAACAATGTGGTGGCCAATCAGATTTCAGGGGTGAATGTTATACGTCCATAAGGAAATGATTGTGCCAGACATTTCTAGGAAAATGTGAAGTACAATTGAAATCTATCTATCTATCTATCTATCTATCTATCTATCTATCTATCTATCTATCTATCTATCTATCTATCTATCTATCTATCTATCTATCTACAATAAAGAACATTATATATTAGTAAAATATACAAAAAAATCCACAAAACATAAAATGTTTAAAACCATCGCCTAAAACAATAACATCAGAGGTAAGACAAGTTGTGTATAAGAGTAAAATTAACTCTTTGGCAGCGATATTGAAAAGGTGGTATTGCTGAACACAATACTGGACATGATATTAAATGTTGTATTGTAATAACTCTAGATGGCTGTCAGCCTGAACAGAGGGTAATTTGAAAGGGTCAATTTAATATTCTACTACAGAGGAATAAGAACAAGAAAGAAGAAGTCCACAGAGGAATCATGACAATAACCTCATCTTTGATGGAATCTTTCAACTCGTCCGGTCATTAGAGCTGTGCCACAAGTAAAAAAAGGGAATTCTTAAACTAGATCACTGAACCAGAATCATCTCAAACCGATCAGAGGCCTCACTCTTTTTAAAGCTTTGAGCTCCCGATCATTACTTATTCCATTTGACACATCCGTTTCTGTTCTTACAGCTGCTTTACTCACGAATTTTAAGCCCTTGTGATACCTTTAAGAGAATTCTTTCAAACGCTGGGTTGAGCTTAACTTTGTCGCATTTTTATACTTTCCATTTCCCTTTGTTCTCTCGCTGCCAAACCGCTGTGTCATACCCTGCAGACTGGATGCCGAACACAAAGTCCTGGATGGGCTCAGCTGTTGTATTATGGATTAGGCAGCGGCGGCACACACCTCTCAACCCCCAAAGAGCTGGAGGAACATTTTAGGGACTCGTTGGTACACTGTGATCTTCGGATACACCACTTGTGTAAAAAAAAGTCGGATTGTTTATGCAGCTCTGTATGGGGAATATACTCGAAACACATCAGTGATAGCAGATGTGGAAATAACTGATAACAGTATAGATGTGAAAACACACAACCTGGAGATGACAGTGCTGATATGAAATATATATCTGAAATTGGCTGAAGTTTCTTTTTTTTATGAGTCCATTGCCTTGTCATAGACCAATAAACCAGAATGTCATCATCCATCATGGATATCTTAATGTGAACGTGATTCCAGATTAATACTGTCAGCCGCTGCAGCACAAGGTTACTTTAAGGACACATCCCTGTTGGTGGAACTTGTTTTGCTGCACTCTGCACCCTCCCAGGCCTCCTGCAAAATAACGAGTCCCATCTGAGTAGAGAAAAAGCACTTTGGGTCAGTGACTGTATCTCTGCAGAGAGACCGTAACTTTTACATTTAAGTAACATGGGCTAGTGTCAGGTAAGTGGCATGTACAGTTTATTAATAATTATTGTGGGAGAAAATACTAGATTGTTTCTCAGTACTGCTGCTTCAATAACTCATGTTGCATCTTCTGGCAAGATGCCGGAGGAAGCCAGTGAACACACTTTCATGTTCGCCCAAATATTCCCGAGTGGTTGAACATTTCTGAAAGGCATGTGCCTTTTTTTTCTTTTTTTTTTTTTACCAGATTTATCTTCATGTTGACACTTTGTGCCTCCAGTGCAGCATCGCCAGCAGCCTGCAAAGCTTCAGCTCGGCTGCTTATGATGCACAGATCAGTTTTTCTCCACCTCTCCATCCTTCCTCCTTCCCCAACTTTTTGATGCAGCCAGCTGAAGCCTAAAAATAACCACCTTTTAACATTTCATCAGACAATTTCTGGTACAACAGTGTTTTTTTTATTAATGATATCTGTCTGATCGGCGGAGGAAGTGATAAGTCATACTTTCACTGTAGGAAATAACGAGGTTTCGGCCCATGTAGTCTCGATGTGGTTCCTTTTATATATAGTCTGCATGTTTTCTAATAATCAGCTAGATGTGACATGACTTTAGAAAACATCAGCACAGATACAGGACAGTACTTTATCTGAAAAATGTTTGAAGAGGTTTGAATGTTGTCTTTTTATAGTCTTTGCATTTGTCTCATGGTAGTTACAGGGTACTTTTGTGCTTTGGTGTATAATCTTTGCTTAATGCTCTGAATAGTTGTCTGTCCCTGAGTAATGCAGAAGCTTTCTTCAGGTCCATTCAAAATGCAACAATTGTGCAAAATAAGTATTTGTATTAACCAGTTTACAATAACATGTCAATGATTTGTCATAATATAAATGTGAAATGTAAAACCGCATGTTGTCCAAGAGTCACATTTTGTTTAAACGATCCACAAACAAAGAACAGAAAAACGTGGAGCTCATATTAAACAACCTTTGCTCCACAAATCAAATCTTGACACTAGATCAAATCCTCCACAATATTAGAAATATGTAAGGAAGAGCAGCTGCTATGTCCCCTCCATTTTCTGATTCGTGAGATGGACTTTCCAGCTAATCTAATTCATCATAATCGGGTTAAATAGCCCCAAAACCAGCCTCACACAAGCTCAGACTGAGGTTAAGAAAAGGGCTACGACCTTCCTCTTTGTTCCGGGAGAAACATTTTCCTTCAGTCTGTCTGTCTGCATGTCTGGCTCTGCCGGCTCTGTCTCTGCTATTATTAGCACCAAGGAGAAAAAAAGAAAAAAAAAGCTGTGATGGCTTGGTTAACAGGGACGCAACGTCACGCACAGGGCCTGCCTCAAAATGATTCAGCACTTTCTCCACCAGGCCAGGAACCAGACTGAACATATAATTGAATACTAAATAATCTCTTAAAATCATTCGCGCCTCAAATGAGTCAAATCTGACAAATCTGCTCTCCCTCATGTCTGCTGTCTGTTGTTACTTCATTTGCTGAAGGGGCTTCTGTATCCGTTTATAAGCCTCAGACCTCTTAGTCTGCCTGTCTGGACGACAGCTCAGAGAGGCTCCACTCTCTCCGAGTGGTGATTCCCCGAGGCTGCTGAGGCACAGCAGGATGCTAGCAACAGACTCCAAGGCAACAGCAGCAGCAACTCACAAATCAACGCTTTGTTTACAGCCGCAAAGAGTAAAATATTCACAACCACTAGCCACTGAGTCATACGGTAGAAGGATCCATACTCATGATGGATGCATTGAAAAATTGTTTGCTTGTCTGTGTAATGAAAGGAGTGGGCTGACATATTGGGAAATTAGTCTAAAATCAATATGTTTGTTTATTTCATTTGTGAAAATATATGTGCAGCCTAGCTTAGCATTGCACAGTCTAAGCCTAAGCTGAAGGAAACAGCAGCTAGTTGGTCCTCATGACACAATAATACTTTTGTAATGAGTAGAATAAAAAACAAATGAATTGATCATTTTGTAGAAGTTGTTGTCAGAGATCGATGGGCTTTTTTCACTGTCTCAGTTGATTTTATCTTTCGACAAGCGCCAGCCAAATGCTGCTGAGTATGTTAAAACAATATAGTAGGTAGGTGGACTGCATGCTATCTACGTACTGGTACTGGTACCAGTTCTCAGGTGCCGGTACTGGTACACAAGACAAATACACTTCAGCATGTCCCTTTAAGGAAGGTGCAATTTTCTCCTCACATTATTTCTGTGTAGTCTGTGTTTATTCACCCATTACTATGCATGAGCCAGGGACGGGTGCCAATTTTCTACTGACTTTTCGTGTATTCAGGCTGCATCCAAAGTGTACCACCTCTTCTTCTGTCTGAACACAGCTCAAACCTGAAGTTTACATGAAGATTTAAAAAAGAAGGTAACAGTCTCCCTTATTCAAGCAGTAGCATCTTTCTGCTTCTTCTGATTTCTGATTTTTGGTCTTTGTGTGTGTGTGTGTGTGTGTGTGTGTGTGTAAGTGTAAGGTCACACACACAGTCGCAGTTTAATATGTCTGCAGTGCCAAAACCTCGGTCCAGTGAAGCGTAATGGCTTTGATCCGTGGACGGTGACAAACAGGTTAAATTTACGGCCACCGTGGCCCCCTCGCTCCACCACCTGACTCTCATTCCCACCACCATCACAGCCCCACACAGAAAATTATTACCAGACAGAACATAAAACATGCATCTCCCTCAGCACAGTCCCCCTTTTATCCCAAAGGGGACGACATGAAAAGGAAAGACCGCAGCAGTCAGCAAGGGGTGGGCATGTACAGATGATATTTATTAACCTTTCGGACCTCTCCTGCTCATACTGCGGATCAAAACATTTTTCTGAAATTTGAACGGGGGATCCTAAAATGTTGAAACATGTCCACATCGTATCAGGCTGGATATATTCACCCTTTAGGCTTCTTGAGGGGAAATAAAAAGGGGAAAACCGATATGAATACAGCTGAACCAATTCACACGGCAGCCATTTTCCTATGACATAGTGCTCGGGAGGCAAAGCTTGAGTACTGAATAATGTTATGCTGCTATGCTGAGGATTGTATGAACACAAGGAATCTGACAAATTATTGTCATTTCATCTCTCACAGCTTCATTGGCAACTGAAAAGTTACTGATTAATTACCATTTGTATACATCCAATTCAGAGCTAAAATTGATGCTTCCAAGATATGTGTTGATAATTTAGAACTAATTTATGCATTTGCTATCATATAGCATAATACTGTTAAACAGCGATGTTAGCTAGGAAGGGGTTGACTGCTATCGTTAGCTGATGGGACACTGAATACGCTGTTTAACCCTGAAATATGGCTCCAGGTTTTCATTACCTATTGTCTTTCCTGTTGCTGGCTTCCCATGCTGAGCATGATGTCAACAAAAAATGGCCGCATGTTCAATGAGATGTGAGAAATCAATAGATAAAAGGTGTTAAGTTTCTGTGAACTCGTAGGCTCAGTTTGTTCACGGCTCTTTCTATTACAGCTTAAAAGACTGAGCTTTTACACAACACTGCAAGTATTTTAAGGCAAGCATGTGTGCAATAATCACAGAGTGGCACACTTGAGAAATCAGCCGGCTGCTACATATGCTGATCGGGACTGAAAGCTAAACGCCCACTGATAGCGTTCAACAGCAATAAATTTGAAATTAATCCCAGAGTTTCCTATAGGAGGCAACATGTTTTATGCGTTGGTGCAGTCAGTATAAATTTTCACATGTTTTTATAGCCTCGTAATATTCTCATGTGTTTTTTATGGTTATGGAGAAGGGGCACAGTGGCTGAGGTGAAACTCAGAATAGAAAGTTTAAGCACTCTTCAAGTTTGCGGCGAATGGAGGGAGGGCTGTTTCATAACAGGGCTTTTTACAGTGGCGTATCAGTGGACAGCTCTCACCACACCTTCTACTCAGCAGCATTGCAGGGGTATAAATCTTTGAAGAACTGCAACCTACGTCACAGACGTGCACGCCCGTTCGCTGAGGTTGTCCCACCCGGTTGGTGAGCGAGGAGAGACGGGCTTAACGGAGACAATCTACGAGGCCCAAGGTCCCGAGGTCTAGGTGTGTGTAACAGTGTGGGGCAGCGGACAAAGATCAACGTACAGTACAGCAGCAGGTAATCCATCATATCTCTGTCATGCACATCTGCACTGTGACCCTGAGAAGAAACACATATCTCCAAGGAAGAGGTCAAGGTGACATTGCTCTGCGGCCTGTGTGGGTCAAAAGCAATATTTACTTGCTGATGCTGAGGGAATATTTATGTTACAATTTCTCACACGGTGAATTGAATTTTCTACAGCAACAGAATTTTTCCTGCATTTGCTGCATCATTTCAAGTGTGTAAAAGAAATCAAACTCAGAAATCACTCAGAAATGTACTAAACCAAAGTTAATGTAGTTATGATGGATGTCGTGCTCTTATACCGCTTTATTATTTAGAATTTGAATATTCTCCCATCCATCCTCTTATATATCACAGTGACTCATCACCGGTTACTCGGTTACAAGTTCAAGTACCAACAATAAAAGTTTTGATAAAGCACAATAGCCGATTTCAGAGTAATGTAGGTAATATTATTGAGTTATGCTAACTGATGCATTATAGGTGCTACATGTAAGAAATGGCCAGCTCTTGACGTCATATTGAAAATAGGGGTGAAGCATATAATAGTTTTGAATTCAGTAATCAATGTATGGTAGAGAACATATCAGGATGTGAGGGGAGGGGAGATTCCCCTTCACCTAAGGTGTGGTGGTTTGTTAGTATTAGAACTGGTCAGACGGTCATATAAGAGGCAACTCTATTGGCCGGGGTGTTTGCAGGAGGGTAGATGGGAGGACATTTACATGCCAATGAATCACCAAATGGTGACTGCCCTGGGAGAGGCATGATCAACACAAACATCAGGGGGGTTATCGTTTTGGGAAGAAATGATTAATGACTGTTGTGAAAGTACGCAACCACTGTTCTGTTGTATTTGATTTGAAAAAACATTTGGAAGACTACAGAGAACACTGCGGGTCTTCTCTCCATGCTGCATCTATCAAAGCGATCTGATACTTCACACTGAGCCTGAAATTATTCGGAGGATTAGCAACTCTCTAACTCGACAAGGAGAATTTATATCAAGCGTATCAGCTAACTGCAGCAAACTGTCGCTGCCATGAGCCAGTTAGCACAAATGAACAAACTCTTTGTTTTCACAACTGAATAAACTGAATAAACAAAGTGACCTTAAAAGACAACACGGTTTCATACTGTTTTACTTTGCCTATATGTGGCGGACCCTGCCACCTTTCTAGTTTCACACAGTGTTCTGGGACCTTATTTTCCTCTTAGAACAGCTTGTTCATTTGCTTATGGAAAAATAAATATTTCTGAGTTTGTAATATTACCTCGTTAATATTGTAAATAATACTGAGTTTGAATTCTACAGAAATACACTGTGCCCCTTTGAGTCTTATCTAATCTCCTCTTAACCTGTAAATCATACAGTACGTTTATTTGTTGATTGTATTTTGTATCATAAATCTGAATCTGCAAAGTAAATGATATTTATAGATATTGAATAAATGTAGTAGTGTACATTATTTCCCTCTGTAAAATAATGCAGTCTAAGAATAGAAAACAAACGTTCAAGTGCATATATTTTAAAGCTATATTTAAGTGCAGTATTGACTAAATCTACTACGTTAATTTTCACCGCTATCATTATTCTTCAGTTATCACCCATCAAACCAGTGCAGTAAATGTTGTGGTGAGTTATCAAAACACCATCAATATGATGCTAATGGGATTATGTGTGTTTCGATCGGTTACACAGATCATGTACCAGTGTGTGTGTGTGTGTGTGTGTGTGTGTGTGTGTGTGTGTGTGTGTGTGTGTGTGTGTGTGTGTGTGTGTGTGTGTGTGTGTGTGTGTGTGTGTGTGTGTGTGCGTTCACATGAACACAATGAAGTCATGTGCCTCTGTAATGTCAAGTCTTTATTGATATGGTGTCATACAGCAATACATGAGTAGTAACAAGAGTAAAGAGAATAGCATGTCAACTACATTCAATCCCTATGCTTCTGTAGTCATGGTAGCTCTAATAAACACTAACAAAGAGAGAATAATGATTAAACACCCCACTGAACAGAATCATACACATCACACACATGGCCAGAATAAAAGCTGCTGGTGTTTTAAGGCATTTCACATCCTACAGTATTTGTCCTATGGCTAAATCTTGATTGTTGTTGTTTGGTTTTCTTTTTTTTTTTTGGATTGGTGACGTACTGTATTTGCAGAAAATACTTGATGCTCTTTTTCATGAAGTGGCGTTCAAAAAAGTTTGGCAGTGCTGTAGAAGTTGAAGTAGTGACATTTTGTCCTCAGACACCAATGAAAACTCTTTTGGTTTACAGTGTAAAGATAAAGGCTTGACATTTGCACCCACGAACCATTCATCCATTGTTATAGCTGTATACTATAAATGCTGCTTATATTTATCGTACATCTGAGGTTCTTCCCTGCCCGCTTCACACTTGAATCCATTTATCCATAAAACAAATTGCCTGACATTCCAGATTTCGCTGCCCCTCAAATAATTCCAGATATGATAGGCCACTGTGTAGAGATATAAACACACTCACTACAGTACTGAGATACTTATCACGAGCCTCAAGCTAAACAACCGGAACCCAATCCAGAACAGTCTGCCCGTACAATCAATAGTTTGTTTTTTTTTTGTTTTCTCTGTGAGTGCAGTTTGTCAGGGCGTGCAAACGCCATGAGCAGCAGCAGCAGCAGAACAAGATAGCTGTGTCAAAGTTGGCAGTGCACAAGCAGAAAAACACGCTCATACAGAAGGATTGCTAGTGGTGAGGTTGTACTACAACAGCCATTTTATCCAGTCATGGCCACAGTTATAAAGACAAAGGTCAAGTAGTTTCAAACACATGATGGTCTGGCAGCTTCTGACTGAATCTGTGATGAATGTTGATGGCATTTTATTTTCTTCTGGCTGAGTATCATGGTGCGGATTCTGGGGCTCGAAAGCATCGTCGATGGCACATGGGGAATGGCGTTACATGGATGGACCATACAGAGTCTTTTCTGCTAAAGCGTAATTTACAATTCAGGAGAGGAATCCCCCCCCCCCCCCCACCCTTCCTCATCGTTTTGCCTCCTTTCAAGCATTTTTGCTTCCCTTTTGCCTGCATCTTTCCTAGCACATTGTGAAAACTGCTCATTATTACCAAATTAGGTAGCTTTGACAATCCTATATAAGCGCCTTAAAGAGGATCTTTCCATCTCATCCTCATAGCATCAGCAGCAGAGAAGCCTACCTAAGTCACATCCTACAGAAAGAGCTATAACAAGTAGTCTCCAGATCTAGCCTACAGGCTAACAAGCACATGTCTATTACATTTATCAGCGAGCACTGTGCGTGATGATGCTCAGCATGGCGTTTTAACTCCAAAGGATGAAACGGTGCCAAATGATGGGTTGATGGATTCCATGCATGACATCTACATACACCATGCAAATTATCCTCGATTAATACATTTGTTTTCTTGTTGGCTTCTCATTCTTATAGCTACAACAATCCACTTTTAAGAGTGAAACTTCGCCAGGGAGTTAAAAAAGGAGGACCGAGGACGTTCATCCTCCTCCATACTGCTGTCATGCAGAGCTGACTGGGGCACTGAAGCACCATCGGCTGTGATCAAAACGATTGTGCGAGAGGAGATTTAAGCAGACGTTTTGCTTACGAACTCCATTTTTAGTAAAGAGGCTTAAAATAATGGCTCAGCAAGACACTATCACATATTGGTACTTATTTTTGGCTGTTTTCTTGTAACTGTAGACTGTGTGCTTCTTTATTAAACTGTCCTTATTAGATCAAGAATAATTTTATTTGTATCGCATAAGTGGATGCAGAAAGAGTAACCGACACCAGCTGATGTGTTTGAGTCCTCAGATCGTTAAATGTAACACTTCATACACACACACACACACACGGCTTCCATTGGAATGTGTTCAGAGTATCTCACAGCTTGTGTTAGTGGTGAATGACCAGAGATATTATTATCTACTGTGGTGTTCCTGTATCACATATTGATGCAACATTAGGCCCGTGTGTGAACGACCAGTGGAACTTCTGTTAGAGATGCTACCTAAGTGTTGTCTGATGCTGACTGGGTGAAAGAGAGAGAACAGATGTTCCGTGGTTTGTATAGAGTGATGGTAACAGGAGAGTTATAATGGATTTCCCTTGGGGGACACATGTGGGGGACAAAGGGGGACGAGGAAGATTGAACCCACGTAAAACAAACAGCCAGACCCTGCACTCTGAACGCTTAGGGGCAGCCAACACAGAGACTGAAGCCACGGCATTCTTACCTTACTTAAAAGTTGCAATATGCCCGATTAGGCCACAAATAGGGGGCAGTATATCTCCAAAGTAGCTACTAACCGCAGCTGGCTAGCACTTAGCTCAGTTAACCAGAGCAGTTAGCGGTCAAATTAATTGACCCTGGCTGGACTGGCAGCTCAGAGCACAGGGGGAGTTTTGATGTTGTTAACTATAATTATAATTGTAGCTCATTTTGGGATGTTTGAAACAAAAACTCTTTCATATTGCCCCTTTTAAGGGGCTGAGCGTGGAGCAGCCCATGCCCAGATTGGAAGCTCAGAGGAACGGGGGAGTGATGGTTTTGTTTACTATCTGTGACTGTCACCAACTTCAATAAATGTCTCTGCGACACAGTACAAAGTTGTGTTTGACACAACGTCTGCAGTGTTATTTCCCAATTTTCTCAATTTTTGAATCTTATAGACTACAGTTCTTACATATTACCCCGTTAAAGATAAGAAGGCAAAAGCAGACCTATCTTTTCAGAACAAGTGTTTAAGTGTAAAGGCTCAGGGTTTGTTTTAGGATGGGAAATGAAGAAAGGATTGGGTTTGAAGGGTAAGAGGGAAGCTTCAGGGGTCAGAACCCAGCTTACAGTGGGCTCTTAGTTTTTCTGATTGGTGGGAATATCGCCTCCGTCTTGCTGCTTCTCCATCTTCTTGGTGGTGACCACCGTCTCCTCGTAAACTTCACGCTGGGTCACCTTGGCACCGGACTTGCTCTGCTGCTGCTGCTGCTGCTGCTGCTGGTCCTCGTCCTTGCCCTCCTTCTTGGAGCCCCTGCTGGAGCTGGTGTACATGCGGGACTGGTAGTTGTAGCCTTGCCCGGCACCTACGCCCATGGTGGGGCCAGGATAGGTGATCCCTGTCCCAATGCGGGTCTCCTCGCCTTCAAGGAGTTTCCTGCAGAGAGGAGGATGGTAGTAAGGGGTTAGAGAGGGCGAGGTGAGATCTGATTTGAGACTATGCTCTTTCACTTGAGTTGCTTTTGTGAGAGAGGCCAACCTGTAAGCCGCGATTTCAATATCCAGTGCCATCTTGACGTTCAGCAGATCCTGGTACTCCCTCAGGTGACGAGCCATCTCGCTCTTAGTGGTCCTCAGCTCATTCTCCAGCTCCACCATGCTGTCCTAAAGAACACACAGCAAGAAAACAACTCAGAAACGTTGACAAGGGTTCCATATTTTCAACACAGTAAAACAGGAATAATAATCTGGCCACATTGCTGGCAGAGGAATAATGTTGGTGCCCGAACAAAGACCTGTCAGTCCCTTTGTTAGCCTGCAGATTAAGGTCATTTATGAGCAGCATGCGTTGTAATTTTTTGTCCTGAAAACATATTCTCAATTGTTGAATCCAAAGCAGCGCTTGTGAGGAATCACTCATTCAGGGCTCATGTACGCGCAGTGGGCGTTGTCAGATGCAGCTGTGAGCGCGCTGTCCCAGGGGAGACGGTTTCAGCACCACGGACAGAGCCCGACGCACAGCGGCTGCTCCTGATAGTAATACTGCTCTGACATTCACTCCTCAGACAATTAAAAAAAAAATAAAAAACCCTACACAGCGAATTCGATTCAGTGTACATAAACCTGAGTGACACGATGAGCTTGTATTCACTCATCACCTCTTTGAGAAGCGCCCAACAAGTCATTAAAAAGCGATTACCTGGTAGTTTCCGATCTCCACATGGTGCCTGTCCTCCATCTCCCGCAGCTGCTTTTCCAGAGACTCGTTGGTTCCCCTCAGACTCTCGATCTCGATGGTCTTGGACTGCAGCTGCCTCCTGAACTCATTCATCTCCTCCCTGCTGGCGCGGATGGCCTCGTTGCTCCGGGTGGCCTGCTCGGACAAGTCGGCGAACTTGGTCTTGTACCACTCCTCGGCCGACTGCAGGTTCTTGGACGCCATGGACTCGTACTGGCTTCGAATCTCCTTGAGGGCGGAGGTGAGGTCCGGCTTGGACACCTCCATCTCCACGGACACCTGGGAAGCCTGGATCATGTCCATCAGCTCGGCCACCTCCTCCTCGTGCACCTTCCTGAGGAAGCTGATCTCGTCCAGCAGAGATTCCACCTTCTTCTCCAGGTCCAGGCGCACCATGGTGGCATCATCCACATCCTTCTTGAACACCTTGAGGGTGACCTCCGCCTCCTCCCGGGCACGGAACTCCTCTTCGTATTTGCCCCGGAGCTTCTGCAGCTCGTCTTCAATGCTATCCCTCTCCAGAAAGAGCTGGGACTTCTCTCCGTTCACCTCCTCGAGCTGGGAGCGCAGCTCGCGGATCTCTTGCTGGTAAAGCTCGGCCAGGCGGGACGGCTCGTTGTGCCGCTGACGCAGCGCCGTCAACTCCGTCTCCAGCACTTTGTTGTGCTGCTCCAAGTTGCGCACTTTCTCGATGAACATCGCAAAGCGGTCATTGAGACCCTGCATTTGCTCCTTCTCGTTGGTGCGGACGATTTTGAACTCATTGTTGAGGACGCTGCTCTGTGTCAGGTCGAAGGTCTCCAGCGGCATGGAGGAGAAGGAGCGGCCGGACTTTCTGCTGTACGAGGGCACGGATGAGACGTGGCTCCGGGACAGAGAGGAGGACCGGTACCCTCCCCGGGAGGTCACGCTCCCGGCAGACCGCGAGGGAGAGGACGCATAACGGGGAGAGTCCCCGAAAATCTTCCTGTAGGAGGAGGAGGAGAAGACTTCAGATCCGTAGCTCATCTTGGCTTGACTGGAGACAGAGCAGAGCAGTGGGTGCGTCTCCTTTATATAGGGGGGGCGACCCAATCACTAATTAATGCTCGACGGCAACATCAGGACTCGTTCGTTCCGCATGCGTCAGGTTGCACGATGGACACGAGAATCAGCGCTGAATATTTTGCTGCAGATGTTTGGGTTTTTTTTTTTGTTTTTTTTATTATTATTTTTTTTTATGTTCGCTCACAATTAGTCTGAAAAAAATCCTGACACCAGTCCAGATGTGCGCAGCTGACAGGGTTCTTTGTGTGGAGCAGATGGAACTGTCCGTTTTGGCGCAGTGCTGATGCGTCAGTGTTTCACAGCTTGTTGCACATTAAAAATAATAATAATTTTTTAAAAAAAGAATAAAAGACGAAGAAGAAGAATGTTGGCATGTTATTCCAGACGGAAATCTTTAGTTTTTTATTTTAAGTGACCTCCAGACAACTTTTAGTGTTTCTGTGTCTGTGAATGAAATATTGCCTCCAAGACACCAAGAGCAGGACTGGTAGACAGGATGATGATGGCGCACTTTACTTCAAAACTTTTTCCTGTCGTAAGTAGTCGCAGCTGGCAGCTGACAATTGAAAACCAACAGTATTGCTGTCAGCAACAGTAATAACCATGAACAATATGTCATGTAAGACATTTAGCCTACTGTACTTCCTCCAGTGTCCAGCAACGTTTTATACAAGTGATCATGAGTTACAATTATTAAAATGATGGGATTTTGATAACTCTTCGTCTCAAATATCAGAAGTGAGAACGGGGTTTAAATGGGTGAATGGAGACGTGCTGCAAAGGGAGAGGCTCCATTTTTCCTTTTACGTTCGGATTTGTGCGCCTGCTGTCCAACATCAACAAGGAGTACCTCCTTCACACAGCTGTAAGCCGCAAACTGCATCCTCTGTCCTGCTGTGTGACCATAAGGCTGCTCTTTTAATGGCTGAATCTCCAAGTAAAAAAACAGTCTGAGATCTTAATAAATGTTTGAAGTAACTCTGAAAAGATCTGTTAAGTATGTGTTTTGTTTGCTGTGTATTTGTAGTCTTTCAACATCCCTTGAAGGCAGCCTCCCACTGACAGGCCTGTGCTGCCCTCTGTTGTCAAACCGAAGCACACTGCAAGCAATCATGAACATTTCAAATGCACAGCACTGGAACTGCTTGGTACTAAGGTGTACACGCACTGTGATAGTGAATGCATCGTACTGGCTGCTGGATGCTCTGGTGTACTGATGGTGGATGAGCTGGTGAACTGACAGACACTGATTTTCATTAAAAGGAAGCCATAGATCGAGACAAACCATCAAACCTGAGCCACTCAGAGCGTCCTGGAGGTGCCTTTTTTTCATGAAATCTGTGCTGAGGTCAAATAATAAACTATGTGATACGTGTGGATAAAATGACACCTTGTAAGACATAGTTGATCAGAATCAGAAATCCTTTAATGTCCTGCAGACGGGGAAATTTGCTTGTTGCAGCAGCGTCAGAATGTTACAAGAGCAGAGCAGTAGCAAAATAGACAATATGATTAAAAAGGAAAGAAAATAGAATTGACATTTACACATATTTACATGATATAGTGCAAGAATAAACAGCAAATTTTTATGTATAGATTTTAGATATAGATACTAAATATGGGTGTTGAAATGAGTTTGTAGAGACTTATTGACTTATTGCTGGCCTTCTTGACAAGTTTATCAGTGGAGAAGAGCTCCTCTGATCTCGGGTGGGTCAAACACTATCCAAGCAGGAGGATCTGTTTTTTGCGTGTCCTTGAATTCATCATTGTTGATCGGATCCGATCTTAAGGTAAATGGATGGAAGTAACATACATTTTGTCCCGTTACTGTAACTGACTTTATACTTTGCTTGAAATTTGAGGATTTTTTTCAAAAAGCTTAATTTCTGTAAAAGTGCAGTCAATAAGATACTGGTCTGACACGTTCTCTGTGGTTTTGCATTTGTACTGCAGCAGAATGTATCTGAAATGAAACACACTCACATCCCACTGACACAGTGTTTACTAAATAGAGATGTGAACAGACATGAGTGAAAAAGTCACTTTAACCTCCAATTAATTGTTTCATTTTGGACGCACACCAAACAATGTCCCAGTGTTGACAAACTGATGTACTGTGATATACTTTCATATCATGTTTATATATATTACATAGTTAAAGATAAAACTAAACCTCTTAATAAAACTGCCTCTTGTCATGTTTCAGAAGTCATATGCTTCCAATTAAATCATTTTCTGAGACCCAAGGAGGAAAAAACAAGACACACGTTCTTCTTTTCTGTTATCTCATGTCCTGTCTGATTTATCCTGACGCTTAAATTGGAAACTGTTAAGATAAACCACCTATCTGTCTTTATAGTTGTTAAACTTGCTCCGATTCAGTCACCACCAAACAAACACTAAAAAAAAAATGCTGCTCACATATTTTTTCATCTGTATTAAGTATCTTATTAAGTCATATATGATAATATTAACGTTAAAGTGGATTTTTATTGCTAAATGAATACTTTTCCTTTTGATAAATTTAGGATATTTTGCTGATATCGCTTCAGGTCTGGAAAGTCTGAAGTTTTTTCATCCACAAAAGATTTCTGGATCTTCACAGCAAAACAGCATTGCAGTACTCCATCATACAACTGAAGTACAAGGGGACTTGTAGAAACAGCTAAAAACATTAAAAAAACAAACAAAAAAACCAAACAATGGCTCCATACAGCTCAGATCCAAGACTCTGGAAGCCCAAAGATCCTTGACTGATTTGAAAAAACTTCAGTTCCACCTCTATTTAAAATGAAATCCTCACATTAGCCGCTAAGCTTAAAGTGTTAATGTCCACCCTTTCTGAAGAGGTTGCACTGAAGGTGTAAATACTGACTCTAGAAATCATTTCAAATCAATTACGCTAAACAAGTCCCCATGTACTTTGATTGTTTAGGAGAATGCTGCAACGCTGTTTTTCTGTGAATCTCCATTAATGCTATCAACCCCCCTTTCCATCCACATGGAGGTGAGTAGATAATGAGTGAATATTTGAACTGCACCTATGTGTGAGATTTTAGATTGCGAGACTTTAACAGCGCTGGAGCAGCCTATCTTTACACTGCTGTATGTAAAATATTCTTTCGCAGAGTACAAGTCCTGCTAGATGTTAGATGTATCTGCAACTGAACAGCTGTGAATGCATGTCAGTGATCAGCAGACTTTACTCTGTTTGTGCTCTTAGCATGTTTGTTGTTTTAGTAAAGCTGAATAAATGTCAGTATTGTTAGAGCCTGTGTAGTTCACAGGAGTGTTCCCTCCGCTGCTGCACAGAGCAAATTCAATTATTGCAGCAAGACGAATTGATGCAACCTCCTGGAGTGTGAAGTGTGTCTTGATGCAGTCAGCTGATGACAGATGCAGGACTGCGGGGTCACGTGTCTGTGCCACGACACCATCGAGTCCCGCCTGCTCCTTGACGGACAGGATGAGGCTCCGCCCCCTGAATGTCTCATAATAGCAGCTGGGGGCTCACACAGAGATAGCAGAGAGCAGACTGAGCAGGGACACTCATCTGCTGCCTGGCTGTACAGTAGAGACATCACCGCTTTGCCTGCCGCTTTCTTGTCAGAAAATACACATTAGCGACTTCTCCGACTTTCGCACAGCCGCAGGCGCATGCTCAGACCCACTGACGGTGCAGTTGTTTTATTCAGGAACTCAGAGGTGAGTACAGTAACGACAGTCACAGCTAAACGCAGCCAAATCTGTTACACTTCGTGGCTTTTGTTTTGCGTCCAAGCCAGCTAACGCGTTAGCTCCGCCCGGACCTCTTTCCTGCTGCCCTTCTCCTGTATGTCAGAGTTAAAGCCAGAGGAGAGGAGGACAGGGGCTGCTGCAGCGAGCTGTTAGCTAGCTTTTACAGCAAATAGAAGGACGACTCCCCCCCCCGGGGCTCGGCTTCACTCTGATGTTAGCTTGTGGAGACACTTCAAGCTAACCTCTCGCCGTAGTTTTCGTGCATAGTCCTTTTTTTCCCAGCAGGTAAAGGTGATGGGTACACATAAATGACAGTTGACGTTACGTGTGTTATTATTGAGCTAAACGTCGAGCCAGTGTCTCAACGCTGACAAGAGGAAAGCAAGCCTGTTACAAGTTTCTGTTTAGCCTGGACTCAGTTGTTGTTTGCTGGGCAGTGGTGCAGGTTAGCTCAGGGCTTGTCAGTGAATCTTTTCAAACCAGAGCTCCCCTCAGACCCCAGTGGGCCACCGTATCACAAAGGCATTATCTTAATGATCAAACATGCACTAAAAGGACTGAAAACAGTTCTATAATGCGACAACAAAGGGTGTCTTATATTGTTGCAGGGTTATCAGGGTTTCCTGGTATGATGTCACTGTTTTACACAGTTATTACAGCTATTGAAAACAGAAAGCAGGTGTTTTTATTTGGTTGCTATGTTTTGATTTTAAAAAAATCAAGCACTTTAGTTGTTTTGTTGTTGTGATAACATTAATATGGTAGCATTCAAAGCATTAGAAGGGCTTTGGCTGAACTACTCACAGTGGTTGCACTGGTGCGCCTAACTTTTTCATGTAGGTGCACCAGAACATAGTCAAGGGGGACCCAATAACACATTTCAGCTTAACTCATTTTATGTAAATTGGTAACAGGAATAAAGGCCAGACATGTTTTTCATAATTTAAATTGCATTGCATGCAGCAAGAAAACGAATAACCTCAACCTTGTACTCAGTTTTAAAGCAAATACACATGTACGCCAAACATGCTGTAGGTTTCATTTAATCTCCAGTCCAGCCTCGAAGTCAAATAGGATGTGTTTTGATGTTAGTGGCCCTGTTGACAGTCGTCCTCTGCCTCCACATGCAAGTCTCATTTGCATTTGTGCTGGCACCGAGAACAAGAAAACTGACCTCCTCTGCCTTTTCCTTCCTGCAGCCAAGCCTCTCCAGTGACAGGAGGAGAATGATAGAGTGTCAGCATGAGAGGAAAGAAAACATGCAGCTCTCTGTAGTCATTAAAAAGACGAGGCTATCTGAGGCAGAAGTCCTAGAGGCGTTCCACAGATTGTTGCTTTCCTTTTTCTTGCGTCTCTGCTTTGGTTTGAGTGGTATAACCCATGTTGAATCCTATCTTAGGTCATAGATTCAGTCTCGATCCTTGCTTTATGTTTTGATCTTGCCTTGTGAGTGACGGTTGTTTGTGTGCAAAACTGTATGACATGGTACAATAGACAGACTAGGTTTGATCTTATTAATTTATACAGTGACCCAACTGGTCAGTCATCGTCTGCGTCCCTACCACAACCGCCCTGTGCATTTAGACAACACCGGGGGAAAATCTCACATTTATTGATGATGATTAAACTGTTAAGATCTATTGTGTTGTGATTGATTCAACAGCTCCTTACTGAGCACAGCACACACAATAGGCGTATTATCTTTAAAACGATAAAACAGTCATATCAACACTGTGATTTAAAGTGACCTTGAATGAAACTACATTATCCTTCCACATTAATTTAACCCCTTTTTTACTGTTGTAAATTTGTTTAATGAAGAACACAGGTTAAGTCAAGTCATTTGCTCGTATCCAGTAATACAATTCATCTAAAGGGATCACATTTGTGTTGGAATCAAATATATTTGGTGTCTTCTTGTCAGACACAGCAAAGCTTTCAAGATGACAACTTCATGGAGCGACCGACTGCAAAACTATGCAGACCTGCCTGCCAACATGGATGGTCTGACAATGAAGAAATACAGAAGAGAGCCATACCACAGGTAAGAAACGTGTGGAGTCACTAGGTGCATTTCTGATGATCTGAAACCATGTCCAGATGGGATACCTGAGAAGGTTCTCACATGAATTCAGCAGCAAGACAAAAGAAATTCCCCCTCTGTTATGCCATAAACATCAAATACAGTGAACGTGGTTAGAGGGGTAGGCAAAATAGAGGAAACACCTGGACTTTAACTTCGAAGGAATTTACACTTACAAAGTTACAAGCTTACACGAGGGGGGTTATCTGAAAAAGTGAATGTACAAATATAATTTTGCGGCAATCATAAATTTGAATGCCAGACATGGCTAAAGTGTACCAGCAGCAGGAATAGTTTTGGGAAGTAAAACTTACTTACATGGTCAGTCATGAGACCGCTGTAAGTGAGTGACCCCCTCGCACCACATAAAAAACATTATGATTTAGCATATGCAATGCCTATTCCCTGTAATAAGCATTAATGAATAGGTAATAAGTCCCTAATAACTCCTTCCAAGATACTTATTAACTTAACAAGCCAATAAAACCCATAACGATAGCATCATATACATGCTTACTCATTTGGTAGAAAGAACTGTTAACATTTTAAAGAGTGATTTAGATAGTTATTAACACATTGTGAGATCCTTATAATTCTCAGAACTGAACTGAGAATATATGATAAGGCGTTGTTTTTGCTTTAGAGCTGGTAGTTTACTGTAAGTAAATATATAAAAAAAAGTTTTTTAAACTGTTGGATTATATATAATATATAATATATATAATATATAATAAATCTGCATAGGCCATATTTTTTTTTCTAATTTTGGTCCAATGAATAAGCCAGAGTCTGATTGATCTATATTGTTTGGCCCATCTTATCATCCAATAACAATATTTGCTGATAAGAGATGATGATATAAAAAAAAAACATTTGAGAGATCCCCGTCAAAAAATGTGTGCACAATGGCAAATTAACAGAATTGTTTACTTACTAAGTAATGCCAATGGTCCAACAAAATCCAACACCGCTCAGGCTCTAAAATAATCAATTAACCATGTAAAAAGACAAAACAAGCCATTCTTTGCTTAAACAAAACAATAATGATTGTGGCCATTAATGCTTAAATGGAGTTAGGTCGACTGCTCTCTCAAGTACAAGTCATTGAGTAATAATAAGGACCAAAAGGACGTCACGTAGTTGTTCAATCAGTAGGTCAAATGCAATGCGACCATATTAAAGTGTAACCATCACTGCTTTCTAAGAATAGTTGATCAATACCAGATCTGGCTTGGATAAACGCTGGGTTGCCAAACCAAGCCATTCACTGTTCATTTCACTGAATAATCATCCCAGAAACTCTGAAACACATTGCTTGGCTGTAAAACTACCATGAAGAACTTTTTATTATCTCTACATCAAGGCTCCTCTTTATTGTCATTACAAGTGCAACACCACTGACAAAACAGACATCTTGGCTTTAAATGTAGTATTTACTTTTTCTGGCATTTGCTGGCTTTTACTTGAACAATCTCGATCCAACATCATACACCTTGTCTTTACTTAGACTGTTAAAAATAAGGCAAGGCAATTGCTAATGATGAACTGTGAAGGATTTTTATTACCGTGCAGTTATTGTAATCCATTTATTTGTTACATTGTCTGTCATAAGTGGAGCATAACTCTTACAAGATCATGTCACAGAGATTTCTCAGCATGAATTGGGAAATAAATCAGGTTTTGTAGGTTACAGTTTTCTCATATGCAATCATGTCTTGGGTGCGGTTTTCTCACTGCTATTAAAAATACCTCTCTGTCTCAAAATGTCACCATGCTGTTGAGAGCCTGGGAGTGTGTGCATGAATCCAAAACTTCTAGTTAACTCAAAGGCAAAACTATACCAGCCATGTTTAATTTTAACTGATTCGTGTAGATGTCATGTTAACACACGCACAGTTGGATTGTTGCCATAGAAGGACACTGTTGTGCCTTTACCTGTCAACTGGAAATGCCCTGTCATCACACTGGCAGAAAGGCTGATGTGAGGAGGAAGTTTGTCCTCATCAGAGTAATAAAGCACGTGTTGCTGTTCAATGTTTAACTAAGACATGCTTGTCCACTGGGCACTGCCGTTCTTTCACACCATTATGTAATATGCAGTGCTCACAGGGTTTATGAATCTGTCACTCATCTGTTAGCTCTGTGCTGACATACTGTAATTCACTCTTTCCATTACCCGCCCCCATCCCTTGTCATTCTCCAGGGACCCACACATACAAACAATCACACACATGGTAATAAAGATGATGTTGATCTCAATAGATCAGTAGTTCAGCAGCTCTGTTTGATACAGTTCTCACTGGCTTCTTAATCACTTTAATCATTTTGGTGACCATTTTAGGCAGCTTTTGTTTATCTCACAGACAGACAAAGACCACCACTTCAAAGTGAGAGCTCAGCTGAAACAATGCAGCCCGATAATGAGCAGTGTATCACATAGCAGAGGGCTGACACTGGCCAGCACAGATAAACCTTGTGTCGCAGGGAGTCGAAACGCTGTCTCCAAGAGATTATGGAGCAGTGGAATAAATCTGGCAGATTGTTGCACAGCTGCACTCAGATGGAGTGAAAGTTGTTGAAGAGATCCTGTTGTAGGTGTGGTATGGCCCATGTGGGCTGTTTGAGGTAATAGTTGTGTCAGCAGGAGCAAAGTCAAGCCGCCCGCGCCCATTGTCAGTATACTTTTAAGAGACTTCAATTACCATTGATGGCTATTTTATTGCACTCACAGGAAGAGGACTCTGTTTGCTCAATGCTGATAAAAAACTGACATTAAATTACAAAGTGATATGTATGCCATAGATAAACTGAATATCACAAGCAACTGAATGCATAGTTAATGAATCAGTACAGAATAGTGCATATGGAAATTTAAAGTAGAAATAACGAACATTTCATAAACTTACCCTTTGGGGTAACTTACCCTTTGGGGTAAGTTTAAAGGGGGGAAAAGCTTACCGTTGGCTCCGCTGTAGGTAAACTTAGCATTAGTAGCATGGTAGCATGGCAGAAGGCTACTTGAAAAACTACATTTTAGAAAATTCAAGTGTTGCCCTTCAAAGTTGAGGTTGACCAGTTATTGTTTTGGATGTTTTATAAACTATCAGTGTCTGATACTTGGCTCCAATAGTGGACACCTTCCAGCACTCACTTGTGGACACACTGTCCATCTCCGAATTATATATTTGTTTAAGTATTTATTACTTTGAGTTTTGTGCACAGTTCAACAGTTACCCAGTGTCTAATAAATTGATAAGGTGTTAAATGAGCTGAATATTGTTAGACTGTCTGCGATCGCTCCAAACTATCATCATTATCTCAGCCTTTAAATTCTAGATAACCTCTAGTAAACAGTCACACATCTGAATTTGTATTTCTTGGATCATACAGTCAACAGAACATGAGATTGTTGGAAATTTTGTGCAATTGACCTGACTTCTTGAATCTGAGTAACTGAAACATGTTTTTGTAAAATATAGGACACTTCCATTATAACTTCAGTCTCCCACATTTGTGAAACACCAGTAATAAAGAAAGGATTTACTGTTTCATAATCAGGCTCTGAGTTGCTTGATTTTGCTTCTGTTAAACACATCCATGTATGTCACAAAAGCTTAAGTTGCTCCCTGTGACATTCTTCTATAAAAAGAAGTCAGCTCAGTCTGTAAGTGTTTACATTGAATCAGATCTCAGTATGGTAAGCAGCTGTCGCTCGGGGCCGGGTGCTTGCTTGATTCTACCTGACTTGTGATTGTTCTGGATGTCTTTGAGGGCCCACAAACATCATGCTGTGACAACAACAACCCTGACTGACAGCACACAACAACAACAGAGAATGACGCGGAATAGCCACAATCATTTTTGCAACAAGTCAGAAAATTTCTGAATGGCAAGAAAGCAAAGAGAGAGAGAGGAGGGGAGGGTGGCATTGTTCGTGGACTAGAGCTGCCCTGTGTTGCCGGAGCAGGTCAGACCAACGGAGAGTCAAACTGAGGTTTAATTTCACGCAGAATGCATCGCCAGTCGTCTACTGGACTAAGATCTAAATGGGAACTTGTTCACTATGGATCTGCTGCCAGGTATTTCACTACTGATTCAGAAATTGTTGAGGAGGAGTCGGTCACTGCCACAGATTAATGACAAGATAAATTGCCTTGCAGACAGTTTTGAGCTTGTGTATCAGATTAATGTGCGAGCTAAGAAAGATGTAACCCAGTTTTTATTTCAGTGTTTGATTTTCCTTTAGCTGATTAACATCTTTATTTCTAGCATGACTAAATATTGACTTGGTGTGGAAATATTTGGGCACAGTTACACATTGAGTTCAGTCGCAGATGTTGAAGATAAGTGATGTAGGTCTGTGCCAATGTCGGAGTCAAGCTAGCAGTGTGTGTGACTGTCTTTTCTGTGGAGGCTGTGTCAGCCAGGCTATGTCAACACTGTCTATCGCTGTGGCCGCCGTGGACCCCCGGTATACGAATGATTTATGAGTCAGCACAGTGGACCTGTTTCCTGGAATATTGTCATGCTCAGAACTAAGTCCGTAGGGTTTTATAATCCCCATGTTTAGAGTTTTGTTAAATTCCTATTAAACACACACGTGGCATTTTATTACTAAAGTAGTGCTGCACAGTTGTTTAATTATACGGTGCAATTTTAGTTTGAATTTGTAGTTTCTAATACATCATTAATTTACATCTTACTTACAATGCAGTGATGTAAAATGCCAAAACATAGTTTTTCGGTCAAATATAGAACAGTTACTGTTAATTGTAGTTTTCTTGCAATATGGAGCTACTGCTTATTGAACAGAAACAAATGTTTTTTGTCTCGTAATTGTTCTAAAGAATGAATGTAAAAATAAGTAATGAAGTAATTTATTTGAGACATGGCACCTTGTTCATTTGAGTTCAACCTGTAACACAGTGTGCGGTCAAGCCAGACATTGAATGCCCTTGTTTCTTATTAGCAGAAAGGTGACTAGAAATCATTTTTGATTAAAGCATTTAATATGACCCAGGGCTAAATGCAGTCTTAGAACCTTCTTAGTACAGGCTAAAAAAACGTTCTAGTTGGCACAGTCTTGGCACATTCCAAAGTGTTTTAACCCTGACTTTAGCCCAGGGTCTGTTGGTCCTGCTCCAGAGCAGGGTAGGAAAATTGTTTAAACATGGTGCTAAACGGTGATAGTGTTAAATGGGCCTAAAGTACATATAGTAGTCATGCCTCACTTTGGATTGGAAAAAGTCTTGTGTTCCCTGGTCATTTGGACCGGGATGAGTAGAAATGCAGTGCAAATAGGTCCAAGGTTAACCGTGTGTTAACAATGTGTGTGTGTGTTTGTGTAAAGGTGATAAATTATGCCAGGGTCAACTCTTGGCCAAGAAAATGCAGTGTGAAAAGCCCTGATGATATTTTAACATCTCACAATGGCCACAGTGTGTCCACACGGGAAATAATTTATTTACAATCACAATATATAATGTAATATGTTTCTTTTCTTTTCTTTGTTTTAAACATGCGCACCACTCATTGTGTGTGTAGTTGCCTGACTGAGTAAGTAGTTACTTATTCCTACTGAATGGAGCCACTACAGCATGATCAGGGTTATAGTGGCTCTATTCAGTAAGTGAAACAGCTAAAATTAGTGATATCTCCAGAAAATAGTGTCTCCTTTGACTCTGCCAAAACAAATGCTGATTGTATTGTTGGATATTGCATCACAATTAAAACATTTACCTCATCTTGTCTCCTCTAGAGTGTTTGTCAACAGAAGTTTGGCCATGGAGAAGATTAAGTGCTTTGGCTTTGATATGGATTACACTTTAGCAGGTAAGCTGAACACACATTCACAGAACTGATCAAGACGTGCAATGAAAAAAAACTATATTGTTCATTTGATCTCTCTGTGAAAATTAGGATGGAGGAAAGATACTAATTATTTGATATTTACAATCTTAAAAGGTGACATATATTATTTTATTAACTTCTTATTTAGTAGTCAAAACTAATATTGTTTTAACCTGAAAGATCTTTTATACATTGATTGATAATGAAAGTAGGCATTAGCACTCTCACTATCACATAGTCCACGTTGTCCAGGAGGCTGAACAGCTGATTCTCAGTTTACATGGATTGTCCTTGCTTATTAATGACTGGTCCAAATGAGCATCAACTTAAACCATGTTGATTAAAAGGTTTAGAGTTACAGTAAATATATCCTTGATACTCAATCAAAAAAGATAGAATTGTCAGAAAAAGGGTAACTTTTGATTTTGAGTGAGTACAAAGAATAAAAAAGATGGTGAACGAATCCTGATGTTTGTGAAAATTAAAGTCTACAGTATCCCCTCGTTTCAGCTCTATATTTGGCTACCTTACGATCCCCTCCCAGAAACGCAGTTTGTTGCCCATGAAAGATTATTCAGGCCAATGCCGGTGACACATTGAGCACACTTTAACACCCGGATAACAAAATGTTAAGCATAGCTCCTCACAAAGCCGATTGGAGATGTTCTTTTTCCTACTGACCAGTAACTGGGCCAAAAATATCCTGATTTTTCATGCCACTTTGTTCTGTGACTCAGCTCCAGTTTTTGGTCTCTCCGTCTCTATAAATAAATCCTCTCTGACTTTGAAAAGCAGGTCACGTTTGTTTGTTGAGTTCACCAGCGATGGCTCCCTTGAGAACGGGGATCACACGTAGTCCCCCTCTGGCTCCGTACCCCTATCCCTGTTCAGAGTGCTGGAGATTTTACAGAAGCTCAGCTGTTGACATGACTCTCTTTATGGGAGCCCATAACCAAGTGTTAATGTTTGCTAGAAGCATGGCTATCATGTATCTTTGGAGGGTGTTCAGGCTTTGACCACAGACGTACCTCTGCTACAAAGAACTAGTGGTGTTGCAGAACACCTGCTGCTTGACCACATACAGTATACTTAAGCAGCCCCTATGTGTGTATGTGTGTGTGCCTTTAACAGCCTGTAAAAAAAACAAAAACAACTGTCTTTATTAAATGCTGACAGCTTCCTAAAAGCATGGTTAACTCTTTTGATGATATTATATGTCTGTTGAAGTTGTGTGAGAGAAAAATGATGAAAATGTACCATGGATTCTGAAGTCATGTAGTGGGACAGCTCAAGCATAGTTCCTGTCAACAGTTCAATAACTGCAGTCAGTCAATACTCATGGTATCCTGGCCTATATTAAGCTGCTATTCCACTGTAGTACTTTTGGTATAGTACCCTTTTGAACCTTGCGTAACCCGTGGTAACTGTACCTGAACACCAGATGTGCTGTGCATTTTCACTGCAGACAGTACCGGTCGGCTCTTTCCAGCAGCTGGTTAACAACAGAATTGACTGGTCTGAGCTCTTAATAAACTGCTGCATTTGTGAAGTTGAAATCCTTCTTCAGAGTACGTAGGAAGTGACGACTGTTCGGACTGACCAATCAGTGGTCTGCAGTGTTTTTATAAGTAGCCGGTCAGCCCACATATACTATCCACAACTTTTTTCAATGGAAACACTAAAATAACTGTTACAAGATGTAACAAACTGAGCTAAACCAGACTGTTTGGTGGACGCTTTAGATTATGGGATTAATAAATGGTCATGATAGAAGCATGCAGAGGCATAGGTCCTGAAACATTTTGAGTCACATTTTTTTAAACTCTGTCTAACTCACTACCACCTAGTTCAGATGCTATTGTACAGTCCTGATACACATTTCCTGCAGTTTCATATCACCGTCACACAGTTTTTGACATTTTGCACATCATACTGGTGTTAAAAACAAGCCCAATACACTGTTTAGTTTGCTCTAGCTGTTTCAATGTGCTATGAGGCTCTTTAAATGCTCTTTAACAGTACAAAATATTAGTAATATGGACATTTATAGATCGAACTTTAGTCCAAGTGTTGAATCATTTACAACTGTTGCAGTGCATGCAAAAGCGTCACATGTTTTGTAATATTCTGTATGAAATGACATTGCCTCATCTGTTCTTTTTGCTCCCTTCTGGAGCACGTAGTAGCCTGCAGAAATTGTTGCCCATACACACACATAGGCCCAGATTGCATTGAGAGATACACACAGTTTTGTCCTAGTTTTCCAACAGACTTTTGGCTGGAATGTAGGCCCCCGAGGCTGTACTTAAGTTTTCTAATTTTTCCACAGTATGTTCACTAGTGTCATGAATCTGTGACAAAGACCTACATGTACATATTATTGGCTACAGACAAATTAAGACAGGGTGTTGTAGGACATGGTTCTGATAAAGTGTCTGTGAGGGACACTGTATGATTTGGATTAAGTTGTCTCTTAGTGGAAGGGAGCAGGTTGTTTACCTTCTGTGTATCTGTGGTGTAGATTACATGTAGGCCTGAAGGGACCAGGCCAATAAACTGGGTCTATAAATTGTGAGAGAGAAACCACACACCTCAGTATTTGGAGCAGTAGGAGTATAATTAACTGGCAACAATCTCATCAGAGAGATACAATGTAGAAAACAGATCCCTGAAACTAGGGACACTTCCAGTCTCACTCTAAGTAGATGGGTGTGTGTGTGTGTGTGTGTGTGTGTGCGTGCGTGCACATACTGACAGAGTAAGAAATATGAGAAGAGGCTTGCAGCAGGGGAGAAAGGACCCCTATAAAGCAGAAATGCAAAAGAGTCAAAGACGCTGAAAGCAACAGTAACACAACTTCCGGTCTGGACACAAATGCTGTAAATATGGTTTTTCAGTAACATCTGTTGATTTTATTTTCTCTGCTGCCCCATTTACTGAATATGCAACTTTCCGATGTGGCTTTAATGGAAAAACAGACCTACAAATCACTCCACATGGTACTGCGCAGGCCTTTCAACATGTGAAATAGTGAACGGCGTCTAGGGTTACTTTTGAAAAGGATATTGCGCAGGCTTGTGGGTGTCATGTGTGGGTATGGAGTTACTTAAGGGGGCCTTGTTGTTTGAGTTGTTTAGAGGTGAAATGGTTTTGGTGTCACTAAAGTCAACCGAAGACAAAAGTAAGCACTAAAAACCTAAAGTCATATGCAGTGTTATTAAAGGCCTGTTATTAAAGACATTTGAGTTTGGCTGATTCACTTACATTTGGCATGTAACCCTTAATATTTCAGTAAAATAAATATAAACAAATATAAATAGAATATTAGTAAATGTAGAATAGAAGTTATAATGTTACATTTCCAGTTAAGATTTTTACTGTTTAACTCCTTTTATTCAGTTCTGTTCTGCTGAGTTGTAGCTGTTTTCACTACAATTATGGAGGACTTAGAGGCATGTATTTGGCTATTTCACCTAATTTTGGACCAATATTATGACCACATAAGCGTACAAAAAGCAAATAATATATAAACAAAACCCCTCCCCCAAATAAAAGATAAAGCTTTCTAAGAACTAGATCCTACAACCAGTAGATCTGCTGAAAGTAATTAGTTAATTTTATATTCATCCTACTTTTGTGGTGCACAAAATAGCCTGGGTGCTGTGCCTTAAATGTAGGTAAAACCTTGGTTGTTGTAGTACTTTAGTTAATGTCTATGGCCAATAAATCCTGACAGCAGTCTTGTCTAAGAATTATGTAACAAAACTTCCTCATCGTAAATGACTCGCATGTCTCACTTTTATATAACCTAGACTGAGATGTGATTTTGTTTATCCTAAGTGTCTGTGTAACACACCAGTGGCCCAAGGTCAACATGTGCGAAGTGCCTCTCAGTGAACTAAAGAAAGAGAGAGTGGTGATAGCAAAGGTGACAGAGGTTGACGAGTGAGAGAGAAGGAGGAGGAGAAGGAGGAGGAGGAAAGGCATTTTACTTGGTGTATGCTACTGCTCTGGGCAGAGAGCCCAAACCAAACCCTCTGTTTGTGGGAGACCACGGCGGGTGGTGAGAGGGGAGGGGTTGAACTGCAAGAGGTTACGTGATTATAATGCAGAAACAGGCTCCAGCTTACAGCGCAGGGCTGTCAACAAAAGCACAAAAGCTTTACTGAACCCAAGATTTTCCTGTAACTCAGTGCACGCTCATTATGCTCCTGTGTGTAACCCAGCATTAAAAACACTCACACACACTTTGTGGAGTAGGACACAGATGTTTTCCTGTTTGTCCCCCACTAACTGCCCTCTATCCAACCATCATCAGCCAATATTTCTTCCCCTCCAGAGGCCCCACAACACCCCACTGCGAGTGTCGGCAGCAACAAAAGCACATTCTCTGTTTCGTATTTATAACATCTGACATATTCTTTTCCCGGTGTCAGATAGCATTGTAATCCTCTGCCAGCCTTTACTTAGCCTAGCATCAATCCGTGTTTTTATTTTCGGATCCCTCCTCTGCCTGGGTTTAGGCTTGGCCCCGTGGTAAATATGTGACATGGTTGGTGGGGGAGGCTCTTCGATCTCAGCAGGGCTCATTAGCCGTTGAAAGTTAAGTGATTTTTCACCCTCGCGCCTGATCCTGTTTCTTTGTGGATTTGCGTGCAGAACACCAAGGCCCCTTGTTGATAACAAGGAGAAGGAAGGGCAGTGAGTGTGTGTGAGGGGAGGGGGCTTACTGTTGCGTGAGAACATGCTGTTATCAAAATACTGAGGCAACACCACAGACTTTCAGATGGGCGAGGTAGAAAAGTCACATGTATGTGTTGTGTGACATGAGTGACTTCATGTCACCTCTATTGAACTGTTGTTTGCTCTATAATCTCATCTTCACCCACAGGTCAAGCTCCTCAGCTGAATACATACCAGTGTTTTATGTAAATGTTACATGTGTGCGACACTCTTTACACACTCCCCTGTCAGACCGCAGGTTTATAGCTGATTACGCTGATTCTGCTATCTTCTACAGAGAAAGACAGTGTTACACTGAAGACTTGATTTTATGTCATACTCTCTGTACTAAATCTGGACACATGTTGTTTGTCACATTGCCATGTCTTGATTAGTTTTATTATTTTCATGCATAAAAAGATAATATGTTCTCAAGTTACCAGAGCCAAAAGTCAGACCTCAAAAGATGACCAATATTACAAAAAGTTAAAAGATATTCAGTTCAGTGTTTCAACTAACTCTTTTTTTTTTGATGTATTGTTTTGACCTGTTGGTTATTTTGGTTTTTATTTTTTTAGATTTATCAATTCGTAGTTTTGTCTTTAAAAACTAAAGCAAGAAATGCTCATCACATGTTCCCAGAGCAGAAGCTGAGGTTTACAATTTGATAGTTTTTTTCGACTAACAATCTAAAAGTAAAACATCAAATTACAATGGCCGCAAACAGAAACAGAAAGCAGAAACAAACAGAAACCTTAATTTTGAAAGGCTGAGATCACAGAATGTTTGGCAATTTATCTTAATGTCTTATATGCAAATTATTTGATTACCAAAATGTAGATTACTTGATTGTAGATCAATTGTTTGACAATCAACTAATTGATTTAAATAATGGCTGACATGACTAATGATAAAGCAGTGTCTCAGAATATGTTTTGCATATTCTGTCTATTAACTAATTGATTTGTTGTTTCATCACTTGATAATGAACAAAGATTAACATACCAGGCTCATTAAGACAGGACCTAATGATTGTTGTGGTAACACTGTATGTTTGTGTGTGTGTGTGTGTGTTTCTTTTCTAGTGTACAAGTCACCAGAGTACGAGTCATTAGGTTTTGAGCTCACAGTGGAGCGGCTGGTTTCCATCGGTTATCCTCAGGAGCTGCTCAGCTTTGTCTACGACCCATCCTTTCCCACCAGGTCAGACCAATCACAGCCTGCTGCACACACATGATGATGGTGCCTGTCAGTGTTAATGGCCAAGCGATGCTACTGCTGCCTCATCTCTAAATGTCTTATTGTGTTTTTTCACGCTGAAAACATAGCAAATTTTTAGAAAACAACACACACCATTATCATCTCTGTCCCACTCAATCAATCCTCATAACTTACTATCTAATTTACATCTTATTACAAATGATAGCAGTTAAAATGCCATATCAAGAGATAAGTAAAAAATGTTTTGTTCTCTGTTGTATTTATGTTTATCTCCTCTCATTTTTAGGGGCCTTGTGTTTGACACCATGTATGGAAACCTGTTGAAGGTTGACGCCTATGGTAATATCCTCGTCTGTGTCCATGGATTCAACTTCCTTCGAGGGTGAGTGGTTCCCACATGGATCTCTAAACTCTAACCCTGTTCCTCTGATTGTAAATTATACTGTACGTCAAATTTGTATTATTATATTACACACTGTTTATATATGTGTGAGAGCAAGACAGAAAAAAAGCAAAGATTTAGTCTTGTGTTTTCTCTTCTCTCAGCCCTGAGATCCGCGAACGGTACCCAAACAAGTTTATCCAGAGAGATGATACAGAGCGTTTTTATATCCTCAACACACTCTTCAACCTGCCAGGTAGTTTTTTAACACTTGAACATTGACTGAAGACAAGTTTGATAGCGCCTTCATTTTAATGTACTGACAAGTTCTCCCTATCATTATGTTTTCTTCAGAGACCTACCTCTTTGCCTGCCTTGTGGATTTCTTCTCCAACTGTGACACATACACAAGGTAAGGAAGTTCTAGTAACACTTTCTGTCATGCAACAAGTTTCTGTGCACCGCATGGTGACACAAAGACCGTTGCAAGCCAAACTGGGTCAAGAGCAAGCCCTACAGCATGGGAGGGTCCAGATGTCTCAACTGCTAATCTAAGCTAATTGTTGTACTATGGAAATCAAACAGGTGTTCAGTCAAAGAACCTTCTTTTTCTATGACAGTGACTTAATAATTCCTTAGACTAATTGTAGAGAAGCATGGATTCTTCTCAGAATCAACTAGGAATTAAAAACGTTCTCACTAACTATTTACACAGACTGAATCACGGTATAACAATAAGATAATCTTTTACATGCTACTGTAAGGAGATACAATGGCCTGTAAATTTGTTGAGAATGTAATCTGGAATGGCTGCATGTCCTTTGTCCTCTGAAACCTGGTTGTTGGTCTTTTAGGGGGAGAATGCTTTCCTGTTTGGCTGGGGACCCCTCCAACAAGGGAAGGCTATCCCATTTAAAAGCAAACAAAAAAACAAATGTCACGTTTTTAAAAACCTTCTGTAAAGATGTGGCCTGTCCGACGGCTGTGTACGTGTGTGTCTCTGCTCCTCTCCTCCAGCTGTGAAACTGGCTTCAAAAATGGTGACCTCTTCATGTCCTATAAGAGCATGTTCCAGGATGTCCGCGATGCTGTCGACTGGGTCCACTTCAAGGTAAGACGCCTTTGATTGGTGTGGTATGTCAGTTACTCAGTATGGCCCGAGAGTATCTCGTTCTTTTGTCTGTGCTGATGACAACCTGACCTTTAGACTTTGACATGTCTTAGACAAGCAACAGAGCTGCAACATTCAGTTCATTAATCTTTTGTGATAATCAAAAATATCAAACATTTACTAGTTGCATTTTCTTTAATGTTTGGGCTCTGCTAAATTCTGGTGAGAATATCTCACAATCTTTGACACTTTATAGACTAAACAATTAATTGTGAAAATAATCGTTAGTCTCGGCCCTAACAAGCAGCAAACATAAAGGTGGCTTTCACACCTGTAGTTTGGTTCATTTGGTCTGGGTCAAGGAAAAACGTACATGAGCCAACAGGTAACTCACTGATTGGACAGTTTTGATGATGTCATTCTTCATCATCAGGGCTCGATGGCAGAAATCAGATTCTGCTGTCTGTCAGCAGGTTATGCAGCAGCTAGCAGCAGTTTTTCCTCCCTGGTGTCACAAGGTGCTTCTTAAGAAATAATTGATTGTGAGCATTGTTAATTGAGACTACAGCTGACCTCATATGTCATTCTGTATTACGACACTGATAGTTAATAGCTCTGTTTCACTCATTCTTTACCCTTTTCTGAGATCACTGATAATATACAAACTTAACAGATTACAAACTCATCACACCTCTGGTTCATCTTCTTTTCACTTTCTGATGTGACAGGGAAAATTCCCAGACTCATGCTGATATGCATAAGTGTTACTACAGTTATTATGAAATTATATTGCCTAAATATAAGCTATATAGCTCTATACCACCTACATACTGCAGATCAAGAGACACCTTTTTTAACTGTTTGGTTGTGAAGTTTGCACTAGACTTGAACTTAAAACTTTCATATGACCATGAAACTACACAATTTCATGGAAAAACAAGTCAAGAGTTCAGTGGAACCAAACCACAGGGGTCAAATGTCAACGGACTGTAGGATTTATCTACTGGGACTAAGAAGCATCGTATCACATTCAGTTGCTAACCGGATGGTGGCAATATACCAAATGTCAGGGAGTCATCAAAACCATAAATAGTCTCCCTCCGGGACTCTGAACATCTATGATGCTCAAAACAGCACAGTTAAAAACAACATCTAAAACATCTGTTGTGAACATGCAGTAAGATGATGTTATCAGGCCCATAGAAACACCCCCAGTTTGATTCAGGTTTAAATTGAGGCTGCTTTAAAATCACAATGGAGTAAGTTGAAGACAGTAATATTAAAACGATCTAAAAATGTGAAATACTAAAGAAAGCATTACATAAGTTAAAGGAAAAACAATCTTGTTTTGCTACCAAATCTGTTATCGGTACAGCTCTCTCTCATCCTGTTCAACCCACAGCTAAAGGCCACAGGTCTTCATGTGTTGTGTGTGGGTTGTCTCCTGATGACATAAGGAAGTGATACTTGTGCAGACTGTGTCATTATTACATTGTGTATTTTGATTCTGTTTAGTCTGACTCCCATCTCTCACAATGCAGGGTACTCTGAAGGAGAAGACGGTTGAGAACCTGGAGAAGTATGTAGTGAAAGATGTAAGTAGTTTGTATTCATCAAGGGTGCTACGAGTTTTCTATGTTAGAGAACACATACACACACTGCACACACACAGTCTGTGGTTTGTAAAGATTCTGAGAGCTTCAGTCTTTTCCTTTCTTTGGTTCTTCTCTGTTCCCACCAGGGGAAGCTGCCTCTTCTCCTCAGCCGAATGAATGAAGTTGCCAAGGTTTTCTTGGCTACTAACAGTGACTACAAATACACTGATGTGAGTACAGGCATGTGAGTTATGGTGGAAAGTTCACTTCTTAGGGGGAAACAGTAACAAGGGCATTTAAACATTGCAGTGGTGAGACAGAGGTTCATTTCTTCTGTTGGCAGCAGTAGCGGCTGTATTAACTCGAAACACTGCTGCGTTTGGGTTGACTGTTATTCTGTGTTGTGTTCTCACAGAAAATCATGACCTACCTGTTTGACTTCCCCCATGGCCCGAAGGTAAAGTATAGATTTTCTTCACCTCCCTTTTGATCACTCAGAGCTGTATTAAATATGCAGTTGAAGGCTGAAGAAACATTTTTATATCTGTATGTGTGGTTTTTAACTTGTGCCTGGTTTGTATTGACCACAGGCTGGTACCTCCCACCGGCCCTGGCAGTCCTACTTTGATCTGATCCTGGTGGACGCCAGGAAGCCGCTGTTTTTCGGGGAGGGCACAGTGCTCAGACAAGTAGACACGGTGAGCACACACACACAGCACACAGCTGGCGCAGAGAAGACATTGCTAGCGGCTGCACCAACACTGACGTATCAGGACATGTTGCAGCCCAGTGGTATGTCAGCTTTGTAAGCTGTGGGCAGATACATGCATACATATTGATATAAAAGAACCAGTTGTTTCGTGACTGAAACATTCACGTGTCACACCACTCCACATTTTCTTGCCTCAGCTTTTTTTCTTATGTTGTGAGATTGTTTATCCTGGCTGCACACCTGACACTACTTCTTGAAAAGCCTGAATTCAAGACGGGATTTCACATTTGTTTGTCTTTATACATTGTTCAAATCACAGCTGCATAGAAAGACAAAAGAAGAGGGCTTATAGATTTACGCAAGTTTTTACTATGATTTATCGTCACTTGTGAGGCTGAATTGATGTAAAAAGACACAAATTGTTTGTCCCAAAATCCCTTGTGACTCATTATGGGCTCTATTTGTTTGCTGGCTCTGCACATATTTTTAGCTGAATGGTATTTTTCATATTCAATTCGCATTTAGTTTATTTTTGCTCATTTCATAATTAGTCACACATGCCTAATAACATTTTCAAATCGACTAAATCTTTGAATTTCAACACAAGACTTCATATTTGTTGTTCTCTTACATCTGACTTGTTTACAAATCATATTGCTCTTTTCTGTAACAAATGCAAAAGATGTGTATTAGTCATACACGTGCTGCCCACACGTTTACATACATTTACACACGTTTATCTTTTGCAGTAAGTTTGTCACCTATTAGGACTCCCAAGAATTCAGATTCAAACACTGTGAAGATATGATCTATAAACATTTTGATCTGATCATCCTTCTTTTGACAGGAAAATGTAAATTAAGTTTAATTCAGGGATAATTATTCATACATATACAATATTTCAGTTTGACTCCTACATTAGCAATTTGAAAAAGAGAAAAGTTCACATTGTTGACGCTGCTGACAAAGTTTTAACAGACATCTTTCATGTAAAAATGTGTTTTAACATATGGCTTCACACGGCTAACTCTGTTAGTAGTTTAAATGTGTGTTTGTGCCAAGGTTCCTCTCATTAGTCTGATGTGTTTTGTAATTTTTTGTTTTTTTAATTGCAGACAACAGGACGTTTAAAGATAGGAACATACACAGGACCTCTGCAGCATGGAATAGTTTATTCTGGAGGTGAGACTTGTTTCCTTCAGTGATTCATTCTTTGTCGTAGATTAGTTGTGTGTTGTAGTTGTGATTGATAGGATTTTAATGTCTTTCTCTTTTAGGTTCCTCAGACATTGTGTGTGACCTGCTGGGGGCCAAGGGGAAGGACATAGTGTACATTGGGGACCACATCTTTGGAGACATCCTCAAGTCCAAGAAGCGTCAAGGCTGGAGGACGTTCCTGGTTATACCTGAGTTGGCCCAGGAGCTGCACGTGTGGACCGACAAGAGCTGTGAGACAAACAAATAATCACAGGCCACACACTCAGTGACATGTATAATGTCCGTATTGTTTGAAGCTATGTTTCCAAGTACTGCACGAAGCGTCAGTGTCCATATAACGTTAAATTCAGAGAAGAGCTGGGTTGAAGTACCTGTGCTGTCAGTAGCTAACACTGTGGTAACACAGAGTTGACTGGCAGCTAACAACAAGCTTGCAATTATGATAAAAGCACAGCACTCACCAGCAGCATTCACTGTACAGACAATCTGCTCCATGTCTGTCAGGATGGACGGACAAGGTTCTTCTCCATTTTCAGGGTAACGGATTACAAATCCCACCCCATATAATATATAATTGGTTGCCTGAAAAAGACACCAAAACCTTTGTGAAAAGTTCAGATATCATCAACTATAAGCACTCGAAAGAGGGAAGAAATTAAGCTGGGTGCAGTACTTTTTCTCCAGGTGGAAGGAATAATGAAACAAACACAATGGCATTCAGAAAAAAAGCAATATGTGGTCACAGGTTTAAATGCTTGCATTAGAAAACAGTTAAACGGAGACCAGTCCTATGACAGCAGATCTGTGCTGTTTGTGCACATTAATTCTTGCAACAACGTACGCATTAGCAGCAAGGACTCACAATCTACTCCTGTCTTCCAGCATTATTCGAGGAGCTGCAGGGCCTGGACATCTTCTTAGCAGAACTCTACAAGTAAGACCTTAAGCCTCCCTCCTCCCTTCACCATATCCCACCTCCCTGTCCATCACTGTCTCCTGCAGCAGCTCTGCTGCTCTTTGCCCTCTGCAGTTGCAGTGTCTGTTTGCATGCATGTGAGCGTGTCAATGAGGGCGAACAAACAGGGTCAGCGGGGTAAAGTCTGAAGGGGTCAGCTCTCACAGGCCCTGATAACAGCGCATCCCTGACGTTATTTATAGCCCTGGCACGACTCGCTGCTGCAACCACCTCTTTGACACATTACCTTTCAGCAGACTGATATCAGTATCTTCCCCTCCCCCACCCGCTCTTGTCCTCATCGTCTTTCTCTCCCCGTCCTTCCTCAGACATCTGGACAGCAGCAGCAACGAGAGGCCAGACATCAGCACTATTCAGAGAAGAGTCAAGGTACAGCCTTAATCACCTCTGTTTCCATGACAGTACGAGACTGGTCCACAAGGAGCGCCTCGTTACCAAAGCCCATGTTTACTGTATGTTTGATACAGGATCTACGTTAGTGTAATTATTAACAAAAATACACTTCCTCATTGTTCGCTCAGTTCCTGAGGAGGTAATTGCTAATTCAGTTGTATCAATGAACAACTCGCCAACGCCCCTCATAAAGATACTATACTGGCCGTGTTAAGGGCAGTAAATCCTGTTGTAAGTGGATAAATCTTCACGTTCGACATGAATTTGCAGGCTCACCAGTGTCCTCTCTTCTCCCTTTTGCTCTCAGAAAGTGACACACGACATGGACATGTGCTACGGCATGATGGGTAGCCTTTTCCGCAGCGGCTCCAGACAGACCTTGTTCGCCTCGCAAGTGATGCGTTACGCTGACTTGTACGCAGCCTCCTTCATAAACCTGCTGTACTATCCCTTCAGCTACCTCTTCAGGGCTGCACACGTACTGGTGAGTGTCTGGATGTACACATGGGTTTCTACAAAGTCTTTGGAAAAGGATTCATTTTAGCTGTTGTGTTTTCAAGATTTGGAAGACACTCAAATTTGAGTATACTTGAAAAATGTTTTGATTTTGAACATCATCAAACCAAACACTTGTACAAAGCTCTTACGTGTGTGGAGGTGTGGGTTTATAGTGGGAAAAACTACTCTGAGGGATATGAAGGGGGGGTGCCCAATCTTTAAGAACTTTAAAAAAAGCTACAATTAATTATAATTAAGTGTTTTTAATGCATATTATTTTAAATTAAAATCGGAGATTGACTACTTTTCCCAGGAAAGATGGTTCCCCCTCTCCCCCCTATAATTTCTGCCTAGGACTTCTAGAACACAGCTGGACTCATTATGGGCCACTTAAAAACAGAGATATCACCTTTTTCATGCGTACTTCTTCCTTTTTAAAATCTGGCATCTACATTACCCACAATGTTAGTTTATAACACTACTTGCAGCGCCCTCTTGCCCTCTGGGGAGTACCCAAGTGTCTGCCCTTTAAATCGACAGCAGACTTCCAGTTAGTTAATTTGTTTTCTCACATTTTGTCCCTCCTCCTCCCCAGATGCCCCACGAGTCGACGGTCGAACACGCACACGTGGACATCGACATGGAGTCACCGCTGGCCACTCGCAACCGCACCCACTGCAGCGACTGCAAGGACCTGGAGTGCAAACGCAACCAACTGACCCGCTCCTTCAGCGAGATCAAACCACCCAACCTGTTCCCCCAGACTCCCCAGGAGATCACTCACTGCCACGATGAGGACGATGATGAAGAGGAGGAGGAAGAGGAGGAATAAGCTTGTATTGAGAAAAAATACGTTCCTGTTTTCCTGTTCCTGCCTTCTTTGTTTCCCAGTAGAGTCAGATAGTTCTCTCTCTCAAATTGCAGGAAGGAAAAGCATCTCCAGTATGTGTGTGTGTGTGTGTGTGTCTATATGCCAATACTGTATGCACACAAGCACACACACACACGCACACACACACTGGGGAGTTCTGAGGAAAGTAAAAAGGACCAGTAGCGAGACAGATCAAAAGACTGTATGCATGCTTGGTCCTCAGAAACCCAACTGTTCCTAGCTTCATTTAAAAAGGGAAAAAGAAAAAAACAAAACAAAAAAAAAAAGGTTAATGGTTAATGGTTTTAATCGATCTAATTTGATTTCTGTATAATTTTTCCCATCAGACAGACAGAACATCAGACTCTGTGAGTTTTATAAGCTGACTTCAGAGCAATCTATCAGATGTGGTTCGTAAACTGTAGTTTAATCCTGACTGCCACAGTTTGCATATTATAATCGAAAGTAACAGTTTGCAGTCACAGTGTCATAAAAAAGATCCACATACTGTATCACAACACTTTTTTTTATGCAACATGGGAACAACATGCAGTTTTTCGTCTGTTTAGTTGTGTCCATTTTCTTGTCATTATACAGGACTATTCTCTTGTAACGTGTGTGTAAGGGTGTGTGTGTTTCTGTGTGTCTGTCTGCCAAAGTAGACTCACTCAGATGGCAGCAGCATCCCGAGGGATGGTAAACTAAGCGTCCATTGTACTAAACTGAAGCACAGGAGCACTGAAGCACAAGCTGGCGTTAAAACCAATCCACAACCAGATGCATTTTATTTGAACGGCACTTGAACTGATGTTTTGTTACCAAGCAACAATGAGGACAGCTCTGTAAACGTATTTTCTGCCCATAGACTCTATGACAACCCTGGACTACAGTAGTGTTACTGTAAATAGCTATCAGGTGGATGGTTTGATGCCATGAGCAGCTAACATGCAGTATTTCTTCCACTTGGTTATTTAGAAAGATGAAACTTGAGAATTGCATTCAGCTATTTCAGAGAGATGCATGACGTGAGCTTTGTCAAAGTGTATATCAGTGGCCTCAGTATGCAGGGAAACGAGGCCTTTTAGGATGCACAGTATAGAGCTAAGTGCAGTAGGTTGACCTGCTTTGTTTATCTTCTTGGCTTTGGGGCGTTGTTGGGCGTTTTTTGTGTATCAGCTGACTTTAAATCGTTTACGTCATCATCTGGGAGATTCATGTCGACAGAGCGTGTGTGGTTGAGTGTGAACAGTATTCTTCTGTCAGGCCTCTAAACACTGTGAAGTGACCCTTTCATGATAGGGTTGGTTTGAGCTGTCATGACTAGTTCAGAACTGGATGAATATCTCTGAGTTTAAGCATTTGACTCTGCATTTGCTTTGAATGTGTCGGGTCAACAAAAGACACCATTGTTGGGTAACACTTTTTCTTTTATAACCATCATTAATAAATGGTACATTTACATTTAATTAAACTTAAGTTAATAGTTTTTTGGCTGTTAACAAACATGAAATGCTTTGTAAACTATTTATTAGGCAATTGTTTATTTTTATTTATTACGTTTGGAACTGATTTTTATAAAGATTTATAACGGCATAGTAAGTGGTTTATAAAGCACATCATCTTTGGTTAACAGTGGAATAACTATTAACGAAACACATGCAAAAAAAGAACCTGAGTAGGAATGCAAGAAATAAAAATGTTAAAAAAAAAATAAAAATAAAAAAAAAGTTTAAAAAAAAACCCTAACCTGCTTAAGAAAAAAAAGGATTTTAGAATTTGCCTAAGGCTGAAAGTTGTACAAACAGGTAGTGGGAATAAATCACATCGAATATGAAGCATGTGACTTAAAGGTGCAATATGTAAGAATTTTAGTTTGAAACATGCAAAAATTGACCAAAGTTACCAACAGTGTGAACAATTAAATACATGAATAACAGTGCTGACGTTATGTCAAAGACATCTATGTCTTGTGTCCCAGAAATATCTACTGAAGTTAGCATGCTAACCAGCTAGCCCAGGATCATTCTACCACTTTGTATCTCAAGAAAGGACAGTCTGTTTAGCCCAGGCCTCTGCAGGTTGGTGCTGACTCTTTCCTGCGAGTCAGAAGCCTAGCTGGAGCAGCTGTAAATCGCCTTTGTGCCAACAATTACGGGGTGCTGTGAGTTTCCAGTCCAGGCATATTCAGCTAATGAGACCTCTAGCTGCAAGGCTAATTGAGCCAAATAGTTAACTGCAGTCAGCGGTTACTTTGCTGACGTGCTGTTCCCTTTTCGTCTGAATTCCACAGGAAACCAATTCTTACATATTGCTCATTTAAAAATCCACTGAGGCTTCAACTGGAGAGATGAAAAATGTGTGAGACAAACATCAGATCTGAGGCATGAGGAGACCGTGTAGGTGAAACAAATGTAAATGTCAATTTTTTTGTGCTAGATTGGGATGGAGATTTGGCTAGTGACCAAATTACCCACCAACCGTCACCAGACTTTGATTCAATTGTTGCTAAAACCTGATTGGTTGATGGAAGTATGTGACATCCATCAGCTTTTTCCAGCAGAGCTCAAAAGTGTAACGCAGATCTGTTTAACATGTGTCCAAATGCAACATTGTTAGCATGTGCGACACCATGAAAGCTGCCTGAATGTCAAACATGGTCTTTCCTGTATGTTTTAACTTTCCTCGCCTTTATATTCAGTCTCGACATGTTGTGTGGGTCCTGTGTGTTGGATCGGCCTGTTGATTTAGGCCACAAAAGGGAAAAAACAAGCCGTCTACTTTTTGCATTTTTTTAGGTTTTGGCCTGATGTGGTGTGGAGAGAGGTGAATGTGTTAAGCTGTGTGATAATTCAATGGATGAAACCTTAGAACTATATTACAACTGTTTGTTATCCTTTATTCTTTTTTCTATCCTTTTTTTCCTTCATTTTTTTTTACAAATGAAATATTTGTATTCTCAAATTTGCATTGGTTTGTTGAACAGATAGTGACTGGATATGCTACATGAGGCAGCTGCGTTGCTAATAGTAAATAGCTGACTGTCTTTTCTTTGCATAATTTGCATATGCATGTGAAAATACTAAGCATATCCGTTGTGGCAGGGGGTTTATGGTAGCATTGGTTTGACTTCTACGTGGACTGCATCACTTTAGGATAAAAAGCTTTTTTGACTTTTGTCATTGTAGTTTACATGGGGACAGAAAAAATATATAAAAAAAACTGTAAACCTATAAAAAAGAAAAACGTTAGAATGAAGGGCATGTGAAGTACCGTAACAAAAAATGTTCCTTGTGTTCAACACCATGGGGTTGTTTTTATTTTTCTAAGCTAGTGTTTTAAAATTGTCTTGGTTTACAGAAGTGTAAATAGACATTTCCTTTTCTTCTTCTTACCATTTTCCCCCAACTATTATTATTCTTTTTTTGGTTAACTTTTATACAGTACAGTTTAAAATAACTACAGCCTGGCGAACAGGTTTGAAGTGCTTTAGATAATTTTTATCTGTTGTTGTGATGCAGCCACATTAACCGCAGGTGCCAAACAGTCACCTTTCATTTTCTAAACTATCTTTTGTTTTTATGCATATCATTTCCTGTTCTCCCAAGCAGTGTTTTGTTTGTTTGTTTCCAGAAATTACCATACAGACTGTAATTACATAAAAATGTAGAATAAAGATAGTTTTTCATAATTTTCGTGCTGTTTTCTTGCTACTATTCAAGGCTGGAATATCAGCTGAGCTCCTGGTCTACTTCACTGAAATTAGTTTGTGGCAACATAAAGGTCCAGTGTGTGGGATTCAGTGGCATCTAGCTGTTAGGTTGCAAATTGCAGCCAACTGAACCCCCCTTTGTCCCTCCCTCCACAGTGGCCTCTAAAAATGTGAACAACGCTAAAAGCCCTCTCTCGGGTCAGTGTTTGGTTTGTCCATTCTTCATAATTACATAATTCTACTCATGAATGTGTGCTTAATTAATCAAGAGATCACAAACAAAAATTGCTACGTTCTAACACACAACTCGTGGACATTTCGAGAAACTGGTGGTCAACGGGGGCACACGGCTCATTTCTGCCCCGAGGTTTAGCCGATCCTGCGGCCATGGATCAAGAAATATGTGTAGCGGGGTAAAGCGGTTGCACAAAATGTGAAGACAAGGGGGGGCAGAGGCTGTTGATGGTGGTAGAAGCTTCTGTTTTCAATGTCCCTAAGAATTACGTAATGACAGTAATGATGGTAGACATGCATCTCATGGTGGTCACGCAAGCTAAGTTCAAGGACAGTAGTAACACGCTGCTCAGACCGAGAGACCTTCTTCTTTATTTTCTGTCCAGTAGTATGGAATGAGATGATGAATGCAGCTGTAAAGTTTCTGCATTTCAGTGGAAACTGTCTGCAGATGCTGAAGAGGAACTAAGTAACTTGTTGTTGAACTGACTCACTTCAGTAGAAATTCTCAGGAAAGCTGAAATGCTAAAATGGGGCTTTAAAGTAAGACGAGCAGCTAAAAGTCTGTCATATCGCCTGTTGTGGCATAATGTGAGTTTTATATCTATTTGCATACAGTGTTAATATTTAAAGTTTCTGTTAGCCACTGCAAGCTACTGGTGTGTTGAACACCTTGTTTTCCCTACTGACAGAATTAACTTGCACCTTTCCAATCATATCGTGTCACACCACCAAACAACAACGTTTGCTCGGGAGTGGATGGATGGATGCTATCACTAGCTGCTGTGTAGCTCAAGGTTATCAGATAAGCGGACCAACATCTCTCCAGATTTTCGCCATCCACTGTCTATACACTTGCTGATCAATCAGAAGGCAGTGAAATGAAATGAAAGGTTTATAAGACTCGCGACCTGGAACACAGAAGTGCAACATTTGAGTTCACCACCCCAAACATGACTGCAGAGGAAAATGGCTGCCGTGTCACTGTGGTCCATTTCTTAAAACTTGTGAAGGAGAATGTGTTTGCCCTTCTTTTGTAAAAAGTTACACATTGTCACTGTAGGGTCTAAGTGCTACGTCAGTGCTGATCCGAGCGCTGGGAGCAAGCAAGCAAAGTAAACAGTCTGCCCGGGTCGACGTTTTGGGCCTGTGAACTTCAGCGGGGTTCATTAACTCGCTGCCATCAGAGTCACAGGCAGAAGGTGTAGTGGTCTGTCACGCTTTACACCCGGGGTCATGTTTACACATCACATCTGCAGCCTTTCCTGACTCAGCAATTTTCGCCGTCTTTTGCAGCTTCATGTTGCACAGGCCCACACGTTTGTCGGAGTAAATGTTACTGCGCAGTGTTCTAAGGAAATTACTTTCCTTTGACAGCAGCTTGTTTATGGGAAAAATACATATTTATGAGTCTGTATTATTGCCTCATTAATATTCTGAGTTTTAATTTCTTTTCCAAAACTACATTGCACAGTGCACATTTAAGAACACAACTTTCAATGAATAGGATAATGTTAAATTATTAAAGAAATTGCATAGTCTCAATTCTACTGCTCTGGTGTGAGCGTCAATAAAAAGCCTGAATATATTATTCAGTAGAATCTCATACGCAGCAACTGGCTGTTGTTACTGCTGAAGTGTTCCATACGCCTCCTGAGAAAACATTCAGAAGCAGCACATTGAGCACATTGAGCCACCAACTGTCTGTCTGTTAATCATTCACTTTTTTATTAAACCACCAGCTGGTGGAGGCAATGGGAATGTTCATCTTCAGGTAGAAGAAGCAGTATGGACAGCATGTGGGTACAGTAGCAGCATTGGGATGGACAGAAGACCGGCTAAACACAGGCCTGCAAAGCATTCACATAATGGAAGGATGTATAATCTGTGTTCAGCGGAGGATGGAGTGTGTGAGAAAGAAAAAAAAAAACGATAGCATGTGTGCGGCGTGTGACCGAACATTGAAATAAACCCAGTCCCAGCTGACGCTTCCCACCAGTGTTTCCTGTTCTGCTGCTCGTTCTCCTGTCAGGCACTGAGATCCGCCGGCTTTGTGAGAAAGCAAAGCGGAGCATGAATGTCACAAGCACAGTCTTACAATCTGATCATCATTCATTGCTTTATGCATGGAGTGATTGTCCCTGCAGTGCAGAGCGGGCCTGCTGCATAGGAGCACTTTCAAGTAAACAATAAAACAACAGCGAGCACAGCTGCAAACAACGCAGACGTCCTCTGTGTCCGGTTATACAACCGAGACGCCCCTCCTGGCTGAACAGATGGAGGAGCTGTTTGTGCATGTGTGCTGTTTTTTTCAGAGGCTGTTAACATGTGGAAACAGTGACCACCAGTGGGTACAAATGGCAACTGAACACCAAAAAAAGACAGGCACTCAGCTGTGGGACGCTGACGCTGCCTGCAAGGTGGCACACGGTACATATAAAGTTAATGAACAGGCCTGGAAGTAAAATTAAAGTCATTGCGTAAAGAGTTAAAACCTACGCCCCTACAGATGAAGTAAACAGAATTATTCTACACTTAGGAAGTGAAACATTTCAAGCACATGTACAGTAACTTAAAACTCATTCCTGTCTTCATGAGGTAAAACAATAAGGGCAAGAGACTACTAAAGCAAAGAAGCAAAACAATAAAATGATTCAAGGAATAGTTCGACATTTACACCCATTTGCTTTCTTGCCAAGAGAAGATTGATAGGCCCAAAGTGTGTATGCTTAGGATAAAGCTGGAGTCAGGAGGCGTTGGCTTAGCTTAGCTTAGCATAAGGGCTGACTGACTAGCATAAAAACAGCACGTGACAGCTGGCAAAAGTTGAAAAAAATAAAATTAAGTTTGCTAAATGCCCATGAAATGGTCACATCTGTGGACATTTAACCTTTAACATTTAATCTTTTCAGTATGAATTTAACATAGAAGTAACAACATGCTAATAAGTGTAATGTTAAGTGTAAAAATGTCAAATTGTGGTTGTGTGTAGGACTGTTTCTTGGTCATGAATCTTCCAGGATTAATTCATGAGCTTTAGAGGTGGTGGCAGATTTTTTTTTATTTTTTTTTTTTAATTTTGCCAGTGTGAACACAATGAGGCTAGCTAGCCATTTTCCCATTGTTTTTATGCTAGGCTAAGCTAACCAGCTGCTGGCTCTTACCTCACAATGAGCACAGAGGTATGTTAGTGGTATCAATGTCTGTTGTCTAACTTTCAGCAAGAATACTAATTATTTTAGCCAGTGTGAACAGAGCCAGTCTAGTTAGTTTTCCAGTTACTATGCTAGGCTAAGCTAACCAGCTGCTGACCGTAGCTTCATATTTAGCACTGACAGAGGTATCAATCTTCTTGTCTAACCTTTGGCGAGAACACAGATCAGTGTATTTCCCAAAATGTCGAACTACTCTTTAATTGTGTGTCCTTGAAATTGTGAGAGAAACAAACAAACACGGCTACAGTGCTTCTAAGATAAAATAAAAATCAATATAAATATCTCTCTTTAATAGCAGCCAACATTTTGTGAAGAGTAGTTTAGATTTTGATCTGAATTAACACAAGGATGATAAAAACATGGTTTATACTCTAACATCGTGTGGGAAGTCTAGTCTCTCTCACATTCACCGCTGTCAAGACAATAGCCTTCATGAACTCGACTGCCGGGCTGAGCTTTTTGGAGACACAAACATGCAGGTACAACACGTGCACAAAAAAAAGGAAGAAAAGAAAAATGAAAACATTCATGCGCACACACATAAACAGTGGGAAAGCATAGGTGTGTATCATTCATGGACACGTTTAATGTCGAGGTTACTTTTTGACGTTGATGATGCTCAACATGTTAGATGAGGTCATTAATACTGTGCAATTATCAAGTTTGATTATGCATAAAATTGGCCAAAAAAAAAAAAACTAAACATATATATATATATATATATATATATATATATATATATATATATATATATATATATATATATATATAGACACAGCCTCCACAGGCTGAGCTGTTTTGGCACTTTTCATACAGCCAGCTACCCATTTAACCCCCATCCACCCCCCAAACTGTGGTGGTGGTAATAGTTTAGGCATCATGACTGAAAGTATAGTCGATGTGTTTGAGGTCAAAGGACGTGAAAAACATGAACGAGACAAAGCGAAAGAGAGAGTGACTAAAGGACCAATTTTGCTTATGGATGGCTGCAGTTGAGCTTTTTTCCAAAAAGAAAAACAAATATACATATACATACAGTACATACATACAAATATATCTGTCAATTTATAATACAGTGATTTCTTTTTTAAATTCATAATCATCTCTTAAATAAATTGCAGTTCATTGCACTTTGTTAAAATAATTAATTATATGATTTCTCTTAAAGGCAATAGTGTGATTTTTTTTTAAAGGTGAAAAAGATAGTGTACCATAAGCCTGATTTAGGATAATAGTAAAAATAACAAGATCTGTAATATACATACTGTATCTGTAAAAGACCCTCACCTCCTCATATACATGAATGGATGTTCGTCTCCATATATGTAGCATGTCCTTGTTGATATGACACGTGTGCCCCATGCACACCTCTGTGTACATGCTTGTGCATGCTCGTATGCCCGTTTATGTCATATCATGTCTCCACGCATACATATATACATACAATATTATAAAATAAATAAATACAGGAAAACATTCTTGGTTCGTGGTTTAACGGTTTCTTTCAAAGCGGTTTTTGGTGCAGTCTTTGACCAACCGTTGCTCTCTGCTTGTTTGGGTTTTTGAGTCCTCGCTGATGGGATCAACAGTCGACTGAGCCTCCCTGAAAGATGCACGAGTGGGGGAGTTGCATTTGTGTGTGTGTGTGTGTGTGTGTGTGTGTGCGTGTGTGGGAGTGTGGCTGCGTTTGAGTGTGTGTTTGTGTGTGTGTGTGTGTGTGTGTGTGTGTGTGTGTGTGTGGGTGTGCAAAAATAGTCTGTGTCCAGTGTAAGAAGTGGGGACCAAAGTCTTTGGCCTGAGAACAAAATACAGTGGGTGTTGTAAGTGTGTGTGTTTACGTGTGTGTGTGTGTATGTGTGTGTAGGGGAAAGGAGGACAGGGTTTGCATGCACTCTGTCTTCCTCTGGTCCAGGTCACCGCTATGAAAGTGTCAGATTGTCCCGAAAAAGAAGCTCAGTCACAGGTACTGTCCGAGTGCACCCTCTGTCAGAGGGTGTAGTACAGCAGGGATTCTGACAGCGTTCAGGTGGGGGTGTTCAGGGTGACGCAGCACCCATCTTCCCCACTGCCCCTCCATGAAAGGGTCACACTGACTGACTGACTGACTGACTGACTGGGGGCTACTGGTTGGAGCAGAACCCTCACTCCACCCGCCTCCGCTTCCCCAATTTCCCTCATCTCCATCTACGCCACCGCTCCGTGTGTGTCCGCTAGACAGGGTGGAGGGTCCGGGTCTCCACCGGGCTCGGCGGGGGCTAGATGGGTCCCTCGTTGTGGGTGCTGTGGTTGCTCCTGCTGAGGCCCACACAGTTCTGCTGCTGGTTGAGCAGGTGGGACGTCTCGTTGGCCACGACTACGGACACGGCAGGGGTGGTGCTCGTGGTGCTGGCTGTGGAGGTGACGACAGTGGGTGTCTCCACCACGTCATGGAGCTCCGTCAACGTGAGCTCGATCTTCGTGAACTCACTGTCCGTCGACTGGGGCGTTTTGTCCATGCGCGACGCCATCACGGCATTCTGGTACTGTTGCCGCGTTACCTAGGAAACAGAGAGGATGGAGCCACGATGAGGTCGAGACGACACAGCTCTGCCCACACATTCAGTGTGCATCAGACACATCGTGCTGAACCTTAATATCTTAGTTGGTTAGTTTCAAAATTGACTTTGCTCTCTCTGGTTTCTCCAATCTTTCAAGCCCCCCACTTTAATAGAGTCAGCGGCGTAGCCCTGTGTGTGTTCTCACCTTTATAAACTGCAGGTCTGAGCGCGCTCTGACTGAGTAGTCAGGTACGTAGATCTGCAGGAAGGAGTTGAGCTGGTTGTTGCTGCTGCCCAGAGTCGGGGTGATGGCGTCTATACGATCACTCCTGTTCAGGGAGTCTGAGTGGTTGAGTCCAAACGGCCGCGGAGGAGATTTATTTTCTGTAAGGAGGTATGGGGAGAAAACATTTAATTCATCAGGTGGTCAGTTTGACACAATATCTTTACTTTTACTCAAGTCTGAATTTTTAGCTACTTTTTACAACACTGGATGTTAGCAGAGTCTGAGCACAGCCTAACAGATGTGCTTGTGTCCTCTTAAACAGAGGTGACAGATTTCAGTCACTTAACAATCTCTCACATCCCTCCAGCTCTAATACACCTGTAAATGTATCTGACAGCGGCAGTTTATCCATATTGTTGTTTACCTGGTTATGGGCTCTCGTAGCCTAAACCTGTTAATCATCAGTTAAAAGTACAAGACGTTTTTTTTAGTTAAATGTGAGAGTTGCCACAACTCTTAAATGTGCCTCCTCTAACTAATAATGTTCTCTGAAACTACTTAAGCTGCTTCATAACTCTATCAGCGCTCAAGATCCTGCGTACAGGTGACTTTTTTCCAGGTCAAGTGTCGGATATCAGCAGGGATGCTTGCTGCGATGTATGGAAATCTAATTTCTACATAAGTCTTTAGGTGAGGGGAGCAGGTATTGAGTCGGTGGTCCCCAGTGTTGCTGCTTCCTACTATGTGCTACCGCATAGACTACTTGTTCTGGTTTTCTTTTCTGTTTTTTTCTTTTTTTTTTTCTTTTTTAATTTTTAATTAAAGCCAGATTATGTTTTCCACTTCTTAAAGAAGCCTAGTGAAAATCACACACAACAAAGTGGAAACGGCTTGGCCAACGCTAATGCTACTACGCTGACTGGAATGTATGTAATCCCATGTAGGAATATGTGTGTGTGAGTGTGTGTGTGCAGACCGAGCACAGTGGGCCAAAGACCTGGCATGTGAACTCTTGCGGATTAGTACTCCACTTTCTAGGGGCTGCAAGGGCCGGGTCAACACAGAAAAGAATACACACTTAATGCATTTAAGTACGCGCAGACACACACTCAAACGTGTGCGCGGCGGGGCGTCAGACTGCGTCTGCTAAAGAGGGAAAGAGGGTGTATTTTTTCAACTGCATTTCCGGGTACATGTGGGTGTGTTTGCGCTTCATGGCAGCGTGTAGTTGTATGTGTGGAGCGCGCGCACTCTCTGTACGTGTGCCCGTGCATGTGCATGTGAACATGTGTGTGCGTGCGTGTCCTTGTATGTGGGCTCAGTGGTGTCCGGCAGGGGGTTGTAGCTGTAGGTCTTGTTTATGTAGTCGGAGGGTTAAAGGTTAGGGGAGAGCGGGGCGGAGCCTGGGTCCGCTCTGGGGCCTCCAGTCTCCAACACCATTCAGCCACTTGACTAATGGCTCAGGGGACGAGGGTGTTAACTCTCAATCCGAATCTGTTTTCCTCTCTCGCTCTTTGTCTTTCACTTCCACACGCATGAATGTACAGTACATGTTGCATTCAGGTACAAACAGACTTTCAAAGATCAGTCAGTAAAGTCATACAAAACCAAAAAGAGAGTCTCGATGAGCATTTAAGTTTACACAAAGACTGCAGGCATGAAACATTATATCACGTTTTACTCTTAATTAGGCGATGGGATGACATTAGCGTGGTGAAGATGGGTCTATGTATCGACGGGAAAGGCCACTGTACCTGGAGATCCTGCGAGGGATTCAGCCCGACTGACCACAAATGTACGAGACAGGGACAGAGGCACTTGGAGGAGAGAGGGAGGACCAAAGTAAAAGAAAAGACAGAGTCTGTTAAATGCATAAAAAAGGAAACATGGATCAATTCTGATCGAGAAGCATCGGCAACACTTCTTTTTTGCCATTCTTCTTGGCACAACAGGAGCAAATTAGCTTCACTGCTAACATGCAGCTTAAGATGAATTCAAAGAAAATACAATTCAGGGCTAATCATCAAGTATCTGCTCAGTGTCAAACATCCCAGAAAGGTCATTCTGCTTTTCCACCAGTAGGTGTCTCTCAGATCCTACCACCCATGTGCATCAGCATAATTGACTAAAGCTGAGAATAGTGCTGTAGTTTATGAATGAACTGAGGGATCAGTAGGTGACCAGCTCTCATGATGTCACTCACAATCACTGTGCAAAACATTCATCAAAGACAGTGCCGGCCTCTAATCACAGTAGATCCTACGCTGATCTGCACTTTGCTGGCTTGGTGACACAACCTGGTTACTTGACACAGGTCATGGAGAGGACACTGACTTCAGATTATTTTACACCAAAACATTGCCAGTGAGTTTAATTCACAAGGCAGATTTTATGTTAATTGCTGCTAAAGTCTTGTTTTTTAACATCAAGCAATGTGTAATGCTCTGGATGATAAAACAAACAAGTATGTCACAAATATACAGCTCTCTACGTGTTTGTGACTGCAGCTGGATATCAATTTTTAGATTTTTTGTTTTTATACTAGTGTTACTGCAAAACCAAAACAACACTTTTTATGATAAACATGTTTTACTATAAAAGCCTTTGAACACAAAGAGCCACAGCTCTCAATGGTAGATGTTCTGAGCACAAACACAAGCAACAAAATACAGTCGGACATTGTGATTTAGTAAAAAGTTCTCTTTATGAATCTCAGCAAGCGTTCAAAGGAAGCTCTGAGAATTTGCTTTTATGGACACATTTCACTCTGTAAAGTTTAGTGCCTAGACCAGTTGGTCACTTACAGTATTTTCATTAGACATAAGATACAGCAGATCTTACAGTAGTTTACTCAAAAATAAGTAACAATGTCTCAATGAAACAGTAGCTCAGCGGGTAGAGCAGGTTGACTAGTGATCAGAAGGTCATTGGTTCAAATCCCAGCTCTGAGCAAGATACTCAACCCCACATTGCTCACTAGTGAGGGCCCTGCGATGAGCTGGCGACTTATCCAGGGAGTACCCTGCCCTCGCCCTGGGACAAGGCTGGGATTGGCTCCAGCAGCAACACCCCGCAACCCCATGGAAAGGGATAAGCGGTTCGGACAATGACATGACATGACATGTCTCAATGAAACAGAGATTTTCTGAATGTTAAACCTGACAAAAATGTATGGCCAAACACTTGACAGAGACCAGGTGTGTCACTCAGAGATCTTACCTGGCGAGGCTGTCAGAGCCATCATGCCGTAGAAGGAGAATGGTCCTGCTTCAAACTTCATCCCCTCCTTTCCAGCCTCCACCTCCACTTTCCCCTGTGATTGGAAGATTCAGGGGCGACAAGGAACAAAGTGTTCATAAACAAACTATGTTCTGTACAACACATTCACTTCCCAATACAACTGTGTCCACATATCAAAGGTCACACACGCTCATTTTTAGGTTTGTACTTGTATTATGGGAGTCTACTAGAAAATGTTTCACATTCTTTTTCTCATACTGTCTATTTCTGCAGCACCACTATTCACCCTCTGATGGAATGCTCCATTTTAGTGCCAATTATCCTAGCCTACTCTGATTGGTCAGGTTTCGCAGGCCTGAGCAGGCATCCTCCACTGAGCCTCCGCAGCAGCTCTGCCAGTGCCTTCGCAGTCACAGACAGGAGGTGTGAACAACGCAGCGTGAATGTTGTAAATATGCAAAATTGGCAACGTTAGTTTATTTGTGTGAGTTGAAAATATCCAACTTTCAGCAAAAAAATGCTCAGAGCTGGTGAGCTCTGGGGGAGAGAGTCAGGTGCAGAGCCAATTCTTCTGGAGGAACAAACACCTGGAGTGACATCGAATTCTGCTCGGATCCAAAGCAGTTGACCAGCAGGAGGAGACCTTAGGTATTACTGTTTACCTTTTGTTATCTAAAACTGGATTTACTTTCCCTCCCATCAATCAACCAGACTGCAGCAGCTAACCACATAAAAATAGCCATTGTTGACTGTTGACTGGAGCTGGAGGGAGAATGCACTTTATTTTAGTCTCTGATGAGTACTGAGTTCATTGAGAACAGAACAGACACGCCCTCCATGTGTGCCAGGGCTCACCAGCTAATGGATAATGCACAGTCAAGTATTGGTTAAGTAACAATCATAGTAAACAAATCATTTTAAACAAACTCACATGAGCAACATTAGCCAAAAATTTTGCTTTGGATTTGTTGTGAACGCACCATCAGGAGGTGTCAGTATAGCTGGAACATCACCGAAGACCTGATGGGTTGTTTGAAAGGCACAGTTTCTGAATAAAGGCCGTGTGCGTTTCTCTGTGGATTAAGTGTTTTGATACATTCACAGTATATACAGAACACCCCGTAATGCTTTCTAACAGAAAAAAAGACATGATTATCTAACTTTCTACATTGTGGGACCTAAAGCAACAATAACAAGTCAATCTGCTGATATTACAGACTGTTTGAATTTTCTGTATCTTAATCAAACCTTTCAGACTGGACACTGTTAATACTCTTATTTCATTTCTAATTTGCTCTGAATTGCACATTTTCTACATGAAACATTACTGCAGTCCTGATTCCCCCTGTTCAAAATCTGCCACTTTCCTACTCAAATATATTTATTCACGCTCCCTGTGAGTTTGGAACAAATCCACCCTCCTCCCTCCCTTTCACTTCTTTTTTCTGCTTTACTACTTCTAAAATCTCTTTAATAGCTCCCAATCGGCTCCTAAAACCCGGTCTCAGGGCAGTGACCCCAGACTTGTCCTACCTGGACCTCATTTGATTCTGGACTATTACACATATTGACTATGTGGATGTTTATATATATATATATATATATATATATATATATATATATATATATATATATATATAAATTTTTTGCAGGCGGCTGTAAGCTCAGCGGGTAGAGCAAGTCGACTATTGAAGGTCGCTGGTTCAAATCCCAGCTCTGGGCAGGGCTGGGCTGCATGTCGAAGTGTCTTTGAGTGAGATACTGATTCCCACATTGCTCATCAGTGAGGGCCCTGCGATGAGCTGGCGACTTGTCCAGCGAGTACCCTGCCCTCGCCATGTGACAACGCTGGGACTGGCTCCAGCAGCAACAACCCGCGACCCCATGGAAAGGGATATGCGGTTACGGACAATGACATGACATGACATATACATTTTTTTAAAAGATGTGTAGTTTCAACTGCTTTTGGGTGGTACTTCCCTTGATCCTGAGCCTTTTGAAAGACCTCCCTAACACCAAAGAGGAGGACTTTGTGTTGACACCAGCAACATATTCAGGGACAGAGCAGACATTCAGACCAGTTTTCAAATGGTTAGGCAACGTGAAGGTCAGCTGCTTGTTTTGAGCTGCTTTTGAATAAATAATTGTAACTCTATAGGAGGATTTCTTTTAGGTGTTTGCAGAGAGGAGGGATGGGGACACTGAGGTGATTAAAAAACTGAAATACATACAGAATATTGTCTCTATCTGTGCTGGTAAAAAAAACTGGCCATAGTGTTCAATCAGTGCAGTATATTGTCTTCTTTATACTGACCACATTCCTTAGTATATATTTGTGGAAATCTGTATGTCCTGGACCAGACATTTTTACTACTAATGAGCTTTTTATCTGTGGTATTGTTGCTTACTTTAATCCACACCGCCTTGCAGTACAATCATACCATGCATACCTTTCTAGGATGCTAGCCCCTGTGGGAACAAACCTGCAGCACAGCTCCGTTAGATGGATGACTATACTGTGAAAAACTGCAGGATCAAGGAAAACAATAGCTCGACATACTAACAGCACCATGTTCCTTCTCTAATATTTCCAGTGAAATGTAAAGCGTACTTCGGTTGGGGCATAAATACTTGTATTCTTCAGTGAGTGACATAAACCTTGTGCCTTGTTTTAAATGTCAGGAGTAGAATCAGTAGTTGCTTGGCTGTTGAACATTAGACTTGTGATATGTTCTTCACTTTGTACCTGACTGTGTCCACACACCTGCAGTATGAGGATGAAATAATCCACAGGCTTGTTCCTGTGGAAGAGGTAGTGCTCCGCCGCCCGCTTGTTCTTCTCGTCGTATTTAAGCTCCTGGATGACGTTGGGGTGCTTCAACAAGCGCAGCAGAATCTTTTCTGACATTTGCACCGGTGCAAACGGCTCGACCTCTGAAAAACAAAACACAGAGGGACAGAGAGGGAGACGTGAATGGTAGCCCAACAGACACTGGTCTTTGGAGCTGATTAATGCGGAAATATACTTAAATTATCATTTCTATGACCACGTTATGATTTTAATCTTTCTGGGTTTTAGTAATTAGGTGATGTACGACATTGTATAGACTCAACATCTAATCAACAAAACAGATCTCATGCATTCTTAGAAACACTCTGTTTTGTGGCATTCATACATTTTCTGGTACTTGAGGTACTGGTACTGTCGAACGAGGCATGTACACAAAGCAAAGGATCAAGTGACCTCAGAATGATAGTGCCACAATCTGAATGCCTGTGGAGTTTAAATATGAAAATAAATCACCTAAAATACAAGTTAGTTCAAAATACAAAGTACCTCTAACGCCTCATATTCTGCTCATCATGTCATCATCATAGTTTACTGGGGTGTCTGACAACAATACAATGTTCAGCCTTTTTCATTTTCTGATTTTACTTCAGTATTTTGGACTGACAAGTTACTACAGTGCTACAGGTCAGTAGTCGTTCTTATCCAGGTGAACGTCTTCTGTTGCACTTGACAGCTTAACAGTGTCCACTTGAGTTTCTCCCATCCAAGTCATGAACTACTTTAATTTCCTTTACATGTTTAACAGCATCTAACTTTGTTAGTGCTGATGATAGAATTCTGGCAGATGTAGCCGTCTATTAATGTTTTGTGATTCAGTTCCCCTCTGCAGACCAGCAGGACTTTAATTTTGAATTTCAATGTAAGACAGCCGTAAACAGGCAACACACTGAAAGCTGAACAGTTGCAGAGTTAAAATGTTTCCAGGAAGGATACGACGACGGCTCACTAAAGTTTACACCACAACAAGTCACAAAGTACTGACTCTAATAGGTCAAATTGTCAGGGGAATCTGTGTAGAGCACCTGCATGTTTTAATTAAAATACAGATATTTTGCGGCAGTGTATCAATGATTGTATCGCTGTATGATTGTATATTGCTGCATTAATATTTTGTCCCATCCCTAGAAAACGATTACGTTCATAGGCCAAGTGGGGCATTGATTATGCTAATGATGAAATCTCATTAACATTCTCATGACCAGGGGACTTTCATTCCCATTCATTTATTCAACCAAGTTTGTGCAATAAAGAGAGTCCAACTTGGAACAACTGCTACTGGGAACCTTTTGCTTGAGGCCCAACATTTTTCTCCATATTGTAATTTCCCTATCTGTATTGCTATTGAGGGTTCTGGAAGATGGATCTCTTCTCTGCTGCTCATTCTCAGGCTTCTGTTCCTTAAAAACGTTTTACCTTAAAAGTATAGTGGGTCTTGTGTGTTGTATTGATTGTAAAGCCGGAGTGACCAATTATTAAAATATTCTGTACAGCCTTAGTTTGAAGCAGTTACTGCGTCCGCCTGAATGAACTTAACACACATACCGGACCAAAAACTCACGCATAACTTTTAAACACTGTATCAAGATTGTGACTGGCCTGCTTCGGCCGTCTAATCAGCCAATCAGCTCCTTTAACTCAGTGGCGGTGATATGTGTCAGCTGGCTGCTGGCTCCACCACCAGGAACTAAACTCCCTAATAGCCTTTAGAGGAACTTAATCAATGCTTAGCTGCTAGGTCAAAGTTCTAAAGCAAATCCATCTGCGATGAGGCTGCTGCTGCTCCCGCTGCTGTAGTAGTACTTGGATATTTTGCAGCCTGTTCAGAAATCCATTTCCCAAGGGAAAGCGGGTAAAATATTTCACATTTTACACTAAGTATGCCGACTTGTGTGAGAACCCCGACCATAGGCCAAAAATGCTGGACGTGATGTCACCGAGGAACGAGTGTAAGCAAACAGGGTGGTGTTTTTAAAGCTGTGAGCTAAGATCCCAACATGTAACCTTCAGTGCATGACACGCAAGCAAATAGACGCCTGCCCCCCACCCCCTTTTTTTTGGGATCCATGCGCAGTCTGCACAGACATCCCGTGCCGCGCTCCCGAGAGGCCTTCCACCTCTTCACAAACACACACATACACACACACACATGCACACCAACACCCTTGTTGTGAGTCCTCACACAACTCATTCCCTCACACACACAAACAACAGATACTCATTCTACACACATACTCACTCCTCCCTACACCCTCTTGCCCAAACTCAAAGGCCGCACGGGCACATGCACACACAAACAGCTCTCACTCTCACCCCCACACACACAGACACACACACACACACACACACACACACACACACACACACACACACACACACACACACACACACACACACACACACACTCTTTCCCCACAGTGAGGGCACACTGGGGGAAGTCAAGCAGCAACGCAGCCCACTTGCCTGTTGCTAGGAAACGCAGGGTAGCCAGCAGAAGCTGAGGTGATATTTTAACCTTCATTTCATTGTCGGTCGGCTTGAAGGCTGAGAAATCCTGCTTCCTTTCCCGATGGGTGATTTTCTTCTTCGTCTTGTTGTCAGCTGAGGAGGGAAAATGAAAAGTCGAGCGTAAGACACAAACTGAAACTTTCTGTGCCACAGGACGAGGACGATCCTCGCCACTCCACAGTTATTGAGTGAGTCCTCCCGGGTCACAGGGTGACTAAACTTGAGTTACCCAAAGCTTATTGCTTTTTCCTGAAATGTAGCTGTGGCGTCCTTCTCAGAACTAAAAGTGAGCTATAGGGGGCTACATTGTTAGCTTACCACATTCTTAGCATTACTTAAAGCCATATGTATAAGAGCAATAAATAGACTAGCACGTAGTCCCTGTCTGCAGGGCATTACTGATACCATGGGAGGTGTAACAGTACAGGCAGATCACAGTTGGATATGATACATGAAAAATGGTTTGAAAACGGCGTAAAATGAATGGTTTACACCCCTCTGGGAGTAAAATCTGAACAAAAACTTACACCACTGTTACTTTTTAAAAACTGATTTATTTTATAGGATTTGGTGCACAACGCAAATAAGAATCTGTTGAAATAGTTCTTTATGTCAAACTGAAGGATAACATCATGATAATATCAGTCACATCAATTGATTTGAACTTGAAACAAGCCACTTTCAATGCTGCTATAATCATTTTTTTATATAAATAATTATCTTAATCCTAATGTGAAAGCGGTCACCCGTAGCAATTCAATATTCCTGTCAGATTGTCCCCCTTTTAGCAACTTTCAGCTCATTGTTTTGGTTATCCTGCCCTGCAACTCGATTGCTGAGCTCACAGTAGCAAGCAAAGATAAAGCAGGCAGTTGTTTTCAGCAACAAGTCTATAAAAAACAACTGTATGCTACCTGCTCAGCCAGCACCAGCAGACGAAGTCGGTGAGCATTTAAGTGCTAAAGGGGCAGATATTTTCTCAGGAGTTGGTGGAGAGCAGACGAGAGCTACAGAGAGAGATAATCTTGGATTACATTTGTCGATACAAACACAACTCCTCGAGAATGCTAATGTCTGACAGGTCAATGTTAATGGAAGTCAATTCAAAGCATTTAGTGATCGTTGATTTTGTCTACTTGGGACAACTGAACAAGCTGCAAATGCCACACAGACATGTGTCATGTATTCTAATTTGTCTGGCTGGACTTTTGTTGATGATGTGGCAAGGAGCTGCTGCTTACTGATGGCACAGAGATGTTAGTGTATAGCAGGTTTATCAGCGCTTTTTTACTGGACACAGCTGCCTGATGCAAAGGGTTATGATGTTAAGGAAAGCAGAATTTAAACGCTGTTAAACCAAAACAATGCCCTGAAAGAAGGTAACACACTCCACAGAGCTGAGGGAAACTACATGGTCAGGGCATAACTCTGTGTGAGTTGATCATTACGAGTAACAGCTTTCACGATGTCATGATGTTGATAACAGCTGATCAAATTGAGCCACAATGTTAATACATTTTCCGCTCCGTGCTGTCTTTTTCATGTTTGTATAATGACATGTTGTGCCATGACGTACTGTTATACCCTTAGCTACCATGAAACTAATCTGAAAGCCCCTGCAAAAAAGTATATTTAGTCAGTAGATTATTCTGTCAACATGACTGCATTTCATGATATCATCCCAACAATCCGCCGATAGGACTTTTAGTTAAAAACAATCAAACTTAAAGAAGTAATTATGATTCATAAGATCTTTCTGCACACATAAAGGATAAAAATGGTGGAATCCATAGTATCTGATTCAACTTGTTTTTGTGGGCGATACAATGTGAAAACCACACTTTCAGCCAAGGTGACAGGCTTAGACACTTCAAAATGAATCAGGATATCAATATAAGGCTGTACATAAGCGAGGTAGACAGCTTTATCAAGTCATTCATGTGAGGATATTCACAATTATTTAACTGTAAGGGTGTTTTAATGTGATCTGCAATGAAATACTTTATTGCTACATTCATTAGACTGATATTAACTTGATTTCAATGGTCAAAATGAAATACAGCTCAGTGGCTTGGATCAATTTCTGGTCACAGATTTTCAGGGTGTCTGCGGGTATCAAACTTTAATTCAATTTCAAGATAACATTATTTAGTATTTTGGTGGACTTTTTTTCATGGCTTTATCGACAGGACAGCTTGAGAGATGACAGGAAATGGAATTAGAGCGGTATGACATGCAGCAAAGGGCCACAGGCTGCACTTGAACCCTGGTCCACTGCAGTGAGGACCGGGCTTCTGTACAGAGCTCGCACACACTACCAACTGAGCTACTGGGGCGCCCCATTTTCAAGACAAATTTGTAAATGATTTTTGGACAAATCATCTTTTTTTCTTATTCAAGCATTGAGGGAATTTATAAAGTTATGAGTATGATTGAGTTAGGTAGGTTATATAACGTATCAGATCTGATTGTAGGGAAATGGTTATTGGAGTGAATTGGGTGAATAAACATTATGCCAACAGGTTAGAGCGAGTATGAAGGAAAGAAACAATATTAGTTCCGGTGTTAGGTTTGAAGGGGTTCTGTAGTTCTGAAGAGACTCAGAATTGTTATATTCACAGCTTAATGAGGTAATAATACAAACAAATCTTAATTTTTTTCCTTGACTGAATAACCAAGTTGTTCTCAGAGGACAACAGAACACTGTTTGAAGAGAGAAATGTGGCAGGGTCCGCGACATGTAAACAAAGTAAAACAGTATGAAATTGTGTTGTCCGTAAAGGTCAGTTTGTTTATTCAGTTTGCTTGGACATAAAAAAGTCAGTCAATGAAGATCTCTGTCTTCTGATAAAAAAATGTCTTCCACAAACATGCGTAGTGCACCTTTAAAGATTTGTAACATCAGTGGACTTTCACAGTGTTGTGCGTAACTCTGACAAAAACCAAAAACATTTATAGTGGCAATGATGACTTCACAGATTAAAATTTAACAATGTCATGACCAAATATTTATAATATTGAGTTGAAGGCTCTACAAAGACCCAGTAGCTCTCACTGTGATAGTATGGAGACACCTTGAGGTCCTACAGGGTTATGGGTTTTGAGAGGGGAACCTACTGTACAGGTCTGTCTCGTCCAGGATCTCTGACTTGATGATTTCTTCGATCACGTCCTCCAGGGTGACAATACCCAGAACCTCGTAGAAAGGGTCTCCCTCTCCCTCATTGTTCACCCTCTGAACTATGGCCAGGTGGGATTTTCCTAGCAAAACATACATGCACAAAGACAGGTTATAAAGTTAGGGTCATATAATGATAAAGAGAGGTAAATATAGGTGAGGCGGCGATGGGGGTACAAGGGACCCAACAGGCAGGGACACACACAGGTATTTCCAATTTGATCCACATCAATTTATCACAGGAAAAATAACTGTATAGATGGTATTTTATGCTGCAAAAGGAACAATACATCACTTAAGTAAGACAGTTTTGTGGCTGTTGTAACACTGATGTTGCAGTCTGAATCACACAGAGCAGGGGACACCAAGAGCAGGTGATCTGAAGGGCTAACTGTTCTTTAAAAAAACAGGGATACAGCACATGGTAGTTCAATTGTTAGAGACTCAGACAGCCAGAGAGACAGACAGACTGACAGTCAAACACTTCTAAATTTCATCACACGGTTCCCCGCAGCCCTCCCTCCCTCCACATCTGCGTTCCCAGGACCCTCCTGTGAGCTGTACCATCTGAAAAAAAAAAAAAAAAAAAGAGAAAGAAACAAACTGCCGTGTATGCAGAGAATACTGTCAAGCAAAACGCTAAACAAATTCTTTGCCTTTTCTCAGCTTGTGATCATTTAAAAGGAATTTTCCAGAGGCCCAGGCTAATATTAGCCCCTGCAAAATGAAGTTTCCATTCCGCCCCGGCGATATTCTCACCGAGCGAAGGAACAGACCGGGCGAAGCCTCCGCTGTGTGATCAGATTGTCTCGAAATGGGCCGTTTGCATGCAGATACACCTGGGTGTAAATAATGGAGGACGTCAGTGTGCTCGTGTGCATGCACGCGTGTCAGAGTGCATGAGTGTATGGGTGCAGGTGCGCGTGTGTGCGTTTATTTTTGGAGAACACTGGTACATCACTGAGTCAGTGCTCGGATGCTGTTTCAGCTAATGTTGGCCGCTTTGGTGCAGGCTGAAAGGACCAAGGGCTGATCACCCCGAGTGTTTTATTGCACTGCAGCTCACTGCCTCCTCGCAGCACTATGACAGCGCGCTGATGTGCAGGGTACAGAGCCAGAGAGTCTGAACGTGAGAATGTTGTGAGCATCAGACGCAGAAGTGATGCTTTCAAGAAACATACTCAGGTTACACCTACATGTTTGGCAGGGTGAGATCCCCAAAGTGAGGTATGAATAATGTACACAGCAGGAATCCACCATCACAAAGAGGCTACAAATGTCCGGTCATATTCAAGTCACATTTTCATTGTGCCCAAGCCCAGTGTGTGTTAAGGTTTCTCTTCAGACGTCGGTGACATCTTAAGCATGTCTCCTTATCACTGATGGTTGGGTTTAACTAGGACAAACACAAACGGAGCCTCAGTGGGTTACGGCAATCAGGCCTCAGAAGTCCTTGAGCAAGCAATTACTATAAACTGCCCAGAGAGGGAAAAGGCAAATGGAGCGGCCAGCACAGCACAGCGAAACAGATCAATGCTCACTTCCTTCTCTTTAATGGCATCCACTCCACTCGCACGCAGGGTTTACAAACAAAGCGTCCAAATTTAGGTTTCTAGGAAAAGACTGTTGTTCCTGATGTCACCTAAATATCATAGAATTAAGTGCGACTTGAATTGAACGTCAATTAATCATGAGTATCATGACACCCTGATGTATTTGTCTTCTTATTTAAAGGAATAGTACATCTATTTGGGAAATACACAACTTCTCTCTCTCAGATTTATTTACTTATCCTTTATTTTAGCAGGTAAACTGACCAACAAAAAGAACATATATATATATATATATAGTTTGAAGAATTAGTCCACGTGAAGGGTGCAGCGATACTGAAGACAGCATTGCCCCGTTCAGACCTACACTGTGGTGTTTTTGACATGAGAGTTTAAACAGAGGGACACTGTTAGCTTGGTTTTATCCCCTATAGCTCACTAATTACGTCAACATTATGTCAGCGTAGAAAAAGGTATAAAAAGAACATGTTGTGAGAAATACAGCAATTAGCATTCAAGGGATATTCTCAAATCAATGTAAAATACAATTTACATAATGGACAAAACAACAGGAACATTTACTGTATAAGACAATTTAACCCAACAACACCACAGCCTCTACAATTTACAGTTAAATCAACAACTGTTTGATGTAGTCTGAACAAAAACTGAGCATTGCGATGATTAAATCTTTTGCAAAGATGTAGTATTCAACTATTTTTATTACTGTGTCCACGCCGCATGAATGGGAAAGACAGGTTCAGCTTTATCAGAGGAAAAGGACCAACCAATGGGAACCTGTGTCAACATATCCTCACCTTTCTGACACAAAATGAGGAGCGACCTCCGACCTTTGTGTGAGCCAACTGATTAGAGGTGGAGGACACCGCCGAGATCAACACACTATCTGCTCTGCTCTTGGAGCGGCCATGTGCTCACACACACTAAACACACAAGTGTTACAGCACAGCTCACTTGTTTGACAAGTTAACCTAATCCCATCGGGATGTTTGTCCACTTTCCATCACCTCTATCTACAGAGTGTACTCAGGGTTAACTATTAGAGATGACCCCCTGTAGGAGCTTTAACAGAGGCCACACGGGTCAACAGTTTAATAATGAGAGAGAAGAGCATGTTTAGTTAAGTTTAGTAGTGTTTCTGTAGAGTCTAAAGTGATTTGTTTCATCACTTCCAGAGAAAAGACGTCACAGGGGAAATCACACACCCACTGTTCCCTTTATACTATTCTGTAGATTTTCTATGGAAGTCACTTTGGTTATATTTAACTTGTGGCTGTTGATGTTTTGAGTAAATATGATGCTCATGGTTGTACTGCGGCTGAAATGGCAATGTTGGTCACTTGGTCGGTTGAATGAGCACTTAATCATCCAAACTTCATTTTCAAACATCCTGGAAAGTGACAAAGTTACATTTTTTAAACTGGAAGCTGTCTGACTCCCTCACCCATGGGGATGGAGGCTGTTTTCCAGGGGAAAGTTCACTGAAGTCTCGGTCCGAAGGGCTGACGGTCGCGGTGATTTATTTTCAACACAAACACTCGGTGAGTTAAAGATTTTTGCAAGTGACAGATGCTGTTTTTTGGGCAGAAATGTAACAAAGAGTTGGTAGGATGGACAGGACGACAGACAGGAGGACAGACGCTTCTCCACGTACAGCTGTGGTATTTTTTTCCACATATGAGTTGACAAAGACAGTCACAATTACTACGTTAATGTTGTTTGGTCATGTAATGTTGCATGTTGTATCAGACTGTACAATCAATACGCCCCCGCTCCGCGCCGTTGGCTTATCCATTCACACTGGTTTGGTTCGCCAATAATACGGCCCCGATACTACCTCAAGAGGTGGATCAGCGCTGGAGTGAAATTTTACCCCTCGCTGCATCTTTCACACAGAGGAGGAGGCAGAGAACTGGCACAGGATCCCTACATGCAAACGGCAGTGTGAATGGGACTACTGTTTAATGTATCAATTATCAGGTGGACTAAATTTTGTACACACATAAGGCTGCAAGTTGATGAAACCTATTAACTATGCTGATCCCCTGACTTTTTGACTGTTACCTCAAATGGATTACTTATAATGTGAAATATATTCACTTCATGGATTGCTACAAAGTTTGGGACAGATGTTCATGGCTACCACATGATGAGTCTGAATTACTACCAAGGGGTTAATTATGTTCCCAATAGGTTAGACTGTAATAACGATACTGATCAACAAAGATTGGAAGTAAAATTTATAGAGACATTCATGGTTCCCAGAGGAGGAATCCCAACAAGTAATTTCAAATAATTGCAGAGGACATCTTAACCACTATCCCTGAGAGAATGAGCAGGAAACACCATCGTTTTTTATGGTGCCATGTCCATAATTTGTAAAGTAAAAATTCCACCGTATAGTTCCTTCCATTATTCACCAAACACAGAGGTCATGTGATAATATTAGTCCTGCGAGAATCAGGAAGTCAGTGACTGAGGGTTGTATTTCTTTTTTAAGGCAACATTTTGTAACTTTTCAACCTTAAAATATCAGCTTCAGAATCACGTTGATGGTACAGTGTCATTACATACAGGTAACAGCAGGAAATGATAATTTATACATAATGTTGCGTTAAACATCTTTTAGACATCTGTTCAGACAACTGAACTAGTAAGAATTTGATTTGATTGTGACATTGGTTACACTATGTTGGCGGTTAAAATGTGTGATGACAGAGAAGGTTAGGAGCAACAAAAGACTGTTGTACTCCAGTACAGTGACAGACCATCTTTTCAGTGTATCTAAATGAGCTGCAAATGTGTGTTCATGCTTGTAACACTTAACAAAAGTTAATAAAAAAAACTTTTAAAGTCCATGAGAAATACCAGTCCTGTTGGACATGCAATCTCCGGATTTTTCTTCTCGTGCAACTCCTAACGTCAGTTCCATCAGCTTCAGCTTCACTTCAGTTCTAACTGTCAAATGTTTGCATGCTAGCATGCTAAACAAAGATGATGGACAAGGTCAATATGATCGCCTAAACATCAGCATATTAGAAACCTTGTCATTATGAGCATGCCATGTTAGCATTTAGCTCAAAGCATCACCGATCACCATCTCACAGTCACTAGCATGGCTAAACATTCTACAGCAGGATTTTGGGCAATGTTGTGTTTAGTCTAACATATGTCAGGGGTTCTAGCAATCTGACAATCTGTTAACTTTAGATCACATTTCAGACTATAGCAGATATTATGTATATTACTCATCATAGTGAGAGGAACAGACATCAGAGCTCAGAATCATTCAGTAAAAGCTAACTGTCGACCTCTCAAAACCTCACAGGGTAATACAGCATATGTTCTTACTCTAGATGCTTTAATATTTATTTGCAAATGTCTGAAGCAACGTACAAAAAGTGGACTGAAACAAAATCACACTCTCCACAGTCTGCTTGGTCAGCCGAGCAAATGATCTATAAGGTGTCAATTTACAAGTGCTGTACCCATGTTCTCCTCTTCTAGTACCATCTACAGTCTATCAAAAGTCTATTTCTGTCTCTCTCCATGTTACACACAAACACAGACACGCACACACACGTCGTCTTTCACACAGTAGCTCGACTCCACATCGTTTTGTCTCGCTGTCCCACAAGATGGGTGCATACTTTCCAGTTTCCCACAAAGACAAAATACCACGCAAGCGGCAGAAAAAATGCAGCTTCTGTCTTCCGTAAATATATTACCAGACAATGACAGCCTGTTTATTCATAGCTCCTTAGCTGCTGTTATGGCAGTGGGTTTTGTGAGGGGGGGGGTGCAGGGGGATGGAGGTAGAGCGGGAAGGCTGACCCTCTGGACCCAGTGGAGCCTGGAACTTGGAAGCAGGCCACGGGGAGAGCGTGTCCTTGCAAAGACCAGTCGTCTGGGGTCCTATAAGCCACCACTGCTGCCTGACATCTGGGGCCGTCTAGCTGGGCTGAGGCTGAATGCATGCTGGGTAGTCCAGCACACAGGCACACTGCACACATCGGGGTCGGAGGTCAATTCACTTTCAATTTCATCCATTAAGGAATCATGTTTTTTTCTCTGGCCAGAAAAGTGAAATGGTTCAGTCACTGAAAAGCTGTTTGAGTTTACATTTGTAATAGGGTGAAGTAAAGACAACACACACACACACACACACACACACACACACACACACACACACACACACACACGGACGGAGGATTATTATGTTTCCCTTAACAACAAAGCAGCCGATGACTAAGGTACCAGGAAGTGCTTAATCTCACTGAGGAGAGAGTCAGGGGCACAACATATTTGTTCACTTGTGAGCAAAATGATGAGAATGTCACAGCTCCACATCCCTGCTGATCTGAGTATGCTTTCATTTGTTTAGCTGGTTTATTATTTCTGCATTTTGTTCATTTCCTTTGAAGTGAATTCTAAAGCACATATTTGTAAAATTGATGTATTCTTTAAAAATGTTCTTAGCCTGAAAAGATCAAAATCAATATGTGCCAATAAGACAACAAATCTACAGATGCTGCTCTGTGAGGCTTCACATAGCGGTCTGAGCTAAATGCTAAACACAACATGCTCTCTGTGACGATGCCAACATGCTGGCATTAGGCAGGTACATTGTTTAACATGTTCATCATATTTGAAGCGTTAGTATGCTAATTAGCAATAAAAAGTACAGCTGAGGTTGAATGGAAGACCTTTAATTGTAAAATAAGCGACAATGTAAAATTTTGCCCTAAATTTGGCATTAGACGACATTTCACTTAACTTGAATTTCGGCCTCATGATTGTATACATACACTCAGACTTCAAGTTACTGTTCGTGAGCTCTGGTGTTGAATAATGGCCAGAATTTTTTTTGCAGAATCTTATAATGTCACCATGACCTTTGACCTTTTGGATATAAAATGTAATATCATCATCATTTCATCTTACAAGAAATGTGTGTAAAAATGTTGTAATTATCTTATAAAATTGTTGAGTGATGGCCAAAATGTGTTTTCTGAGGTCACAGTGATCTCGAAACAGTGAACAACTAAATCTAATCCGCGTCCCTTGTGTCAATGTGGAACTCTTTTGCCAGGTTTAAAGAAATTCCCTCAATGTGATCGGAGATGTTTTGTTTACAAGAATGGGATGCCATGAGGTCACTGTGACCTTGACCTTTGACCAGCAAAGCCTAATAGATGTATCCTTGAGTACTGGTGGACATTTGTGCCAAATTATGAGAAATTCCAAGTTGTTCCTGAGATATCACGTTTATAAAAATGGAACGGACAACCTGAAATCATAATGCCTCAAGACAAGGCTATTTGGTCGGAGCGGAGACATAAAAACAATGTTAGTCTGTTAGCACTACGTGCAAAGTCAGGGGATATCCAACATCAGTACGTGTCATCGTCTGGGGACCATGAATGTCTGTACAAGCTTTCATGGAATGCCCTCCAAGCACTCCAAGGTCATACTTGAGTAAAAGTAAAGACGGTGCTTTAAGTATTACTTTGATAGAATTGAAATCACCCATGTGAGTACTATAGTACTCCGTACCCATATAGTACTTGAGTCTTATCTGATGTACAAGTTAAAGTAAATGCATGTGCATATGCACATGTGCATATAGTTACATGTAAGTATATACTGTATATTATGCGTCGACCAATTACTGACCTGGCTGATATTCAACATTTTTCTGAAACAAATACATTTAAAAATGTTCAATGCAGTCTGCAATCTGCAAAATAACTAGTAACTAATCTCAAATAAGTGTAGCAGAGTAAAAGTACAATATGGAGGTATAAAGTAGCAGTATGGAAATATTCAAGTATTGCTGCTAGTGTGACTGTAAGTACAGGTCAAATCCTTAAGCATGTATAACTTTAAATGAGTAAATGTAAACTAGACTTCAGGTCCCATAATTCAGAAAGTGGCCTGTTCTCCCAGTGGTAGCTAAAGGCCTGGTTGGCAACGATTTAAAATGTGGGAAAATAATCCTTAAAAGCATAAGTCAACACAACTTTTAATGACCAGTCTGCCAAGTGTCCCCACAGCAATAAAAAACTGCGGAAAAAAATAGACTGAGGATACACCAATATTTTCAATGAGCTCATTTTTCTCAGCAAATTGACAAGTAGCACACTAAAAACACTCAAGCTCTTGATAGCAGCACTGGGGCCAAACCAACAATCATCCATCTATCTGTCTGTCTGTCTATCCATCCATCCATTCATCCGTAATCCAAAGCCAAGCCTGAGAACCTCCACTCAGGCCTTCAGAGACCGAGCCGTGTGCTCTTTTCCACCATTCCCAGCTTATTTATGGAATGCAGCTTTGTCATATTTTTCCATAGCGCAATTTTCCCCTATAAATAGGCACGTAAGGCTCGGAGAGTTGGGGTGGGAGTATGAGGGGTCAGTATCTGTTGTAGACACTCATCATTGCCCCCCTCCCTGTCCAGCTCTCCCCCTATTTTTCCAAATATTTGAGCACTGACAAATATAGTGCAATGTTAGGGTGATGGGAACCCATTGGAGAGTCTTTCTTCTAAATCTACCTCCAGTGAAAGTTTCCAGCCATTCTGACCCATTTTTCCACTGACATGGGCAAAAACCCCGATGCTGGTAACAAGTCGACTATTTAGAGCTTCATTTACATAAACATTTAGTCTGAACACATGCAGGAAAATCACATCATCATACTGTGTCTCAGACTGTATTATCAGGAGACAGAAGTGGAATGTGCTTCAGTCTGTATGTTTGTGTGTGTGAGTGTCACAAGTATTACAGATAACTAAGATAAATGAAATGCCTTGCGAGGCATTCATAATATGAATATAAACGAGGAAACATATCAATCTTGATAAGGCACTTAAAAAGGAAGCGAGGCAGCTGCTCCAGAGTGGTCTGGTAAAATTCTGAGGAAATCCTGCGAGTGACGTCACTGGAACAATTAAAGGGGTTTAAGGGATTCTTTGATTTCCTCTTAGTTGCTATTTTTTGATCTTACGCACCTGCCAATAAGCCTTTACTGTGTGCAAGACACTGTGTGGAAATTGTCCCCACTGAGGATTACAGGCCTACATTTCCCTTCAGAACTCAAACACTATATGGCACGCGTTGCATGTAGCATCAGACTTCATTAATGGGATGGCTCTTCCACATAAGAGGAGATCAGGTACCTTCTCTCTAGATGCTTTTGAAAGTATACAAAGACTAACTTTATGGAACAACTTGACTCTGAGATATCAGAATATTTAAAGAATTTTAAGAATATTAAAAACTTGAGCGAGGCAGAGTGTTCCATAACTATGCTTTCATTAATAATAGCCATAATGTTCATCAACTTTGAAACACAGGAGTTCCATGTAGTCTTTCTGAATACTGAAAGTGTTGCCGGAGCTTTGATAATTCAAGACCCCCTTGCTTCATTGGTGAAGTAGTGAGAAACTTTCTTTTCCATCGCTTTAGCCCAGGGCGGGTCTCTTCATAACAAATTCATTTGGGCCAGATTTTAAAAGCAGATACTGGAGATGGGTACATTTTTTCCAGCAGCCTATTAAAAACCCGTCTTCATTGTCAATTATATGTTTTAGGGAGTGAAAGAGACATATTTTTAGGAGAGCCGACTTGTGACTGTCTAGCCAGATGTTCTCAAAAGGTACAGTCAGAATCACAACACTTGATAAAGATTTGTGAAAGATGCCTGATCAGTACATCCTGCCTGATCGATGTTGAAGAGGAACTCTTGCAAGTTGTAATCCCTTTATGCTACATAAGAAAAGGTTTTTTCTGTGGTGGACTGATGAATTGAGGAGTCTCACACAGACTGAGGAATGAAGCTGCTCTGTAGTCTGGTGGTACGACAGCACATACTTCTGCATGTTTTGCCAGATGGCAGCAGGATGAACAGACTGTGGCTGGGGTGGGTGTTGTCTTTTAGTGTCCTTTGGGCTGTGTGCAGACATCTCACTTCAGAGATATCACTAATGCTCTGTGGATGGGTAGCAATGATGTTTTGGGTGGTTTGACTCACCCACTGCAGAGCCTTTCTGTGTCTATACAGTGCCACTTGGAGGTTGCTTCTGGGCCAGATGGGCCAACTGAATAGGTATAGGGAATAGGACAAAATTGGTCTATTGTGCCTAAAAAAGGCTGGCATGGCAACATTTGTGTCACAATGTTTGTGCTCTCCCCTTCACAACATTCTCACCAACCGCTTTAAAGCTCTGATTGTCGTTGTAGTCATTCTCTCCCAATCTATGCAGAGCAATGCTCAACCCGATGAAGAAAGAGATCCTTATGTCTTACGTCACAGCACTTAATTTCTTTGTTGACACGCAGTATAGATGTAAACAAACAGTGTTTCATAGTCTCAGGGTAGAGAGGGATGCTGGCAATTACTTTGAGTTACAGGGATGGTCTGTTACTCACGGGCGATCTAGCAAGACAGCTGGGAAACAGACACACACAGACACACAGGACACGCACACATACACAGCTCAGGCAGAGTAAAGAAGATAAAGCAAGCCAAACAGTCTTTGACAAGCAGACACACCTAATTACAGATGACAGACCGGATGCCTATTCATATTCACCATGTTCACATCTCATCCTGGCAACATTACATCTAATTTCACTGCTACCGTTTCAGTGGAGACATAAAACGGGTACACCATTTACTGCTGACACCAAATGCAAATACAAATGTATGTGAAGATACAGCGTGGAGACTAAAATGACTCCAACATGCCTTAGAGAGCCTGTTTTTAATTGTTCTGAAATCTTTGATGGATTGAGAAGTGGTAAATCATAAGCACATTGACTTTAGCACATCCAATAATCAAAATGATATTATATAATTATACATTGCAGCTTAACAGCACAAACGGAGAATGCCTTATGGCACATAAGTAAGCATTGTACTATAAAGGAGGTTATGGGAAATGTAGTCACCTGCATACAGTGAAACACACCATAAAGAAGATGAATTTCTCTGCGATTGTGGTTTCAGTTCAGTCACTGATGCTTTGGTCCTTTACCCTTGCTTGGCCTTTGGGTCAAACAATACAGTTAGCGCAATATGGACTAAACAGGGTAATGCAGAGAAATTAAGTCTGCTCACAGCTCCTAACCGTCATTAAGGGGCCTTGGTCACAAGATCACTCTGCTGCTACTAGCCAGTGGTGTTTCACTACACACACACATATACAGTACAGCCACACACACACACGCACACTGCTGGAATGACATTGTTGTTCATTCAGAGAAGCAGCTTGCTGTCGTAGCTGGCTGCGTTTGTTGTTGAAAGGTCCCCTGGGTGGAGATTCCTTTGGGCCTCAGTCATAAGGAGAGGCATCAATGGGAAACCAGTGGGGATAAATGAATGGGCCTGTGGTCAGGTGCTGCTCTGTTATGCGAGTGTTGCAACTGCTGAATGGTCAGCACATCACACAACGATGACAAGAACTGTGGGTGTTTTAAAGTAGCAAAACCCATGAAAGCAGAACTTTGTCTATTATACTCTTTAACTTTAAAGGTGCACTGTGTAGTTCTGGGGACAACATTTCTGATTTTTTTATGCCTGAATAAACTGAACAAACAAATTGTCTTTGTTTTCAAGACTGAATAAACTAACACACCTTTAAGGACACACAATTCCACATTGTTTTACTTTGCTAATATGTGGCAGACCCTGCCACCTTTCTAGCTTCAAACAGTGTTCTGGGACTATATTTTCCTCTAAGAACAGCTAGTTTATTCAGTTATGAAAAAAAATAATGTTTCTGAGTTATTATTACCTTATTAATACTGTAAATATCAAAATTCTCAGTATGAATTTCTTCTCTGAAACCACATAGTGCCCCTTTAAGATTTTGAGTCAAACAAAACTATGTTGTTGTACTTTTGATACTTGTCTGCCAGTGATCATCATTCTCCCGGAAAACATTAAATCATTTTCCATGACTCATCTTAAGCTTGGCGGCTATATGTATACACTGATTAAATAAGTTATAACTTGGGTGACTACCCAGTCTCACCCGTTCAAATGTGTTCCTCGGCCTCCTGATGTGTGGGTGGAGGCAAATGGTATCTGTGTTGCTCTTATTTGCTGAGCCACGTCTGCCTTTGAGCCAACCAGTCAAATTGGAGGGATTGATTTGAAGCCTTCATGTTTTGCTGGAAAATGCTTCACAATCTGGGAGCTAAAGAATTTCAATGTGCTTTGTTTAAAAGTGCAAGGATAATATAAATACATTTGTGAAGACACAAGTAATTTATGATACTATATGGGAAACAGTACAATAAATATCTGTTACAAATGTTTTTAAAAATACCTCAAACAACAAACTTGGCAGTGAATATCAACATGAAACAGCAATAATGTGTCACATAGAGGCGTCAATGCTGCAACCGAATCACTTGACGCACTTGTGACACAGAACGAGCGAGCTAATTAAACACCTGAAAACACACATTTTTGGCACGCAGTACTTGGAGCTTTAAAACTCATAATTAATACCTCAATAAAAACAATTAGCCGGGGCTGAAATCCTTAAAGCTAGAATGAGCTAAGTAGTCCATTAAAAAGCTCCGGTGCTTTGTGCAATAAGCTTTGAGAATGCGGGTTGTTGAGGAAAACATGAAACCTACAAGAACGTCCCGCTTCCAGTGTGGTTTTCATAAAATTAGCCATCTACACAGAATCATCAGTCTGCTGCCAATACTGATCACTGATATTATGGTAACCTGGCTGCATGAAACCTCAGAATAAGAAGAATATGAGCTTGTTTTTGCATTCCATTCCAGTCCAACTATTCAACTCTTGATATGAGTTTTAGTTACATCTCATGCACTCCCTGTATAATGGTGACTTAGTTACAGCGTTTTATTGTATATGACTGGCTGTCACCTCCATGAGCTGTGGCTCAAAGCCACATATATTGATATATTGGCATTTTAAAGGAGCAGTACCAATCAGCACTGAGAAAGAAGTCAATCTATTTGTCCATAATTTGTACTGCATAAAGTTTGTGCTAATGAAAATTCTGCAGAGTTACTGAGTGTGAATCAATAATAGATGCACTTGATGCATTTACAAGAAATGGTGTGAAATAATTCTGCGCAAACAATTCAAATCTTGACCCTACAACTCTCAAATGGCCATAAACATCAACTCCTAAGATTACTAATTAACTCACTTCCTCAAACGTGTTACGATTATTATCCTCAAAGGAAAAAAACACCCTAGAATAGAATTGCTATTCCTATGATTTTGGAAAACTGAATTTCTACCACTACTAACACAGATCGACTTAATCACGCCAAAGTATTACATGAGCACAGCAAAATCACACAATAAAACCACCATCTGCAATGGTGGCAGACTGGAGAGGAATAATAATTGGAGCTGCAGGGTCAGCTGCGGATGGGGTTATAGCTTGGAGCTTCGATCTTGGTCTGGAGGGTCAGCTGGAGCAGTGGCAGGGGCCTGCAGACCATAGTGGGGCAATACTAGCAGTCCCCCCCCCCCTTGCTGTTCACTGGGAGACACCAGAGGGAAAAGAGCAGGAATACTAAGAGAACTGAATGACCTGAAAATGCATCTGTGCATTTAAAACAAAGCTGCACAGGCCTATATCCGGTTTCTCTCTTATTGAGTGAGAGATGGAGTGCTAAAACAATGTATTCCCACTGCTTTTCCCCAGTTTATGTTTGACCGTGTACTTTTTTGTGACCGACTGAGTCACAGTTGTCATGTGGTTGTCATACAACCACACGCGCTTTATGTAAAAGTAGAGACAATAATGACCCCAAAACTACCAGAGAGAAAGTTTCAGCATTAACAAGTGATTACAGTACCTGTTGTGTGAGAGGGTTGGTATCATAAATACCTCTGATAATGCCTAACTGCACTACTTCCCAGAAGCATCTTGAACACCTGTATGTAGCCTAAAAGATTTTCTTAGGTAGCCAATATTCATAACCAGCAAGCGACATAAAATAACATCGATACAAAGTTTAGAATTTTAAAAACTAATTTATTGGGCTATATATCTGTGCCGTGACCCATGCCCCTCCTAAGTTTTGTGGAAATCTGTTCTGTAGTTTTTGTGTAATCCTGCTGACCCACCAACCATAAAACAACAGGACAAAGGGTGAAAACATAACCTCCTTGGCGTAAATAATAATATATATGGTACAGCAACCATGTTGACATGAAAGAAAAGGTAAACGCAAGTTTAATTAACAACAATTAATTAAGGATCCGTTCCATTTAGTGTAGCGGGGACTTTCTAGCTTTCTAACATGTACAATAGCCGCACCTTGACCTGAGTGGAACAGAATCATAATCAGTATCACTGGTGTGTTTACCCTACTGTTTGGTGTCAAAATGGCTGCTGTAAAAAAGAACACAAAGTTAAGATACCAGAAAAAGCGGTACAGGACATGGGTCATTCAAATGGGAGAAAAATTAATCAAATGAAGACCCTTTTGTAACGCCTGTAACGTCAGTTATTTGCAGGAAAGTAGAAAGTGTTACTTTACATTCAAACACTACTACATGATAAATATATGTATATATAATATATATCATGTAATATATATATATTACATATATCATGTAATATAGAGATGTTTACGTTATCACTTGAGCTCTGTTTAGGTGGATTACTTCCTTTAAAGCAGCATTATGTAGAAACAGGAATTTTGTGTGGTTTGGTGCCCCCTACAGTTTCTGAGTGCAACACCACTGTCCTAAAAACAAATCCCAGGTCTGTAACAAAGTCCTAGATGTAATGTAAGTGCTGAATACAAACAAAACTCGTTGCGTCATAACAATGTTATGTGTTGAAAACTTGTATGTTGAAATAAACATGTATGTAACGCTGTGATCTGACCCTCTCACTGAGGTCACACAGTGCAGAAACAAGTGATAGGAGGGAGGAGAGGCTGAGAGAGAGACACCGTCCACCCTGTTACAAGACACTGTGCCATCAACGTGTTTCTGAAGCTGTTAGTTTGAGGTCAAAAAGTTAGAGTTGCTTTAATATTACATGTGAAGTGTGGGGAAATGAAATGATCACCAGCACTTCAGGGCCCATTGGCTTTTGCATACAAGTGACTCATGCCAATTTCTCAGAAACTTTAAAGCGGTGTGAGCATTTTCCAAATGTCCCCCAAAATGACTGATTCATTGACCACAGACATCTAAAACCCACAAATACCTGATTCATGAAGACTCATGTAAGAATAAGTATTACATGTGGAATCTCAATCATTTTTGTTGTTCTATTCATTAGCATTGATGAGTTTTACATGAGCTGCTGAAGTCTCAGAGAAGTAGGCTCCATCAGCTGATTGTAAAAAGCGCCGGTGTCTTTCGGGCCTGTGAAGGGCCCGTCTTGGGCTTTTCCTCCTGCCAGCAAATGGAGAGACGGACAGTGTGCCTGGTGTTATCAATGAAGCCAGCCTCTTGGCTCTCCAAAAAGTGCAGCTTGGAAGGCGTCCATGGCAGGGCATTAGGCCTGGAGGTTTGTGTCGTTTGTAATTTATAACACTGAGGGAAATGGGCAAGAGGACAATATGGAGAGAAGAGGGAGAGAGGGAATGTGGGAGGAGGGGGATGGGACTTGAGGCACAAGCAAGTGGCTCTGCTTCCCTGAGTGTGCTGCACAGAGCCTGGTTACTAGGCTGACCAAGCTGGAGGGCTTTCTGTCCCTCTCTGAGGCACAGCTCTGAATGGGCCTTATTTTCCCCTTTACTCAAGTCAAAGTTAGACTGAGACGACATAAAGATATAGGCGTGCATACATACGTATGCATAACTGCAAATGCAGGGAGAATTAACTGTGGGAGGGAAAGATTTGGTTTGGTTTGAGCTTGGTTTGAAAAATAAATGACATATGGACAGACCCTTCACTGTACGAAGCCCGATAGTGTTCATCAGAGACACAGGGAATGTCAAAGAGAAACCAGTAAATCAAAACGGACGACTTTCATGAAGTGAAGTTATTACTGCTGCACTGTACCTCTGGAGCTTGATAGCTTAACCGACGTGACAGACTGCTACAGTGAGGGAAATGAGCTCAGCATTTTCAGAGAGCGAGAGAGAGAGGGAGAGATGTACGGATCTGCACATTTTTTTTTTTTAGCTTCTGGTAATAAGACAAGACGATCACTGCAGCACATCATCATCATCATCTTCCTCCAAATCAGCACACAGCAGCACTAATAGCAGCAATTTCCCTTCATTTTATAAGAATGACATAACGCACAACACCCAAATTACCTCGATCATATCTTTAAGACATAACTGTGGTCAAAGCAAACATCTCAGTGACGTTTTCCTCTTATCAGAGACCGAAAGAACATGGCTTTTTACAAGCCTGAATACAAATACAGAATGTGATCATTGCTCATCTTTTTTATTTTTTCGAATTATTTTTAAATATCCTTAATTGAATGTAGAAAACAAAGAGAACATACGTTTAATGTTTGACTTCATTAACTTTAGTAACACATTTAAAAGAAGTCAGGACAGGGGCAACAAAAGACTGGGAAAGTTGAGGAACATTCCACAGGTAAACAGGTTGATTGGTAGCAGGTGATAGTATCATGAATGGGTTTGAAAGGAACATCTTTGAGAGACTCAGTCTTTCATAAGCAAGGATGGTGCGAGGTTCCCCACTTTGATTGTACGTATCTGATGGCCAGACTGGGTTCTAACAAAAAAATTAGAAATGGTGCCCAGGTCAGGAGGAGGTTTGGTCACATTGATTGACAAGTTGTTTAAGACAGTGTAAAAATAAGTGATATTAAGTGATGACTGATAAAATCTGATGGGCCTATACATCCTGTTAAGTGCTGCTGTTTGTTGTTTATGTGTAAACGCTTTAAACACAATTTGTTACTTCCAAGGCGGCAAACATTCGTGCTCTTTTAGCTAGCTAACAACGGAGGACGTAATGCAAACTTGACATCAGGGAAGTTAAAAAACGATGCATTACCCTGCAGGGAAATCAAAGGAATGGCGGCATTTTGATTTAGTCGTCGATGCAGTGAATAACAAAGCAGTTGGTTATGTGAAGCGTAAATCTTGTGGGAACTGGCAATTCAGCCTTGCAGCGACATGTGGGCAGAGGATGCAGGATGCTCCAGAATGCGGCCCGAGCCACACGCCCTATCTTGGGAGCGCTTTGTAAACACTTGTCCGTAAAACACAGCTTCTTTACAAATTATTGCATTCTATTTTTGATAACGTTTCACACAACAGCCCAACTTTTTTGACGGCAGAGCTCATCACTCTGAATGGGCGTGTAATTAAGAATGCAGTAAAAGCTAAAAAAGCACAAAAACATGAATGTAGTCTTGAATCGGATGGACCCAAGACAGCCGCTCATCTTGCCTTCAGGGGCAGATCTCTCGCTAGCAAATTAAAACTAGATTTCAGACAGATTTAACTTTGAACTAAAATTGCAGCTTCTCGCGATGTGGATATTGCACCAGGCCAGATTGCAAATTCCATTACATTCCTAATGACTCCCAAAACAGTTTGGATGCTGTACAAAAACAGAATGCAATAATTTGGGAAGAATTTGTAAAGAATTGTCTCAATCCCATTCAAAACAACATTCATGTTTTGGGCTTTTTGGCTTTGGGAGAAGGTTTTTGACATTCACAGTCGATTGATTGACCTTTAATTTTCCTTTTATTGCATTCTTCACAACATTTTCATTCAAAGTCATGCAATATGCCATCAAACTCTTGATTGCCTTGGACCATTCAAGTAACACTTCAGATAGCAACAAGTGTCCCAAACCAAGAGCTAAAGGTGTAATGTGATGATCGACATGGACAACTCAGAGATCTTTCACTTTAAAATGTTAAAAGAATGCAGTTGATGAAGAATGCAATGAAGCATTAACCTTCTCCACTACAAGCATATAAGGTTTTCCTCAGTCTCAGTCGGATGTTTTGGTGACAGCTTTCCTATCATGTCAATTATGAGGTCTAAATAATGTGCACCAAACACCTTGGCCCTTCCAAAAGAATACAAAACACACACACACAGGTCTCTGTTTTGGGAAACAGCTTATTAAAAGGAACGTGGGGGTGTTTGCATTCTGGATTGCGTAATAACAAATTTTCCTCAGTAGTGCATGGCTACAGATCCTTGGCAACATGTGCTGGAAGCAGACTCAGCTCCTTAACTACATCCACAACACAAAACTCAAAGCCTTTCTCTAGAAAACAGCCACCATCAGAGGCCAATGAGTGAAGTTATGAAGTAGAAATGATGGGCACTGACATCTACCACTATAATGTAAAACAAATAACTACAAGCCTTTGAAATCTGCACTATATAAGTAGATATTTTGAGACAATACATTACAGTGTTAGCACTTCTGTGGAAGAAAAACTGATCAAAACAGACCTTAGCAATACAGAAAGACCACTTCATCTGTTAAGTGCCTCCTACTCACGTCCTTGGTACAACACGTGACCCATTCTTCACAGGCTCTATCATAGTAGATATTCATAGCAGCCCATTGTCCCTCTACATCACATAAATGTGCCAGACAGACGCGACGAGGCAAGATCACAGAGAATCAGATCAAAAGTCTTCTATGAAAGACCTTCACACCATTTGCTTTTCAAAGTGAGGTTTCACAACATGACATCTTCAAGGCAACAGGGACCTTGTCATGATTTTGTTTGTTTTTTTTTTTTTTAGCACATTCTATTTTCTATCGCACCTTCTGTTGGTTGCAGACAGGTTTGCCAACTGGGGTGAATTTGCAGGCTAAAGCATTTTCTAACTAATGCCAAATATACAAGAGCAGGCTAACACCCACACAGGTGTTTGTTTGGTGAACAACCAAAGCAGGATTTGTAGCACAGATAATGGCAGAGCCTATCTGAAGACATAACCTCACGCAAAAACAAAACACTTTACCTCCTCACCTTAGGATATCCACCTCTGAGCAGCAAATCCGAAGCGGTGCAGACACACTGTGCCGGTGTTTTTGTGTTAAATACGTAGTAGCAAATAAATGTAAAGTTAAAGTCATAATGCCAGATCAGACAGGCTTTGGGAATGCACTGCGCCTGGATTCACACTCCTCAACTGTTGTACTAATCGGGTCTTAAAAGCCTACACTCCATGTTGTACCAGAATCTGAAGAATGTAGGCCAATTCAAACGCCAGTCTTTTAACACAACAAACCCGAGAGTTCAATCCAGACAGTATCCAAATCACCAAAAGTCAATCATGTGTTCATTCATTTACATAATACATTGTGATTAACCCCGCGACCCTCACGGAATAAGCGGAAGAAAATGACATGACATTGTGATTAACAACTGGCATTTGTGGATAAATATCACATCACAAGTGGAATATCGACAGTGTTGCTATCAGGATTGGCAACGTGGCTGAAAACTGATATTACGATCTATTTCATCAAAATTATGGTCCACAATCTAAATAGCCACACTTGAAACAGTCTACAAATGTTTCTTTTTGCGCCATTTAGCCACAATATTGCATCCAAGATTGTTCTTTTTTGGCACGTGCCCCTATAGTGGCTAGCTATAACTCGCGTTGCATCATTGCAATTCATCATCCGAGCAAGAACCAAGTGATTCGTCCGGTCAGCACAACCATTTCTTTGGCTATATCATTAAATTGATATGTTCCTGTAACTTTAATCTCCTAATCAAAGAGGTTATGTGAAGTTTGGGAACAGAGGTAAGTGGATACTAAATACCGGAATCACTGTCATTACCACCATTCACAAGCTGGGATGTCCCGATCCAATCTGCACGATCAAGATTGGCCAATTTTTCACCGATCGGGGATCGGCAATTTTGAACGTGGACCCAAGGCCGATTTTTTTTTTTATGTCACAGCATAATTTGTGGCAGAACGCAGATGCGTATGTAACATTACGATGGCAAACCTGTGGATAACATGTCTGCAGTGTGGAAATATTTTAAATTAGAAAGCGAAAGCAGTCTAACAGCAACATGTAACATCTGCAATATGACCATTTCGCGAGGGGGTAACAAAGGAGCTGCATTTAATACTACTAATTTGGTACAGTAAAATATAACAAGGAAGTTAATTAAATTAATTGCTCTTGATAACAAGCTTATCTCTGTGGTAGAGGATCAGTGTTTTCTTCATCACCTGGAGTTTTTGAATCCCTGGTGTGCCCTACCATCTCGGCATTACATTACATTGACTCAACTTTCGAGTTACAATGCTGGTATACGCACTAGTTTCGTGGGTCTCATACAGCATGAAAAACAGGAATTCGAGGGGGTGGTGAACACATGTGAAATAGACAAGCAACGCGTCCACGTCATTTTATGTGACAACGTAAGCAATATGAAAAAAGCAGTGGATGACTTCTCGCACACACTTCAGCTGACTGTACACGAGGGTCTGCTGTCACAGCGCAACATCACAGACTCACCTGCCAGGGCAAGGAAGGTGGGATGTCAATGTTGCAATAACATATGCAGAACAAGAAAGAGCCATATGAAAGTATACACTTTGTTTCGCCAAATAAATAAACCTAGCAGAGGAACGGCTTGGATGCAGGTACTTTTTTTCTTAATGCAGCTGTATTATCCAGGAAAATATTAGTTAAGGCTAAGTATTGGATCGGGACTTGGTATCAGTAGATATCAAATATTAAAGGACATGGATCGGGTTTGGGGTAAAAAAAAAAAAAAAAAACCTGATCGGGACATCCCTGTTCACAAGTAGACTGTGGATATCTTCAAGATCGAGCATATTCTAAAATCCCACTCCAATTTTGCAATGTTCAACGTATCCTAAATTCAAGCAATATTAATGGGATTAACTGATTAAACATCACTGACTACAAACAGCACATAATTACACTAACAATTTCCTAAAGCGTGCTAAACAATATTTTGGATTCTACAAATCCATCACCTTAAAAAAATCCATGACCTTTCAGAGACATTAAACTCATAAACAAAATCCACCACAGTGAACATTTGATCAACCCGTTGTTCTGTTACAATAACGTTACTGTGGGGTGCTGATAAACTCCGAAACTCGGACAAGGACACTCTGATATCCTGAGGCATGTTTTTGTAAAACTCCAAGCCCAGAAGACAAAGAATGAGCTAACATGTTGTGAACAGATCATGACCTTACGGGTGGTTGTTTTTTAAGTGCAATTTGCAAAGAAGTCTGAAATCTTGGAAATTACAGAACTTGCTTAAAGCTGCACTTATATTATATTCATACTCATATAAATGATCAATCAATAGACCACGTTTGATGTGGAGGAGTCGCTCATAGTGACAAACCCACTTCTAGCATTTTACTAAGTCTTTTCACATCTTTGAGCCCAGTGTTTCAGTTTACCAGGTCACAAACGCTGCACCTATCAGTTTTGTTTCCAACAGAAGACGAGTGCTAGCAGTGAAAAGGCTTGATAAAACTTGCATTTCTTTTCCACCACACTATCAAGATATGTTGCCCATGAATGATGGTAGAACAATCCAGTAAATATGCAGTTCTTGATATGCGTTGGCCAAGGAGGTTGTGTTTTCTGTTGTTGGATGTTGGTCAGCTATAAAACAAACAAACAAAAAAAACCGACTTGCTCAATTTTTTCGTGGCATTTGGCCTCCGAGGAATAAATGCCATACATCTTCAAACCCAGGAGATGGTAGTGAGGTTCAACAGCAACAAAGTGTAACAAATTATAGAAATATCCACATTCTAATGTACCAGTCATCATCTGTGATCTGCCAACACACATAGCTGCTCAAACCTCGACCAGAAAGTGATGGTTACGGAGCAGGCACAACTGTAACAACGCAGGTGTGGCTATGGAAACGTCAAAACACACATCTATGCCAGTAATTATACTCATACACCCATCCAAATGTAAATTGTCTCTAGTAAACTCCAACGTTTGAACTTTGCTGAGATGATGAGGCTTCAGTTCCACACAACCCATAGTTCTGGAAACATATGCAATCACAATGTTTGCGTTTTCGGACTTGCACATCACAGGGTGTATTACTGGAATCAGCGGAGGTCAGAGTTTTCCCTGTGCCTTTCTCGTTTTTAGCTGGTTCCAGTGCTGCCAAGTGGCAAAATACATTAACAGAGGACGTTAGCCTAACTGTGACAAAGAGTGAAGACAATGAAATCTTAACTGTGATGGATCACCGGCAAGTCTCTGCAAAACTCTGCTTTGGAAAAACGGTTGGCAGTAATGTAAAGTATTCATGATCTGCAGAAGAAAACAAGCAACACAGCTCGCAGTCCCATAAATTGAGATTCAAGAGTACAACAGAAGAGAAGTAACCATTCAGCAGGTTTCTACAACAGCAGCTTTTCTCATTTCTAAGCTGCCATTAGTGGATACGAAAGCACTAGACACTTAAATGATCAACAGGTGCTAATTATCAAGTCGAAAATGCAGTTTTGGAGAAGAAATTCAAGCTCAGAATTGTAATATTTACAATATTAATGAGGTAATAATACAAACTCAGAAATACCTCCTTAGTTTAGGTAGTTTATTTAGTTGGTTTAGGAAATTAAAATCAGTTGGAGAAGATCTTTCTCTTCTGATTAAAATTTCTTGCACAAAACTACACCGTGCTCCTTTAATGATGAGGCGAGGCTTACATCATAAAAGGCAGCACATGTAGGAAAAAGTACAGTATTCATCTCAAAATAAGATCGCAGCATGCGGTGCTGTGTTAACATGCTACGCTGATTGTAACATGGACTCAGTTTGTACCGAAATTGCATTCCATACAAGAAGAAAAAAAACAGAAACTACTATTAATGCCGTCTCCAGTAACACAAAGTATAGTGAGCTGCAGACAACCTATAATTCGAGGTAATTAGTTCTGATGAAGTGAGCGGCTGGCAGGAGGAGTCCTGCTGAGTTCAAAGGGGTGTCCCTCATCAGGAAACATTAAGTGTTCTTACCAACATGATGCCATTTAATCCCAACACTTGTTGCAGTGCTAACACCAAGGGTTACCAGGCAAACACACACTTTTTCCCCCCCGACATTTGCTATGATACGCTCCGCACACAAACACCCAGAAAAGAATAAAAAGCATGCGAAAGCAAAACCACAAAACTCCTGTCAGTATTGCAACAAGACCCACAGAGAGAGAGAGAGAGAAAGAGAGAGAGAGGAAAAAAAGAGTTTCACTTTAAGACAAAGTACTGAGCAAAGAGAGCGTGAAGGCTGTTGAATCTGAATTAAGCATAGATTGGCCTATATTGCAGCGATCGGGGAACTAGTTCAAGACGTGCCAGGCCTCATGTAGGCTCTGTCACACTGGGGACCTTACTCTCAAACTGTGAAGCATATACACCCTGAGCTATGAAACACTAGCTGAACATGAGATAACAAAGCAAACAGTGGGATGAATTTTGGGGTCATTCATCATTCGGATATTCACTGACAGGTTTCTCAAATGAAGTGAGAACATGAACGAGAATATGTGTAAGATTGGTAGCTTTAAAAAAAAAAATGCCATGGGAAATTTTCAAATGTAATCAATGGCTCACAGGGGAATAACTCCATCAGTACACACACCAAGTTCACAAGTCAGATTTAAAGCAGCACTATGTAGTTTTGGAGGTAATGACGTAATAATACAAACTCTATATGTATTTTTTCCATCACTGATTAAACAAGCTGTTCTCAGAGAAAAATAAGGACCTCAGAACACTGTTTGGAGCCATAAAGGTGACAGAGTCCACCACATGTAATTGTGTTCTCCTTTAAAGTCAGTTTGTTTTTTTAGTTTATACAGCCATGAAAACAAAGAAAGTCTGATCATTTGGTTTGTTTAGGCATACAAAATCAGTGACGATCTTCAAATTAAAATTTCTACACCACAACAACATAGAGCACCTTCAAGAGGAACTGAGAGTGTGTCTGTTGTTAGTAAGGCAGAGAGATAATTGGGGGGGAAAAAGTCCTCATCCTCTCTGTTGGGTCAGGTCCCAGTACCCCTATGGACTCCTTTATTCAAGTTAGGCAAGTGTCCTGCCTTCCCCAGGGGCAGATAGCACAGCCAGCTGGAGAAGAATACCTGTGCATAACCTGAATTGATCTCTCCAAACATCCATACAGCAGATTCCTCCTCTCACAAGGCCGGTTGCGCTGCATGTGAGTAAGTGAGTGAATAACTCGTAGGAATGACTCAAAGTCAGAAAGGGGCAGCTAAATTCCTGTTCCTGACTCAACTCCTTGGTTTGGTCCCAAATGGCACACGCTGACCCACTCATTAACCGGTAAACCTGCGGCTTGACAAGCAGCCCCCTGGATGACAGTAATTGTTGCAATCGCAGACGGAGAGCAATTAATGAAGGGGGTCAGAAGTTTCCAGAAGGGGTGTCTGCCTGAATTAAAAAGCTCCAGCATGAATCTGACCGTAACCTCTAACCTAAAGGGGCCTGGAGTTTATTTTTATTGCCCAGAAATTCAATATATAAATGCACAGATTTGCTATTTTTACTCTGCAGGTTTCCATCACGTTTTCCTCTCTTTGACGCAAAAGTAAAACAGTTTGATTTCTGAATAGATTGTAAGAAAAATTAGCATTACAGTTAAAATGCAATTCTATCTATCAGAAAGTTTGCATCCAATGCTGCAACACTGTAAGTCTGTAACACAAGCGTGTTATGGGTTCTCTGTAACAGACTTCAGACGACTATGCAGCTCCGCAAGCGGCATCAAATTAATTAACAGTGACTTACAATACAAAGCACTTTGAACTGAGTGTGCGCTGCGAACACAGCCAGATTGACGGGAAACTTTGACCCCACAGCCCTGCCTACAACTGTTGCTTATGACTTCCAAGAGAGGCTGAAGGCGAATCCCCTCTGGCACAGGGCCAGACACAGAAACACTCAGACCTCGCACACCAGAACTGGACCTATATGATGAACTATGTTGGCAACATAATGTGAACATGTCAAGTCTTGAATTTCAGTGGGTGGAAGTGACTGAAATTCAGAAAATAGTCCTAGTAAACAGATATGACTGAGCCCACAACAGAAGCTGCAAAATACATGATAAGTGTCTGAGCTGTCAGTTGATTTTAACTTCTGTAGGTTTTATATCAAATTCATGCAGGATTATAATTCATGCTATTATTCAACAGGTGTCAGGCAAGTACTGGAGCTAAATTATTTGGTCAAAACTGATATGATGAGGTCAATATGTTGATATCACTACGTAACAATTTACTGAATGTCACGGTCAAAATGACGCTAAACCCCAGAATCCAGTGTTAAGAATTTCAATTTAGACACATAACACACATCTACGTGAGAGTTCACTTCATCCTGCCGACTTAAGTGAATATCATTATCAGGTTCAGAGCGAGCAAGATGGGATGGGACCTGAACGCACTGGCGCACGAGGGGAGGGTAGCGGGAGCACACACGCTACAACAACAAAGGCAAACTAAGGACTGTGCCTAAAAATAGTAATATTATGAATGAGGTTTAATTTATGCTAGATTTAATTCCAAACTACATTACTCCACTTTGTTTAATAGATCATTTAAGCTTTATGAATTGAGACAAGTGGTCCACAAAGTGGGTTCTGGGAGCCCTCAGGGGTCCTATAGGGGGTCCAGGGGGTTACCAAAGAGAAGGGGCGTCATTAATTTCCACTCTAATTCCATCCGTATATAAAACACATATCATATGATTATGTCAGCAGTTTTGGTCAAGTGTTTAATATACTTTCTGTACTGACACAAAATTCTTGTCAGATGGTGGACTGTGGGTTTCTATCTTCAAACAGTGTTCTGGGGACCTTATTTTCCTCTGAGAACAGTTTGTTTATTCAGTTATGATAAAAAAATGATATTCCTGAGTTTGTATTATCACTTTATTAATACTGCAATTATCAAAACTGAGTTTGATTTTTTTTCTCCCAAACCACATGGTTTTGCTCACGGGTCAATTACAGTCATAATACTTTCAAAGAGCATCTCACCCATCAGACGCTGACAGTCCACTTGGTCTGGTGTAACAAGTGAGGTGAGAGACACCACAAGGGTTAATAATGTTACTGTAATAATGTGACATTACACAATGCTGTGCTGTAACACTTGCATTCTGTTTGAACCTAGTTTGACGAATGATCAATGCGGCGAAAGGGAAGTGATGTTTTCTGCTGCTAGCGTACGTCTGTCAGCAGTCCACTGTGACGAAAACAAACAAACACCCCCAACTAGTATATTATGCAATGCTAATTTGGCATGGAGGGCTACACCTAATTTCTGGTAATGGAGCTGAATGATTAGTTCTGTTTTCCTCCCGATTAATCCTCTTAAAGCCAAGTGAATACTCTAATGAGCACGCGATTCATCAATCAGGCTTCCCCCCGCCCCAACCCAACATTTGAAGTATTGATAAATCAGCTGATGAACAGGTGTATCTATGAATCACTGGGTCACTCCTGTGGCTGTGGATTAGACCATAAAAGCAAGAACAGATTTGTACCGAATCTACAAACAGTGCCAGGAATAACTTAGTCAGAGGCATCAACAGAGAGGGGGTGGCTATGCAAAACGTCAGGTAAACCGTGGGTGAGGTAAACATCTCTCTCAAAACACCATGCGCATACACACACACACAACACATGGGGGGCTCGAGGGTGTTAGAGGCTGTTATTCATTATCCACACGACTGCATTCCAGGGCTGGACAAAAGGAGTTATCGCCACCATCATTCAGAGGCAAGCACACGAGAGGTACAGAGGGATTTAAGCAGGTTCTCAAACAAGATGCCCCCACCTGATAACCTTAGCACTGCCGTTGCACCATTCCCACATGTCCTAATGCATTCACAAATCAGAGAGAGAGGAGGGAGGGAGGGGGAGAGCGGGAGAGAGTGAAAAAGACTGAATGAGAAGGCAAGGTGGAGGAGAGCAAGACAAAGAGAAGGAGGAGAGAGAGAGAGAGGGACCGTGTGAACATTAACAGTGAATGGAAGCGATGGAGAAAGATAACAACACCTCCTCCTCCTCCTCCTCCCCTTTACAGGAAGTGACCAGTGAGCCTGTGGCAAGTGCACCTCACTATCGATGTGGCCGCTGCAGGACTTTCTGAGAAATGCAAAAACATCACTATCCTCAATCCTTCACCTCTTAACCTTCACTACCTGGAAGTTCTTGCAAAACCTTCAAAGGGGGGGCTGACAAGAATTCTCCCCCTACTTCAATTCCTGTAAATCAGGTTTTTGACATTGAGATTCACTCACATACCTTGATACCTTTCGATGGACCAGAGCGGCAGGAGGCCCTAAATGTGCTATTACATAACTCACCTGTCCATGAACAGGAGGGTGAACAGGTGAAAGGTCAGCCCGCTTGTGCAGTGACCTTTGACACTTGAGGGTGGTGGAGAGAGGAAGTGAAGAGCCCCTCTCACACCTCTCATCAAGTGAGCCCTACCCTTGGCATCAGGGCCACACATCAGTAATACAGTTCATCTATGCAGCTGTCTCACCTTTCTTAAACTCCTCCAGCATCGCGTCCAGCTTGGTGTCATTGAACACAAAGTGCAGCGGGTGGCTGTAAAACTTGGTGATGGTTTTGAGCGGGGTGCAATCATCCGGGTCCACGAACGCCAGGTCCTTGACAAAGAGCAGATCCACTATGTTGGACCTCTCGCCCTCGTAGACCGGGATGCGCGTGTAGCCGCTCTTCATGATCTCGGACATGGTGTTGAAGTCCAGGGTGGCGTCCCCGGGGATCATGAAGCAGTCCCTCAGCGGCGTCATCACGTCCTCCACGGTTTTAGTCCTGAGCTCCAGCGCGCCCTGGATGATGTTCAGCTCCTCCTTCACCAGGTCGTTGTAGGGGTCCGTGACGCGCAGCATCTCCAGCAGCTTCTCCCGGTTGTACACGGTTCCTATCTCCTGTCCCAGAAGGTAGTCCAGCAGCTTGCTCACCGGGTAGGACGCGGGGAAGGTGAGCAGCATGAAGAACTTGGTGAGGAAGATGGTGTTGGCGCCCACAGCGAGGCCGTGTCTGGAGCAGATGGCCTGGGGCACGATCTCCCCGAAAATCACTATTCCAATGGTGGACATGACCACGGCGATCAACCCCGAGCCGGCGATATCATCCAGCAGGATGGTCAGAGTGGTGTTCACCAGCACGTTCCCGAGCAGAAGCGAGCAAAGCAGGTAATTCCCTTGACTCCTGACCGGCTCGATTTTTTTGGCATAATTCTTCTCCTTCTCCGTGCCGCAGTTCTGGACTATCTGGAGCTCCATGGGGTCCAGAGCCATGAGCCCCAGGTTCAACCCGCTGAACATACCCGACAGGCAAAGCAACATGGAGATGAAGATGACCTGGAGCCAGAAAGGCAGCAGAAACTTTTTCTCCTCCACCACTATCACTTTGGTGTCGTCCCCGTCGTGGTAGATCCAGGTGTTCTCCGTCCACGGGTCGTGCATCCCGGGCACGGCCGGCGTCGCGGTGGCGATGCAAAGGTAATACGCTTTACTCCTCTCCGTCTTTCGCAGAGGTTTGACCTCAATTTCAACTATTCCGGACGTCTTTCGATTCAGGATGATGTTGGGTAATATAATTATATCCGAAGTCCTAATACCGCAGGGATGCAAGCCGGACGAGTCCTCCTGGCTCTGGTTATCCCCCGAGGAGCTGTCAAGGCTCCCTACCGTCCGGCTGCGCTCATGTTCCGTGAAAGCAATTTTGGACCAGGTCTCGTTGTTGATGTTCTGCCCGTACACCCTTAATTTCACCCGAGAGCGCTCACTCACCCGCAGGTAGCCCTTATCCATGAAGGAAATGTCGTCCGTGTCCTCCAATCGGAGCCCTATGATGACGGTCTCCTCGGACCCTTCCTTGCCACTTGTCGGGGTGACACAACAGCCAGTGACAGTTAAGAAAATCATCGCCAAAGCTCGGACCCGGTTAAGTGACGCCATTTTTGCAGCGGTGGGTCCTTGGGATAACGGCTCTGCCATATTGATAACCATTGGCAACCAACCTCCTGAATGAAAAGGGCTTTTAAAAATCAGAGCCAGTCGGAGTCCGCCTTCATCTCCGCCGAGGGTTGCCGTGGCTTGTGCATCGGGACCTGCTCGTTCCCACTACGTGTCCGACACTGATGACTCGCGAGCGCAGGCTTATGGGCCAACTCGTGCCTCCCCTGATGTCCCCGAGACAGGCGACGGCGGCGGCCAATCAGGAGAGCCCGCTGGCCGGTGGGCGGGGTACCCGCAGCCTCCTTGGCGAATCAAATTCCAAAACAAGTGCACCTCATGTTAAGAGACAGACAGAACTCTACTCGTGACTTTTTTTTTTAACATATATCCTACTGCAGGAGACAACATGTGCACATGATTACAGTGTTTTTGTGACATATCAATAAAAACATGACCACCTGCGAAACGTAATGCAATACAATACAAGTGGTATAAATGCTTTACCATGATAACACTGCATTGATACTCTCAGAGGTGTTCAATCAACTACATGGTACAAGAAATTTATTTGGCTTGCATTGCAATATTGTGAATGCTAATGAACTTAAGTGCTGCAAAACTGTCTTCTACAGTAGTGGCAACCAAACTTTTAACAAGTGATCACTTAAAATGAAGTACCATCTACCTCTGGCCTCTCATCACTGTTTGGGGCTTTAATGAGGATGTCAGTTACATGCAGATCATCCAAGAATAATGTTTTCTTCATTACAAAAATTGAAAGAAATAATGTTTTCGTTTACTCTCTATCATTTGATCCCTCAGATTTAAGAGTGGATACCTGTCCTTCACTGACTAAAGGCCTATTTCAAAGCAATTATATAACATCAATTGTTCTGATGTTCTTGTGTTAAAAGCACCTCATGCAATACTGATGTGAAGAACCCACAATATATGAGCATAAATGAAAGTAGAATTCCAAAGAAAGAAAAAAAAGAAAGCCTAGCACATACTGTACTTACCACCTCTGCGTTGATATATTTTCAAAACAAATTGACATTGTGGTCACACGAACTGTCTCAAGACAGCCCATAACTGTGTGACAATTCACAGCTGTGTTGGAAGTGTGTGCTCACAGCAGCTTATTCATTTGTACAGCCCAAGCAGTAAATGTCCCATGTCATGGGGTCCTAGAACTTTAAATCCATCCATGTCCATATAGACCAAATATATATGAAACAACACAAATTACAAAAAATAAAATTGACAAGGGACAATCAATTGATGCCAATATTTTTGTGTAATAACAGAAGTAACACATCATAATGAACATTATAATGATGATACTGAAAATCTGTCAATATTCTGCTTAAACAAATCAATACAATTAGAGGTATTACAACACAAGTAGGGTCACTTGTTCAAGCAAAGGTGGAAGGAAAAGTCTTGCTAAAAATTTGAAAGGCGTTGATATGAAATCAAGATTTAGAAAAATAGGGGGAAAACTATCTGCATAGGTTGTTTTACATTTTGCCTTGATACAAAGCCAACATCAGTATTTGAACTGATTAAATTCATATAGTCATTTCTGTTTTTCTAGTGGAGCGGATTAAGTGGAATAAGTTTGGTCAGGTAACATCAATAATACACATGTCTATGTGTAAGGAAGGATTCATTTAAACAGCTGAAATCTCATTTGACATGTTAGTAAGAAACAAACAATGACATTACATAAGCCATAATTAAAGTCAGTGAATTTGAACTACTGTTACAATGCATACACAGTATGATGCTAGGCCTGTATTGCACAGGCTCTTCACATCATCATTTGCAACAGGCAGAGGAGTTAGTGCTGCAGCATCCCCCTGTGGCCGAACCTGGAACTTGTTTCTCCAGCTGAAGGGCCAGCTCGAAAGGATCCACAATGCCTGCCTGTATCAACAGTACAACATGGGAGAAACCCTTAGGAGTGTACATCCTACCAATTCAAGCATTACATACTTACTGTTTCATCCAGAACAAAAGTAAGAAATGGTAAAAAGGGAGTTTTTCTTTATTTTCAAGCACTAAACACTAATTAATATACTGAACATTCTATACAATAGAATTAAAAGGTTATACACTGAGCTTTGAAATGTTTACCCTACATGTATGGTCAGTGTCTCTTTTATCAGACACCAGTTGTTCATTAAATGAGCATTTCACAGTAGCTGTGCTTTGAAGAACAAGACCAAAGGCTTTTTATTACTATTATCACTAGCCAGCTGTGTTGATTAGAGAAAAGTATCTTGGATCTGATTTCACTTCAGAGCAGCAGTCCGAAGGTTAAGCCAAGAGAAACAATATGATAAATTCATTAAGTTTTTATATTTATCTCTTTGCTGCTCATAATAACTGAAAAGGAACTCCCTCAACAGCAAAATAAAATGTGTGAAATGAGTGATTAAAGGATCAGGGTAGTCAGTGAAAAATGTATAGTGGTGTTTGTAGATGTGTGTGTGTTCACACAACGACCATGAGCACTGATAAGATGGTATTCCATTAGCTGAGAAGAGAACATTCCTTCCTGTTCAAGGTTCCCCAGCATGACTCCACAGTCTGGTTATGACTCCAAGACAGCTGCTTGACCTTGTGCGTGTGGACGTGTGCGTATGTATGTTTGAGTGGGTATGTGAGTGCGTGTGGAAGAACTTGCAGCATGCGTCCTGGTGTACACGTGTGTGTGCGACTGTGTGTACAGTTAGACAGTGGGGCTCTCTGGGCGTGTCACACTCTGGAAACTGATAGCACAAACATACTGACCTCTAGTGCTCAAACACACATCAGACAAAAAGACATTTCCACATCCTGGAATTTAGTTGGGACACTGACCTGAGGTTTGACTCCACAGGGCGCAGAAGGGCCTCCCAGTGGCTGGCAAGTGAAGTCCTCCTTAAATCTGGTACTGGTCAGGATGGTGGCCAACTCTCCATCAACCTCCACAGGTTTATTAGCCTGAAATACACCCACATATGACATACTTTGCATATAGGACATGAGCAGGAGACATCAAGCTGTTATTGCATTGCTGTATTGCTACGAACCTTGAATGTGTAGTGACAGTCAAACAGGAAGCTTTCCTCTACTCCTGTAATGTTCCCGTTGTATATGACCTGACAGGTCTTGGTGTTGCCTTTCGGGACCTTGAACAGGCGGTATGTAGCAGAGACAAACTTGAAGTCACCTGTAGTGCCAGAACAGGTCATAGAGAATCAATAAATTCATCAGAGTCAATCTGGAATTAAACAATCATATCAGTCATAACAGGAAATAACATTTTCAAAATCTAAAAACCACAGGTAATCAGTGCAGTGAGGCAAGGAAATGTGCTCATATCATCACCCAGACACTGAGGGTCAGAATTCTGACTTTTTTCTCAGAATTCTGACTTTGATCTAAGAATTCTCTCTCTCCTTTTTTGCCATGGTGTATTGTCTGTATGTTTTTTTATAAAACTTGCCTTAGGACGAGAGATGAAATTTAGCAATTATGCAAACTCCGGCATATTTACACTGATGCTCTTTGATATGTTAATTAATGTGCATTGTCCTAATCAAACAAATAGATAAATTCTGACTTTAATCTCAGAATTTTCATGTCTGACTTTAATGTCAAAATTCTGACTTTTTCCTCAGAATTCTGACTTTAATGTCAGAATTGACTTTAATGTCAGAATTCTGGCTTTATTCTCAGAATTCTGACTTTAATGTCATGTTTTTTATGTCTGACTCAGAATTCTGACTTTTTTCTCAGAATTCTGGCTTTATTCTCAGAATTCTGACTTTAATGTCATAATTTTTATGTCTGAATTTTTTCTCAGAATTCTGACTTTTTTCTCAGAATTCTGACTTTAAATAAACAAATAAATACATTTTGACTTTAATCTCAGAATTTTTATGTCTGACTTCAATGTCCGAATTCTGACTTTTTCCCTTAGAATTCTGACCTTAATGTCACAATGTCATAATTCTGACTCTATTCTAAGAATTCTGACTTTAATCTCAGAATTCTGACCTTTTCCTAAGAATTCTGACTTTAATATCAGAATTCGGACTTTAATGTCAGAATATTCATGTCTGACTTTAATCTCAGAATTCTGACTTTTTTTCTTAGAAATCTGACCCTGATGTCAGAATGTCAGAATTCGGACTTTAAAGTCAAAAAAAAAAATGTGTGGCCCTAATCCTCTTCCGTAAAGCACTTTGTAAACTTCCATTTTATTATTATTAAATATTTACTGAAAAATCAACAACTGAGATGGACCAACACTATTAGTAGTAAAATATAGCTCTCAACAACATTTTGGGATACTAACTAGTAGTGGTCCACTGTAAACATTAATGCATAGTGTGTATGATCTGTATATTTCATTAGCATGAAACTCTTCTGGGAAAGGCTGTGGGCCAGTGGATAATTGGTGACATGAAAACGTTGCTATCAAGAATGTAAATGGAGCCACACTGACTGAATGAGTAAACCAGTAGTAACTGATTAAGTTCAACTCCATGACCTGACAGGTGTTCACACAGGTGTTTTCGCTTATTAATTACACTTCCTTGTGGGCATGTGCAAAATGTGTTTGATTGACATCTCTCCCACTCTCCTGTTAGCTTTATTACACCCGTCAGGGGGGTCAACACTCACTCCTATTGTTTTTAGTTTGGTGAACTCATGTAATTCCCCACCCTCTTTGACCTTGGCAGTAGCCTAATTAGCAAGAATAAGGATCAGAAGAAAAGCTATTGGATCAATCTAGGCTGAAATAAATCAAAAATGCATTCTTTATAGTGTAACAGGATTATTTTCATTCAGTTTCAAAAATAAATGTCCATTAATGCAACCCACCCAGAGCTATTTTTTAGAAACAGGCAGATGAGGCAGTACACAAAAAGCAATGAATAAGTAGCAAATAAGGAAAAAAATCAAACCTAGAACGGCTTGCAGTTCTTTGTTTTCAATAGTGATGATCTTGGATGTAACCAGGCGTGGTGGGCTGAAGCCCACCTCGTCAGCCAACTGCAGCAGATCCTTCCACCAGAGTGCTCCACCAAGACACTCACCTGCCAAGATAAACAACATTATGATATTTATATATATTATACATGTCTGTGAGCTTTTTTGGCAGTGATAATCAATTTGACTCACCCCATAAGACCTTGTGGTTTTTAATTTCCTCTGTGAGTCTTCCACTGCTGTAGACGTCACTGAAGTACAGCTCACCACCATCCTAAAGATCAGTCTTCAAACAATTAATGATTCGTGATTCAAAAAGTTTTTGATTCATGTCCAAGAATTCTTCTCTTGTTTTTACTTGAATTTCCTCCGGGATCAATAAAGTATCTATCTATCTATCTATCTATCTATCTATCTATCTATCTATGATTCTAAAGCAAGAACCAAGTCAAAAACAGTGTACCTTGAGCACACTGTAGGCTTCAGCCAGCACTCTCTTCTTGTCTGGAGAGAGATTCACCACACAGTTGGAACTATGGCAGAAATAACAACATTTGAATACAATTTATCTCAATTACACATGAATCAAATAGAAATCATGAAGAGAAAGAGACATAAAAGACTTCTTACATGATGATATCAAATGAATTATTTTCCAGACCAGCTTCTGTCAGTCCCTCAATTAAGCCCTGGACAAAGTTGACATTGGTCTCCTTGAAGCCAAATTCTTTCATGTGATAGTCCACATGTTTCCTGGCTACTTCAAGCTAGAGGAGAAAAAATACTTGAGTGAAGGCTCACTGCTAGGGGTACATTTATATTGGGCAGTCACTTGTCTAAAGTCTTATCCCTTTCCTGAATGTGGTTAGCCCTGGACTATTAGTAAGCCACATTGAAAAATACAGTACCTCTGATATATTCTGATAAAAACATAAATAGTAACAGATAATTGCCCAATTCTAACAGGGAATTTTTGGTAAAATGTATCATATTTTCTCTTACTGCATACCAAAACAGATTATTCTGCTGTCAGTATTAATAATTGAATCAACTTGAAAAAAATAATTGCATTGTAATATAATTGACCAAGCGTGTGTGTAAGGCTTGATTTAAAGTTATGACATAACCCTTACAAACTTCTTACAAATTTATATAATCCAAAGAAGAAAAAAAATCTAGGTGAAAATAGGACAATGACCCTAAGCACAAAGCCAAGACAATGCAGGAGTGGCCCTAACCCTAACCCTGCCCCAGCCAGAGCCCTGACTTGAACCCAACCCAAAAATGGCTGTCCACTGACAGTCCCCATCCAACCTGACAGAGCTTGAGAGGATCTGCAGAGAAGACTGACCAAAAAATACCCAAATCCAGGCATAAAGTTTGCTGCCTCATACCCAAGAAAGCTTGATGCTGTAAACACTGCCAACGGTGCTTCAATGAAGTACTGAGTGAAGGGGCTGAATACTTAGGTCAATGTGATATTTCAGTTTTTCCTCTTTAAGAAAGGTGCTAACAATTATAAAATTCTGTGTCCTCTTTGTCATTATGGTGTATTGAGTCAACCACGATTTTAGCATGAGGCTGCAACATAACAATATGTGAAAAAAGACAAATGGTCTGAATACTTTCTGAATGCACTGTGTATCACTGATGGGTCACCGTGATGCAAAATGTACAGTACCTGGTCCTCAGTCATGTCAATGCCAGTGACATGACCCTTCTCTCCCACCAGCTGACTCAGCATGTAGCAGTCTCTCCCACTTCCACTGCCCAGGTCCAAAATCCTGCAGCCCTCCAAGCACTCTGGCACCACCAGACCACAGCCATAGTACCTGAGGAGGCAAGAACACACACAATATGAGTATCTCTGAATCAGTATAAACTGAACTTAAGTAGGGCTGAGCAATATATCATGATCATATCACTATTGTAGTATGAGACTATTGTTTGAGATTTTGGATATCATGGTATTAAAGGTTGCATAGAAGCAAGTAGAACAGTGTGTGTGTGTGTGTGTGTGTGTGTACACACACACACACACACACACATTACTGATGAGAATTTCAGTGTGTCATTATTTTGTTAAAGCACCAGTTGTCATCCCATTCCACCATCCCATCCCAATATCGTTTTTGAGGTACTTGATGTGATATTTGACTTTGATCACATTGCCCAGCCCTAGCAGAGAGTTTGACAAAAGCCCAGTGACCTGTCACTGACTTCAGGGTGCACTCTCTTCAGCGCCTGGCGGATAAAGGCAGGGATGGGCTGGGCTGGAGTCACACACACATTGGTCTTCAGGTCCGAGGAGCTCTTCAGCACCTTGCTGTAATAATCCTGTTGACATGCAATACAGCAGCTTGTTATCAGCTGTTACAAGGCAGGCAACGTGAGATGACAATAATAGATGATTAATATTAACAGGCCTTGTAACTGCTGGAGTTTCGTTGGTGGATCAAGGGTGGAGCGTGACGCATTATCTAAACAACGCACTTATGCTATGCTAGCGACCACCCCATACGTAGCTAGACTATATGATAACAAAAGGTGCGTCATTCACTTACCTTGACGTCCACGTGAATGCCGCTGTCACCGCAGCCTTTTCCACAACCACTGTGAAGAGTAAGTTAACTTTAAATTAACACTGACGTCACAGTTTCCTCAAATAGCTGGTTCGCTAATGTGACTGCAAATTCAGTTGTGCTACACAAATTAACCGTTATTTTAAAACGAGAGTTCACTGAAGTTACTATAAGACGACAGCTAAAGTCTCGCCTTAACTTTACAACCGACGTAAACTGTCACACGCCACACGCTCTATTTATTTATAATGCAAGCTTAATTCAGTTCCCTTGAATGTGAGACAAGATAGGTGGCTTGTATTACCTTCTCTCTGCAGCCATTGTCTCAGTTACTAACAGTTCAGAGGTCCAACCTTTGTAAAGGGAAACTTAGGGCAGTCTCCCAACAAAAGTCAATAGTACAGCGTGTGTAGAGGTGACTTCCGGCTCAACAGCCCCCCCTTCCTTCAGTGACCGAAACCTCAGCTGAATCCTTGGAAAGTCAAGGTCCAAAGAATATACTGTTTGTTTTATGTATGTATTCATTTATTTATTCAAAGTCTTGAGATATGTAAGTCCTGTTTTTCCACGAAAAAAAACACTCCACTCAGTTTTCAATTTCAAAGGGCATGTTTATTGAACATACATCCATGTTGGTTGTTGTAATAAATGGCTTATGATCAGAACATTCAAAGGATATGTGCAAATCCACCTTACACGCACACTGGTGATAAAAGTCTTTGGCGAGAGGCCCCTGATATTGTTAACAAGTCATCTACTGTTATTGTTAGTCAAACGTACCCTTCCAACAACATCAGGTTAAGTCTCAAAAAAAGTTATATGTTTTCTTAACAGAAACAACTAATAATATCCATAATGAGAGAGAGAAAAATAAATCTGTCCAAGACAATAAAGCTAATGATTGAATAAAAATTATGAAAGCAACTATTTGGTTCACAAACATGTTACAGAATTTTATACACAATCTGCAAATATAAAGTGGTTCTGACATTTTATACAGTTCCAATAATCTTTTTAAGGTTTCAGGCGATATGAAAAATAGCTCATTTTGGTACTACGTGTACCACAATTGACACGTTATCTAGCTCAAAAAAAGAATGAACACGTAAAGCACTTCAGAGTGTCTTCAGGCATTGACGGGTAAAGTTCAGTCATTGACAGAAAGTTGATAAGACAGAAAGTTCGGGTCAAAATTTAAACTTGTGCTAGACATTTGAGAGACATCTTCTGTTGGATTGTTTTCCTGGGCCCTTATAAACCCATAAGACCAATGGCGGAAACATTTGTGCTTTGCAGACATTGCTATGTGTGTGAAAAAAAAAAGTACAATTTGCATGATATGATGGCATGTAGCATCAGTTCCAGTTAATTTCAGATAATGGGCAACATTTTTTTTTTAATAAAAATCTGGAAAGGGTTCACACAGCATGTTCATTTTATTATCAGTCGCATTTTGAACGGCACATTCATCGTCAATCGACAGCTACTGCGTCACAGGTCCTGTAAGATTTGGATTAACAGGTTACATTTAAAACATTCAGGCTCTTTAAAGGCAGTTCAGACTGATAACTCTTACAGAGAAGATACATTAATGGAACCGATAACGTTTATTTTTTGGATGCTTCCAGTTTGTTTTCTGCAGCATTTTAAATATTGCTTGTTAACTTGTACTTAAACACATGCATCTTTATAGTACTAATATTCAGATATAGAAAAAATATATATAAACTATCAACCTATTATTATACTACCACATATCATTCTTTATGTTTGTTTTGGTTTTCTTTCCATCTAGATGGCAGCAATGTGTAATGGCATTTTCGTTTTAAAATGGTTGTGTCAAATACTTCTATTACAAATAATCTGTGTACATATTACCATTTGCTCCACAACTATGGCTATTGTGGGATTAATTACCTACCTATAAAGTTGGGTAAGGGATAAATATCCCTTAAATGATGGAAGACATATGCAAATATACTAAAAGAAGCATTTCCTCTCAGACCCAACAGCACAAAGGCAGGCATAAGTAAAAAGTCAGTTAACAAGCCATATTTTGAAAAGCTGTTAAACATGTTCAAATGAAGAATACCACAATAAAAGCATGGTAAAATAGTTCTGATATGTAAATCCAATACAAAGAGAGTGAATGTTTATTTTCTACTGTACAGCTGGTGAAGGTGGTGATCTGTTGTACTGACTGACACAAAAGTTTGAGGTCTGACGTTGCCCGACTCATTTGTAATCTCTTAAAGAAGCTTAATAATCTTTTCTTGTTTTTTTGGTACCTGCTTTCCTCATGGTCTCCCAGCTTCACTGAAGCCCATCATTGTTCATCATGATTCTGCATTTCTTGGGTAGGCACATACTATAAACATTCATTAAAAACAATTCTAAGAAAAAATGACTGTAAGAAGTGAATCTGTTACATTCCCTACTAACAACTCACAGAGGTCGATTTCTTACAGATGTTGCTAGAGATTAATCACGTACTGTAATTTAAGACTGACTAATGAACGTAAGCATTTTGTGTTTTGATTTATAAAGATAAATATAATTTGTGCAAAAAAGGAACTGCTCACACAAAGATTTGTTAATGCACTTATACTCCTCTATCGCTAGTGAGGCAGATAGAGAGCAACAAAAACAGACACAAGTCAGAGCGTTTTTTAATCGCTGAAAAAGCACTTCAGAAGCATAAGTCTAACGGGACGTCCCACGCAGTCTTGTTCTAGTGTCCCTGTACAGTATCAGTTTGCATAAGCACACACTGTGATAATCGCACTCTTCCAAAAAGTTCCTGCTGTGTGTATTTTTTTTTTTTTTTTTTTTTTACTACATGGTTTCCTGCCTACAAAGAACAGCTCTGCAGAACTTTTGCAAGCACCTGATGAGGAGAGCTGCATTCATCCTGGGCAGTGATTGTCCTGTCCTAAAACACAGCTTCAGCTATCAAGTCTTTGACTGTGTATCAGTAGCTTCTGTTGCACGAGAAGGTCAACTGAAGGACTGCGTGTGTGTGAGTGTTTGTGCAGTGTGAGAAGTCTCAATTACCACAGGCTGTTAACAGGGCTTGTACTGCCCAAATATAACCCAAAATACACAGGTTAAGGCCACTGTTCCAGTGTGGGGAGGAGCACGCTTCTCAACCTTTGGATCTTTATCATTTTTGTTGAGATTCAACTTCCTGCTCCCACACCTGTTTTATGTAAGATGCACACATTCGTAAAAATACTCACCTAGAAAGTATTTAGACATAAAACACCTGCTCAGATACAAAAGCCTCCACGCTCTGTGCCAAGTACTCTCTCCTTCCCTCTCTGATCTGAATCAAAAGTGCATCTCAGCCCTGCGGCTCAGTGCTGGTGCTGTGGTGTGGACCCTCCTGCTCGTTGATGGTGTGTAGGAGAAGGCACACTGGAGGGTGGAGCGAAGCGCTGCTGTTTTGGTGAGCTGGCTGGGGGGGTCCTGACGGCCCACGTGCAGCCCGCCTCTCCATCCCGCCCAGCGCCTGCTCCTCCTCCACACTGAAGGAAGCTCGATGACCGCAGCTGTCGCAGAAGTCGCCCACCTCCTCATCGGCCTCGTCCTCCTCCTCATCTCCCCCGCGCCCCAACAGGCTCTCAAGCTCCCTCAACTCCTTGCCTGTCCCTCCAGCGCCACTGAAACCGCTGCTCCCACGCGTGCCGCACACGCACACCTCAATCCCAGAGTCCCCTGTGAATCGCCTTCTCCTTCCATTGGGGAGTCGGTCTTTGTCCTCAGCACAACCCTCTGACATGTCCTTCAGCAGGGGGTCCTTGCAGGACTCGTCCCCACTCCCACTTCTTTTTTCCTGGCTGGTGAGTCCCTCCCTGTTGAGCCCATCTGACAGCAGTATCACACCTGGATCTTGTGCTGTCTGCGTGGGCTTGTTGTCAGGCTTTGGCCTAAAGTCTAAGGTGGGAGGTTGCGGTTCCTCCATGCTGGATCTACAGCACAGACCGTCAGAGGCCGGAGGCACCGGAGTGGGCTGGATGGCCGGACAGTGTCCCTCCTGCTGCTCAGGAGCCAGTGGACTCGAGGCCACTGAGGTTGGGCCTGTGTGTAAGGCACTATAGGGAGGGGGAGGAGTCGGTGGCCGGTTGACCACTTCTTCATAATCAGGCAGGAGGTAGTTTGGCAGAAACCCTGACAAGATAAAGTTAAAAAAAAAGAAAAAAAAAAATCAGCTATGAGGGGAAAAACAGTACAATTTTGCTTACTACAAGAAAACACAGGGTACAAAACATTTACAGTATTAGTGATGTTTTTCCTGTGCGGCCTCTAAAAATTTCACTGTGACCTTACTGAACTTCCCAGTCCACTGTTCAAGCATTCCAAAAGCAACAAGGGGAGAAATGTCACAAAACAAGCTAATTTCTGGGTCAATTCTGTGCCGAGGGCTGTTGCAGCACTGGGATAGTGTTGCAACACTGGCAAGGTACCAAGAGAGCAATGGTGGCCATTTCCTGAAAACTGGGGCATGCAAACAGGGAAGGTTCTGAAGCTGTGTGAAACCAGGGATACTTCTCAATGCAAACATTACAGTTGAGCCAGGCACCACTGCTTTGCTTGTCACTTGTCTGAGATGCCTTAGATTTATGTAAACGGCAAGTACAACTGACCTGACACAAATATATGTTGTACACTACAGCTGGCAGGCCTGGTTATGAGGTCACAAATATGTATACAAACAGATTTAAGGACCTGACAATTAACATTTCCACTTAACAATTACACTGATATTACAGAACAAACAAAACCGTGTGATTCCTTTTTTTCACTGAAAAAAACTGCCAGCTCTTCTAAGGGCCTCGCTCGAACGAAGTGGCCAATCAACATGGATTTAATCCATCTGACCAGGAGGCCTTTTTTACTCACTAAAGCTGATTTGAAAATGATAAGCAAACCAACACGAAAAAATTGAATCCAAACAATTATTACACCTGGCTTGATTTATAGTTTATCACCAACATTATGAGGATTTCTTTTTTTGTTTTTGTTAATATTTATTTTCTATATATAAAATGAACTTGCTTCTGTCATTACAAAGCTACCACTAGTTGGTGTGACTGGATGCTCACTGAGTTATCCTTCATCTGTTTTAAGAAACTATTTTTTGCCACTTGGTGGCAGCAGCTCGCAGCTGGAAAAACAACAACAAGGATATTGCTTAATATAGCTATTGTAGCAAACTTGTTAGCAAACAGTTGTCTCTCTACACACTCAGCTGACACAGAACAACATTAGGATTCATCTGGGGATGCCTCCACCTGTGTAATATTGACTCTACTTTTAGCTCTGATTTGGTCTCCACCAACTCATGAGAAAAATACAGACTATTTTGGTGCTTGATTCTGCGCTTTGTTCATGAGCTTGTTGATAACTTGGGACAGGTAGCGTACAGTAGGTTGATCAGAACTTTTTGGTGGCTTTGAGACTGAACCCAAACATAAAGCTGTAGGCTAGAAAACCAAAAATAGTGAGCTGAAAAACATTAACGGAGCAGAACTTCAGAGTCAGGTGATATACCTCTGAGGTGTGTCACTGCAAAGAACACATGCCACACCATACAGAATATGACAGACAGAATTCCAAATCTTTTGAAATGTGAACACCACAAAAAAAGCCTAATAATTCAATCACTGCGTTGTGTGTGTTTGAGTGGGAGCTCTCACTGAAGTAGAAGGGCACAGAGGGGTAGTTGTGTGCTTCCCGGTAAGCGATGAGGTTGATCTCGTGCTGCCGTTGCTGCTGCTGCAGCCGGTGTTTGGTGCGGCGGTGGTGACACACGCAGCAGCAGCTCAATATGAAGATGATCGCCCAAACCAGCCAAAACCCTACAGTGAGTGAAGGATCAAAATGGAAATGAAAAAAAAAAATGATTGTTTGCTTGTTATTGTAAAATTAAGTCAAAAGGTGACGAACTGACCCAAAAGGGAAAAAATGTTTTACTGTACAAGTTTGTGGCTTAAATTACATAAAATGCCTGCTGCCAGCACCAACACTGGAGATCACATACTGCCAACATCTGGTTCTGACAAAGTGAAACATTCACATGCGTGTATACTGTCTGCATGCATGTGCTGCATTATGAATTTTATAGAACAGTATCAATTCAGTCATCACTGGCAGGTCCAAAGCTGTTCATATCTCTTAGACAAATCGACGACAGATTTATAGTCTCTCCAGGTTCTTTCTCTCTGGAGCATCCCATTATTTGACACCACAGCTGTATCACATGCTGAGCTTCCTCACTTTGGGAGGCATATTTAGCAAAAGTCTCAAATATTCTGCTCCAACCTAGCAGCAAAATAAATAGCAGAGAATAAGGGAAGACTTCAGTTAACACAGTGACAAAAAACAACTTAACACAGTAGGATTGCTTAACAACAATTTTCTTATTTTCTACTAAAGGAATTACTTGAGAAACTGTCCCATCTAGAATCCAGTCCGAACAGCCACACTGGATAAAACTGAGTGAGGCTTCAAAAGCATCCAAGTTTGTGTTTACTGAGTGGGACGCCGTTATGTCGACACAAAGAAATGTGGGAACTTTTCTTCAAGGACTACAGGGAATAACAGTGTAAACTGTTCAATATGGCACTCAGTACAATGCATCCCTGCCGCTGCTGATGTCAAGATTAACTTCAGCTTAGATTGATATTCTCTTGCATGTTACACCACCGTTGTTGTTTTATTTTTATTTTTTTTTCACAACCAACAAATGCCTTCAAATATATTCATGACTCCACATGGATTTTGAGGTTAAAGATGTCTCATGTTCTAGCCACTTAATCGTCATGGTTGATTATTACACTTAACATTTATTGGCCACATGCCTGCCATTCAAACACTGCATATATTTAACAAAGGATGAGTTATATTCAAACCAGGAAACAGGAGTGCCATGTTCTTTAGCTCATTAATACATTACATGATGTATGTCATAACTACCATAATGCACATACTGTCACATCTCATTCAAGTACAGTTTTTACATCCTGTTGTCAAGCCCAAACACAACCTTTCCTGCACATTAGCCAACAATTCATTTTTAGATATCCTAACATCCAAACTATTAACAGAAGCCCAGTCCAGTGATGTTGGTCAAAGATGGATAAATCTGCCCATACTAGCTCACTGCAGATCAACCAGCCGATAAGTAACAAGAAAGTGCAACACAGAAATACTTAACCAGGTTTGAAGAAACTGAGAAACATGTCACCATTACGCAGTCTGTATATCAAAGTGCACTGACAAAGTCCTGCTCAGTGTGTATCTTGGTAATTTATTTTATGCATGTCCTGTGTTTCTGCATTCCACTTCCTCTGCACACCAGTATTCCTTCCCCCATCTGAGTGAATTCTCAGCCTACATTCAGCAACTGTCAGTAATAAACTACACTCACTAGCTGTATGTAATATGCACTGACAAAGATTGCATGCGGCGGAACCAGAAATAAAGCCATAATCAGAAAAGAAGCCCTTCCACACACACAGCACACCCTGGTGATGAGGCTAATAATGAGAATAATAAGCTTCGGAGCTTTTCAGATTGTTCATCACCTCAGCGTCTGTAGCAACAGAATAAATTAAGGTGCTAAATATGCTACAGTACATTATTCGATGCCACTGTCCTCCCCCCCACAGTAAAAAAGCAGAGCTATGTGACCAAATCCTGTTAAAGGTGTGACAAGAGTCATTTATTTTGAAAAAGAGAGAAAATAGAATAAAACTATCGTATAATATTGTGGATACGGGGGAAGACAGAGTAGAGGGGGGTGAAGAAAAGAAGACAAATTTGGTAAAAGCAGGATACATACACCAGAGCTCATAATAGTAGCTGCAGCACTGAAGCTCCCCGCAGCAGTGTCCGGACTCACAGATGTAGCTCTGGTTGTTGGCGCCTTCACAGTGCAGTAGGCTCTGCAAGAGATGAGCAGGGACACTTTAATAAGAATGTTTTATCAACATCTCAGCTTTCCAAAAATATAAAACACCAGTTTGAGGGATCTGGTTACGGTGTGCAGCGCCGACAAAAGAGTAAACGGGACACCCCCCCCCCCCTCGTGTTTCATGTTTTTTCATTTTTTGACAACACAGGATGAAATTACATTTGTCCAGTGCTTTACACCGAAGAGAAATGCTTGGTATTGCACTGCATGTACAGCTACCTAACAAGTTCCTGTACAGAACATTGGGGTTGCCTAAGTGTGAGTGTGGAAAAGTGGTTTTAGGTTGAATCATATTACTTCCAGCCAGTAAATATGCAGCCTAGCTGAGTGTTCTCAAAGCTCGGTAGAGAGAAAAAAGAAAAGAAAAGAAAAAAAAGAAAAACTAGGCCATAAGACTTTTGTAATTTTGGAGAGCTGATCACAGCTGCCCATTAGAATTTTAAAAATTACAGTTTGTCTTATTTTCTGTACTAGTTTGTACCTGTCCAGATATATTTCGGTCCTCTCCTCTTCCTTTTCACTCCCCTTAGATTTCATTATATCTTTATTTTGATTTTCATTTAGATTTCATGGTCCACTATAGCAAGTTAAAAACATGCCCCTGCTAAAAACCCTCCTCACTCCTTACAGCAGACACTACCAAAGTGGTCTGCACTGTCATTGTTGTAGCACCATGTTCTTACTAGAGGCTAGAGCTGGCACTTTTCAAGGATTTTCCAGGCCCAATTTCCTAAAAAGTCAAGGACCAGACATGGCATAGTTCAAGACACAGTTAAAGGTTAATCAGAAAACTGAGAATTTAATTATGAGCACTAGCTTTAGGGTTGGCTCAGGTTAGCTTTCTCGCTTGCCATAACTGAATGATTTGACTTCAAGAACTCATGCATGCACGTGGCTGTCACACTTTTGGGGCAGGTGGTGCATGTGTAACTGCTTTGTAAATGCAAAAAAATTGCAAAAGGCAGGCTTTTTACTAATGCTAAGTTAGAAAAATATAAGAATTTCAATTCCTATCATTGCACAAAGTGTTACTTCTCTGTTTTAAAAAGAAGACTTTCAAATGCCTTTATTTTTTTCCCCTTAAAACTGCAAAGGATTCCAGTGGCTTCCCTTCTTGCTCTTGCATTTTGTCTGACTATGGTAGAAAAGGCACAGGTGTTCTAATGACACTGACAATGTCTCTGTTCTGTTCAGGGTACCCGGTGAGCCCATGATAGTGTGACTGTGTCGTGCAGCAAAACATTCAGCCATTGTTAACAACATTATTTGCATCTGTGCTTCTCCTACAGTGACATACCAAAATGTTGTCTGTTTGTTACTTAAATTGTTCCGGGGTTATCATGTCCCTGTATCTTCAGTTTGCTGAGACATGCACCGTGTCCTAGTTCCATATATCAACACATACTTCAGAACAGGTTTTAAGTCACACGACATGTTCATGCACACACTTGGGAAAAAAAGCGAAATCACACTGCAAAAAAAAGTTAGGATGAATACTTCATTTCTGTTGATGTAACAGTTACGGTTGACTGAGTCATAAAAGTCCTATTGTATGATTACTTTTGACAGATTGCGATCTGATTCAGGATTAGTGTGACTGATCATCATTGCACTACAATTTCTAACTTTTAGAATCATGATGGTTGTGCAGCCCTGTACACTGCTGTTCCACATGGCAATGTATGTTAAATGGGAGTCATATTTGATGTCTCACAGCACAGGTATTGCAGTATTTCCCTTTGTAAAATGTCGACATTTATGCTATAAAAAAGTCAAGTTGATTTCTTGCATACTAACTACAAACAAAACGGTATCCTTTAATCATTTCAGTGCACAGTACATGTTTTGTACAGTTAGTATGCTGTACAAAATTGGTGAGCAGCTATTTTTGATCTTCACTTTTGTATAATAATATCACTGCATACTTCAAGTAGCCAACATTTATACTTAGCTATGAATCTGGAGTAAACAAGTCCCAGCCACTTGTGCTGGTAAGCTGCTGGAATTACATCAGTGTTCAAGGCCCGTATCAAGTGCCAATTTTTGAATGGCAGCCAGTGCAAAAACCAGTCAGTATTCTGCCCAAGACCTAAAACACTATTTCAACCTTAAACATCAGCATTGGTAGCCTGTTCTGTCGGGGACTGATACAACAGCCCACTTTCATCCAAAATCAATGAGGCATTTGTCTCCACTCCAAAAGCCTGTTATATGTTTCAACTGTCAATAACACTGCCTGATCAAAATTTACCTGACTAAGTATGTCCATCACACCAGAGAAAAGGTTAAGCTGTGAGAGGTCACAGGCGATGATAACCATATCAGACAGATCTGCATAGTCCCTAAAGGCTAGAGGAGGGAGCTCTGTAATCGCAATCCTCTCATGAGAAATGTCTACGGATTTTTCCAGGAATGATCCCTCAGATGTTTTCTTCTAGATTGGCTTAATGATTAGCTAGCCAAAAGATAGTTTTGCTCTCGACAGATTACCGGTGCAGGTCCCAGATTGTGAGGCATGGTGATCCAGGGTCCAAAAATCCCAGACAAGTCTCTCCACCTCATGGGTCATTATCCCACAGAAGAAAAAATAGTCAAACAGTTCCCAGACATACACTCTCTCTCTCTCTCTCTCTCTCTCTCTCTTTCTCTCTCCCCCCCCCCCTCCCGACTCTCTCTCTCTCTCACGCTTTCTCTGTCCACCACACACACACACACACACACACACACACACACACACACACACCACACTTCAATTCAGGCCCAAACAGTGGACAAGGATTGCTCTACGGAAATTTCCAAGCAGCAGTGGAGAGCGGGTTCCTAGCTGGGTCGTTGCATGATAATAAGGCATACAGGGTGGTGAGGTGTGTGTGTGTGCTGCGCGAGGCTGGAAGAGAATGGCAGGAAAAGCTCAGAGAAAGCCAGACACAGAGCGGTAACACAGGAATGATTTGTCACACCGGATCAGCACAAACCAAACTGCTGACATTAACTGTGACCTCAAATCTGAGAAGATGAGTCACTTCTCAGCAGCTGTTTCTACCTCATCAACATGAATTCTTTTTTCTTTCTTTTTTTTAAAAGCCCATCAAAACATGGAGGGGGGTTAATTCTCTGTGTAATAAACACATGATGTTCTGTTCCACCACTTTGTCTCTGATAACTTCAGCTGTTTTCACTGACTCACCAACTCCTCACGTACAACCATATGCTGCACGCCTGGCAGGCTGAGCACTTTTTGCAACTCGATACCGATAAGCATCTAGTTTGTTTGGGTCTTCAGCCTGTGCTGCATAAAGATAGCAGAGTACTAAGGGGGTCAGGATTTCACAAACAGGCCTTCGGAAAAAGAAAATAAAAAAGGCTACAGCTAATCTTTGACATGCACGGGACTCAACAAAGTAAAACTAACTTGAGAGGCAAAAAAATACATTTTAAAAAATAAGCCAATGAGGTCAATCAAATGGCTTAGCCTGACTACGTCAAGGTCCATTCCTGAGTTAACTGGTATTTTTTTTTTTACTGAACCTGTGAGACAGACAGTGCCCGAGAGAAGAATCTGGACAAACTAGATTCCTTTGTCCCCCGTCCAAACAGGCAGCAATATAACAATCCAGCCCTCTTATGCTGTATCCCCAGATTAAAGGCGGATTTGGTTACCTTCCCAGAAATTATTGCGGCGTTAGAAAATAATCAACCTCAGTAATGAGAAGCTGTTGAAATGAGCAGACAATGGGAACAGTTAAAAAAAAAAAAAATCCCCTGGCCACTACTGAATGCAGCTCCCGGAGATAAGTGGCTACGGTTCTTAGTTAATTCTTGACCGCACAGTCAGAGTTGATCCACTTAGCACGGGCCTGTAGGACTTGGCAGGTTAACTGATGCACGTAAGGACCTCAGTGACCCCTTATTTATTATTCTGTCCCGCAACAAAGAAAGGTGCTCTTTCATAATCATCAAGGTTGCGCAGAACTTAAGACTGCAGATGCATTTCTAGTTAATGAAGGACGTTCCCCTGGAGAATTTCTTCCAAATTTCAACAGCTCAAGAACTTTTACAAACAAAAGGTTACGGTTTATCATAACCATCATTAAGAAAGGGTGGTAACAGTAAATTAAAATTGGGCTGATAGTTATGTTACTGTAAAACAATAACATGCTTTAGAAACCATTTATCAAACACTGTAGTTTATCTATAAAAAAAAACATTTGGATGTCTGGTATAAAAGCTGCTTCTCTTTATACACCTTTACAATTGCTTAATAAAGGGCTTGTAAAGAATTTCACAATCTCAACAACTAAATAACCCAAGTTGAATTAACATAAATTTTCCATTCATTAATGATGGCTATTGCCACAGGATGTGGACTTACTTTTACAATCTGAATGGTGTAATATGAAAGAATTGGCCACCTGTGAAATTCAAACTCAAATAAGAGGCAGCATATCACCAGAGTAACCGCTAACTGCTGCTAACTTCAGCTGTTATTAGCCGTTTAGCTTTGACATGCAGCTGGCGGTCTAGACTGTAGCTCAGAGCAGTGGGGGATTATTAGCGTTTACACAGCTAGCGCAAAAGCTTTGGAACATGACGATATCTCAGCAAGACTGCACAGACATAACATCAAAAATTCTTCAGATGTGTTGGGAATTTGGGTTCTTTTGAATGTTTTTAACTAAAAGTTTTACACATGGCACCTTTAAAGACAGTCAAGTTTGACAGAGAACTGTTGGTGCTTCAAGAAAGTAAAAGCAGAACATTCATGGTGGACTATCAGTACTTACAGTTAACACATTTAAATACTTTTTTGTCTGTAATGTATATCATAAAGTATTTTTGATGCATCCAAGATGCTAATTGTTTCTTTTGTGAAGGTTTCTACGATGATGTAGAGCTGCAACAATTAGCTGATTACTTAAAAATTAATCACAAATTCAGCCAATAACTATTTTGATCATTATTTCATTATTTCAGTAATCTTTTAAGCAAACTTTGGGGTTTTTGATTGTTGGTTAGACAAAAGAAGCTATTTCAAAATGTCATTTTGGGCTCTGGGGAAGATGTAGTGAGCGTTTTTTGCACTTTGATAGACTAAACGATTAATTGTGATAATAATTGTCAAAAGACACTGAAAATTTCTAGTTGTATCCTATAGTTAAATGAGACCGTATCCTTTTTTAAAGACAGGTGATTCTGCACAAAAGGAACAGATGTACAAACATGAAATTTAAAAATTGTTTAGAAATGATGGTCCTAATTTTCCTCAGAAATAACAACAGCCTTAAGCATTTATGGCCTGTGAGTGTGTGTGTGTGTGTGTGTGTGTGTGTGTGTGTGTGTGTGTGTGTGTGTGTGTGTGTGTGTGTGTGTGTGTGTGTGGAGGGTGTCTATGGTCCCTGGCTTCTCGGTCGGCTTGATCTTACCTCATGATGTCATGTGACTGAAGTAGTTAACTCAGCTTTGCAAGCTCTCAGTCAAAACACGAAGCATTTCCCTTTATAGTCCTTGGTTTCCTACAGTTAATGTAACTGGGTTAAGTTTGTGCCCCTGAACACACCACCGTGACCAAATATAAGACTGTATAATAGAGTGGAAAATGTGCTGTGCCAATGAGAAAAGAGCTACTGAGAAATGTGGATCATTATGTCTGACATAAACATGTGATCACTGGTTACGGTAATGCTGTGACTTGTTAGAATATAGATGACTTTGTGTTGGATGGAGTGTTTGAAAGATGAACGCATCAGATAAAGATCACGGCTATGTCATGCCACATTTGTCTTCCAGAGGCATATATCTAATCTAATCTAATCTAATCTAATCTAATCTAATCATGTTTACATAAACATTTTACTGCTCCAACATATAATTTTACTACTTAAAAGTTAAATACATGAGATTGTTAACATGAATAAGACAGCAAACAAATATTTGCCATGTAAAGATAAATTGGAGTAATGACATCATGACATGTGTTGTGATCGGAGTTTCTTTCCTCTTTGTTGTATGACATCCATTTTCAACAAAGCGCTTTGGTAAGAAACTTTATCGCTCTAAGGCGAAAGAGAGAACTAAAATATACATGTTTAAAACATGTAAGACAAGAAAATAGGTAGTGTGGTGACAGAATCTTGATTCATATTTGTGAGCAGTGTGTTCAGACGCTCAATTATTTTTCCCCTCAACTTTATTGCGTGATATCTCATAGCAAAGAATGTGTGTATTTTCACCTTTCGCCAAGTTCTTCTCGAAATAATGTTAAATAACTGCCGGTATGTGTTGTTTTATACTGCATGCATGCACTGATAACAGACACTGCACATGTTACCGCGTGTGTAATGGGATGTTTTTAGCACAGAAAAAGCAGCAATCCAAATAAGACCATTAGCCCATACATATCTTGTGTTAAAGGACTGTTCAAGTCCTGGAATGGGTACTAACAGATAAGTTTTCCCTGCTTTCTCACAAAGATTTAGATCACAAATTGCTAATATTAACAGCAATAACAAAAAAAGGTCCATAGCCCATCAGTCATTGATTTGCATATGTAGCCTACTTCTTTCAAAATCAAAGAAAAACAACAGTAATGTGGGTGCCAATGAGGAGCAAAATATGAATTATTATGGTGAATTTCTTCCTAGGATGATAATTTCTATTCAGTCTAGTTCATGAAGAAGTAGCTCTGAAACGTGTGTGGGTCTGTAGTAATGCTAATGTCAAGTCAAAAATGTACAAAAAAAATACATCATACTTACTTAATGGTTTACAAGTTTATAGATGTATCTCTGCCATACTAATAAAGTCACTCACTGCTTTGTCTTTATGATTTTCAATAGATGGTTCAAGCATCATTAACACATTAAAAAAGCATCCTACATACAGGTATATGTCAGTTTTAGCGCATTTCAGAACACTGTTATTTTCTATGGAGGCCCTGAGGGCCAAAACACAACATTTTTACAAAACACAAAAACAAAACACCCTCCAATAACAACTTTCCAGAAGAGTAATTGTGTTTTGACCCTTAGGGCCACCGTGCATACCTCTTAAAGCTTTAACTTAAAAGTCATATGATCAAGAGTAATAGCTTACTAAATATACCCTCTACTACATGACATTCAAATAATGATAAGGAACAGTGCTGGATGCTGACTAATTAAATCAACCCACCCACCAGTAAACATGCTTAAGTGTAGCCGTAACAGGCACACCGATATGTAATATGGCAGCTGCTGCATGTCTCCGAAACATGTAGGATCAGAATGTAACACTGCTCAGAATGAGTATTTGATGATATGCCTCTTTGAAAGTGCAACTGCTCTGGGAGAAAAGACAAATTACTTAAAGCAGATTCCTTATATTTAGCCCCGCAAAGATGACAATGGGAATTCACTGACTGAAACTAAAACGTGACAGGGGGACTCTTGGCTGTATTGTGGACTTAGTTCAGCCCCATCATTTCAGAGATAAGATTTGAATTCTGATCCTGTACATATCACCATTCCTGCTATTACAGTCACCCCATAATCTGCGGAGGCGTACATCAAGACTCAAAAGAGAAATTTAATAAGATGGACACGTCAGTTTGCGTACTAAATGAGAGGACTTCCCACTTACACTTAATACAGTAACATTTTCTTTACATAGTAAAGGATCAGCTCACCTACAAATACAAATTTTGTCATTGTGCATTCACCCCCATGCTGATGGAAAGTCAGATGAAGTTTCATAATCCACAAAACTTTGTTTATATATTGTTTCGGCTCCAGGGATGTTTTGTGAACTTAAAACACTTCACCCAACGTTCAATCTGCATATGGGTGAGCAGACAATGTCTAAATTTCTTAACTTTGGGATGAACTTGTCCTTTTTTTTCTACTGATTGTGAATTGGATAAAGGTGGCAGGAGACCGGATGACTGGGTCTACAGGTAGGAGAATGTTATAACGAGGTCACTCTGACGAGAACATCTAACACAATATTGACATAGGTTAGCGAGCAAAGAGTTTTCTTCTTTGTTGCTGGTAAACATGACCACAAAACTAAGGTAGCAATAAGTGCTTGTCAGCTGTCGTATGTACCTGTGAGGCTGCATCCATACCTGAAGAACTGCTTTTGTTATGCGACTCAATCCCAACCCAAATGTCAAATCCTCTACCATAAACACAACAGAGCAAGGCCCTGACTCATGAGTGCCCCTTTACTTCAACGGTGCTAGGCAAGTTAGCTATCGCAGCTAGCATCCCAACTTAGCAAGCATGCTAACATCTTTCTTGACAGCACAGTGCGAGTTAAAACTAGACAGTACCGGGCGACAACAGGTAAAGGGTGTCGTGGTAATGACCGGGCCTGTTGTTTCAATAAGTCAATTTGCGTTTAGCTGTGCGGTTTGCTCTCCTAGCCGGGTAGCTCGCTCGGGCTAACAGCCCTGTGAGAGCGAGCCGTGTTGTTGACTGCTTCAACCTTAACTTACCTCTGCGGACTCGGTGGGGGTGACAGAGCCAACAGCGTGCAAAAACAATCCCATTTTAAGAGCCGAGCATGCGCCTCTCATTCCTCCAAAAAAGTGGCCACGGCTACGGCAAAAACATACGCGGCGTGAACACTGTCGTTCACAAACTGTGACCGAATATCCCTCAACTATTTCTCGGCCCCTGTCGCGCTGAGAGGCCGCTGCATGCGCCGCCTCCTCTGCGTACTGGACATTTCAACAAGGCACGGTGCTGGCGCAACTGGCTGCCGTCGGTGCCACTGGCTGATACAGCTGTTACACAAGCCGCTCCTCCAGCACAGGCACGCTGCCTCGGTCTGATGGGTGTGGCGTGGTCACCTCGACCCGATCCATGTGCGCAACGTGATGGGCGTTCGGCAGAGTGCAACGCAACTGGTTTTGCGGACTGAACTGCGATTGGGCGGCCAGGGCCAGCTGGCAAGAGGCTGGCCAATCACTGATCGGTGCGTCTCCGCTGCATGGCCTTGTTATCTTCCTGGGTTCCTCTTCTGTGGTTTATGGGAGCACGTGTTCGCAGGACGGTCCTCTTCCCCCAAGATCCAATTTCGAAAAAAGCATAACAAGTAATGGGAGAGCGGATCTCCATTGTACCAGGGGCCAGTCAACGCCTGCTCTGAGAAATAGAGTTAGATACACGAGAGAGAGCTGCCACCGCCATTTAGCATGTTTTATTATCATTACTCATCTTCCAGCAAACATAGTGTCAAGCATTTCCCATATTAAGACGTCTTTAAAGGGCTAGTTCACCCAGCTTGCAAAATCCCATATTTTTGCACTTACCCTGGTGGTGCCTAAACATGCGATAGTTTTGGATTTATCTACTGAAGCTTGAGACGTTTGCCATTTAAACCTTTGCGGCCAGCCCAGCACAATGGAGGCGTACGGAGCATATGCATGAGGATGTACTAGTGACCACATGATCGACAATAAGGAATACCGATTCTGATCCTGATAATACACATTCCTGCTGCCAGTTTCACATTGTTCACACAATTATTATTATTTTCTACATTTATCATCTGAAGGGATTCTAGGGAAGAGAACTACTAGCTAGTAAAAATGTGTGTTAACAATGTGTGTTAACAATTATATATAAACAATTGTCTTAGCAAATATTTTGTGAGGAAGGAGATGCATTCAACACATTTGACTGTCCTTAAGGATCCTCACAATGTGCCACTGTGAGTAAAAGTGATTGTAAACATTAAAAATTTTGTCTACAAGAGAACTCCACAGGGCACCTTGTATCTATCAGCAAGGCTGTCTCTAAAAGTAATATTGTTTGAGGGCTGTGGAGCTACAACAACATTCAATTCATTGTACTGGTTTGGCAGCAGAGCTTTCAGTGGTGGATGCCAAAACATCTTGGCACATATATCACTTAACAACCTGGGGGGGGACAGATAAGATAAAAATAAGATGTGAGTGAACTCAACCCTTTAGTTTGTACATTAAAAATGAGCATTCAAGTCAAAGAGGGGCTCTTGCATGATCTGCGGAGCAGTAAAACATCCTTAAAATCTGCTGTTTGAGCATAATTGCAGTCTCAATCGTCATCATTCATCATCATCATTCTCTATAAAAACAGCAAATGCATCGTGTTGGGCAGTTCATCACCAGTCCCTTTCATGAGGCTTCCTGTATGGTATGCCTAAAACACGAAAAACATCCTTCTCTGTCGGTGTGGCAAGTGGAGTGCCGCCATACACCTTCAAGCTACCCTGCCGCACCACGTTTTCATTGAGCGAATGCTCCGACAAGCTCATGTTTCTTGTCTTTGCCATAGCCCTCATCGAGCGGTTGAAGTGTGCCGACCCGGTGAAGTACATGAGCGCGCAGGCGAACTCGCTGTAGGGCACCACTATGATGTCAAGCCTGCGGTGGCGCTGGCCGGGTCCTGGCAAACGGCACACGCCCATGTATTTCTTCTGCTCTCCATTCTCCTCGTGGCTAACAAGGTCATCTGTCAAAAAACCTGAGAAATAAACAGTTTTTTGAAAGTTTCTCTCAAGAAAAACAAGCTTTTAAGTGCAACGTGAGAACACCCCCATAAAAGATAGAGCTTACCACTGTCATGGAGGCTCTGTAACACTTTGCTGAAAACGCCCTTGTGGGACTTGCCATCGGGATGAGAGATAAGCACGTCAACGTCGCCACATGTGGCCTTTCCGCGGCGGTAGGAGCCACATGCCATCGCCACCAGGTGTGGGTCTATGGCCTGGACAGCATCCCTCACCTGCACAACACAGAAGCTATCATCCATCCTGAAGTGATGCTTTTTAAAAAAAACTGGCAAACAAGCAAGCTTTTACCTGATCCCAGCCAAATACTGGGAGGTAAGCTCGCTAAAGCATCACATATTATTCTGACAAGCCTGGGGGAGTACACATGCTTTAGTCATCTATCTCATGTGCACTTTCTATCTGGCAGCTTCGGAGGAAAAAAAGAAAATCTAAGTAATACAATATGAAAACAACTAGCGTTGTGCTCAACGCTCTGGAGTGAACAGGTATCTGGATAACTTAAGATGCAGCAACTTTCAAGAGTAAGTTTTCCCCTTTGGGACGCTCCACTTTGTGAGCACACAGTCTGGTTTTCACATTATCAGGCAGTAAAGGAACGCTGACTCAGACTGTTTCCTGCTTTAAGCCTTCAGATTCCAAATTTCAGTCAGTTAGGGAAGCAAAATTTTTCAGATATCTCACCTCTATGTTAACTTGTCTAAACCTACAGAAGTGGTGAAAGGTGCAAACATATTTCAGGCGTCGTTGCAGAATGGTACATGTAGATAATACATACAGGACAAATGAAGGTGCGTTACCACGGTCTCTATTGCTGCTGCTTCTTCTCGAGGCATTCGGTCTAGAAAGTCATCGTAGTGCTTCAGTCCTATTTTCTGAGTATTGCTTAGGTGGGCTTTTGTGCGGATGTCATCCAATGTGCGAAATCCCTACAAGACAAATAACATTTTTAGAAACATGTTCAAAGAATAGAGAATATATTTCCTTCTTGCCTTAGGTATTAGCTTAAAGTGAAAACAGAAAACTTTATTCTTTGTAGCATTTCCAGCTGCTATTATTGTTATCACTATTCATGCCAGATGGCAAACAAAATACCAAAGTTAAAGTGAGGCTATGGGAAACTAATGTAAACACAGATGTTGTCATTATTGTGCAATCAACATTTACTTTATAATGACACGTTGGAGCAGAATTCTTGTTTATTGCCATTTTGAATAGGATTAAATGTCATTTCCAACCCACCACTTACTCCTCCTTAAGGATTGTGATGAAGGCCACACACTTTAAAAAGAAGCCTCTGATGAAAGAGCTCCTGATTAATTAGGATCCACTACCTGACAGACACTATGTATTTCTTAATGTATAATATAAACAAACACTCTAGATGATGATCTGTTCAATTTGTTTTTAAGTAGCTTTTTGACAAGATCAGTGCTCTGTGGTGGACACGTCATATAATAGTGACGCTGCTTCTTAGTGACCTCAAACATAACAAATTAGAGGAAGAAAATATCAAAAAATGGCTCCTTTATTCTGTGGGGGATCTTTTGCTGTCATGGTTTGGGTCCACTCAGTACAAAGTTGTTCTGAGTGATATATAAATATTGTCACTGTGTTGAAAATTGTACTTGGATGTGAATACCCTTGTTCCAAAAGAGAAAGTGCGAAGCTGAAGTCCTTCAACTGCAAACTGTCACATTGAGATTATTAGTAACAGACTACAGACCAGCTTCATTCCTCAGGATGTGATTCTCCTAACTTCATCTTCACATGCCACTCTTTAAAATAGTTTGTTTTGTTTTCTTTGTGCCTGTGATGTGATGCAGCATCAAAGGACCAAATTCAGTTTCATTTTGCAACTATGGTGCTGTTAAATGATAAGTAAATGAGGCTTGAAATGTGTGTGTTTACATGTACTTTACCTGTTGGTACCACAGCTGTGCAGTCTTAGTTCCTGCACCCCAGATGTTAGTAAAAAGCTCCAGTACTGGCACAGACTCCCCAATGTGATCTAGCTTCCGCAAGTGACCGCTCTCCATGATCTCATCAATTTTGTCAGCCATGCGTTTCCCAATTCCTGGTATCTGACAAGCCTCCTAAAACAAATGAAAGGAAAGGTTGTGATTAATTAGCAATATCCCCCCAAAAATAATCACTGTATTGTAGACTAAAATTGGTCTGTAATTGAACAAAAAGTACTTATTACAGTGTATCCAACAACTACACACGTTACTGTCCTTACCAACAAAATAATGTAGAAAACATCTGTGTTCATTTACCTGATACGATGTAACAGGCTTGTGGTAACTCTTCAGAGCGTTGACAGCCTTGGAGTAGCTCAGCGCCCTCCACTTGTCCCCCTGGTGTGTGTAGGCCTTGGCCAGCACTTCTAGTTTGTCTGTGATGTGCTTGTTGAAGTTATTAGTTTTGGACTGAGAGGACTGGGCACAGACCCACTTCCCCGAGACCACCTTCTGAGCAGCGGAGTCCGGACCGGGGTCGAGGCTGGGGCCAGGACTCTCCTCTTTGGGGTGCTGGCCGGTGATGAGAGCTTCCAGGTCACTCTGAGAAACCCCGTCTTCCTCTCCTCGTGCTTCCTCTTTGGTGTCTGGGACGGTCTGGGATTGAGGGGTAATGTAAAACCATAATAACAAGCCAACAGACACATTCTTGTTGTTTTTGTGTGTTCTTGGACACCTACCGCGTTTATGGCCTCCTTTGGCTTGGTTTGATCAGACACTGGCTCTAAAATAGTTGCTGCAGCAGGCTTGACATCCGGCAACTCTTCCTTAATAGTTTCATGCACTGTTTCAGATTCCCTGAGTGGAGAGAAGTTAGAGTTTTGTAAATACTTAAATTTTAAGTGAATACATTTTCACCATCGCCTGCGCAAGTGTTTGTATAAGTGTTAAAGTGGAAACACCATGAGATACAAATACAGATAACAGCTTTATTGACTTCTATAACAGTATTAGCTCATTAACCTCTGCGGTATAAGCAGGCTGTAGCTGGCAACATCCAACAGCTGTTTCTCACTGATGCACAGGCTCAGCCATGTGCATTTCACCAGTTGGACTCCAGAGGGCATACAAGCCACTTTGAGTAAGCGCAGAGCCCTGTCCATGTCCATGTTGTCATCTACAACAACATGAGTGACACTGGGACAGAGTGAACTCTCTGTCCGTCCTCCATTCTGCTGAATTTGTCTTTGAAATATCTGGGATCTGGCGTTTCCTATTCCAGCAGGCAGGATGTACACTGTGATCCCACTGAATGTGTTCCCTAGGACAGAAGACAGAAATGCGTTACCATTATGCATTTTCAAGACTCTATTTTGGTGTTGTCAGTATTTTCTTCTTCTTAATACATCTCTTGTGACCGGCTTTGCGTATTAATTTCATGCCATATTTTCATATTTATTTGCAGTCACTCTCTCTCACACGAAGGCAGGCACACAAAAACAGTACCAACCTGTGATGTCACATTCATCAGGTTTCTTCTTTACTGGGGGTGCGTCTTTTCCAGGTAACACCTTGGCGCGTTTAACTTTGGGAAAGGCTTTCAGAATCCCATGACGAGGCTCCATCTTGTGTCTTGAAGGGGGACGCCGCTGGCCTGTGACATGAAGCACAATTGTGAAGTTAAAGACTAAAACACAACCACATATGTGGAACACAAGCTACTAATTATCCACAATACCAATACCATAGTATGTGGTGGGTTCACAATGGAAAATAGACTTAATTATGTATTCAACTCTTGAAAATAATATCTGCCGTTTGTTGGGTTTTATCATTTTGAACCCTTTAATATCAATCATTAAGACACACATTCCGAGGACAGGATGCCCCCTTTTACTGCCATATTTACCAGCCATGACAGCGTCAGCTGTGTGTGAGACACTGATAGTGTCAAAACCATGGAAGATACAGTCCTGAGACATAGAGGTATGTAGCTGAGATCAAAATGAAGGCCATATTCAAACGTGGATGCGCCCTGACCTATAAGCACGAAGTACTTCTGTAATAACGCAGTAATGACTCATGAGTCAGGGGTCTGAATCTGGTGTGACCCCATCTAAAGATGGTTTCAAGTTATGATTATTATAATACTGGCTTATCATTACTTGCTTTCATGTGTCAGTTGCATTAAAATGTTGTGTCTGGTCAAGTTGGAGCTAATTTTAACTACTCCAACTATTGGATGTTTCATCTGTATTTACATTATATATGATAGCATTATCATTAAGGCTAAAAGTAAAGTATTAATCTATAAAATAACTAGTAACTACAGCTGTCATTTAACCCCCACAAAGACTAAATCCCTCCCTCTTTGGAGTCTAGTGGAACTGTCAGTATAAAGTAACAGGCAGCGATCTGGGAAAGTTCCAGGTACTTCACTTAGCACTGCACTTTGATTGAGGTCTGTCATCTCGAATAGCTCACATTTAGTACAAAACAGCCACACACAGTGCTCGTACAGTTGCTCTGCACTGACAAATTAGTGTTTACTTTATAGTATGAGTAAATATATTATTTTGTAAACAGAGAAGTCGACCTTTGTTTTCACAATACTGTGTTGGCTAACTACCTTTAGCTTAATATGCTAACGTTGGAAACACCAAGCAGTCGGTCTTTGAATTAGCTTTTTCACTCAACATTAAAAGTGCACTTTAATTCACTCCTAAATATCTAAACGCAATTGTGCATTGGCGGCAGAAAACTCTTTAAACTGTAATGTTTTGGCTCTTACCCCTGTTCAGATGGAACCATTCGTACTGATACCAGGAGGAACGGACAGAATTCCATTCAAATGTTTCACTTCCGGGTCAATTATTTAGTTAAGGGGTTGTTTTTTCTGTTTTATAATTATATCCAAGTCATACTCTAATATATACATATAGTGTGGTATTTTGTAGAGCTTTGATCATGACAAATTTTAATTATTTAATTAATATTTTTCTATTTAGTTTGCGTAGTCACCTCGGTTGCTGTGGATACCGTTGAGTCCGGAAGTGGCCGGGTGGGCAACATCTTCTAGGAACATGGCTGTGCAGAGCTGGATTGATACCCTAAAATCATCTAAGAAAACAGCATTAATACACGACGGTGAGTAACTTACAAAGGAGGGGAAAATATTTTAGAATGTAAAGATTTGGCCGTGTCAACTCGCCATTTTCAGTGTCGTTTTGCCAAGCGTTTATTATTTTTTTTTTTAAATGTTAAATCAGACTAGCTATCAGACTTAGCTAGCTAGCTTTACAGCTAACATTACTGTTAGGTGATCAACAAGCAGGTGGCACAACTGACCCTGCGGTATATCAAAACGCGTTGTTTAAACGTTGTAGACAGTAAAAAAAAATCACTAAAAGAGATAATTATTAACAACCCGTCGCAAATGTAGCTCAGTTTCCAGTGTGTCCAATATAAGAGGCACAATATTTACAGAAGCATCTCATCTAATTAGCAAGTCTGTTGGCATCTCTGCTTACCTTACAGCGATCCGTGATGAATAACTACACTTTATCCGTCAATTCTATGTCTATTTACTGCAGTAACATCAGTTTAATTTGAACACAACTCAATTAACCACAATATTTGTGTGTTTCTGGAGTGAAATCCATGTTTAATATATTGCTTACTTTCCTCGGACTGATCACATGTAATGCTGATTTATTTTTTAGTTTGTATGATAAATCTTAACAGTGTCCCATTCCAGGAAAAAGGAAGATCCACTACCTTTTCACAGATGGAAAAGAAATGGCAGAAGAGTATGACTTGCAAACAGATGAGCTCATCGGTAAGCAACAGGTGGTCAGCTGCACACAGCAGTCATTCTCAATTCCAATGACATTTATGTATCTTAGAAAACCTTATACTTCACAGTCCGAAAGTGGCGAAATAAAAGCACACTTGGAGCCCAGGGCACATGGCAGGTGGAGGTTGGGGAGCCACTTGCAGGCCCTGTAACTTCTTTGGATTCGGAGGTGATCAAGGAGAATTGCTCCAACGTGGGTATTCCTCTATGTTATCTAACACTTTGACTTGAATCACTTTATTTATTTGTTTTAGTTCAGTTTGATGCCTTTAATGTCTGTAAAATGCATTTGAATGAAAAGCCATAGCATGCTCATCAGTAGAGCCAGCGTCTTGTTATTGGAAGGCCGCTGGTTCGAGTCCCCTAGTCTGCATGTCGAAGTGTCCTAGGGCAAGATACTGAACCCCAAACTGCTCCTGATGTGCTGGTCGGCACCTTGCAAGGCAGCCACCACCATCAGTTTATGAATATATGAATTGTTGTAAGTAGCTTCTGCTAAAATTCACATGATTTCTGTTTCCACAGCCTCTGTTCATGCGTAAAGACACAAAGACCAGCTTTCAGTGGAGAATACGCAACCTTCCCTACCCCAAAGATGTCTTCAGTGTTTCGGTGGAGCCATCTGAGCGATGCATCATCATAAAAACCTCAAACAAAAAGTAAAATTGCACGAGAGCACTGTTTTTGTTTTCTTTTTCATTCCTGCGGTTTTGTACACTTGTTGCATGTAATCCTCGTGCCCACCCTATAGATGGCACTGTTTACAATACATTAGTCTATTCAGTGGCATGAAGACCTATGACATTCTCTCCATGTCTTCACAGGTATTATAAGAAGTTCCCTGTTGTTGATTTAGATCGCAGTCAGCTCCCATTGGACGGCTCTGCCCTCAGCTTCACTCACGCCAACAACACTTTAATTGTCAGCGTAAGTCCTACAATTCTATGTTAAGTTAATGATTCAATACCTTTAATATTATAATACATAATGCTTTAAATATACAGCTGAAAGCATCAAAGGCAGATTCTTGGATATGTGTTCATCATCTCAGTGGAATAATAATGAGAATATCTGGAAAACACTTCTTTTTTTTGCTTTCTTTTTTTTACAAATCCAAAGAAAAATATCCCAGAATTTGTCAATGTTGACAATGTTTGTGTCCATAAAAGTTTAATTTTGTTCATTAAAGCAGTTTATGCTAATTACAAGGAAGAGATGAAGATGTTTTGTACTCCTTGGTAGTTTTTCCCCCTGTGCACCTGTCACTCCTGAGTGTTCCCATTTTTTGTTATGCCTACAATAATTCCTCTTTCATGATACTTGTTGTCTATTTTATACTCTTTCAACTTCATTATACTGAGGGATTTGCAGGAGGAAATTTGAGTGGAATTTTGAAGAAACAGCCTTTTCCTCTCTCCTGTCCAGTACAAGAAACCCAAGGAGATCTTAACCCTTGAACAGGAGCTAATGAAGGAGCTGAAGAAACTGAAGGGGACGGGTGACGGGGACGTCGACTGCAAAACTCAATGAATTCTGACTGTGGGAGCGAGGGAATCATTCTGTGTTGCATTTAAAGCAGAGCCTCGCTGCTCGGAGCGTTCATGCATTTTTCTTCAGTGGATCCCATCATTGAGAAGACCTTTGCACAGTGCCTTGTTAATGGTTTAACGCTTCTACATGTGTCTACTAATTGGGCTCCATTTATTAGAGTTGCTATTGTTGTAATTTGTCTCGACATTTATATTTGATACAGACAAATATATTGTTCTGCAGTCTCACAATAAGATTGATTTACTTACTGCGTTTTCCTAAATGATTTATTTCACAGAAATATTATTTAACAATTCACATAAAGATCTTTTGTAGGGAAATTTCAACTTGTATCACAACAGACTCTATTTGTGCAAACCTACTAGGGAGCCGTTTTGATGGGGGTCACATAACCTACAACCCTTCCTTTCATTGATGTCCTTGTAAAACACTCAAAACACACAATGCCTCATCCCTGTTCGTTCCGGGGTCACTGTTACGAGCACATCCCATTTGTGTTAACTGAATACCCTCATGTTCCTTGTATGTAGTGGGCCACCCTGAAAGCCATTACTGAAACCCTGGTCAGCGAGCAGGCTAGTGTTACTGTTACCCTTTGCAACAGGGGGTCGCTCTGACCCTGAGGTCTCAAGACAGAACTCCATTGACACATGCAAGTAATGGGTGCAAATGTTGGAGGGATTTATTTTTCTTCTTCTTATTATTATTGATAATATATTTTAACTAAGACAGCATTTCATGCTTTTGGATTTTTGAAGTCAATGATCTGTATGTGTGATATGTACAGAAGAAAAAATAATTGTATAGATCGATGCTTCTGGATGGGATATTTGTCTACTTTTTCACCAAGTTCAATTAAATAAAAACACTCTCCAACCAGAAATACTTAGACAGTGGATAAAAAAAGAACAGTGCCGTTTAAAAGAGACAATGACATTTAAATATAGATTGTTTCAACCTTATGATTCCTTGCATTTTTTAACCACTTGTCCAAACCCAGAGAGCAAGTGCAAAAGGCAGAGACAAAACCACAGGTCTCTCTCACTATTGTGCTTTGTCCTCTTCCAGATGGGAAGAATAGGAATACAAGAAAACATTTTGAACCCAGTCGCTTGGGTTGTTTTGCAAATTCCTGTGAGGGACTTGATTTTTTTTTTTTTTTTTTTAAAGAAAGGCTTTTGACAAAAACGCATTCATACGTACTTGATTAGGTGGTGTCTAGTTTTTGAAGTAGACTTAATGCGTCCCTAAAAAAAATGTCATGTAAGAAGTTCATGATGCCTTAAACCCCAAGCATCCATTCTGAGGTCTTAATTGTCCTTATTTATTTTAATGCTTTACAATCTTCAGGGCTCGAGCTGCTGTCAAAACAAATTCCTGCTGCAGCAAACACCAACTAACAAATTGGACATCCAGCTCATGCACTGTGAGAGCAGCCGAGTCCCCTCTGTTCAGGGTCTTCTTCCTCCCCTGTCGTTTGGCCTCTGACGGTCATGCTCAACTGCCTCTGGGAAGAGGGTTTCTTTTCTGCCTCCCTTTCATTCCCGAATGCCTCTTCCCAGCCATTCCCCCTCTTTCAGCCGATGCCACATTTTGCCACACAGGCCCTGATGCTTTTTCTGCTACCCCTCTCCCTCCCAGCCCCTTACCCCTCCCTGTGTGACTGGCTTCTTTTTGATAACTGACCCCTCCTCGTGTTATTATTCGAACCCACTATTGTATAACATGCCCTTTTATATGAGGTTTCACAAAGGGCCCATTTGATCAGAGGGTTACGGTGTGCGATCGTGAGAAATGCAACTACATGGTGGTAACCTTTGTTTGGGCCAAAATGGTGGGCTGACCTCATCGCTTTTAATGCATAGCTTGGGCCATTCAGGCCCAAGTCTCACTTGCTGAGCACATTGAATTCAGTAGCCTGTCACAGATATTGCCCCTCAGTTATCTGGGTCTCCAGCTTGAAGAAGAAGAAACAACAGATTTTGGGGGCAACCAACAATGTATGCTGGCTTTCAATCCCAAAACAACCGCACAAGAGAAAAGCCAAGCAGCCTGTGAACGGATTCTTTAGTGGTTTTAATATACACTCTACAATAAATATTTCCATCATTTGACATCATTTACATTTTTACAGTAAAAATATATTCATATATGTAGAAAAAAAAAACAGGTTAAAAATCCTCCATAATGGCCTCCTAAAGGCAAGATAGCATGTCAACTGAGACTCAAATGCTGTAACCACAAGAAAATCCACATATAGCTGCCGTGTCTAGCTTCATTGTACTCACTTCTCTTTTTAAACATTCTTTGTTGCTGAGCTGATTAACTTCTAACCAAAGGTTTTCACTCATGACAATATTGTTGAACACTTCTGCGCTTCAATTCCCCCTGATTTAATAAGTAAAAATCTGTCCTAAAGTCTGTCTGAATTGGAAATAACTAGCAGATTAGATAGTCAATGTTTACATACAATCCAGTACAAAGAATTACATAAGTCCACAAAATGAGGCAAAAAGTGTATGGGCACTTGACTGTAAAAGTTAATTTCTCGGGGAGCACTTCATTTCTCTTGTAGTGGTTCTCCTGTGGCTGGTCTGTCCACAGTTCTCCCTCAGTGGTTTCAGTCCTCAGCGGCCCCCTGAGCGCTGGTGATGGGAATGTTTAGTCCGCTTGCTCACAGGGTGTACGGGGACGGCGAGAGGAAGGACATCAAACGGTCTCCTCTCGCTCAGCAAGTGCCCCCTGGGTAGGCGCTTCATGAAGTGGGCCTCCCTCTGGTGCTGCTTGGTCTTGGAGGCCTTCCTCGGGCGCCCCTTGCGTGTGAAAGCCATGTACCAGCCCTCGTACTTGGCGTTCTGGAGCGCAGTGTAGTTGTTTTCCAGAACAATCTCCGTGAAGATGCAGTCTTTGCCTCGTCCTTTCCGCTGGGGAAAGAAAAAAAAAAAGGGAGGGAGAAGCTGAGGTATTTTGGACAATTTCCAGGAAGTGGAAAGAGGATCGTCTTTATTTTCCAGACAATCAAATACCCTTTGAAACCTTAAGAGGTCTGCTCAGACAAATCTGAAAATCAAATTTGCTCTGGCTTCGAATGTGTCTCAACAATGTGTCCCCATAAGCTGCAAATCTGTAAAAACATTTCCGAGAGACAAACAAACTTCAAGATGTTGCTTTGGTCATATGCAGCCACAAAACTATGAATTCCAGATTACCTTGCCGATCAGCTTCCCCCGCTTGTTCATACATATGTAGTATCCTGTCTTCACCCCTTTAATACGGATACGACTTCCAAAAGAGTCTGTCTCCACCTCCAGTTTAGCTGCACAGACAAAACAGAGCACAGATAATGAGATGACAGGCATGCAGATTATGATGTTAGCGAACGAGACAAATGCCCTCAGCATGTCTTACCACAGAATGTATTAGTGGACGCTGTAATAAATTTGAATTAGATCATGAAATGGCATTCAATTGTTTTTGAAACAGCCGGTGAACCAGAACCGTGGAGGTAACATATAGATCCCCTCTTAACCCTTTTATGATCCGGTGGCCGTCTTTAACAATGGCACGCAAGCCTTCCAAAAGAGCACCGAATGATAGTGATTTTGCACGGCATGATTGTTGTCGAAATGTCTGTAAAGGCTGTGCTGTGATGCAGTTCAGACTGGGGATAAAGGAGAGTGAGAATACTGCGGTCAGGGACACAGCCACAAGCACAGAGCAGCGGTCAGATTTGGGCCGGTTACAAGAGTGACACCCACTTAGGACGCGTAGCCAATGTGTGCATGACTGACTCTCCCTCTGTGCGAGTGTGTGTGTGTGTAGACCTGAGAAATGTAAAAGACAAAAGAGCACACAGGAGAGGCAAGGAGAGGAAAAGGTATAAAGTGAAGATGCTGACTTCACCGTGCCTTATAAATTGAGTCATACATTGAGTTGTAATGCAATGAAAATTCCTCATAAAATGGGCCTCCAAAAAGGCAGGCAGCAGGCACAGAGGACGGATGGTGGTGGCTGTGGTGGAAAGATGGCTAGACACACCAAAAAAAATCCTTTGGTGACAGGAATTCTGCTCCCTTTAAGTTAAGTTAAAGACAGTTTTCCCCCTGAAACAAAGTGTCTCTCTGAAGTCCATCATGGCAGGTGTCAAGGACTTGCTAGACAAGCAGCGCGTGACATAAATAAATCATCTTCCTAAGGCCGTAAAGGGCGGCCATATTGATGCCACTAACGATGTTTACAATCGCTGCTACTGTTTCTCCTGGCTCAAGCGTTTCCCTTCAGCCTGCCAAAGACGACATCATTTACACTGCCTTTCAACAGCACCCCGTGCGCCATTGAATTTAAACAATTCCCGCTAACATGTTTCCTATTTTATTGTTTTCATGGGGTCTGAACGCATTTAAATGTGAGAGACGACGGCCTCTGGCTGTCATCGCTTTTGATTCATCTCGTCTTAAAAGGGCTTCAAGAAAAGTTTCTTCATCATTTCAGAGACGATAAAAAAAAACTGAACGGATTAGCATGTGGGCCTGTCTTAAACTATTTGTTTTATGGCTATCTGTGAGTGTGTAATTCAATAGGTCACTTAGAGGGAGTTTTTAGCTAGGCTATTAGCAAAATGTTTAAATGGGTACAAATAAGATGACGTGTTCTCGCGATATTTTGCACATTTGACTCATTAATTGACTTGACTGTGTATGTCTGCCTTTTACTGTCAAGATCAGCGGTTACATGAACTCTGAATTAGTTTTTCGTAATTATAAATTGCGTTGAAAGCTCTTTAAATCACTGCTAACTGTATTTTCTCTTTTCTAGCCCCGCACTCCGGTCGTTATTTCACTCACCATGCACCGCGCCGTCGTCCCCATTGGCGTTGACCCTCTTGTTGGCCAGGACCTGGACGTGTTTCCCGCTGGTTCTGCTGTACAGCTGGTAGGTTCGCGTCAACCTGCGGCTCATCCGGTCCGACAGCCGGCTCTGCTCGGTGACATGGTGCTTGAAGTTAGGAGGAGACTGCACAGTGTTCTGTCGGACAATAGGAAACACATGTCGTGAAAAATACGAAATTACTTTTTAATGTCGCAGATATTTTTTTTTCTTAGCATCTCTGGAAAGCTTGAAAAATGTTAACTGTGAGGAGACTGAAGCTTGCCAGTCAAACAGCCGAGGCCTGGGCCCACAGTTCATTATGTCATTCATCACGTTTAAACAGCTCGTCCTGCCTCTTCTTAGCTCATTTATTTGTACATGTACTGTATCTTCTTGGAGATGCTTTCAGGGACCCTCGGGGATGACATTTCCCTTTAGTTTGTTTTTACCACCGATGATCTTTCACCCCTTCTTGACTTCTTTTTTTCTCATTTCAGCCGTTCTCCATCCACATGTGTTTTAACCATCACTTTTTAGGCCGGAGCGTACCTCTTTTCAAGATGTTTGAATTGTTGCCAATTGCCATAGCGCTCATAATAAAATGTTTTCATTGTTATTGCAGCCTATTGCAGATGTACAGACGCTGAACTATACGCCGCTGAGCGCGGCGCCTGCATACCTGTTAACTTTAACTCACTTAATTACAGAACTTTACGCGTCATTAATGCTTTTTATTGAAGTGAAAATGTGAGTTACCTGTGCGTAAAAGCAAAGCGCCGTGAACTGGATTAACCTGCGGGGGGGGGGACAGAAAAATATAAATTAAAACGTCCAACCCGTTGCTCGAATTCAGCGAGATAAAAATATATAATCTTGCCACCTCTTTACTTACAGATAACCTAACCTCGATGTTCTCAGCCTCATCTTGTAATAGTTCAAATATTGCTTCATGAATACTCCACTGGTGCGGTGCTGGAAGCTCTAGGAAATAAAGTTCCTCCTGGTGGGGATTTCAGCTCGGTTTTTATCCTCGTCTTGTTGCACACAGAAAGCGATAGCCGTGAGAATTAAGAGATCCAAAAACTGTCAGTCTCGTGCGGGTAGAGGATCCACTCTTCACTGTACTGTAGGAAGTCCAGACGTTTGAATGCGCCGCGGTGCCAATCCAGACTGAAAGTCGGGAGAAAGTGTTGCTGTCACCGAACGACCTCCATCAGATCCCCCTCGTGTCAATCACTCTCTCAAGTGAGGAAGCTCTTGATTGAGGTTTCGAGTCGCAATAAATCCTGTGACGGATTATTTTAGGATTTACGCACGGGTCTTTGCGCACCAGCGCTTAGATGCGCCCCGTGAATTTCCTGAAAATGAGAGATTGAATAATAAAAATAAAAAAAAAGGAAAACAAAAAAACAATAACAACAACTGAATGAATCCCACCGGCAGCAACGCGGCTTTACTCGTCTTGTGCGCAGTTACAGCCCCGCTGCCACAGCCGTCCTTCTATAAGATGCACAGATAGTAAAACTCCAACGTCAACCATCCTCCCACACGTGTGTTTCTTGTGGTCGCCTCCAGTCCGCATACAGCATCTGTCTCCCTCTACATTTAAATACTTTAACTTGCGGGAAAGTCAATATCCTCGACGAGAGCAGGCGGAGCGTTCAAGCTGGAGCCAATTTGAAACTGAATACTTATTAAAACGCTTTGCCTGCACCTCTTTGCTTACAGGTCCTTAAACGCAGCATTCATTAACAAGTTGAGTGCGTCTAATTAAACCGCCTCAGAGATTAAGGATTAAAAATGTGAAGTCTGTCATGAAGAGAGGAGCTTATTTGTGCGTTAACATGCACCTAAGACCCTCACACAAAATATCTGATATCAGCAGGTCGTTTATGTTCAGTGTTTTTAACCAAGCATTCATTCCCATGTCAGGATATTTCTGTGTCTTCATCCCTGTAAAATCACAGTGGTTTTCTATAGGCACAAATGTCCACATGGAAAATTCCCTGGCATGTACTTAAGAAAATCTACAGTTACATTAACTTATTCCCTGGCTGCAGGTTAGAGGTTGTTTGGTGGTCCCTCCAGACAGACCTTGATGTACTTTTTCATCCTACATATGTAAGTAATATGTATTCCATGTGAACACATGACACAGAATGGTTTTCACATAACATCTAAAGCCTTCACCTTGGATACAAATGCTCTCTCTCGCTCACAACCATTCCTCCATAACTTTTTCACAATCCTGGTTTGATTTTCAAGAGTCTGCAACCGGGGCCCTGGTCTGCTCCTCTCACAGCATGCTTTCATGCAACTACATCATGCAATTACATTGTAATTATTCTTTGTGACAACAAAGTGGCAGGTTTTTTCTTCACGGGGACGTGAGCGTTTCACATTCGTCTGGTGGGGAAGAAAGGGGGCGGGAGGGAGGAAAGTTTAAACTTTATCACTTGGGACAGATGCCTTGTTCAGTCCAACACAACCAGAAAATGGCTGTGAATAAAGATTTTGCAGTAGCTTTTTAATCTTTGAATCAAGTATATTTTTGAAAAATAGCCAATGTCACAGCTAATAAGTGAGGTGAAGTATTGCATTTAATATATTGTTAGCATCTATATAATCCAGATTCTGTCCACCCCCAAGATGTGACATTTTATTCCACCTGTGTTAAAATGTTAACATTTCCCTCTTGACTTTGAGATAGAACAACTGTCTTTCTATTTGGTTTTGAGTGGCGTAAGAAATTCACAACAGATTTTAAATGTTAATTAAACTCCAGTGCTTTAAACAAATAAAATCGATGGAATTGTGAAACAAATGTGACATTTGATTCCCTCTCTCCACTGTTCCTGTGTGTACAGATGACTGAATTCACAAGTTCTGGAAAACTATGACTAAAGGTAACAGCGCATAAACATCAGGCAACTCTTCCTATGATAAATCACTTTTGTATCCTCAGGATACCACGAGTGAAACAAATTTTATGTGACATCAGTTTCTAAACATATGCTTTAAATCAGAACAGAAGTGTTAATCTACAGTATCGGTTTACTGACTTCAAGACTCAAATCGGATTATCGTCCTAATGAGCCAACACCAACTCTTGGACATCGACTCTTACCTGTGGGTGCTCTGTGTGTGAACGTTAGGGGAAACTTTGGCACCCCTCACACACAACAGCTGTACAAGACTATAATATATATCTATATAATTATGTGAGTTTGGTCAATGTCTTAGCTGTAAATCAGTCATTTCAGCCAATGCAGGGGATTTAGTGGGTGAAAATGGACCTGCCTTATTAGTTCCAGCGGGACGCAGCAACCAGTGATTTTGCCACCTGGAACAATTCAGCTTTGTTCTTTTGTATTTGACCCCTTATGAAGCAGTGAACGCACATCCAAATATGAAATCCACATGCATGATAATTATAGAGTTTTATGAAGACCACACAATGATGCATCAAAAGTGCACATGAACCTGCAGAGATCAGTCCTGTCACGAGTCACTGAAAGAAAATTTGATTAAGAAGAGGAAAGCTGGAGTCCTCTACATGTTGGGTCTCTGTTTATTTTAAACCCACTCTAACTCACTCTGAAGTTAAATCCACACATTATTCTCAGGCAGAAACATTTCTTTTTAGTCAAGTTCCACTGCATACTGTAGCTCATGTCAAATTCAGATTGGATGAATGAATTTTCATGTGGTTTCACAGACTAGAGTAGGTCATCATTGCAGTGGTTTAATGTAAATAATAGTAATTTCTGTTGTTCATCTTTTAAAGAACGTGAATGTCATCAGTCGGAAATTTCTGCTCTCTGAAACCCCCTTCAGTGTGCCTGTGTTTCATTATCCAGATTAATTAAACAATTTTAAGTTTTTCACATCCCCTCTTCAAACAGGCAGCTGAGTCTCATATGCTGGAAAAATTCAGCACTACTTCATTGCAAGATGGCTTTTGTTCTCTGTAAGATACTTGCCAGCTTGCTTCCTTGTTTACTCCTGTCATGGCCTTGGGTTAGCCAAGACCAGACAATGACACAAGTCCTGCGTCCTGATTGCTAGGAAAGCTGTCTATTTTCCCACATTCTCAGTGATAGCTGACAATAACAGCCGGTGGGAAGAATTCAAATACATGGAAAAAAAATACTTAAGATGTTATTGTGATGGCTTTCAAATATGTGTGATGGTGAAAAAAATATATAGGTCATACATTAGGCTTTTTCATGTAGTTCTTTATTCAAACTGCACAAGATGGACAGAGTGTATGAGCATGCTGAAGAAACTACAAGATCAGTGTTTCGTTTGTTTCTCATTTAATCGTTACATATCATAGTCAATCGTATGAAGTGAGTGAAGAGCTTGTTTATTGTTTATTGTTTATTCGTTATTAAGTTATTATTTGTTCTGATGTTAAAAAATCACTTGTACCGATATGGAAAATCCACATGTTCTTAAAGAAATAGTTTGACCTTTTGGAAAATGTGCCTCCTTGCTTTCTTGCTGAGCGTTAGATGAGAAGATTGATCCCACTCTCATACTTGTACTCTTGATATAAGTCTACACTTGCTGCCTGGCAACGTCACAGCGACTCCAGGAACTCACTGCACCGGGCCAAGAAATAGTCCCACACATAACCCCCAGTAAAACCACAGTATGATGTTCTCACACCTTGGCTTAAAGAATCAAGATGCAACGTGTTAATTAGTGAGTAGCAGAGGTGCTAGCAGGCCTAATTGTTTTGTGAATGTTTCCCTTTTGTTTCCCAGCCCAATTATCAGAACAGGATGTTGGTATTGAAGATTTCTGCAAACCATGGCTACGTTAAATTAGTCAGTGTCAGGCAGATCATATCTACATTTTTACATGTCAAGTTGAGATTCCACGTATATAAGCTGACTTTCATGTCATGAGGAGAAGGGGTGGTGGTTGTAACACATATACCATATTTGCAGTAAAAATGAAAATGTTAGTGTCAAAGTTGAGAATAAGCAGCGATAGAATGTAACTACAATTTACTCAAGTACTGTACTGAAGTACAGTTCTGCTACTTAAAACTTCCACTCCTCAAGATTTATTTGATTACCTATGGTTTTTTTTGTTTTTTGTTTTTTTAGTCACTTTGCAGATTCTGATTATTCGGTGCTAATAAGCTATTACTTTTGATGGGTAACCAATCAGATAGTGTTGTGGGTGGGACATTGAGTGAGACCACAGAGTGGTGACTACAGACAGAGAACAAACGCTGCTGCATCAGAGCCAAAGTAGTGCACTTTAAATAAATGATTTCGATCTGCTATTGGAAACAAAAAACGATTATCGGAAAAATGAATAGCGGTCCCAATAATCAGCCAGGCCAACAATTGTGCTATCCTTAGTCACAACATGAAACTTAAAATTGAACACACAGTAATGTTAAGTTTCAACATATGTGTGGTTTGCAGCAGCGTGCATTTCCAACATTTATTTTTTGATTGGGTTTGGCAAGTGTATTTCCCAAAATGTTGGACTTCTCCTTTAATATTCAAAGTATGTAAGTCATGGCTAGTTATTCTCACACACAGTATTTGCCCCCCAGTCCTAACTGATTTTAAAAAAAAAATAAAAACTTCACTGAGAGCATTTGTTACGGCACTGTGCAGTCGATTCATCTATTTCACTTCCCTCCAGTCTACAGCAGCCACTTACAATTTAGAAACAACTCCGTCTCTGCAAATGTAAATGACACTTTGTTAAGGTGGCCTGTCAGACAGGTTTGGCTAAAATTCTCCAGACTGCACATGAAAGGTTTCTGTGAAACACGATCAAAAGCTATCATTTTTTATTCTCGTGTTTTACATACCTAACTGTCTGCTGCCTCACTCCTGAGATTCTCTAGTGACCAGCTTTTCTGGCCTCTTAATGAGTTTGAGAAAGAGTTGATGCGGGTCCAAGTTTTGCCCCAGATCCTGATTCTTTTGCCTTTTCTCTTCAGCCTCCCAATGCTGCTATTCTCATTTGGATCACAGTTTGCTAACTAAAGCAAGGCCCCGGTATCAGCGAATGAGGTACAAAAACAGCAATCATTGAGGGCTGTGAAAAAGAAATCACAGAGAGGAACTTTTTGGCAAACATGCACATTGGTTATTCTTAGAAGAGGAGTGACTGAATGTCTGAAAAGGCCCCAGAGCAGACTACCATTCAGTGAGAGGTATTATTCCCCCTAGCTAATGCGAGACATAAAAATACACACTCTTGCATAAGGCAGAGCCAATGGAAAGGTAGACACCATAGAGGAAGAGAAAAAACAGAGCCAGAGAGGAAGACGAACAGAATATGTGAGAGTGTGTGTGTGTGTGTGTGTGTGTGAGTGTGTGAGCGACTTTGGTCGGAAAGAATATGTGGGATGTTGTGATTCTCGGTGTCATCTGGTAGCACTGTCGCTCACCGCCCAAACCTCAGTGGCTTTTTAGAAGACAAACTCCTCAATCAACCTGTTGTAATTATGCACTGCTGCTTTGTTGCGACAACGTGAACCACATAATGTGCCTGTGACCACACACACCAGTAACTTACCTTGAACTGGCTCGAGAGCATGCCGGCTCACACGTTCAACATCGCTGAAAGTGACAGTGTGTTCCTGGTGCAGCAGGACATGTTGGATGGATGACAAATGTGGTATTAGTGGACTTGGAATGCAAATTTAGTAGAAAATATGAATGACAATGACAACTGATAAAAATGGATACTTGGCTTTGTAAGTAACCCTTATTTATGTAAGATCAATTATTAATGAATGCTTTATAATAAGAACAACGTTTTGGTTGCCGGGTTGTGGTTGATATTTGTCCTCCTCCGACACCTGCTTTGTCATTTTATCCTCCAGTGGTTCAACTGGCTGCTGATCTTTGGGAGAATGGTTCTGGATCTGTACCAAAATGTCTTTGTTTACAACTTATTAGCATTCACAACTACAGGCTTCATATCTTAACTAAAGATGTATCAATGACTTTTTACATTTACAGCTGCTAACTTTGTAGTTTATTACCATCTCTGGTGATTACTGACTCACTAACATGGCTGTAATTAAGTTCTTAGGGGCCATGGCACGAAAATTTAGCAAGTCATTTGCATTTTTTTTTTACTTATTTGTAGAAAATCTCTTAACATCCTGACAACAATCAATTAATCAAATGCTTCTCAAATAAAAGAAAAACACTGAGCAACTAGCGCCCACTTTTGTTGTTTACCTTCATATGACCAGAGTATATGTGGATGTGCTGCTAAAGCTATTAGCAGGTTAAGAGAGCGCAATGTTTGTAGCAAACCAGCCACTAAACTAGCTGATAAAATTATATTAGTGAAGATATTTGTTGCGCCTTATGAGCCTCCTTTTTATGTAGACATGTTCTTAGTTCCATGTATCGCATTCAGAGCTGTACACAACATTTTTCTGGAAAACACATCAAGCCCATTTTGTTTTTGCACTAATGAGACTGGACAAAAAGATGCCGCCTATCAACCAATGAAAAAACTTTTTTCTAAGTCGGTGCCTTGATGAATTCCCTTCCCTACACTGAAAAATTCTTCTAGAGTTTCTTTTTTTTTTCCTTTTTTTATTGTCATCTTAAAAATGAATTTGGACTGATGGAAAGACAGCGTGAGAGGGACAGTAATTCTCCTGTTCGGTGCCATTAAAATGAGGTAATCATTAGGGGGGCGGGGGTTGCCTGTCTACCTTTCAGTCACTCGGAGCAGCTCAGTCACACAGTGATGATTTGCTGAGTGTGTCGCCTGTATGAGCGAGTGTGTATGTGGCGGTGTCACAATGCCAGTGCCTGAGAAAATTGTTACTGTGGGAAAATTTGGAAAATCAAGTCAAAGTTCTCGCCACCGAATGACGTTTGAAGTACTTACTCGTGTTTGAGCGGCGCGGAGAGCTTGAATGACTTTTTAACTGGATGAAACGACTGTCTGGGAATGACCCCGGTGTGTAGAAGTGATTAAGGGACCCAATTTTGCCATAACCCGAATGTGTTTGCATAACGACTTTGAGTGGTGCTCCCAGTGATATTAAATGAGGCTCTCTGTTGAAGCCTTTAACAACTGTTGAGTGAAGCGCCGTTCTGTTTGGCCATTTCTTTCTGTTTTTAAGTCTTAAATTACTCATTTTGCTCGTGTCACAACAGATGAAAAGCAGAGCAATGAAGACAAACCGGCCCACAGTGGCATCCCCGTCGGTTCCCCCGGGGGAAAGGTGCGTGGCAGTGAGCTAGAAAGCTGCAGAGTTGTCGTTGGCTCCGCTGCAGTGATCTTCCTTCCCAGCGACTTGGATGTTTCCCCCCGTATTTCACCCCATAACCCCCCACCCCGAATGGACCGTGATTTACTGTCTTGTAAACACATAGGAAGTAGCATTGAAAATGGTTTAACAAAGTCAATAAAAGCAGACATCATTCCTGGTATCGGGGGGTGGTGAGGAGGAGGAGGTGGTGGTGGTGGTGGTGGAGGTCTGGGGTGGCTGAGGGCAGGTATCCTCCCCTCCCTCTCTGGTTTCTCCCTCACTCCTCCATCTCCATCTTCATCTCTTCTCCTTGTCTGTCATCTCTGTCCTCTGTTCCTTTTCTCCCTCTTCTTTGAGTTTCTCCTCATCCCTGTTTTTACATCCTCTGTTTTCCCCCCTCTCCCTCTTCTATGCCCCCCCCCCCGCGCCTTTTTTTATTTCATGTGCTAGGCAGTGGACAGCCAGAGCAATGGCTTTAACAGACCTACCTGCAGGGCTGCTTAGGGCGGCTCTTTCATCTGGGCTCTGGAGAAAGAAGTCCCCGGCCCTGAAACAGCTGTGCAGACCTGGGAGTGAGAGGACCATGAAAAACGCAGAGAAGAAAGAAACGAAAATTCAATGGTCCTCTGGGAATCATACCTCCCCCTGCCTCTCTCTCTCTCTCTCTCTCTCTCTCTCTCTCTCTCGCTCTTTTTCTCCACTCCCTTTCTCTCTCTGCCTTTATCGCCCTCTGTTTTTCTTTATCTCTCTTTCTCGTTTGCTTGTTATCATACTAAGTTTTCCTCCATTCAAATTAGATTATGTTGATTCTTCTTCCACCTTTACTTTTCTTCTTTATCTCTCTCCATAAAGTTTACTTGCGGTTACAGCTTGTCCATCTGAAACTTGAAACACCTCTGGTTTAGACTATATCCATCTGCAACAGGATTCACCTGCTCCCTTTCCCCGTTCCAAATTGCACAAAAACAAATTGAGAACTGGGTGTCAGGGATGGTCACTTCTGGGTCGAACTCAGCTATGAGATATGTAATTCAGGAAATTAAACCTGACCTGACAAAAAAAAAAAAAAAAAACATGTACGTGTGGAGTAGGCCAATGTCATAATTTCTTATTTTCTCTGTTGATTTCATCCTTCAAAGCTTTGGATTGGTTGTAGCTCTGCCAGATTTCCATGTAGGAGGTTAACATTTCACAGAGTTATAGATGAAATGTCAAAAACTTCAGAGTTTGAGACATTAATCAGCATCATCCTCCAGTGCATTATATGCAGTATATATATAGTCCATCAGGAACCTGCTTCTCATTAACTCAGAAGATAGACATCACATAAAATGGAATCCATCATGCATTTTGTTCCTTAAAAAAACAACAGTCAAACATTTAAATTATAGCTCAACAATAAACAATTTAAAACAATACGTCTTTCAAATTGGCTGCTTTGTGATCATTATTAATAATTGTCAGTTCATTTCAATGTGTATTTTTAAGCATTCATGCCAGAATTGCAAAAACAAGAAAAGGGGTACATAACAAATGTGACAATCCATTGTCATCTTATTTTGGTCCCCTGCTCGAGATCTGTGCAAGGGAGTGTGTTTGTGTTCAGCTCAGTCTTTGACCAAACTCAGCACTCACCAAGAACTTCCCAGATCTTTCTGTCGTTTTCCTTCAGTCTCACCTCTTCTATCATCGCTCTGCACTTATGGACTGTCACGTCATGTCTTTTAATTGACTTTGTTTGCAACTGCACAGCGTCTACAGTTCGACACATGTACTGTCGAAACACACCTTTGGTCTGAGATAAAACTCTTCAGACTATTTCAGTTGTTTAGGAGAATGCTGCAATGTTGTTTTGCTGTGAAGCTCCAGAAATGTTTTGTGGACAACGAAACATGACTTCCCATCAGCATGGGGTGAGTAGATATTAACTCAATGTTCATTTCACCGCCAAACAGCATGAATCGAAGACTAATGGACACATTTCTGATCTCTGGCATTACGGACAGTACTTCTGCCTCAGCTTCTGAAAAATAAGAAAGAGGAACTGGAGTTTTGAAGCTGAACGTAATGTCCCTCATGCATCATCACCATCAGTCCACTCTGTGGTGAGATCACCGTCCTGGTTTTAAAATTCCTCACACTCCTCCAAGAGGTGGATATAATAAAAAAAAATGAGCAATTGGTGACAATCCATACCATCCCCATGGGTACGGCTCGAATAGCTTCTCTGTTTTATAACTGCTCTGTTTTAGGCTTTCTAATCCTATTGTTGCCACTCTGTACATACCAGCCACACTGTGCACTGTCTCTATTAGCTGATTTGTTTGTGTTGGACAGGGTTGTACTTTCTGTAGTGACTTGGTTTCATGATTGCTATAGATTGCCATAAGTGTGCACTTATGGCAATCTTATGTGTGTATCTTTGGCCAGGGCGTGTGTGTGGGACTGTCAATTTGATGTAATTGACTTTCTTTGGTGTGCTGAACCTTCTAGCTATCATGTGCCATGTGTGATTTTTACATGACTTAATCCCAATTAGTGACAGCCATGTCTGTTTTCTGTTAGCTTAGCTGAAAGACTGGTAGCTGCAGGAAAAAGCAAACAAGTAATCAGATAAAATGTGTCATCTTATTTAAAGGGAACAGAGTGTAGTATTAACTCCTAAAACCCAGAAATCACTTTGCGTTTTTGCACTTCCTGTTCCTTCGTCTCTGTGTCAATGTTTTTTTTTTTTAATGAGTTTTCAGTTTAATACCTGAAATAAGGTCTGTGGTTACCACAGATATTTACAGGGTTTTTTTTATACGGCATAATAAAAACGGCGGTTGCTAACAAGTGGAAAGGGGGACTACAGAAGTTGTTGGGGACATTAAACGTCATCATGCCAAACACAGAGACTCATTAATTTACGCTTTGAAAATCGTGTGTGTTCATCTGTGAAGATTATATTGCTTGTGTGAGTATCATAATAATAATAGCAGTAACCCAAAATCCGATTCAATAGTCCAGTAGGCTTTTGTCGAGGGAACCAGGACAATGCTAACTTTCGCTGTTAGCCATCATCCCTACACCACTGTATGGATGACATTTTGTGAAGGACCCTTATTCTCTCTCTTGCCGAGATATAACTGAGAAGATTGATAGCACACTCATGTCTGTATGCTAAATAGCTGAGCTAGCAGCCACTTAGTTTAGCATAAATACCGGAAAATCGGGGAAACAGCTAGCCAGACTTCATCCAAACTTTTTTTTTTTTTAAATAAGGCCTACAAGCACCACTTAATCTATTTAGTTAACACTATATCTTGTTTGTTTAAAGGTCTCGCCTGCAAAGTTTTTGAATGGATTTAACAAATATATTAGAAACACTATAAACCTATATATAAAATAGGTGCATGCTTAATGTGTATTCATTGAGATGCTGCTGCTAATACTACTGTTCATGGTACCGTGTATCAGACAACACACCGTATCTTAAATATATAAAGGCATGAGTGTACAGTAGCAATATTCAGCTTCTCCATGCATAAAATAAAAATAATAAAAACTACAACAACACACTTACTGAAGTTCCCACTCGTGTTTAACATCATTAGAACCTATAATACCAAGAAGAATCAGATCACACGTTTTCCATTCCCTTATTGTCAAGTGTTTTAAAGGGCTACTTAACAGAGGGGACTTTAATAGTATCATAACACTTATGGATTACTAGTTAAGTATTCCAGCAGCTCAGTTTCCCTCCTCACTTTAAAGCCAACTTTGGAAGATGTAAAAACCTGACCTGTGAATCACCTGGCCCTCCTCTCCCTCTCTCCACCCTTCCTCCCCAGGAGAATCTGCACGGAGAGCGCGACTGCAAAATGTGAACAAAAAAAGGAAGATGAAGGGACGAGAAATATGGGTGGGAGGGCAGCTGGTATACGCGAGTATGGCAGGTAACAGAGTGAGAAAGCAGAGAAGGAAAGTCTACTTTAAAGCAGGGAGGAAGAAAGTATAGAGCGTGGACGGGGTGGTGTTGAGTGCTGTTGTGTTTGTTTAGTCCCCTTCAAAGGCAAGCTTAATTATTTTACCATGCTGTGCCTGCAGAGACTCCAGGATTCATGGGCTGCTCTCAGCCCCTATCTCCTCCGTCCAACTGAGGGCTTAACCCTTGAAACACTTCAAACATTCACGTCCGAGAGAATATCAGACTCAAATGTTCAGATGGTTCCTCTCTAAGAACAGAGATTATCATGAAATACACAATTAAATTATACATTTTTGTTAATTTGGCTTGTTTTTCATCACTGGAATCCACTTATGATTGATAAAATGTCTCACAGCGTCACACTGAGCCAATTGATGACTATGCATGGCCGACATTTCCTGTTCAAACCAGCGAAGCATCCTCACAAAGATGAATCACTCTCTAATGTTGGACTGGTGCTCACTGCCTGCAGAACAGTTTCCTTTTAATCAGTGGGTGCAACAAATTTGAACTTTAAACAGGACAGTAGCAGTGTCAGGTAGTCAGTGGTGCTTTTGAAAGGATTTTCGGTTGAATGCCAGAAATAAGGCCTGTCTAAACAAAAGCTGAAGCGTTTTTCATGTTTTCTTCCACAACACAAACTAAGACAGTAAATACCCCAGTCGTGCGTATATATGTCACCATAAAGGCAGTTGCTAACAACTCAACTCACTAGTCCATCTTTATAGGTTGACTTAACATGTGGACTTCTCTCTTACTTCACAGCTTGTAGATCGATCACTTAATAGAAAATGTATACACTGATGGTGACTTTGACCGCAGTGTAGCTCCTTCAGAGCCTAACATCATCTTTTAAATATAATTCCTCCTTTCTATCATGTTTTTTTAATGAACCAGTGTGATGCTCTTTTCTGGGTTAACTCTATGTTAGATACACATACGGATACAGATGGGGCCTTTTGTTCAGTTTCATTCAAAGGTTCAAGCAAAACAAGACTGCAGGAAAATAGGAAGACATTTTAGAAATGGCTGAATATAAACGAAGCGCACATTAGACTTTAGCCTAGAAAAATACATTATTACTGCAGCGCCCAGTGCAGATGTTAAAGGAAGAGGCCTTTTGTTAAAAAAAACGTGTTTGATACCATTCTGAGCTGGTTAGCTTAGCCTCTAGCCTACAGACAGCCAACAGGGGTAAACAACTTGCCTGGCTGTGTCCAAACATAAAGCTGCTGTAAGCGTTGTTGTTATTTTAGTCAACTTCCTGTCTGTTTTGCAGCTAGTAACATCCTCCCTCTGGCCTGTTTGGTAGTTCAAGCTGTCACCGGGAACACTGAAATTGGCAGCTTACTCTGTTCCACCATTGCCAATTGCTATACGGAGTTCTCTGTTCTGTCCTTATGCTAAGCTAGGCTAACCGGCTGTTGCTTCATATTTTTTGTTTTGTCAATATGAGAGTGGTTTCCTTCTTCTCATCTAGCATTCAGCACATATTCACAAGTGCACTGCAGGAGTGTAGAGGTACACGGCATTGTAACTAAATGGACAGACCGTCTTCTGTGAGCGATTAACGTTGTTTCTGTTAAAGCTAACTGTCACAGTAGTTAGCCAGCTGTCCTGCTAGCGCGCCTGGTTGCAGTGCTGCTCTCATTACTTTTGTCTCGTCGCTCGGTGGGTTCGGGCTCTATAAATGTGTCGGGGGTAGAGTCCAATAACCCGTTTTAAAGTCCTGACACATAGTTGAGAAACCAGATTTTTACATTATTTCAAGTTCTTTTTAATTTAAAAGATGTGGTAAAGGCTTACATTTACTAGATATTTGACACATTCATAACACATCCACAACTCCACCATTTCACATCTGTCGTACATACTTTTCAATACATCTGGACCCTAATTGTTTATCCATGACATTACTTGACTGCAGCTGTAACTTGGCTGAAGGTGTGCTTGCTCGGAAAATGACCAGTTTCTCAGCTTTAGAGATAATAAATAAATTGTATAATAAATATATTTATTTTTTGGATGGAGATTGGATTTTTAAAGCTGGGAATGAGGAGCTTCATATATGCTATCAAGTTTAAATGACATACTCTCCCTCCACTTTTACAGCTGCAGTATCATCCATGAAAACACAAGGATTTCCAGCCCTGGAACTAAGTGACTCCTTTATATAAAGTGTATAACAGGAACAGTGATCTTGTTCACTCAGTCCTGGCCAGCACACAACAGATCGCTTTACATCAAATGGGAATGCCAGTCACTTCAGGAATTTATACGTGTTATTACTATGGTCTAGACAGTCTAGGACAGATGTCACGGCGATGTAAAATTGGACCTGCTCCATAAAAGTATACTATACAAGACGGTGGAGGTGTCACAACAAGAAAATCATACCCCCTCTTAAAACATGTGCCATATAAAATAAGGTTATTCCACTCAGATATGACAGAACAAGTCAGGTTGTACCAGTGTTATCATAGAAACGTTCATTTAAGAAAAATCGTCAACAAATTTGAAGTGTTTTCTGTTTGTATTTTCACTTGCGAGTATGTTAAATTACTTCTCCCTACTGGCAGACCTTTCTTTTTCAGAAAAATAATATTTTAAGAGCCCTAACTAGATTAAATGACTTGTAAGATTTCCTGCGGTGTGACAGCACCCAGGGTGATTTTTCTGGGAATACCATTTTCTGCTCCATAACTACCAATAATACCGACTAAAGCTCGTTGGGGTATAAAAAGAAATAAATACTCTGAGGACCCACAAAGTCACTCCTTCATCTGCTGAGCAGTTCCAGATTTTGCTTCTCGATGGCATCACAGCTCTCAGGCTTTGGGCTGTGGTTCTCTGGCCATTGAATAGACTTGTTCATTGTCACACGGACTGAGGATTAGCAGAAAAGAGATGTGACAACTGAAATACCAGATAATATGCTGAATACATGCCTTGGAGACTGTTTGCTCTAACAGCTTTGTTTCTCCACACAGATAAAAGAAAACATACTTGATGTCTTGGATTTGGAATGCCAGATTTATTTATCCAAAGTGTTTTCTGTTATGGGGTGCTGTGTAACATTTTGATTACAGGTCCAAGTCTAATTAGGCAAAACAAAAAAAAAAAAAGATTTTCTGACAGTGTTACCTTCATCCAGAGGCCCATGTTCAAGCCACCGTGAATGACAACAAGTTGCTTCCCTGCTGAGGGGCTGTTCGCTGCGGGGTTAGCGCTCTGTTTCTGACCCCCTGCTCTCTGACCTCCAGGTGGAGGAGAGCAAGTTAAAAAAACAGTTTTCCCTTTTGGGATTGACATGAGATCACTAAAAACCTCATTAGTTCAACTAGACAACATACAAGTCTGCAGGACAAGGAGCATGAAAGCATTACATGTTGTGTAGAGTACACAACATGTTTCAGTTACCTCATTGCGAGTAAATCGTTCCAATATCTGGCACAAAAATGGCCTGTTCCACATTTGTACGCTCTTTTACTACGCGTGACCCTACAAATGGCAGTACCCATGTGTCACTCCAATGGGCGGTCCACCGCTTTGGTACCGACTTCAATATCTCAACAACAACTGTCTGGATCGCTATGAATCTTATTTTGTAATATGAATACACATTAATACCCAGAGGATGATGCCTAATGACTTTTCCTCTTGTGCCACCATGTATTTATCTTTTTTGTTTTTTTTTAGTAAGATCTCTCGACAACAGTGTGTGCACGACTTGAAATTCTGATTCTATCTAAAGCGTTGTGTCATGTGATCAGTCTTTTAGCGATGCACCAGGGATCGAAAGCTGCCATCTTCATCCAGCTCTCTCCGACCAAACCGCTCTCACTACTGCAGTAAAAGTCACTGTAAAACCTGACTGTTGCATCATGGAAACAGGACCCCTCCACTCCTCTCCCTGTCTTCCTAGTTCACCTCTCCATCTCTCCCTTCTTTCCCCATCTCTCCCTACCCCTGCTCTCTTTGTCTCCTCTCTGTCTTTTCCATCTATCTGATCTCGTTTTATATCTCTGTCTTCTTCAGCCCCCCCCAGTCTGCTCGATCCCTCCTTCCTGCACCCTCATCTATCCCTCACTCTCTCTCCTCCTACCATTTATCTGTCTCTCGCTCCCTGCTGCTACTCTCCCCTTTCACCCTCCTCTTCTTCCCCGTTCCCCTCTTTCCTCTGTAGTCTGCAACCTGTGGAACCAATTAGACCTTGTAAGCGGGGGCCTTTTGCCACTGTCGTGTGGTCGGTTTAACCTGCTGCTCCAAGAGGACCTCGACTCATATAGCGCGACCACCACCACCTCGCATGCCTCGGTGGGTGGGTTTGGGACTGTAGGGTGGGGGAGTATGTGACCGCAGGAGCTCGGGGACCACCAGGCCTCTTGTGAACCCCTGTCCTCAGTAAAATCCCAAATGTGGGACTAACGTTCTTTTACAGAGAACAGATGAGTGGCAGAGACAACATTTCTGAAGTGAAAAGCCAAAAAAATGATCATAAAACTCATCCTTTCCCTGTTCTCCATCTTTATCCCCTTTGTGTTCTTGTGTTACAGCCATGTGGATACGGTTCATCCTCTTTAGGGGTAAACAAACTCCTCTTTTAGCACCAGACCGTCTCCTTTCAGCCTCCTTTCAGCCTCACCCCAACTACCAGGAATGCTTTTAACAATTCACAGTTGGGACGCGGAGCAACACGGGACGCTGGGAGATTGTCGCATTCCAAAGGGGAGCATTTTTTAGTCGCTCTTCACGTGTCAATCAGCGACACTATCTCCTTGTCACCCCTTTAAACCCCCTCCGTCTAAGACACACAAACACACATACACCAACTCCGCGAGCCTGCAGCCCGCTTTGCAGCATCTCAGTTTGAGGATGCAGTCGTCGATGTGTTAAGTACCTAAGAATGCGGGCCTTAAGGCGGGTGGAGGACACACAAACACAGTTTTCTCAGACTTCACACAAAGGACTCTTCCACCTCCAACATCTGTGATGTGGGTCACTGAGGAGCACCTCTCCTCTGGTGAAATGCAGAGAGGAGCAGGTCTCTTTTAACAAGGAGTCCCCTGAAAAAAAACAACCAAAAAAAACTCAAAGTATTGGTTTCCAGCCTCATAACTCATCTCAACTAGTTCTTTTTTTTTTTTTTTCCCACATATGATGATTTCTTGCAGGTTCGGACCCAGACTCTGAACTTTCTGGGCGCTGTTGTCTACAAAAAAACATATGAAATACTGTGAAATCAATCAATACATGAAATCTGATACTTTTGTAGCTTGATATGAAAGGATAAACTTAAAAATCAGGTCAGGGAGGTCACTCAGATACACACACACTAACATAATACAGGCCAACTTTCAACAGCTCACACACACACACAGACTCTCCCCCATACAGTTTGGATAACAGTCCTGGTGAAATTCCTTGGCACATTATCAGTGCGTTGAAAGCACCTGACTGGTATGTGACAGTGGCAGTTAGTGACACTTCTCCTTTAAAGTGGGGGGTGGGTGGTGGCGGCGAGGGGGGGGGGGGGGGGGGGGGGCTAAAGGGTTGATCCATTTGATAGGAGCCCTGCTGGATACTTGACAGGAGCTGTCAGTGAGCCGAGGGGAGGGTGGTGCTTATCGATCAAACACCCCTCCTATCTGCCACTCTGACCTTCATGTCTCGAGGAGGGCTGTTTGGGTGGGGAGGCTGTAATGGGAGACACGGGGTAGGTGCGTAGGGTGCTGTCTCGTGATTGTGAAGGTGAATTCATTACAATATCAGAGTTGAGGTGCACAGAAATCAGTCATCGGTGTATTTTGTTCCTTCATGCACAGCAACAAAAATGCAATGCAGTGAAAATAAACGATCCATCCACGTAACAATTTGTAAGCTGGCATTTTTATCAAGACATGCAAACACATGCAGTAACAATTCCCAGACGCTGACACGATGTGAGATCCGTTCAGTCCACACTGGGAATCAGTGCTTCAGGGCATCAGTTTCATGATGAGTATTGCTGTCAATTAATTGTCCTTTATGAGAGACATATCTAATAACTGGGCCCCATTTTATAATTTAATAAAATTATATTTTTTGATTAGACCCTTTACATAGATCCTAGAATTGTTACATTTATTGAATCAATTATTGATGGCAGACACTAAAATTTCAATTCCAATTTCCAATGTGTCTTTATCTGCACAAAAAAAACAACCTGTTAAGTGTCTTATTGAGCAAAATGAAGTGAAACAAAGTTTCTGACTTGAAGCATTAGAATAAACACTTATAAAACAGGATTTGTTTTGTATCTATATCAAGTTATTTAATATGTCTGTTCATGCAAAGTAAGAAGACGACTGCAGGACAAAATCAACAGATCCTCCTCACATTTGAGAAGCAACATTCTTGCCAATTTCAGCTTTAAGAATGGTGTAAAGAACCAGATCAGTTTGGGATCTTGGAGCTTTTGGAGACTTGGATTTCACCTGGCGAGCTGTATGCAGCTTTGTTATTATTCTTTTTCCTTAGTTTTTTTGTCCCCATCATTGTCAGCTCTTTGGGAGAATGATGCAGCATCTTTCCGCTGACATAATTGTGTGTAAATGAAGTTTAATTTTGGGATGAACTCATACTTTAAAGCAGCTGCAATTAACTTTTTATGTTCGCGTGTGTGTTGATTTTGGCGGCCCCTGTGGACAAACATAGTACGAGCACAACCGCCTTGTGCCTTAAAGATCTGCCAGCATGTCCATTTGGTTATGGAGACAGGTGACAGAAAGACAAAAGTTTTAATACCGCTTTCCGTCCTTAAAAAAAGCTGTTTGCAGGGTGCATAGTGATCGGGTAATTAATCTATTTGTAGCTCTGTAATATTGATAATTTTAATATGATAATGTTGAATAAAGTCAACTTTTAATTTTTAGTAATATTGCCATTCATACAAAGGTTACATACACAACCATTAACAAACAAATAACAATATTCCTGAGAAACGTTATGGCTTCATGTTAATAAGCCAACAGAGAAATACAATATATCTCGTAATCAAGGCCAAAGTGTTATGTGATTAGCCAGTTTTATTATAGTAATATCCACCGTGACCTATGCCAACATAAACGATGTGTAATGTATTACAGAAATAGATTTACACATTTTAAACCACGGTAGGTTTTAGATCCAGCCTTCAGTTCTCTCCATCTGTTGAATGGTTGGGCAAAGGTTGACTCGTTTTTACGCTCACTGTCCTTTTAGCAGTTTTTTGTTCTTCTTCAATCAGTTCTTTTCTGTTACTTTTGCTGATTCTGCCCAAGTACCAGTGATAACCACAACATATAAAGTCGAAAATAAAATTCTCCAAAGCAAAATCTCCCGCTTTCTTTTAAGTGGATAACGTACAACTCTTCCCGTGAAGCGTTGCCAAAGAAAATCTAAACATGGGACCTTCTGCTCTGTGGGCCATAAATCATTTCATCTGATTTCATGGGGAATTGGACCATCAGTACTAAACTGAGACTGTTTCATGACCGGTAAAAACTCCCGTAGCTTGACAAGTTAGACTTATAAAGACTTAGTCTGAACAGTTTTTACAGCCGTTTAATAAAGTTGAGTCAAAATTATAACAACTTTTCTCTGAAATCAGTTAAAGTATAAAAGTATTTAAAAATATAAAACAGTAAGTTAAATCCTACCTAAATGCACAGTATGTAATCTCTGCTGTGAGGAGTCTCTCAAGCAAAACAAGGACACTGTGTGACGTAGCGGGGGATCATGGGAGTTATTGTCTTCAGTGTTAAAAGCAACCACCGTGGCTGATGAAAATCTATCTGACGTGACTAAATCTTAAACGTTCACGGACGACGTAATGTTTCAAAGTTTGATTTTACGTTATTTGCGTCACGTATGCCGAATTCTTTCACTCACTTTCTGACTTTCTTGCAGAAGTTGAAGCGACAGGTGACCAAACGAAAGGCACCGTTACCTTGAGTAAATTCTGGAAATGTTACATATTGTGTCTCTAAATAACTATTAAACTATGAACACACACACACGCTCTCTTCACAGGAAATTCTCCTCACAATCAGTTTGACTTTTAAAGATTTCCAGAGTAATTCAACAAATTCACAAACCCCTTTACGGTCGCGCCACACGTGAGCCCTGACAGACCTGTGTTTTCAGTGATCCTGAAAACCTTTGCTTTTAACTCGACCTTTCTTCAAAATCTGGCGCGGTGCCACGATTTAGACTTGCTGGAGAGGTCGACGCCTCGCAGCGTTGCAGAGGCCTGATGAGAGAACTGAGTGAGTCTGAGGGACAACCAGTCATCTTGTGGTCCACCATAACCAGTGTTTAGCCTGGACGATCTCTGTCCACCGCTCATTACAACACCGTGCTTCGGCCCAGTGTCCCTGTTGTCATCACACTGCGCTTGGACCGTGAACGACTGAAAAGTGACTATACAGACAATACGTGTGAGCCTAAAACTGTGGATTGGACATGGACAAGTTCCGAACTGCTGATCATTTGCCTGTGATTCACAAGGCTGCAAGGATCCATCTTTCTTTTTTTTTTTTTTGTTCCTTTGGATGGATGAAAAGCTGTTGAAAGCAGACCAGAGTGTGTTGGTGTGCAGGAGGCAGCCAGCTCACCACGCAGGGTCTGACGTGTGGTGAGCGGGCTCCCCCTACTGTCTGTGCTCCGCCTCTGCACCCACCGACTCTACACGGCAGCCGATGTGCCAAAGCTTAACTCCCGATCAAAGTGGATTTTTACAGCATTCAGACACATTTTCCCCCTCATGTATGTATTTGCTGCATCTCCCCAGATGCCACTTAGACACACATCCTGCCTCTTCCTTCCTTCCTCCCTTCCTTTCTCCCTCCCTCCCTCCCTCTCTCTCCTTCCTGATCTATAAATACTCTCTCATCAGCAGAGCTTGGCTGCGAGAGGCGTCGACCCCGGCCTCTCTCCGTCCAGCAGAGCCGTGATTTATGGGGGGCTCGGGCTGGCGCTAACCTTGCACTTGGGCCCTGGCAGTATAAATGATGGCAGGTCACTGGCACCGCGGATGGAGGGGAGAGACTCTCTTCCTCCACCTCCACTGCCGCCGTCTCTCTCCCCTTCCCTCTCCATCCTGTTATCATCACTGTGATGGAGACATCATCACCAGCTCCCGGGAGTATAAATAGTGCTGGATCAGGTGACAGTGCCGGCCCTGGCCTTTGATGGGAGCTTTAATTTCATGCCTAATTTCTCTCGGCACACAGAGGATCGATGCTGCCCCGGCTGTGCTCCCCATCCCTCTGCTCCCCTCTGCCGCAGAGACAAGAGGGAGGCAAAAAGAAGGACGAATGTCCGCGGCTGAGCGATGCGCACGGACGTTTAGCCTCACCTGTAAACACACGGACACGGGACATCCTTCACGGGCGCGTCGAGAAATAAATGCCAAGTCAAGATGCACATGCAAGAAAGCCCCCCCCCCCCGCCCCCCCCGCCGCACAGGCTCGATCAATACAGCTGGAACAGATCGCCTTGGAAATAAGAGCAACAAGCAAACTATAAGCACACAGCCCCCCCACCTGTGTGTTGTGTGTTGCACATCGCCGCGGCGATAAATAAAAAGCCCTCTGTCCCCCGCTCGCAGCCCCGGGGAGGCATTGAACTCTAGCCCCTCCATAATGACTTTGTCTACCTATCGATCCGGCTATGATCCATGTACTGTAATTCTTATATCATCAGCCCCGGCCCGGGCAATAACTCCAAGTCATATTTCGGGGGCCTCCCGTCCACTTGACAACTTAATGATGCAGGGGTCCTTGCCGAGTTTGGACTTTCACCCTCCCCCCCTCCCCCTTTTTCTTCTGCAGGGCTCTAATTTCTCCTTGTTCTTTCAGACTAATATCAGCAGAGGCACATGGCTGTTCCCTCCAAGGACCCCCCCCCCCCCCTCTCAGACCACATATCTTCTCCTCTTCACCTCTGTGTAGCACGGGGCCGGTGTCCGGGCCCGCTGTGCATCTGTCTCCGATTTGGAGCACAGCCCCTGCAGGCTCCCGAGGAGACTCAGCCGTCCCTCTTTAGACCCTGTTCCTCTTCTCCCTGTGAGCTGCAGCTATATTTCATTGTCATTTCAACCCTCTCTTCCCTAGCCTGGGTGTAATAGCGGGAGATATATGGCCCCGCGCTTCTGCAGCCCTTCTGAGCTTCCTCAGCCTTTTATAAAACACTGTCAGAGTGACAAAACAGCAGCCCATGGGTGTTGGAGGGGGCGCAGATAGCTCCCTCATCCCGAGGCGATATCTCAATATCCAGCGCTGATCCTTTTAGCACAGGGATAACACCTGGGTCCTTGGACAGGATGAGTCGGAACAGCCATCCTGGACAGAGTCGTAGCTCTGGCTATAGGCTGCGTGTCAGCTCTGTGTTTATGAGAGCTGATTTACAGAGCAGCCCTTGAATCCTGAGCCAGTCCCGAGCATGCAGGGACTCGCTGACACACCTGATACTACTGATCGAGGAGATCCGAAGGATTCAATCAGGCATTTCTCAATCTGGAGGTAAAGAGGGAGGGGGGGTTGTTCATTACTGTCTCTAATGATGCTCCACCTGGCCGCTGAGGCACACAACGACTTATACCTCCGAGACAGGGCCTTGATTGAGATGTGAGTATAAGAGAGGAGGAGGAGGGGGGGGGGGAGCAGATGGGCTCTGCAGACAATTAAAGCCGCATGTTCTGTTGTGGTTCCTCCATTCGCTTCCTGTCACTCGCCTCATCCTCAGTGACACCTACGCCCCTGCATCCACCTCCTCGTCTCCCCTCTCCTTCCTCCCATCCACAATCACAAGACATACAATCTCCTGTCCTCTCCTCTCCCGAGCTCCACATCTCCCTCTCTCTCTCCCTCCCTCCCTCGCCATCCTTCCTCCCTCTCCCCCTCCCTCCCCCCAGCCTTAATTGGGAGTCAGGGAGAGCAGTGGAAATCGCATTAACGCGGGCCCTGCCTGGGTGTGCCATCCATCTTCTTTTTTATTACGCCGCGCCGGGGCTGCCTGGGCTCTGCCGTTCGATTTGTCACCGGCCTCGTTCGCTGATAACAGGCATTTGTCATCGCCTTGCCTCCCTGTTAATGTTATCATCTCCTCCCTGACAGCCGCCCTCCGCCGGGGAGCGCCGGCGACAAAGCACATCCGTCAAGCGAATATTTCCACGGCTAAGGGGACCGCACACTGCAATAAGCCACATTAAAGCACTTATGAAGGGTGCAGGCCGAGTGTGCGTGTGTGCGTGCGCGCGCGCTCGAGCGTGTGTGTGTGTGTGTGTCATGCACCGGTTGCCATGTGCGCAAACACACACACACACACACACAGACGCGCGCGCGCGCAGGAGCGTGTAGTGCGCTTGTCAGCCCCGTAAAAGAGGCGAGGTGGGGGCCGACAGGGAGAGGAAGAGGTAATTTGTTGCAATTAATTACGCAGTGAGTGTGGCTTTGTTGTGTGGGAGAGCATTTTATCTGTTGGAATGCTTCCTTCGCCAGGCTGTGATGCTATTTGTTTGATTTATCGCCTCTGCCTGCCCGGGGCGGAGTGAGCCTGCGCGGAGCGGTGCGGGTGTGTTTTCGCATGTGCGCAGGGCTGTGGCGTTACCAACAGAAATGTACTGTAGTGTCGGCGGAGAGGCAGCCCTTTGTTCGGGAGTGACGTTACATATGAACAGCCACACGGCCCGGCCTGGTCGTCCTCTCTGTGGACTCACACCGGGCTGTCCATTTGTCATTCAGAAGCAAATCAACCGCTCCAAAGGTTGACTCTCCATCACACAGCTCGCCTCACCTTTTCCGCCCCCTCCCACCCCCTTGTATGGAAAGTGAAGCCATGTCTGAAAGTGCTGTGACATTCCAAAACAATCCAGATGTGATATGCTGGTGTGTCTCGCCCTGGCCTTATCTCTCTGACTCTCTCTCTCTCTCTCTCTCCTCCGTGGTGTCAGGACAAGCAGGGATGTGACAACATTTATCCATTCTGCCTCAGTTGGGGGTTCGCGGGGCCCATCGTGCAGGAGCTGACAGATGGATCAGGCAGCCTAGAGGCAGTGGGAAGAGATGAGAGAGAGAGGAGCGCCACTTCCCATCCTTCAAATACTGTATGGCTTCCAAACACTCCGCACACCCTCACATGGTATGGCACGGGGAGGACTGCAGCCAGGGTGATGGCGGTTATACACAGTGAGGGGAAGCTGCTGCTTCTACAGTGCTCCACATTTTGTTTGAGGTGAATGAAAAGAATAGCATGAGATGATCATATCCACCAAAATGTCTCCTTTGCATGTTAGAAGAGAATCACAGCCAGTCAGTGACAGCAGTCTTATTCATAGTCGGAGCCGGAGACAGGAAACAAGTTTATGTTAAATACATAGATCCACATACTGAACACATGTTGGTAACACATAATAACCATCAACCACCATGTAAACTCACAGTTAATTCAGCTTTAGTTAATAGTTATCTCATTGTTAACAAACAATGAAATTCTTTATGTTCATAAACTATACCCTACATAATATATATGCTCTATACTAAAACTAATGTGTATACTATAAATGTATACAGTTTATCATACTGCTTTTTTTTTAAAGTGTCTTTTTAAGACAGAAAATAATGAAGTCTTATGTGTGCCACCTTCCATTGATGGAAATAGACTTGCCTTCCTATAGCACTTTTTCATGAACTCATCGTCAACACTTCATTGTGTCATTGCAGATGTAACACGACTCAGGGACTCCAACATTATCTTGTTTTTTAAACCCTTGTGAAAAAAATGACAAATAAATGTACCGTGTACCTTCACTTATGGTTAATAAACCATTTAGTAATGGGTTAGGGTTAGTGTTAGTGATTTTATAAATCACTTATAAGCCCTTAATACGGACAATATTTGCCTCTGGCCAGTATTCATAGTGCCTGCTTTGTCTTTTAAGCTTGAGTTCATCAGGACGACCCCTCAAATGAATAGTTTGACCTTTGACCTCCTATAAAAAGTGCTGCAGAGCACCTGGGCTAACATCTCATGAAAGCTGTTAGCAAATATTTGCTCATTTACGCATCGAACAGTTATGGAGCCACTTTAATATTCATTTAGAGTCATGTAAGGTTAATATTTACCCTGCTAACTGCTCTGGTTTGGTCTCCACCAACTCCTGAGGGAAATATCTGTGTCTTTAGCTGCTCCACTCCACTTGTCTCTGACTGTTGTTTGGGCAGACAGATGATTCAAGTGAACATCTACGTCACCTACACCTACGTCTGTAGGCTTCAAGTGCACTTAGAAGACAAATAAAGTTGAACTTGAAATTAAAAATGTATAAAGTCGGATTTGGTGGATTATCAAGTAGTGAATATGAATGCATTTTAATGTATTATTTTACATGTATAACTGGATTATTACCAGTTAGAATGGATGAGCACCAGTTTATGTCACTAAATGTTCTTCTACAAATCCGCCACAGCATCCTTTAAGGAGTCGTTGTGGAGCTTTTGATCATAGCATATGATCATCTTCAGCAGTTTGTAGTTTGTAAATATTCAGATGAATTACCATGACAATTAAACAATCTTCTCGTTCATGTTGGAAAGTCTATAATTGTATGATCACTGGGGAGACTATAGTGAGACTGAAGGCTCGATGACTAAATGAAGCTCTTGTCTCAACTGCTTTGCCCAAGGTCAGGAATGAACTTTGAACTGACTTGTAAACCTTGTTTTTATTAAACATTTATAAATATGCTGTAATGTGATTGAACGGTCCAGGTCCTTGGTTTTATTCCTAACTGCTTTTTCTGGGGTCAAGAATAAACTTTGAACCTCACTTCTAATCATTAATACATTATACATTATACATTAAGGTTGGCCTTATGAGTGCCTTTGAGTCTTCAGTGTCAATCTTGCCCTTTGTGTCAAAAAAACCTCTTGAGACTATAGAAGAGCCATCTCCTCTATATGTTCTTTACAATATGCCTTTGTGTTTTGGATAATTTGTGTTGTGGTTGTAAGACCCACACTGTATTTGGGTACTTGTTGATGATGTATGTGTATTTGTGCTGTAATTGCGAGAGTTATTTTGCTTTTGTTTACGGCTGTTTTTCGTGAGAGGCAATAATGCGGGCTCATGATTTTTTATTTTTTCCCTGCATTGTAATTTTTTTTATGTATCGACGCTACATCCAGTCCTTGGCGTCAGCGTGCTGTGTAGCTGTGTGAATGTGAAGTGAACACTGACCCAAGAGGAGACTTAAGTATTGTGTTAGCACAGAGGAGCTGATCTGTGTTTGATGGTGCGATGGGGTGAACTCGGGAATATGAGTTTACTGTGTATGATTATCATTGTTTGATGTTTGCGTGTAATTACGAGGCTCAATCCGTGAAGCAGTTAGAAGCTCAGTTTAGCAGAACAACAAAGAAAGAGACAGATTTTCATCGTCAAACATCATTATACTTTATATCTCTAATTGTCACTGACTCTGCCATATATTTTGGCAAAAGTGTCTTGTAAAACATACAGCAGTGTCATAAACAAAAACTACTCGTACAGCTACTTTGATGTGATATATTGATAAATTATACCTTTACATAAGACAAATGAAATGACTACTACAGTAGCCACAATATCAAGGTCTCCTGTGTGAAAAGACACACAAAACTGAATGAAATATGAAAAGGAAGACGAAACAAACTAGTGCTCAGGTTCTGGGTCGAGACGTTCACCTCGAGTTTCAAACTGTAAACATACTGTAATCGTTAATCTTGTTTTATGAGTGAAACGTCAGCCCCTTGATGCCTTCCACTGCCTCAGAGGTGTTACTGCTGCGTATTCAATGCTGAATACGAACAATAAAGAGATCATGGGACGTGTTCAACGGAAGTGAAGCTAATTCAGAGATTAAAACTTGTGACAGCAGCGTGAAAAAACAACTCAGCTCCCGTAAAAATGCTCTAAGATGCAGCGAAATGGATTAAAATGTCACTCATAGCCGATTTGAAGCACATCGGCCACATGACTTCTGTCGCACATAATGTACAGGAGCTACGGTTTGACTCGGGATAAGCGGTCAAATCAGGCGTTATTCTGTCCATGGAAAGTTGACAAGAGAGCCTATATTTTTCCTTTTGTGTGTATGATTGCATCTTTGTAGCGTTCACATGAAGCAGCAGATCTCCTCGTCATCACAGAGGGTCCACATTTTATCCCTGCTACGGTTGCTCCCGTCGATTCAAACTTGCTGAGAGAGAAGAAACCCTGGTTCACATGTAGGTCCACCTCCTCACTCCTTCTTATCTTTCGCCAAACTGGCCGAGGGTCCCGTAGCCGTTCATCACAGCCATTTTGAGATGACCGTTGGGAGTCAGCTCTTCCTTGTCGATGTTGTTCCTGGAGGCGAACATCTGGCTGATCTCCATAAAGGTTTTGTTCTTGGTCTCGGGAATGATGAAGATGGTGTAGAGGGCCACTCCCAAGCAGATCGCACAGAAGAGTAGGTAACAGTAGGGGCCCATCGTCATCTGTGGTGGGAAGGACACATAGTGTTGCTTTGAATGGACAAGCAAGATCAAATGCTGCGCTGACTTTATTTTTAATTGAAAATTGCCCATGAAAATCCAGAGGATACCAATTTAAAGTCATAATGTCATAGTTCACCACCAGGGTCTAGCTACAACTGAGCTAATACTAGCAAATTCATTTGACCTAAACATGGCCACTGAAGAAAACAGCAGGGAACTGTAGTTTATACAGATTACTTTACAGTATACTAATGGATTAGCTAGCATAAAAATTAGAAAGTACATATCCTTGCAGCAGCAATCCTTTAATGTATCTTTATTATTTTCGGTTAGCAGGGCAGCAGAATCGGCCATAAACATATCTCCTTGTGTAGTTTTTTTGTGTTCAACATATGAAAAAACGTGCAAGCTAACTTAGCCTACACATCCAGCGGACAGAGAGCAACATTAGCATTAGCATGTTGCATATTCACTCGCCATTTCTCACTGCTCGCTTTTTATGGAAATATGTGTCTCTTATCTGGCTAAATGGTTCACCACCTGCTTGCGAACCTTGTCTGTTTACCGTGTTAGCAAGGTTAGGTGGCTAAAAACCATGTCAATGGGCTGTGGGAATGAATCAAAACAGTCAAATCCAAAAATAATCAGCTGGATGATGGTTAAAGGACTCACAGTTTGAGGGGAATAGCAGAATTGGGTGTACACCTTTCACATCGCATGTGAAACTACACATTGGTGCAGTTTTAAAGAGGAAATTGAAAACTTGACATAGCTTTGAAGGGTTAGGACTTAGAAGAGGAACTTGTGTTGAGACAATGGCTAAAGTTTTGTTTACTCGTCCATTATAGGACCTTTAGCTTAGCTTAGCTTAACACAGAGAGAGAAGGCAGGCTGCTAACATGGCTTTGAACAGCTCTGAATCTGTTCTACTTACATGTTCTCTCTAAAAGTTTAACATTCATGGCCAGATTTACTTAGGTTTACTTAGTCACTTTGAACAGGACAGATCACTGTCCTCTTAACTCTGAGCCTGTTCCACTAGAACAACACTCAGGACAATGACAGAGAGCAAGGTCGCTGTTTTAATTGGTTATTTTATTGGGATTTGGGGAGTCACCTCTGTTCACACAAAACCAGACAGCCCATATCATTATTCTCATGTGTCTGACAGTGCGAGTGGAGCCACAACAGAGCCTAGATGGAAAGTCAAGATGAACTTGAGCAACAAAACCTTTGGACATGAAAGATTTTCTTTTAGAATTGAACCTGGGCAGAAGCTAACCATGACTTCAACGTCATTTTGGTTGTTTCAGGAAGACTGAATACTAACAGAAACACAAAATGACTTGTGTGCAGAATAATCTGGATTTAACATATAAGAAAGTAGAGTTGGAGTCTGCTCTGACCTCTAGGAAGGGAAAGATGAAGCCGATGGTGAAGTTGGACAACCAGTTGAGGCAACCGGCCACAGTGTAGGCAGCCGGTCGGTGTGACTGCTTAAACAGCTCTGCAGTGATGAGGAAGGGCACACCAGCTACACACAGGAGACAGAAAACATATTTGTGTTATTTTAAAGTTACAGTATGTGATTTTTTGCAGTTAGCAGTCTCAATCAACACAAGGTAAAAGACATTTACACTGTGGGACCATGGGAGTTGTTGTATTTATTATTAAATAACCACAGCTGCTAAAGAAAATCTTTCTGAGCAACTTTGGCAGAAATGATCGTGGACATGGTAATGTTTTTAGATTTTATTTGCGTCATGCTTTGTGCCTTTCATCAGTTTACTTCCTTACTCTCTCTTTGATTTTCTCCCCGAGGTCAGTGAAACATGACCTTTGAAAACATTCAGGATAATGTAACACAATGCACACAACTTAAAAAGACACTACACTGCAAAAACTATTACTATTACTACTATGCTCAGTTCACTTTGTTTTTGTATTCTTTACTCTTGCACACTGACAAAGGGACTTTCCCATATAAGTGAATGGTATATGGCTTCACTCTGAAGACAGAATCATGATCATTTCAAGAGTACACCAACAATCTTTCCAAATCTAGTGTTTCAGATCTTTTCCAGCGTCACAAAAGTCTAGTTGTTTCTATACATTCTAAAGCAGCAGTCTTAAATATTATATCTGTAAAGAGCCCCCCCCCCCTTTTTTTTTTTACAACAGCAGCCTTCTTTATCCGTCACTCCTACAGCTCGTCTATTGTTTTGATCTAACTAGGCCTCCTATCAAGCTGTCATAAAACAAATCACGCTTAACAACTCGGTACAGCTGTATGAATCTATTGGGTGTTGTGAAATTAACACCAGCGTCTTCATTCATCAATTAGTTTATCAATATTCCCACGCAGGACTATTCTTTGGCAGTCATTCAAAATAAACAAAAGATGATATAACAAATGATAAACATTCCTCGAGCTCCCAGTGCTGTTATATTACACTCCTGTTTTCCTGCATCTACTTCATTACGTCTCCATTATTACTCAGTGATCGGAGATTGACAAGCAAGGAGGATGTTTGTTGACTTGGCTAAAGTCCAAACTCCAGAACGCCAAGAAACGGAGAAGCTTCGCCAGGACTTCAGCAATTCGTTAGTTTGAAACGCACGATATACGAGATGTTGTCTTAGCTCGAAACACATAATTCTTCATTGTTAGAGGTGAAAGCCATGAAGGAGAAATATGCATTAATATGCTCTAATGACGAGCTTTCCAAATGATGTCCTCATTATCTGTGCATGATAATCGCAGAGAGGAGGGTTTAATATCGTCAAACCAATAAATATGCCATAATTTGTCAACATCTGTGGTATGTATGTTGTGTGTGTGTGTGTGTGTGCAAGGTGGGGGCATTGTGCATGCAGGGTTTGGTCTGAAGGAAACTGTATTCATCACGGCTAGCTTATGAACAATGAGCCATTAAAAGTCTAATTGCAGCAACAGAAATCCTCGTCCGCGTGCCGAGGTATAGATTTCTCCGGCTTGACGAATGACACTACGGAAACCGGATTCGTTCTAATTCATCATCCTCGCAGGTCCACTCAACGTGGCTCCTAAAGTTGTAAACTATTGCCTCTTAATTCACTTCACTCAACTCATCCGGTGTACAAATGGCTGTGGGAATGGATGTAGTGTGGCAGTTATGATTTCCTAATTTACAAGACTAATGAAATACAATATCTCTTCACAGTCAGAGGAGGAGCAGGGGAGGGAGCGCTGCTGCGTTTCAGGACTTTGGCGCCTGCTGTTGCGCAAGCTTCCAGCAGGGAGCAGTGTTATCTTACACACAGGGAAGCCCAAATCCAGCAGTTTGCTGCATGTATGGATTGCAAATGTTGGTGTTTAAGTTGTGAAGAGTTTTTTTTTTTTTTCCCCCCTGCAACTATGGTTCAATTAAAAAAAACAAAAACAAAAAACTGAACACAAAAATGTAAAGATTTTTTGTCAAACTTCACAAATCTCTTGCAAAATAAAACACTGCGCTCAAAACTGATTTTTTTTTCCATCAAAACAATACACACGGCTGTCATATGTGTATCTCTTACAGACCATCAGTTTGAACACTGCTGTGATATATTTCAAACTCTACCTTCAAAACACTGTTTATATATGTGTTTTGGCTTCATGAGGCCACATCACATATTTCAAATGTATAACACTGTGTAAAAACTGTTTTTCCTTTTATCTCCTTTTTATAATGTTTAAAGATTTTTGGGTTCCACATTGGGTTGCAATTTAATGGTACAAACAGCGTGAGCACAGTTGTGGTAGAGTACAATAATACAATAGGGTGAATATATCATATAGATATTGTTTTGACACAATAGTAGAGGTCACCTGAGACCTCTTCTGTGCTCCGACAGGAGGGTTTTGCAAATTGGGTTTGAACACGGAGAAGTGAAAGAGACAAATAAGTAGTACTAGTAGGAGTAGTAGTGGTACCAAAGTGTGCTAAATCTTTGTGATTTGTGCATAGAGTTTTGCAAAAATGCGATTTCAGATTGCTATTTATGCAAAAACAGTTGAATCCTGCTCAGTCTGAAGTTTGTTTTTTGACGCGTGTGCTTCGAGTTGCTAGAATTGTGCGCATTGTTCCAGTTTTTGTGGTTATGGAATGGAGAAAAACTGTAAACAGGGGCAAAATGTGTTCATATGCTTACCTGGACCGATGCAGAAGCCGGCAATAATCCCAACAACACAGCCCACACTGATGTAGCGCATGAAGGACAGCTGGGCCTGTGATTGGTCAAACATAAATCATGGGTCTGAAGTCACGAGTTGTAAACATTAGTGAACTATTTAGCTGTTTTCACAATTATTCATTTGACTATATTCAATAATTCTGAATATATGCTATGTATTAGTAACATGATTTGTATCATGTGGGCCTCCTGACCTTTACTTTATAATTACTTTGTTGTTTGTTCTGTAATTTTACAGTATACAGGATATTTACTTGAACTTTAATGCTTTTGTAAATTTGCTAATGCCGTCAGCCCAACAGTGTACGTCAGCATTAACGCCACAATCTGCAAGTTAATTGTTTTAGAGTCCTGGATGAGCAGGGCGTCAGACGACAGTGTACCTGGAAGAGGACAGACACTGTGATCCCAAGACAGCAGAGTCCCATGAAAAGGAAGCCGCCAATCATCAGAGGTCTTCTGCCAACACGCTCGATGGTGAAACACTGCAGAACAGACAGAGAGATAAGACCTGCCGTGATTGGCTAACGACATGAGGCATCTTCAGGAAGCAGAAAACAGATGACTTTTTGTCTTGTGATCATTTCAGCCCCTCTCATGTTTACCTGTGTAGGAAATACATTATTCAGTGTTTTCATGGAACACATAAGACGACAACAATTAGCTATTTGGCTAGATCTGACACATTTACATGACTGGTGTTAATTTATGTGCAGTCTTTCAACTAAATGAGCAAAAATGAAAAGGAAAGTAATGTAGATCTGTATAAAATGTATGTATCCGATCCCAGAGTTTAACTTAACTTTATATGAATCGTGCCCATTAATTTATTTTGTAACAATTACACTGCAATGCACAAGGTAGACTTGTTGTAGAGGCCTGTCTGAATTTCCGTGTCATGAGGACCAGTGTTATAGTTGTTTCTGGGGAAATCAGACGGCCCTCTTATTTAGGATGAACTCTGACATCTCCACATCTGGCATCTGTTTTTGCCAACAGAGAGATCTATCTTTGTCACAGCTACAACCCACATCTACTGCTGTTTTAGTCAAGTTCTGCTATAATAGACATGCCACATTTCCACAAGGGTAAATAATTCAGTTCTGTGGTTAAAGAGTTGATACATACATTTAAAATGACTCTACAAAGTCATTAGAGCAATTACATTACATTGAAATGACATAAAATGGAGTAAATCAGCAAATCCCCATATTGAATGGACTAATCAATTGTTTGTTAAGTGCCATGATATGTTGTGTCATCCTAGTGTGTTCTGTGAAGTGTGAAAATGTCTACTTACCCCCAGCATCCCAGAGATGACCTCGATGGCACCAGTCCCCACTGTTGTGTACTGAATATAAGGTTCGGGGATTCCTGCGTTGTTAAATATGTCATTTGTGTAGAACCAGATCTGAAATCACAGTGACATGAACTTTAATTACGTGATGAATATGTCAGACCACAGACAGACAGATGCTTTCAAACTTGAAGTTTGTCTTTTTTTTTTTTTTTCAAGAGGAGCCAAAATGTGGCTCTACTCATCTGGTGTTTGCACGTGATTCATCACAGTGATCATTATCATCACGCCGACCATCACTCATGCATTTGAGATACGGCGCTTCATCAGTATGGACTTCTGACAAGTGCTCCCCTTGAAATTAATTTGTGCATTCTCATTAATCACACTTGCTGATGCAACATCCATCATTGATGAGGTGCGGACAAGATTGCAATTGGTGCATTTAAGCGCTGTCTTGTTGATTTAGTAACCATACACACGCTATTTCATCACTATTGCAGCGCTGAAGTATGCGTCCACACACCCGCCTATATTAATGCAGGAGAACAACACGGACAGTTTGAAAAAGTTGAAACTGGAACCAGTTACATTCTTCTGAACACAAAAAATTGAAATCCTTTGTTATTTCTATCAGATTAGACGCTTTGCGAGTCACCACCAGGGTTTTAGCAGTGGGGAAACATCTAAGGACTCAAAGACATACATACATACACCCATTTAAACTAGAAATAATTATCTTATTTTTCACTAGTCTTTTGTATCCTGAGTCATGTTCTAGATAAGCTGGGTAAGCAGTGCCGCCATGCCACATTTCCCTCAGAGACTTTCTTCAGCTCTTCCGAGCCAAATCCGAGCTGATCCAGGACCAGCTGAGCGATGTCGTCCCTCTGGGTGCACGACAAGGTCTTCTCCCAATTACACAGCCAGAGGGAGGCACCTTAAGGGCTCTCTGCACCTGTCTGAAGCGACTAATCTGAATCCTCTAAACTCAAGGGTCTTCCTGAATCATTAGCTCCTCGCCCTGTTTGAGAATGAGCCGTGTAACACCTTATCAGCAGTGCCTGGGTGATGCTCACAGCAAAGACTGGCCAGTAAATCAAGAGTCATGATGTGTGGTGTGATGTATGAGGGTTTTTTTTTTTGTTTTTTTTTTGCAGCGTGTATCTCAAACTACCTTGCAGTTTGCACCACACTTGTTTTTAAGTGTGATATTTTCTTGCACCCTCCCACTTCTCACTAGCTTCTCTTTTTCTGCTCGAAAATTAACCAGCACAACCCAGAGAGACGGCCGTGGCCTTGCAGTCCATTAAACGACAAAAGGACAACATCATCTGCAAAAGTGCAGCGATAATATGTATTAATTAAAATGTATTTATTAATATCTATCTGCAACTGACTATAAGAAGGACAACCACGTGTCACTTCACACCACTTTGAATCAATAGGCCTGAAGCAACTGTCTCAGCAGCCTGCACTTTAAATGTACCTCCTGGCACAGATCTGCACAGATATCTTCCATTTATGTAGATCAACTCATTTTAGTTGTTAATTATGTTGAAAACAGTTTAATAACAATATTTTCACCTTGTTGTCACATATTACACTGATATGAAGAGTCAACACATTAGTGTGAAATTAATGTCATCTTTATATTCATTGGACGATACACCTAATAATATACCTGCAATGTATTTTTGAATGTATCAAATGATGTCTTCTCTATATATTGACAACTATACCGATTATTGCTATTTTTCATATATTTGAAAAAAATATTACCATATATGTATATATTGTCTAGTAATATATGCAAAATTTATTTTCAGTGATATAATTTTAAATACATACGACTACATGTATTTAGAAAATGTAAATTCATGATATGTTGTAATATATGAAAGCACATTTATTGATCAAATAATATTATTTGTTATATATTGCATTCCGTCACAGTATATGTCAATATATGCTTTTATATGATTATTTATTCGTCTTCAGTATTTTTCTCCTAATGTTGATATCAAGATCTCCAACAAACCAAAAGCCCTGTAGGACATGTGGTCCCTAACGTTTGGCTTACCACAGCCTATGTGATGTGATATCCGTCTGTTCTCCTTCCCCCTTCTCCTAGAAGAAAGTTTCTGCTCAAGTAGAAGGATGTACTGTTTGCAGCATATGGGCATTAGATTATGGGTGTCATGCATAACATTCTGTAGGAAAACATTTGTTATCGCTTTAAAGGCCTAATTCTGTTCTGGCAATGATTCAAATATTTTCTTTTCTTGAAAAATGAGGACATTTTTTGTTTACAAACCTGATTCAAGATGCTGTGGGGGTGCTGTGTAAAACACGAATAAAACAATGTGATTATTTCCAAATCCTTTTTGAATATATATTCATTATTAACTTATCAACTGATGTTGGTTAATTCCAAAGACCTTGATAATGAAAAAAAGACTTCATTGTACAGCAGCTGCTTTATGGTGTGAATTCAAAGACAGTTATGGCAGTGACTTAAGGTTTGATGGATGTGGAACAGACGTGCTGGAAGAATTGTTCTTGAAAGATTCTGCCATGTTGTCAGATGATCCCCTAATATCTCCACAATCATCAGTGTTACACATACTGTGGAAGAATCAGACCTGCTTTGTTGTTGGTTTGTGAAAATGGAGGTAGAAAATGTCCAAGATCTTCAGAATAACAAGATGGTTTTACGTTATACTCAGTGCGTAAGTACACACAGAGTTTGGACACATGGACCGACGTGTTGCAGTGTTGCAGCGTTGCAGTGTTCCTGTCTGAAACAGCTGGGACAGTTGGACTCAGTGGGGGGGTTCCCCTGCTGGGAAATGGTATTAGCATGTGAGCCAGCATGCATAGAGCTTCCATCCACATGGAGCAATGAGTACAAAGATGTGTTCGACTTTACGGGTGGATGGGCGGACCGTCTTATGTGCCGAAACTCTAAAAGAGAGGACCGGGAGATAATGAGGCGTGGTCCTCTTGCCCCCTGCTTAGTCACTCAGTGGCTGCGTGTGGGCCTGTGATGTATAGACGGGAGGAGGTGCAGATGGGTGGAGCACAGCTTGGAACTGTGGCAATATGAGCTCTCACTGTCATATAATAATACGCCAAGTCTTTGCACATCAGAGATGTGAGCACGTGCACACATAAGAACGGAAAAAAAAAACAACAGGCCCATGCTTTTCATACTTACTGCATCAATGCCCGACAGCTGCATGCCGATGTTGACCACTATAATGGTGATGACCTGCCAGCGAACACAGCGGTCCTTGAGCAGGCCACGAACAGAGATGGTTTCGATGGAGGACAGAGAGCGCTGCTCCTCCTGCATCTCCTCAACCTCCGCCTGGATGTTTCCTTTGGTGCGGTACCACTTCAAGGCTGAAAGGTCAAGAAGGGAAGCTTTTTACCAGCCTACAGAAACACCTGTCACCACATTGGCTTCAAAGTCAGGCGAAACAGAAGACATGGTATCAAAATCTTTAAAAAATAGGGGACAGAAACAGCGCAATTAAGATGGGATTTTTCTGTCCTGATCTTTGAAAGAAGAGAAACAAACTGCAGATTGTAAAGAGAAATTATAACACACTCTTTAGGATCTGACGTCATACTCATGTCAGATTTCCTACGTTTATACAACTCTCAACACAGCAATATTTGAGCTTCCCATCATGAGCGTGATGTCAGTGGTCTGTTAAGAGTCCACTCTCTAACCTGCGATGGTGGCGTGGACGTTCCCCTTCTCTATCAACAGGTACCGCGGACTCTCTGGAAACCATGGCAACAGCATCAACTGGACCATGGTAGGAAACACCACCAGAGACAGGAGCAGAGGCCAGTGCTCTTCCTGTGTGGAAACAAAACATGACACCTTACTAAAACCTCACTCAATGGAACAATCAGCAGCTTTTACTCATCAGTCTATTCTAATACGTTAAAAGGATGTAAATGTGAGATGGGATATAAGCCAGTGTCTTTTTTTAGCCTAATTTTTCTGTGCGACTGTCCCACACATCAGCAACCTCCCCTCTACTGTATCAGACAGATGGAGAGAGCGTCACCTCATCCAGTTCGACCAGAGAGAGGAAGAAAAAGACATGGACTGGAGGAGGAGGAGGAAAGCTACACGGCCAGCTGGACATAGAAATAATTGTTTTCTGATTATAGCACAACAGTGTGTTCACGTGCTGATTATTCATGCTTTTTTCAGCAATATGTGAACGCACCAGACTTTATAAAAAACACACTAGTTTCAAGCTCGGAGACAAAAAATCAAGAATCTGATGTGTGTTTCTAATGCAGAGACAGGAATATATAAGCCAACGTCTGTGTCTCAGAGTTCAGAAATCTGAGCTGCACTAACAATGGTACATCATCAGTCCAGAGAGGGCTTAAGTTATAAAGCATCTCCTTCAAAGTGTTACCCATGACATTACTACACACACTACATTATTATTAGTACCTTTCCGAGCAGCTCGCTGAGTCCCAGGACCTGAGCGACAAAGACTCCCAGACAAATGTGAATGCTGGGAACGAGGCCCAGGAAGCCTCGCAGGTTCTTGGGGGCGATCTCACCGAGGTACATCGGCACCACGCTGAGAGAGATACCTGTGGGAAAAAAACTGTAGCATTACCATGGGCCTGAGTGAATGTTTAATTTTCGTAAGAATCTATTTTAGTCTTGACTGAATGCATTCAGCACACACCGGTAGTGTTATTTCTTTTCTGGGTGTGTAGTATCTTTATTTTTGTTTCTTTGCTTCCTGACGTTGTCATTTTTACCTCCAACTGTGTATTTCTCTTGATGTCGGACATTAAATGTCTGTCTCCAACTTGATAACTGTTGGTGGACTGTGAAAACACGAGGGCAAAGAAGCAAGCGAGTCCACTCCAGATCCACGGCAGGGTGGGTGAGAGTGTGCATTTGAATTCAGGTCAGTTCCCACTAAACTCAGCACTCACCAGAAACTCTGGTTATGTCTCTACCTTTCCCCTCTCCTCTCTGTAACGCTGCATTCATAAAGTACATTTCCCTTCCAGCTCCAGTCGGCAGTCAATGCTACAGCACGTAAACACCCCTCAGTGGAGGTCTCCTCTGGGGATCACTGCCGCAGTCATGTTGACTGCAGATCAGAGCGGAATCAATCTCCTCCTGAGCTAGCTGGCTCTGAACAGCTGAGCAGCAGTTCAGCCCTCCCCACATACGTTTAGCCAACACCTTTTGTTTGGTTTCGAAAGAGAGTCCCCTAGCTTCGGGTTCAAGTGTTGAAGATTAATATGATACACTGTATTTAACTCAGGCAACAGGGAGGCCTACCTGAGTGCACTCCTGTGATGAAGCGTCCAACAATGACCATCGCAGGCATCCTGCACGCTCTGCTGAAGCCCATAAGCAATCCGCCTATAAACACCAGCACAGTGGCTCTCACCAGCGTCCCTTTCCTGTTTGGACACACAGTGATCACTCTTGAGTCAACCCTCTTAAAAAATTTGAACCGTCAGAGGGAAAGGATGATGACTCAGCATGTGTTTCATTGCATGCACACTCACTAACCTCCCGTATGTGGTAACAAGTCTGCCCACCAGCAGGGCCCCGGTCATCCCACCAACAGCAAAGATGGACACGGTGAGGGAGTACAGGACGGTGAGGAGCTCCTCATCTGGAGTGAAGTCGTAACTTTCTACCAGCGTCTCGTTGTAGAAGTCTTTGATGTACTGGCGTGGGGGAAAAAAAAAAAAAAAAGAATGAAGAAAAATTAATTTATTACGAATAGTTAACAGATCAATTACAACCGGAGCATCAAAATGGTGGCCATGAAATCAGTAAAAAACATCACATGGTTAACTATTTTCCACAGTCCCACAAAGCCAAATGTCAACATGTGTCTTACAAAACCCACAGCTCTTGGTGAATGCTGTCCTTGTCATATGTACAAACACTTAATATTTAACCAAACTTTTTGAGGGAGGGATCTTTAATGACATGCTTGGTTTAATTACAAGAGACTTGCTCAGCAGCTAAACCAGTAAGCACAAAGCACACACCTATACAGCGGTAAGGTGTAATGCCACGTAGGGTAGCATTTGAGGACTGACGTACGTGTAATCTATTTATAGTAGTAGGAGTATAAGAGTTTGTTTTATCTTGTGTGAAAAAGTTTTATCGTCAACACTGATCGGCGTGACCAGATGGATTATCAGTGACGATGGAGTGATAAGTGAAGGAATGAGGTCCTGATAGAGCTCAGTGATGGTAAGGTTAGGGTTAGGGTTAAAGGCTCTAATTTATTCATGCGTCTTGGAATTCTGAACAGTGTGTGTCCAATTTGTCCCAACAATGTGACCATCTCCACCACATGCAGGGATCTGCACACACCGGCAGTCCTACAGCTGACCAGTTCAGTGTTCATAATTATTACCTTACATCCATTAATTGAGCTGATCTTCAGACTAAACACAGACACACACCTGTGGTCCAAAGGGGAAGGTATTTTCTTACAGCATGCAGGCAGTTATGGATTTCAGATGCTGGTAGTACTGAAATAATACTCTCTATTCAGCCCTGATAGCCATATTGGTTATTGTGTTCACTGAGACGGTTGTACTGGTGGAAGAACATATCAAAGAGAAAATGATCAGCATGACCTATATAAGATAGATTGATAAAATTGGATGCAGCTCTAGACTGTGTAAATCTTAACACTGAAAGTGCAGTGCGCTGCTCGATTCATGGGCATTGTGATCCACCCTGCTGGATATCTTCATTCAGATCCATGTTGAGTGGATCAGTTATCAACAGGATGTGACTGAGCCTCATTAAAAACTGTTTCTCAGTCACGTTTATTATAAAATTCAGCGATCCCCCTTATATTCAGTCGTATTGGGCCACCAACTGAATTCTGGGCACCACAGCAGTCCTGGGTGCAGAATATTGCTGGCAGTTATTATTCTGTCAGTTTAACTGTATTCTTTAACTGTATTCTCACAGCAGGAGCCCCAGTTGTTTTCCGCTATGCTCTGTTCTCTGTTAGTGCCGAGTCTTAATGTGTCGATATAAAAACGTGTAACTTCCAATTATAGTTCATAAGTAATGTGTTGTTATACTGTCATGTTACCTTACACAAAGATAAACGGTCCAAATCAGGGTTATTCACTGAGGTACATGGATGAAAAAAGAGCCTGGTCAGATCTGTACCTGGAAGCCTGTACTTAAGGTTAGGTATGAGAATCAGTATCAGTAGAGATGAAGCTAATTTGGTGCATCCCTAGCTGGACTGGCAGTGTCATTGCTCCTCTCTCCTGAAGGGCAATGTTGTAGTCAAGACCACCTAGTAAACCAAGTCATCACCAAGACCAGAGTACATTAAGACCGAGACAAGACAAAGACTTACAGGTGTTGAGACCAAGTCATGAGCAAGTCCAAGGCAGGACAAGACCGCTGCAAACCACAGGCCACAGTGCTACAACACTACCTAACAGAACATAGCACATCAGCAAAATACCAGAATGCACAAGGCATGGGAAAAAAAACCTCAGTGGAAACCTCTGTAATGTGCCTCATCAACAGTGCAACCCTTCGCTTTGTGCAAAGTTTCTGCATAAAAATAGATTCCTGCTGATGATCATCTGACTTCTACTGACTTCCTCTGTTGGGCAGAAGCTCCTGTAACTGTGCGGTCTGAGCTGAGCTTCGAGTCAGGTGGGCTCTATCGGATGTTAGAACAATAGCTGGAGGGATGAACCAGTGTCACATGACATCAAGATAGCCTCGCAGAGCAGGATCCTGCCTCCTCCATCCGACCCTCAAGATTAAAAATCAAATCACAGGGCCAACACGTTTCAATTAAGGCCCGTAGATACCTAATGATTTTTAAGGATAGAAAAACGCTACGCTTCTCAAAACATAAACCCTCTGTTGCAACGGCCATCTGCCTAAAATAAACAGCGGAGGAGGTCATGTACAAGTTTAGCTCTGTGATAATCTAATCGAATTTCAAAGACAAATGAGGCCAGGTCGTTAGTTCTTGAGGTATCCAAGCATTTTCTCTTAAGCTGCCATCAGCTGAACCTTGTGCCACATCTAAAATTTGATTTGGGGCACACACGCGTAACTATTGTCAGATGACCCAGCATTCAGCAGTGACTCACACAAAGGCCACTGAAGTCACATGGACCACGGTTAAAGGTTTATCCTCACTACATTAGCGATGTAGTATATATGTGACACCGAGCAATAGTCTCCAGTCGAAATAGGAAATGCCTCACTGTTTCAGCTGCTGCTACTTCTGATGGAGAAAAGCTGTTGAGCTTGGTCAAATCTAATCAAACGGTTAACGTTAGCAACTATCTGGTGTGCACAGAGGAGCATATAGCAGCTAGAAGGTCAGATATTTCTCTCAACAAATTGTAATGTAGTTGGTGGATGAAATCATTTCATGTTTTCATCCTGTAGCTCTTCTGGACTTCCCAAATTTAAGCATAGTGACCCGATCAAATTCTGATGTGAGAGGAGTGGTTAGCTGGGGTTATGCTACTCAAATAAATTATCCACAGTTTTATGGATGCTTCTTCCACAATGTAATCTTACGGGGCCCCCTTGTTTTGGGCCCCTAGTGCATCGCATGACCCGACCCCTCTCTCCATGTACTGTACCTCTCTCCTTACAACAGAACACTCCACTAGCATTACACGTGGCACTGAAGCTCACATGCTTCAACTCGGAGAGGTCCATGGCCAATCAGAGCCAGTTCTCGGCACAGTCACTGGAGCACGCCAAATCAAACATTGAAGGAGACCAGCACATGATGGATAATATTTAGAGAACATCGATGACATGGCGAGGCACACAGCAGCCTCCAGATTTCATACACAAAGCCGCATGACTTCACATGACAATGAAATACAGTCTGACCTTCACAGCGTAACATCTAGAAGTCACACACTATCAGAATGAGCGAATGTGAGCCTCTTTCACTCGTTCTTGGAAAGTTTGGGCTTCTTGGGATAAGTGTGAAAGTGATTCCAATTCTCCGGTGGTGGTGATGTGACACAAACCTGCGCGGGAGAGTTGACAACGGCCAAGTTGAAGCCATAGAGCATGGAGCTGCCGAACGAGGCCAGGAAAGCCACCGCCAGCAGAGGCTTCGTGAGGTGCTGAGGAAAAGATGGAGGACAGAAAAAAAGTCACACACCAACAAAAGCTACACAGCAAAAGCAAGGCAGTAGGTCTTATGTGCACAATTTAGGTATTAGCTTAAAGGTGTAATATGTTATTTAAAAAAACCTAAAATAATCATCAGAATGTGAAAATATAACAGTTTTGAAGTTATGGCGTCAACATATTGTGTTGACATCCCATACAAAAGCTACCATGCTTGCATCATCAACACTCTCCTGATGCTTCAAGCTCTCAGTCCAGACCCCTAGCTGCACAGCTAAATGAGCTACGTAGCTAATGGCAGCAACAATTAGCAGCAATTAGCAGTGATTTGGTGATATGCTGCTCCCTATGCGTTTTAAGAATGGATTCGAAATATGGCCAGTTCTTACATATCGCACCTGCTGATCTTTCAATTCTTACAAAACTGTCAACTGGCCAGTAGATGTTTCCATTATTATATCTTTAAAAGGCCTAGATTCTAAAAATCTGAAATAAATATCAATGATAAATATGACTTCTTTAGTGGTTTTCATGGCATCGTAGTTAAACCTGATCTGCAAAATCAAAACACACTCAATTTAAAAATAACTATTATCAAATCCAGCAAATCCATCAAGTGGACCAGTTTCAAGTTTAAAAACTGTTCCTACAGGGATCAGCTCATTCTGTAGGAGTGAGTGACGGTTGTTGTTGTGAGGGTATATGTTGCATGTTCGTCTGCGATCTTTGGACTTTGCAGCAGAGCTGAACAGGCACTGAGCGGCACGAGACCGAATCAGCACAAGTGAAACAAACTGGCACCTTGGATATGAGCCAGGTCCAACTAGACTGTTCCCATCTAACACTTTAAAAAAAACTAACCTGCACTAACTTGAAAAAAACACAGATTTAGTGAAGCGGCTGTGGCCTCACTTCTCAGGCCGGAGTTGGTTGTAGATTACGAAAACGTAAGACTTTGAGCTTCTAACGGCTGCAGGAGCATTTAATGTCACATACCAGTGTTAAAACATCAGGGCTTCTGCTGACCAACCCAAAGTCACATGAGCCCATCATCTCTGTCTTTTAAGGGACGCGGGCAGTCTACTGTATTCCCACCGGGAGCAGACTGCAGCTGCCCCGTTTGGCTGCCATCCTAAATTCCAGCGCACAGAGCTTAGCTGACCTCAGAGGTACAAGGCCAGTGGGATTATAATGTGCTTTTAAATGTCCATACCTTTGGATTGAGCATGGAGAAAAATGGTTTCCACGCACAACATTCCAGCTCTGTGGTGCTTTTACGTTATGATAATACATATATTTATACACACACATACATACGATTTTCAAACATCAGTCAATGCAAAAGGAATCCACTGATGTGAACACGCAGGATGTTGGCAGATTGGCTGTCTGAGGAGGAAGCCCCTCTGCTCCCACTGAACAATAACAGCATAGAGGCCTTACAGAAACCTAATTTAGCCTGTAATGGCCTAATGGAGAGAGTTAGACGACTACACGTGAAAATAGCTCACAGCAGACAATACTGGCCAGTCTGCAGTCAATTTAAGATGATTATCCATCAGATGTGCTGCTCTTCACATGTAGCATCACTTTGGTCTAAGCTTTGAAAAAACTACAGTCTGTTTAAAACTACTTTTAAAGCGTTTTTCTTTCTTGGTCTTTTTTGTTGGCTTTGGTTTTGAACTGATTTAAGTTCGTGACAGGCTGTTTAGATGTGTGTGTCTGACTGAGGCTATAGTAGAACCGCTTCAAAAACCACATCTGGTATGAACTATTTACATTTGTTTCTTGATGACTGGTCCAAGCACACTGCACTGTGTGTATTGATCAGTCATGGTCAGCGGGGGGGTTTAAATGGAAAGATCACACCAGATCATACAAAAATTACGTTTTTTTAAAATGTCAATATACTTTGTTAAAGTTGGAAAAACTAAACAGTCACCTACTGTACAGAGTTGGTCTACATGTCAATCATCTCTCCAGATAACACCACACCACACCACTCACCGAGCTGATCTTGCTGACATCGTCATTCGGTAACAGTTCCTCCGCCATTTATGTCATGAATAATAACTCCCCGTGTGTGCTCTGCTCGTTTGAGATGAGAAACTGCTCATCTGCACAACTTTTTTTCAAACTCTCCCACATTCACGTCCCCATTTGTAGTCCTCAGCCACGTTCCTGTCACAGAGAGGAGGCGCGTCGCGCTGATGGGCGGAATTAACAAGCTTGTCAAACTCCCAATCTCCAATCAGCGGAGCGCATGGCAGCGCAGGGCCGTCCCAGCCGGGAATCGTTTTTCTCCGGTCCATCAGCGATCACATGAGCCAAGAGGTTCATCCTGCGTCCCAAAGTGCCCGCAGTTGTTATTAAACAGCCTATGACTAACTGTATCCAGGGGCGGTTTCAGGATTAGTGAACATCAGGGGCTTGGCTCAGACCCACCTCCACCCAGGAGAGAGGGTGGGCGGGTCTCGGCACTTGAAGCAACTTTTCTTCTTTGGTAGATTAGAATTTGAGATGAAAATTGAATTACATGACTTTATAAAATAAGATTACAACTGTTATTTGCAGCAGCTGTGGCTAAGTGCTGTTATTCCACCATGTCCGGTCCATATTTGTGAATCGGTGGCTCGCTGTATGTTGCTGCTGGTTTATTCTTATGAAAACACAACATTACTGGGGAGTCTGGGAAAGGCAACACAAAATGAACTTTCCACGCAGCAGCTTTTAAGAAGAATAAGAATATATTTTGTGTTTATTTCAGTTGAGCAACTGTGATTTTGCTCCATCAGTAATGATGTGTGACGTTTCCAGAATTGAAGAGTGTGGGTTAATTTACCCACAGACGCTTCTACCTGGTTTATCGGAGCACTGTAGAATTTAGCACGTAACCATGATCAATAGACTGACTACTTTCTAATTATATTAGCCGTGTTCAGGTACATCAGACAATGAGACAAGTTAATGTTTAATGTTTGTATAGGTTGTACAGAGCAAATGGCTGCTAACCTCGGGGCTGGGAGATCTTACGAATGGTAGCTGGATTATTCTAAGGAATTGGAGGATCTGTGTTGCAATATAAAACAACTGTGCTGCACGAATCTTTGCAGATCTTAGTGCAACTGTGCTGCACTTGAAACGCTACTTACATGATCAAATTGTAGAGATGAAACCTGTGACAAGGGGATGCATGGATTTGTTTAAAGGGAGAATCCACAAAAAAGATTGGGTACCATTAGAACATACAGGGCAGATCCACAGCCTGGCACGCCAGTGAGCCGATATTCAGCATCAGTTTCAAGTTGTACAACAATGCAGCACTAAACAAAACATAATATCAATTTATCAAGACAAAGGAATGCTATGATTTATTTATAAAATATACCTTTGCATTCAGCGATTAAATGGTATGTAATGTTTTCCTTCCTCATCTTGGTTTTGAGAGACAAAAGAAACTCCACACAGTCAGACTGTGCTTCCGGACTAAGAAAAAAAAAAAAAGCTCTCTCCATCCCTCATGAAGGGCAGGTTTCGTCTCGCCCTTACAAAGCACGGATGAATGATGTGAGTTCTTTCCCAAAGCTGACACGCTCGCCATTACTTTCTTACACATGACCGTCCTGCATGTTCCCTTGTTTGGTCACTTCTTAATGGGCTTTGGTCACAGTGTCTCCTGTTTCCCATCTGACTCCGAACCGCAGCTCCGTGCCCATTTCATGGTGAAATGTTTTTAGTTCTCTTTTTCTGTCGGCCAACCATGTGATGTTGTGAGGGGGAAAAAAACCCTTTCCAGATACATATACATTCATTTTAATATTTTACTTCGGAAGTGTCAGTATTAATCCCATCTGCTCTCGGCAGTGATGCACTGATGATGCCACTCGAAGAGGCAGATACTTAAAGCTGCTGCCTCAAGTAAGGCTCGATCATGTGTCTTTCATGCGACCGAGCATTAGGAGCTGGGTTGGATGTAAGGTCCCTGGTATTATACAGTGAACTGAGAGGCATTATTTAATGAGAGAGGTTTCTAATAACCATAATTAATACATGGTAAAGTTATAGTCAATCAACCTTTAATTAATAGTTATTTCACTGTTAGCAAGCCATGAAATACTTTATAACCCATTTTAATGAATTAACTATTTCCTTTAATTAACTACAAATCTACCATTTATCAAATATGGTAATACTGAAGTGTAACCCATGTTTAAATATTGAGATGTGTAAACCAGTGTCAGTTCTTCCTTCATATAGTACAATAACATCTGTGTCTTTGATACTCACTTCACCTGCCTCCATCAAGCGTCCCCCCCCACACACACACACTGCTGTGTGCTGCTGCACAATATATTCCCACACAGTATCCTCTGATACACAACCAACGGGCCTCCAGACTTTTGCTTCAAACTTTAAACTCAACAAGCCGAATCGAGCCTCACATCAAGTGGCTTGTGTCATATGACTACCAAGACTGTGAAAGGTCTGTGGCATCATGCTGATTTTGAGCATAGAAATCAGTTATGCTGGGAACAGAGACACAACTCACAGGACCGACACCATGAGAGGGGGTGAACGTGAGGGGAAACCCTTGCATCAAATACCCTGCAGACAGGAAGGCTGGACACGAGAGGAATGACCTGCTGCTTTGACAGCTTTATCAGTTTATTGGGTCAGCCTGAACAATGACAGGCTAGGGTATTTTTATTCTGGACAGCTGGAACGTTGTTGGTCACAGTGTGAACGTTTTGTCAGAATTAGCTTTTCATATCTACAGAGAGAGCGGGTCTTCTTCCACAGAGTCCGCCATGTTTCTGCATCCAGACCTTCAGCATTTTTACAAGACTAACTATGGCTACTTTTAATGTTGTGTTCAAATTCCACTCCTAAATGTGAGTGAAGCTTGAACAGGTTAACGTCTCACTCACCGTCACTCTGTTTGTGATATACTCTTCTACTGTTTGATAACCCACCTTGTATAGCAGCTACAAACAGGGCCAGATTATATGTACAGATTTCTCTAGGACACAATATTACTCAAATGCTACATGATTATTATGATATACTCATTCATCAGTTAGTTATATATTTAAACTAATCTATTTACATTTCAGTAACAATAAACAATTAGATAGCTCTACTTTGAAAAAAGCATAGCTGAGGGTTTTGTATGTTTAGAATTTGTTTAACATTATTGAAAATAGGCAGTTCTCTCTCCTCCGTCTGGGCCCCTTTGTGGCAATAAAGCCCAATGTGCTCAGAATGCCTCGATCCTGCCCAGGCTACGGATAAAAACATTTGAAAGTGTGAATGTGGGACACTTTGGATCAGTTCTGTGTCTTTGTCCCTCTTTTATTTCACAACACAAGTGCACATTTTTTTTGCGTGTTTTTTTTTTTTTTTTTTTACCACCGAGGGGAAGCGCACAGATTTAACACAGTGTTGCCAAATAAAGTTGTTATGATGAACATGTTGGCAAACAGTTGCCTGTTTACGCATCCAGCAGACACAGAGCAACATTAGCATCCATTTAAAATTGCTTTATTTCAATAATTAACTCTTTATGGCTCTGTTTTTGGTCTCCACCAGCTCCTGAGGGAAATATCTCTTTACCTGCTAAATGCTCCACTCCGTTCCCCAGCTACTCACTCACTTTGCTCACTTTTATACCTGACAGGTGTTGCACTATTATTCGAGGATTTTCACTGAAACAGCTGTGTGCTGCTTCTGGAAACGACGTTCATGAGAGTGATGTAAAAACCGAAATGAAGAACTGAAAAATGCTAAAGTGCTTTGTTGAGCTGAGAGCTGAGAACTCAGGACGCCAGGTGGGACAGTGAATGGCTCGGGTGATATTTCTCTGTTGCAGCATCTCTCACAATACACTTCATCTCACTCAGTTTTGATGGAAAAATAAAGATTATAGTGGATTTCAACATTTGCTCCTGGACAGGTGGATGCATGGCAAGCACCTACAGGTAAAGACTCTAATTTACGCATATATTATCATTAATTCCTTCCTTCACTGATATGGATACCCTCTCCCTTTGAAGACACAGCGAGCTTCATGAGACTCTCAGGTTTGTGGGTTCTGATTTTTCTCCTCGAGAGCAGAAAAACACTTCCTAACCTCCCCCCACCCACCCAAACTCACGCACAGTTCAGCAATCTAAAGTTTTGACCTTTCCATCACACTGACATTCTTCCAGCCTCCGCCGTCTTTATTACCATCCCCAGTATCCGATTGTGTCTGCTCATTAACGCGCCGATTGGGTGAAGAACCGGAGAGAGGCTTCCATGTTGGCAAATAAAAAGCTGCGAGGAGGAATGAGCGTCGCAGTGACATCATTTACAAGAGGGACATCTCATGATCATAATCAGGATCTGGAACTACATGATTTAATTTCCTCTCAACAGTGAACGAGATGTCATTTGATAAATTACCCATCAATAGCAGACAGTAGGGGATGCTGTGCTGGGGAAAAGTGGCATGTGTGCATGTGTGAGTAAATTAGACTGTGTGTTTTGGTTAGGGAGGCAATTTTGTGTGCATGTGCGCCGCAAAGACGTGTTGCCACAGTGAGTATCCTCACAAGTGTTCGTGTGTGTGTGTGTGTGTGTGTGTGTGTGTGTGTGTGTGTGTGTGTGTGCTCTCCAAGCGCAGTATAACCTCACATTAGCAGCCCCATTATTTCAATAAACCTCCTCTTGCATCCCGTTGACGGCTCATCTGCCTAGAAAAGCAGATATTGTGGCCTTTAATCAGTCAGCCCCCTCCGAGCCGCCGTAGTCTCTTGTGCAGTATTTAAATTCCTCATTTACTCTGTTGCAGGCGGGACGTGCCTGTCCCCCATTGTTCGCTCTGAATAAACTGGGGAGCTGATCGTGTTAAGTGCGGCCATGATTGATGGCTGCTGATGAAATCTAATATACTCGCCCCATGCCATCGTTTGGCAGGAATGGGATTAGAGAGAAAGACTCCAACGCGAGCTGATAAAAGGTGGAAACGTACTTAATGTTGCTTTTTGCAGATTTATTATTTTTTTTTTTCAAAATGAAGGAGTTTGGGCTGTGGTAAAGCAGGAATCTGGGACATTAACTGTTGAGTGATGTCTGTGTGATGGAAGCGGTTCGGGGAAATGAAGTGTGCATCATCAGTGCTGAGGTCACTCAGCACAGTGTATCCATCTAAGAAGCATGCAGTGGAGTGACTGTCATCAGGCAGGCCGCCATGCCACGCTGATCATTACGCGACTGCCATCCCATCTCCTTGTACCTCGTCGTGGTGGGGTCAGCGGTTAGGGGCGGAAAACTTGGCATTTGCAATTTCGTATTCGTATTTAGGATTCGTGCTGCTGTCGGCACATGGCTCGGTGACATAACTGCTCCATTGTGCTGATGAACAGTTGAGCGAGGGGACGGATTTTCGGGATGTGAGATTTTAGTGACCCCTTGTGGGACTCGAGCTGCAGTTCAAGATGAGTGCATGAATGTGATTATGGAGTGACAAAGGGGACAAAATGCTGTGTGTTTCTTTTTGTGTGTGTGTTAGCTTTGGCTTAATATTGAGGGGATGTTGTGGAATATCAGTGGTTCTAGTTAAAGGTCCTTGGACAAAATACACACACACACACACACACACACACACACACACACACACACACACACTCAAGAGCCCACTTGAACCAGTCATAAGTCTCAGTGACACCCTCTCTCTCCTCCTCTCGCTCTGTGTCTCACCCACTTCACAGCTACATTAGCACTTGATTTGGGTGTAATGGATCTCCCTCCTCCTCTCCCGCCTGCTCCCATTGGCTGCGGCTGGCCTCCAGCCCAGCCCACCTGCTCCACGGCGCTCTCCTTAATGTGACTGGCCGAGGATGATGGATCACCCCCTGTCACTTCCACCTCCTCCTCCAATCAACAACCAGCCATGGAAATTGATTGTTCTAATTTGCTCTCATTATTATTATGATATTAAGCACAATATACAGACACAGCTCACTGTCAGATCTGGGCAACGCCGTCATTAGTTACAGGGGCTGGAGAATACGCCTCAGCGGGGTTTTCTCCCACAGACGCCAAGATGTAAAGGAATCAGCGAGCGTTGGAGAAACACACTGCTTTCTCTTAATAAGATTTGCCATGCAGCCCCTCGCTGAGGTGATGTAGCATCTAATTAAGTTCAATTCGGTGCATCTGGGAAAGAGAAAAAAGAAGATATGATTAAGTTCCTCCGTGTCAGATGCAGCGTGTTCACTTGCAGCTGCCGGATCGGAGGAAATGGGAGGTGCCAGTGTGAGGAAACACTCGTCCTTACACCCGCAATGACTGCAAATGGTACAAATCTACAGTTATTAAATGCTGCTTAGAAAATGCAATTAAGATGCACAACTGTACATTTACACAGGGAGTGGGGATGAATAACAATGAGAGCACACAGCCGGGGAAGCATCCCACTCAGTTTCCTGCATCCTCATCATCGAAAATCCTCATAATATATTCAGTGTACTGGCTCTTAAGTGCAAACTGCACAGGTATGTTCAATGACTTTGTGGATGACCTTTTTCATTCTTCCTCTCACAAGGCCCTCTTTTGTCTTCGTCATCATGCCTGAAGAGAAACAACCCAAAGGTCAGCAGTATTAACCCCCCTGCCCGCTGCTGTATTCACAAGCCTGCTTTTGAGACGGTGTCCTGATATTACCACAGCAGCAGCAGCAGCAGCCCCTCCAGCTGTATACCACTCCTATGTTCCATGGACCAAAGTGTATCCCCAGTCATGCTGTTACCAGCCCAGAGTATATTGGATAGTGCTTACATTAACACACAGTGTCTAACAAACCGCTTACGCTCCTTTAATTGGATTACAAGGAGTGCTGCATTCCCATTGGTGAGATTAGGGGGGTCCGGGCACGGAGCCGACACCCCTCCCCCCCGCCCGAGCGAGGGATCTGATTCGCCGTCCTCCCTAACGACCTGCAAATGCCAGATGTTTGATTGGTGGAGTGGCGCTGGCACGGGTGTTTATTGGTCCATGACAGCGTAATAAGGGCGGGTGCCAAGTCGACTGTCAGGGCGTTAAAGTGTCGACTCTGATCTAGTGGTGATTAATGAGGCTATTTATTTATTTAGTGGCCTTAAATACAGTTTGTGGAGATACTTTTCTCTAAGTAGATTCAAAGGTCAACCCTGAAATATAGTAGAAAGGTTTCAAACATTTACTCTCAGTTCTTATGGGAGTTGAAGAAATGTATAAAAGGACAGAGAAGTGAGAGCTGTACAGTTGTCCTCTGGTTTAACTTGTGAGCGTGACACTGTGTGGTGTGTAGGCTATATAAACATCTTGCTGTTAAAGGGTTACTGCAACCAAACTGGGCTGGTTGGGTTGTCTAGTCATTTGGAATTAGCATATTTATATTTCACCACTTTGAGGCCAACAAAATAAACAAACTGAAGTAGGATTCAGAATTTCTGGACCAGAAACAGAACACTTTATTTTACAGGTGTGTAGCTGTTCTGGAGGAATTTCAGGAAACAGATACTACAATCATGCAGAAAAATGAAAAAAATCAACTTTTTAAATTTGGGAGAAATCCAATTAATGAAACATTTTCTTAGACACTGTCTTTAAACACTGGGGATGTTGGTTATGGTAATGTCAATTTCTCCAAAATCCTGATTACAGCCCTGGTGAGTTGTTTTGGTTTAAGTTCAAGGGGTTTTGAGATGGTTGTCCTTTTCTACCACAGGTGAACAAAACTGCACCTGTGATGCTCACAGTCGTTGAAAGTAAGTATTCACTCTAGTACTATTCCTGGTACAATGTTGAGGTGCTACATTCTCCTTCTACTCCACTACATTTATGTGATGGCTTTAGTTAGAAGTTACTTAAAACAACAGTATAAGAATGAAGAAATATTAGCATCCTTTTATTGCATCTAATGTTAGAATATATGATTTTGGCTACACAGTGTGTACTTTTACTTTTATGCTTTAAAGAATAAGTTCAACCAAAATGCAGATTTCAAAGTTCCACTGAAAAACTGAAATTGACCGGGACCTGTTTTAAAACATAAAGATATCTGAAAATCAAGCTTGTCCAGATGCTCCAAATTCTCAGACTGATTTGAAAACATGTTATTTACATCCTCAGTGGGGCATTGTGCACCCCACTTCAGACAGTGTACCGTTAGTGTAGAAGCTACAGTGAATATTTTGACTTCAAAAAGGGTGTAAATGATGTCTTTTCAAATCAACTTGGACTATGCCAGAGCCATGGAGTCTGTCATGTTTTACTGTTTGAATTATGTTTGGGTTTTTTTTACATTCTAAAACAAGTTTCCATCTACTTCATATGGAAGTAGATGGAGTTCAGATGAAAGCTGCAACACTGCTTCACTGTGAACTACTTTGTGGACTACAAAACGTCACCTGACTTTTCATCAGCATGAAGTTGAGCAAATAATGTCTCTGTTTTCATATCTGGCTGAACTCCTTCAAGTACATTTTTGATTTTGATACTTCGTATTAGTACTTCTGTTTAAGCTAAAGATTGTAATACTTCTTCCATCACTGGGTCATCATGTCATTTAAAATTCATGTTTCTTGGTTACTCTGGATGATCTCACCGTGAACAAATTTTATTCAAACTACTTTCTATTAAAAATAGTCTCTGTTATTGTTTTGGATTTGGTGGCAATTATATCAAATGTGCGCAAAACAAACCAAAATTATCAGCATAAAAACATGAATCAGAGGAGACGCAGGCATGTCTTTCAAATTGTGGTGAACTGACCCCGTAAGGTTAAATAATAAAAAGTAATGCCGACTGTAAAAGTGAACAAACTGCATTACAGCTTTGTTTCACATTAGCTTTCATAAGTGCCCCGAAGTGTGTGTGTGTGTGTGTGTGTGTGTGTGTGTGTGTGTGTGTGTGTATGCGAGAGAGAGTGCACCTTCTGACCTTCCACAGTTTGACCCCCGACCTTCGACCTCCGCTGTAAATCTTGTGGTTTTCTGCCTTTTCTTTACACATTACCCGAACCTCTGACCACCAACTTATGTGGAGTCCTGTGCACAAGCTGCTGAAAACCTGGCAGCTGCTGGCCTCCTGTGAAGGAGGACCCTCTCCATCATGGCGCTGACACCTTAACTGTCCTGTTCTCGCTCAGTGAGGAAGGCCCCCTGCCACCGCGCACACACTACACCACACACACACACACTTTCTCTTGTGGCGGTGAAAGGACAAGCACAATGACACAAAGTGCACGCAGCCACTTTCTTTTCCTGCACAGGTGCAAATGTGAATGCGTGCACGTGTACTTGGGTGCATGACACACACTTTCACAAACACTTTCTGTTGCTCTTTGAGTCCCAGTTCCCACACCGCAAACTCTCGACACTAGTGGCACAAACAATTCTCCTTTTGACTCCCTCTTTCACACACACACACGAATACACAAACACACACTGGAGCTCAATCATTATGCCTTAATGTACTCTGGCCTTTCCCTGCAGGTGACCTGACCCTTACTGTCCTATGTGTCAGGGAGAGAGGAGCCAATTCAGCCAGATGGCAGCGGAGCAGAATAGCTGCGAACAACAGGCCGAGTTAATATGTAGCTTTAACCATTGTCTCCTCCGCCTGACAATGGAGCGAGCTGGGAGGGAGGAGCGCTCGCTGGAGCTGCAGCTGAAGATGGACTCAGCGTTTATTCTTGGTGGAGTTCATAAAAACGAAGCTTAAACCCACTTGATTCATCACTGTCTCATTTGGGCAGGAAAGCAAACGGACAGGAGGGGGTTCTATACTGCTGGTGTGTTCTCAAGGTGGAGTCGGCAGTGAAAAGTGCAAAAAACAACTCGGTCTGTTCACCTCCGTATAAGCTATTAAACCCATTTATCACAGCTGAAATCTACGGAGAAGTTTGTTGTTCGTATCCAAGGGTAAATTTCATGGAATGCGTTGCAATCAAATCTTCTAATTACGCTCCTGCAGCCGAGTTAGATGAGAGAAAAAAAAAGGAAAAAAACAGAGATCAAAGTGCTTTTCTTCCCTCAATAACGGCTGAAACAACGCCCGCTTACATCCCCATTGTCAGCCTCTGTTCCTTGGCGCTATCACTTTCCTAAAGATGAGGGTAATTTTCTATGCAAATGGGCCGCCGTCATTGTCCCCGCCTCGTTAATCTGGGCCTGGGCTCCTTTGACAAACCCCTCTCTGATTGATGAGGCCCTGACAGCTCCAATGTGTGCGTGCATTTTCACAGATTGACATCATCATTAAGGAGCGAGAGCAGGGCCTGAATCACTGCAGATTTACTCCCCCCTCCACCCACACCACCACCACCACCGCCGCCACCACTTCTCCTCCCACACACACACACACACACACACCCACTCGCTTTAGCATGCACACGCAAATGTACAAGGGTTGATGCTTGCAGGAAAACGCACACACAAGAGAGCAGCCCACCATCCGTCTAACAGCTGAGGTTTCCCTTCTGTACCCACAGAGCCGGGCAGGCGGCAGAATGCAAAGCGCTCACTCATTGGCTGCCTGAATCTGTCATGTTGAAGTTAATTGGTATAGGCTTTAAGCAAATTTCCAGCAGCACCCCCAGTCACCGCGCCACTTGATGGGTGAGCCACTGTCATCTGGCACCTATTGATTCACCCAGGGGATGAGATGACTCCCATAATGCTCGCTATGTCAGTGTCACCCTCTGAGAGAGAGAGAGAGCGGCCGGTAGCCTCTCTCCTCTCTGCTCTCTGTCTGTCGGTCTGTCTGTCTGTCTGTCTGTCTGTCGATGCAGATCCAAGACGGGACTATTTCAAATCATGCTTTATTCATATCCACTCACTCTGGAGGGGATCCACAGGCCAGATTTTTTTAGTGTTCCAATCGGCTAAAGTCCATTTTGGAGTTCATTTGAAAATGGAAAAATCGTTACCTAATCCTATTGCTTTGGGCCCCCGAGCTACAACACAAGAAACATGGCGTGTGCTGGCAGAGCAGAAAGAGAGAAGACAAGAGGAGACACAAACACTGACTGAGTGGAGGCAGCTGCAGATGAGCAAATAAAGCATTCAATATTTATGACTGAAATTAAAACCAGATAAAGATGTCACATATTACCACGTCCCCGCCCTCCTCTCTTCCCTCCCAGGCCTCTGGCCCTGACTCCGGTGCTCACAACTCTCTGCTCTCTCTCAGCGCGAGTGAAAGGGAAGCATTATTCCTTCCCAGCCCAATGTCTTCAAAGACAGTAATGAATGCAATGCAGTGACCCAGAAAATGGACTTTAGAGAAGGAGAGGGAGAAAAAAAAGCAATCTTGCGTTTGTGGCGGAGCATTATCACTTTACTCCCCTCCCCTCGTCCTCTCCCCTCCCGGGCTGGTGTGTGCGTTTATATGTGTGTGTGTGTGTGTGTGTGTGCACCTGCCATTATGTGTGTCTCCAAGGGCCTATGTGCCTGAGTGCGTCCATGTGAATTTGTATGAGTGTGCACACTCGCCCCTGATTGTGTGTGTGAGTGGGTGTGCGTGCATATATATGTGTGTGTGTGTTGGAGTCGGTGGGTGAGCTGAAGTCTCCATCAAGAGGGAATGGGCACGGGCTGACAGGCAGGCCCATTGTGGGGTTAATTAAACACTTCAGGTTTAACACCCCGTCCCTGTCGTTAACCCAAACACTGGCTCATCACTCATTCTCGCCACACTTCAGTTAGAGAGCAAGGGGAGGGGGGGGCTGGAGAGGAGGGGGACAATGGAGATGTCACTCCGGGTGGGGGTATGGCGGTGGTGGTTGGGTGACGTTGGGGTATCATAGATGGTGAGAGTTTGTGTCAGGACAGCGTTTTGACATAATCTGACAATAGCAACCGATACAGAGAAAGTACCAAAGAAGAAGCGTGGCAGCAGTGTTTCATTACAGAGCTTGAGTGAGTGCAGTTACATCATTAAGCTCCGGTCCCAGATGGTTCATCAAATAAAGCCGACAAGACTTTACAAGGATTATACTTCAGTGCTGTTTGAGCCAGAGGAGGAGACGTGTGAGGTGTGATCTGATTCCTGTGTTGGTAATAGCTTTTCATAATTACAAAAATCATAAACGAGTTACAGAAAAAGTGTTGTGAAAAGGTTTTGGAAGAAACTTAAAAAGCGTTCTTCCAAAAGCAGCCCAACTGCCAAAATAAAGCACCAATATGTTGAAACATTCACAAGGTTACATGTTCGATTATATGTTGTGACTGAGCTGTGCTTGTGCTATGGTTTGGTTTAAGGACAGAAAAACACTTGGTAAGGGTTAGGGAAAGGTCATGTTTTGGCTTAAAATACCCATTTTGGTCGCCACAAACACACCTTGAGATGCTCAGACAAATCATCTGGTTATTGTCGGCACAAACATGACTGGAAATTGCCCTGAAGTCTCCTTATAAATATCTAGCAGTGGCACACATACAAAAGGTAAACAAGTGGTGTTGCGCCATGGTCCCTCGCTGAAAACATCCAGTGGTTTCACACTTTCACATCCTGAAATGTGGCCTCAAACTGCGGTCCCTGGCTTTGCAGCATTCTGCCCTGCAACTCCACCACCATCCCCTCCACCTCCTGATATGAAAATCAGGTCATAAACAAGTAACATGGATGTGATATGGCACCTTTTGTAAAAATTTCAATATCATACGTAGGCCTGTGACAAATGTACAAATGCAAAAGCATTATTGCTTTGTAGAGACATTCATTGCCAGCATTTCATCCTGGTGACCGTCCAAAAGATTCTCCCCCATTTTGTGTTCAGATGATGGGGGAGAGCACTGGCTCGAGGCCACTTTACACTGAGGAATTTCGGTTGTTTAATAATAATATTGACAATAAGTGATGTACCAATTTATACTGAATTTCATACTATCACGATGAAAAAAAAGTTGTCACTAAGTCGTTGGGACTGTGATCAATCTACCACCATGTCACATCGTCTTTTCCACTCCTACAGCTGCATTCTACTGTCTCTCCTGGTCAAAAGTGAATTCTAATCTTTTTGTTGTTTTATAATATAATGATAAATATCATATCACAGACTTTTCATCGTGGTACTATTCCATGGTGAGTTTTTGTTATTGTCACATCTCTGTTTACCATCATGAGTGATAAATGGTGAAGTTTTTGCTTGTTGGTCTAAAACGTCGTTCCTACATCACACTGTGAGACTCACTTACTAATCAACCAATCAGAATATGACATGAGAGGACAAAGAATACACTGGCTGGCACAACAATTCACATGAGCCATTTTTGAATGAAGTAAAAAAAAAAAAAAAAAAAAAAAGTAAAAAAAATCATGCACACACACACACACAAAACAAAACAATGGAGGCATCATCATCTTCATACTCTTTAAACCATTCAGTGAACCCTGTAATCCAGACAGGAAACATCTGCACTGGCTGAAGGCCAGAGAAACCTATTTTCTCCTCAGGTTCTTTCTCTGATTGGCTCATTTATGAACATATGTGCCAAACAGTTTTGGTGAGAGATAAAAGCTTTCTTCTTTTCTTGGTTTTTGTCCTTGCTCCTCTCACTGGTTTCGAAGCTCAGATGGTATAACCATGCACCAATTTAGCTTTCTTAACATTTAAATAAAAATATGATGACAGTTGCGGGGTTGTTTGAGTGTGTTGCAATGTCACTGACAATCAAATCTGATCAAACCGCTCCAACACAGTCCTGATGATGCAATTCATTTTCTTATTAGGTTGTCTAAAACTTTGATTACAGCTTATTCAGTCATACATATCATATTAGAAATATTACTGAAGATACCTAAGAGGCACATTTTCAATCGTTAATAATTCTGTTTACTGAAGTTTTTCCTTTAATTTGTCATGAAAATTAAGCTCCAAATAGAGTTGTGGGGAAAAAAACACTACCATCAAAGCTGGCAGGATTTGGCCGTCTTCTTCTTTTCTTTAGACAAAAACAGTAAAACAGTAATTATGTTAATTTGAACACAATAGATTTAAAAAAAAAACATGTAAGAATAGACAGAATAGACAGCACTGTTTTTGATCTTTACTGATTTCAGCGCATGTGACGTCAGATTAGTGTGAAGCGAGGCGCTGGTGACTGCAGGTCATCTGCAGGAGAGGCTGCGTCCACCTGCAGTGTAATGGATCCTCACACCACTAGATAGCAGTAGTTTACACCACTGACAAGTTAACCAGTCCACTCAGTTAATACACAGCAGTCCACACCAACCACTGAATCCATGAGAACATGAATGAGTGAAATGAATGAATGAGGGTTCATAATTATCTTACTTAACGACATCAGTAGCCACCATTAAATACCTGAAAAATGAATGAGGTAAAGTCAGGTTTAAGTCATTTGATGTATCACTATGACTGTACGTTTCGCAGTGACTATTAAAGAGCAAGAATTCAATTATCTTCAATGACATAAGAAGCTTAATCAAGCTCATCGATTGCAGATTATTAAATTTGTTAGAAAAGTTGACTTCATCGTTGTTAATTAACATAAATTTAAAGTATCGCTCCTCCTAATAATAAAAAATGAAACGATAACAGGTAGGAAATGGATAAAGCCACCCTCCATGTAGACCTAATTAGTAGAAACTAATGGGTTTGTGTTCATCTCCTCTGTCTGGTAATAATATAGTCATAAATGCTGGTCATTCATTAATAAATACCTGTCAATTTATGACTTTCTAAAAAGCCATTAACAGTGCGCTGCACAGTTTTTGGGAGGAAATTTTAATCAGAAGAAAAACATCCTCGCTGATTGATTTTCACGCTCAGACAAACTAAATAAACAAACGCTCTTTGTTTGCCACCTTTCTAGCCTCAAACAGTGGTCTAGGGACCTTGTTTTCCTCTGAGAACAGCTTGTATATTCAGTTATTGAACAAAATATCTAAATATAAATACAAATACATAAAATAGCTTTGTATTATTACCTTATCAACACTATACATATTACTTTTCTGAGTGAACCTACCCCCCCCAAAAAAAAACAAAAAAAACAACAAAACAAAAATAAAAACAGCTAAACAGTGTTAGTTAAAAATGTTAATACCTTGTCGACAGATAGATCTTGGTCCTGATCTTCACCAGCCCTTTTCTTGAAATAAATGTGCTACCCTTCAAAAACTGGCTTATAACTCTTTATCCAGCAAGGAACCATAAATGGTAACTTCCACAGACACCAAAAATTACGTTGCTATGTGGCATAAATGTCTGGACTGGAGTGGACTTTCATACATGCTTTATTTGTTATTTATGTCATATATTGCGTTATATATATATAAATGTGTATATGTTTTATTTTTGTTATAGTGTTATATATGTATATATAGGTTATTCATGTTTCACTAAAAATGTTCCTTTAAGCTTATATGTGTGCTCGATAAAGGGTCAAGACTGATCCATAAAGCATTTGTAAATTATTCATTAAACATTAATGAAGCCATTAGTCACAAATCATTTCTTAAAGGTTATTTAAGTAGTACTGGTACAAATTTAAAAAAAAAAAAAAAAATCATCTCAGTTGTCTCAGTTCACTACACAATCAATGTAGTGTTTTTGTTAGCAAAGAAGCATCAACGCTCCGCGGAGGCTAGCTTCTTTTTCACCAGCACACATACAAAACAGGTGTTTCTGCACGTGTACATGTTGTTCATACACAAATAATAAACCAAACCGGGGACTGCAAACAACTAAATTAATCAACTGAGCCACATTTCGGTGTTCTTTTGACTTTTTCTCCCATAATTAAAATTAGCCAGGCAGATGTTAGCCAAACAGGTTTTACACGTCTAATTCTGCCAAATTCAGAATCATTAATGAGAGCGCAGTTTTCGCTAGTACGTTGTCGTGTGTCTGTATTATTGTGCAGGTTTGGTGAGACGGAGCCTGCGCCCATGATGCAGTCTTTCCATTAGCCATTAGCCCATTAGCCCGTTAGCGCTCAGGCTGTTGGAACAGCTTGAATGTGTGATGCTAATGCTTCAGGGATCCAACCCAAACTGGAGCCTTGGCAAAAGGCCAAACAGGAGGAGTGGTGCAACAACTTCCTGTACCTATCTACCCCCGCCGCTCTCTCTCTCTCGCATATTATCACCTCACACTCTTCCCCTCATTGTTTTATCTTGTTTGTCTGCAGTGGATTCCTATATGTTGCCAGTGCTTTAGCATCTTTAAGCTACACTTTTCATTGGACGAGCAGCTCTGTTTCATCCCCATGCCATATGTTAGTAAGCAAGACTAATGAACATGTCTATCCAAATGCGGTGGAGACATTTTTCTCCTTCAGTTCACTCGCCGTTGCCCACTGCAGTTTATCCCCGGTTTGTTTTCCAAGCATTTCTCATAAAAGTGATTTATCAAAAACACTTAATACCGAACTGCCGATGTTTCATCCTGAATGATTCCAAAGGCTGCTGAAGCTGGTGGTTTTTATGGCTCGGGCTGAAAAGGGTACCTCTCGGGGGCATGTTGTGTTAGCTTCTTGTAAAGTAGTAAGACACACACACACATCCACTCTACCCCCATTGGTGTTGACTGGGGATGGGCGGTGGGGAAAATGTCAGGAGGGATGGAGGTCATTGCCTTCCAAAGGGATAAACACACATTCCACATGGCTCCCCGCTGCGTTATCATTTACTGCCCTATCGGACACGTTTTGCCGCCTCGGAATGTATTTATATTTATAAACATATTCTTTATTTATTTTCTCCGAGGCCACTGGGCGGAGGAAATGATTCTGAAATCTAACATTTGGAGAGCCATCGTGACTGCCAGGATGCAATTTGTGTTCTATCTCCGTGGAAAAAAGGGGGCTGTGATGCCCTGGGGCGGCCATTTCGTTCCCTGCAGTGACATTTTTAACAGGGTGCCTGCAGGACACTGGGGCGCAGCCTGAGCCGCACGCTCCTCGTCATGGCAGACGGCCTGTGCACTGCACCGTGGCCACACTGACTGTCTTTGTAAGGCTCTTAGTCTGACTCAATATGCTGGACCAAAGTTGGCTTGAAAAGGCTACGAATGCAGCAAAGAATCTCTATGGGCTTAAAGGATGTACAGGTCATTCTATTTGTAGGTGGCTTGTAGGTTTAGCAAGCTTGTTACAAGTACAAATTGAATGCGAGAAGGTGAGTTCTGTTCATACAGGTAGATAAAAAAAACTCACTGAATCCATCAAAGTGAGTGCCGCCGATACCCCGTCCCATCTCCTCAGCAGCTTAGGAGGCTTCATTCGTTTCCTTTGTCACCTCAATGTGGTCCCCGTCTGTAAACAGACCTCCATCAGCAGCCAGGAGACTTTAATGGCCGCTCTTGCTTCTTTTCATTAACAATGATATATACCAGTTTTGTGTGAGTTCCCTGTTCCTGCCTATATTTATCAAAGCAACATTAGGAGTGTATCAGCATCAATTTGCCATCATGAAGCATGGAGCTGCATTCCACTCATGTGTGACCATTATACTAATGAGGTTAATGGTTCAGCTGTGCTTACCATAAGATGGATGCCCCCCAGTGGAACCTGCCCCTTTGTGTGTGTGCGTGCGTGTGTCGTTGTGTGCATCTGTGAGCTTGTCGGCGTGTCTTTGCGTTTTTTTGCGGCGCACAGGCGACAATAAAAAGGAGAAGAAGGTGAAACAAGTTTTTTTTTTTTCCTATTCTCTTCCAAACAGACAGGTTTGATCTCCATCAACATCTGAGCTCTGTTAGCCGGAGCCTTGTTATCAGTCAGAGGTACGTACGGCGCTCTCCATCGTCCAGGATTATCTTTGAACTTTGTAAACTAATGTGATGAACTAATGACTTCTTGTAGGCTATTACGAGAGGGCGAATCAGCGGCGTCTATTTTTTGCTAATTACAAATGGTAAAACCAGTGGAGCTTTTTATAAGCTAGGATACTGTTTATGTCCTGCCACATGCTATTCAGTCTAAAAGTGAAACAACCCTCAGGATTGAGATTGCACCATTTCTTTAACAGATGGGGTGCCCAAGCCATCTGTATTGTGTGTTTTTTTTCTCTCTCTCCAGTGTTTTAAATGTGTTTAGCTTGAGAAATGCTCCCTCAAACCGCCTACCTGCGAACTCCTCTTCTTCTGCTGTAGAATAACACGAGGGGCGCTCAGACGTACGAGCCCCACAGTTCAATCAAAGTGATTAAACTAATAAACGCGCTCGTTATTGATTCTAACGCCTTGACATAAACAATTATGAGGGCTCGGATTTGTTTGTTTTCACTTTGTTTCTAATTTCAATTTCTGCATCCACAACGGTATCGTGGGCCAATACTTGTTTGCACACAACCCCAAAACCACAGTATTGCTTCTTAATTAGATTTACAGGATATTAAAAACACAGTAGGTGCTCCTAAACGATGATCATTGGAGACGGAGCTGAAATAGCAGGCTATCATACGTCTTTTTTATATTGCTAGTCGAACCGTAACAATATCTGTTTTTGTTTTTATGAATGTATTCAATTACCACCACCAATCTCTCCAAATATGAAAAATGTCAAATTAAGAGCGCAAATTTGGAAATACATGCCTGCTGACTGTTATCAGTTTTATCATCGTCAGAATGGTGCTTTAATGAACAAAACGAAGTTGGCCTCATTTACGGTTAATGCAGTCAAATGCTTTTTCTCAGTGGGTGCTGCCCAATAAGCTGAGGAGAGGAAGGGCATCAGGTCTCTGGAGGGGTACAACTTTAATTGGATCATCTCAAAGTCCTTTTTCCCAATTTCAAGTGTAAACAAGGCGTGTCATGGCACATCTAACACCAAATGAAGAAACCTCCTGAAAATGCCTCTAAGAAGTCAACGGTGTTTTTTTTTTTTTTACTCTTTTTTTTATAGCCTCCGTCTATTTTTTCTTTTTGTGTAGAAAATGGTAAAGCAGGAAGAGAACATTTATCAGTTATCATTTCAGCAAGTCTTTAGCCTTTAACTAGGCTATATCAAGTATTTTGATAGGCTGGAACTGGGGAATTATTTTTGAATCGTTGATTATCCGGCAGAATATTTTATCAATTTATCGATCAATTTGTCATTTTTGTCAATAAAATGTCTGAATATTGTTGAAAAGGGACCATCATAACTCTCCAGATGTCCTCAGACAGCCTCAAAACTTAAAGATATTCGATTTACAGTGATGTGAAAAGAAAAGCTGTAAATCTCCTCAAGAAGATGGAACAGTTGTGCTTGTCAGATGATTTTAATTTACTAAATAAACAATTAATCTGTGACTTGTGTATGTATTTGTCTGAACAGATCACTTTTTGTTTATTTGTTTTATTAATTTTCCATTTTGTGGGGAGAATTAAACCAATAGGAGACAAGGTCATTTGAGCTGTTTAAAAAGCAGTTTTATTCTTTATTATCTTTATTATGATTATTATCATTGTTGTTGTTATTTGGAGTCTGATTTAACTGACATTGCTCTATTTCATAACTTCATAACTTTTTTGCTAAATGTTGTCAGAATAATTAAATAATATATAACATGAATATGATTTTGAAAAGCAATAGAAATGTATGTGAGAGTGTACACTTAACAATATATACAATAACAATACAGTTGCAGTAAAGTTCAATCTCATATGTTCAAATGTCTATGTGGGATAATGTAATTTAAAATAATGTCTAAAGATTACTGTATTATTTGTATTGATATGTTTTTAAGGCTGCCTGTGTTCAAAATCACTTTGACTGGATATTTATTTCCTGTGAAATGCTACACCTTAATCTAAAATTGAAAACCTTTGCATTTCCTTGGTTTACATGATGGAGAAACAATTTCTCTGTGATCAACAAAAACAAAAATTGTTTATTTTAATTTGTTCCTTTCAGTCTTTTAAATGGAAATCAATCAGATAATCGGCCAAAACAAATCTTGAAGGTTCATCCTGTTTGAATTCCAGCAACGCAAACTTCAGTGCTGCGATTCATGAACTCAATTGCTTTGACATAATTTGTCCACCGAAGACAAAAAAAAAGCCTATAATGGCACAAAACCACAACAGCAGAAAATGTTCTATAACCAGTTAACTACCAGCTGCATGGTTGATTTTATCCTGGATCCACTAAACGTCAAAGATGCTAAATTTTAAATGTTTTTTTTTTTGTTGTTGTTGGTGTGGTATAAGAGTCAAACCTTTACTTGTATTTTGGGATTTTTCTCTCCATTTTATTCCGATCGAACACTTATGAGAGCACCACAATCAAGAATCAAACTCTGAGCCTTGAAGGTGACGGGATGTTCTCTACAGAAGGCTGCTAGTCTCCAGGTGGATTTGTTTCCAAATTCCAAAGTGTGGAGCTCAAAACGCAACACCGACGTTCTTTGTGCTACGAGATGGTCCACCTTCACACACTCCTCTGACATCTTTATGCTTGAACCAGAAAGTGGAGCTCAACATTAAAGCAAATAAATGATCCAGCACAGACACATAAAAGGAACATTCAAAAACTACCACATTTTCAACAAATTATAAGAAGTCACAGCCAGATACATCGAAGCTGTTGTGAAGCAAAGAGCTGTCCATTGGCAGAAAAGCCCTGGTTACACCGAGGATAACAACAAATGTCTCCCGTGCTGTTGTGTTGCCTCCTCGTCTACATATGGGTGATAATATCGGGCCTTTAAGTTTGTTTCCCAGTGCCTCAGCGAATGTGTTGAGGAGCTGAGCTAAAGAGTGCTGAGGCAGTGAGTTAGCTTAGCCGACCCTTGGGCCTTTAAAGCTGCTGAGCGCAGCACAGCACTTTGCGCGCACACACACACACACACACACACACACACACATACACACACACACACACACAAGGCCCTGATAGCACATAAAAAGTTTTCAACCCCTGAAAACACTCGTGTATGCACAGCTCTATCTCAGCTGAGTAATTTAACAAGACTTATATCAACGTCTCAAGGATGTGAAATATGCAATCGACAGACATCCAATTGTACAGGAAGAAAAGTGTTCCATAAAGTTCACGCTGGTGCCTGGTTTATTGGCTCTTTTAGGATCAGTGAAACTCATAGCCAATGGGAGCGCTGGAACACAGACGGCATATTAATTCATCGCTATTCGTTAGGACCTCCGCATGTGCTAAAGATGGTAATCTTAAGTAATTTGTTAGTGCTGCATCGGCGCTTTGACTTTTTAGAAAGCTACTTGACAGCAGCGTTAGCCCCTGGGCTCCCGTCTCGGGAAAAAAAACGATGCTCCAATTTGCAATTCATACACATTGGGGGAAATGTTTAATTCCATGGCCGTTATTCAACTCAGTTCATTAATTAAAGAAAAAACGCTACCATTCTCTTCCCTGCTTTCCCGCCATCTTTTTGATGAGCTTTCTTCAGGAGTAATTGAGTCCGTTAATTAGACAGAATTAGGCTCTAATTATTCCAAAGGCCCAGTGCCGGGGGAGAGAAGAAACCAAATGTGCCATATTTCACCGCCTCGCCACTCCAACAGCTCTCACTGAATCCCCTTTAACTCTCTTTGATGTCCCCTACACCGCCGGTTTCACAGGAAATGGATTAGATATCAGGCCTCTTAATTCTGCCGCTCTGCTCAACAGGAGAGCTCTTTTGACATTTGCGCTCACTTCTGCCTGATTTCCAAGCCTGTGCTGCAGTAAATGCATTTCATTACAATGGGGTGTTTTATTTTCTCCAGCTCAGTCTTTATGTTATATTAAAGGGGACGGGCATCCGTCTTGTTTATGTCCTCCCTCAGCCTCTCAGTCAGTGGCAGTCCTTTGCTATATCACATTTTTACGGCCTTACCTTTAAGCGGCTCTTTGTCACGCCGAGCCTTGGATTTAAAGATACTGAATTAATCCTTTGCAGCAATATTCAGAAGATAAGCTCGCTATGTACGTTACGTATCGCCGCTGCTGTAAGAAGAACCTGCTGACTTTGTTTAATAGATACTCTGAGATGATTGTCAAACTAAATATAAGTCTTTTCCCCCCGCTTTATTTGTGAATTTTTCCGCAAGATTTGTGCAAATGAAATCACATGCGCACACATAAATTCCCCCTAATGTTCACACCTGCCTTCGCAGCACAGTTATCAAGTTAACACAAAGCTTTTCTTCTGCTTAATTTGCACAAATTTGACAATTCCAGCGTGGTTGTGACCCTCATATAAAGTCATACACAGACAATGCTCACACCCCCTCACTGCAGGATGTGTAAACACCGAGTCTAAAAACCTTGAAATGCCTCGTAGCCATTCAGCTTTTGCCTTCATGTAACTATTGATTTTCAACATCATAAATTTATAAAAGCAAGTTCCCGCTCAGCCTCCTCCCTCCTGCGCTAATCTACGCAAAGCTTTATTAATGTTGTAATATTGTCTCTGCCCATTGAGAGGCCCGACAGTAACAATGCAGCACTTTAGCACCAAAACAACATGGACACACACACACACACACACACACAGGAGCCGCCCCGTACACAGCTGCTCTGCCTGACTCTCTCATGCAGATGTTGAATTGGACAGACCACCCTGAAGCGCAGGGCCAGACAGTACCACGAGTTACACTGCCGCCAAACCTGCCGTGATGGATCGGCCCTGCTATCATGCCAACGACGACGAATGAGACATGGCTCCCTCCCATTGGTCCGTCTCCAAAGCGTTAATGGTTGTTCCCAGATTGTAGCATGAAAAGGCCCTTTAGCTGCTCTCATAAATATGGTAAAGAGGTAAGAAAAATAAGACTGATTCATCACGCGAGCAGTTATGAAGGTTCGCACACACATGCGCCCACAATATGACCGCTGGTGAGGATGGGGACAATATTAATGGTTGTTGATGAGAGAAAAAGTACACTGTGTTGTATTAAAAACCCAAAACTCATGCTACGATCCCTCCTCAAGAGTCAGAAGATTACAGTGAAGCTTGTATATCAGCCTTTTATAGCGCCTGGGCTCTCTGATCCGAGCTTTCCCTTATGTTCAAGGGTAAAACTGTCGCCCAGTATGAAAACAGCCATAAACCAAGCATTGTTCAGAGGTATTTTCCTCTATTTTCAGATGCCATATGCCGCATGTTATATGAAATGCCCCCGTCGTATTTTTCACGGTGACAGAGCCATAGCTTACTCTAAGGGGACTGGGGTTAGTTTATCCTCGACTGGTGTATTACTCTTTGAATGTCTCTAAGTTAAACTGCTGGTGACAGCTTATCAGTCAATGTAATGCACAATGCCTCTATGTGTGCGGAGCAGGGGGAGTAATTCAATATCCCTATATGATTCAAGGCAAAAAGAGGGAAAAAGAGATTTATGCCTCCAACGGTGGCGAGGGACATTAATGTTGGTGGAGTCTGAACTTCCCGCAAGAAAAATCCATCCCAGGCATCAGTCTTCCATTTGTAATTTATTCTAATATTAAATTGTGTTTACCAGCAAAGACAAATGGAGGGCTCAAACACATGCAAATCCGGGGGAAGCACGGGGATAGGGAAATAAGGACAGTAAATAATATTAATAATTTTACTTTTTTTGCGTGCTTTGTGCTGGAAGCGGCTCGTTTCTGTTTAGTCTGCTGAGATTTCTTGAATTGGACTTTCCGTCCCTGACAGAAGGAACATGTAATCTGTCTTTCTCCTGTGTGAAGTTTATTCCTCTCTGTGTTTTTGCACCTCTGCGAGGCCACGCTCTTTCACAAGTGGCCCCTATCTCTGCATTAGCCATGAAATCCCACCGCCGTGACCTCTGACCCGCAGCTAAGCCCTTTCCCCAACACCAGCCACATGATAAACATGGAGCGGAGTGTTCATGTGCTGGTGCATGCCTGCACAACTTCACATCTCTGCATGTATTTCCTCTGTTCGGCTTCGTGCGATCCGACTCAAGACTGTGCGTGTGCGTCCCCCAAAAAACTGACAGCGGACTGAAATAGCGCACGGAGGCCAGTCGCACATGCCGGCACACAGCTCACCAGACTTCTCCATCACTTCCAAACGTGAATTTCTGACTTTTTTTTTTATCCGCCGCACCTCAGAGTTTACGAGCTGGGTCAGGATCGTTCGTCTCATCGGAGTGACCTTCTCCCCTCTCACGAATTCTGAGTCGGAGGGAGAAGCGACAAGAATGGGCTGCTCTCGTTTGAAATGCTGCACCTGTTCCACCACATGTATGAACATAAAGGCCTGATTATCTATATTTACTTAAGCATAATTAAAATAACTGTACAGATCTAGAGAATAGCACTGGACTTTTTTACATGAGGAAATTAGATAAAAGAGTTTTAAACTTGATTTGAGACTTAAGTGGTTAACTGTTTGTTTGTTGATGATAATCTGTTAAATGTTTCTCTTTTAATCATTAATAAGTAAATGGTTAGAAAATAATCTACTAATATAATCGAATTCATGGCTCTATCTTTAATGAATGCAGTTTGAAGGGTTTATCTGACAGTGAAGGAGTCTTTGATAAAGGGTCATAATTTTTTTCACTTAACAATCATCTACCTTCTTTTTATTGCATTAAATTCCAATGAAAAGACCAAAACTACACAACTTATTACTAACAAATATGGTCCATACATTTTCCAGATATCCGAGACTCAAAATATCTTATTCCTCTTTACCAAAGAGCTTCGTTGTTGTCTTAAAGGGTTAAAAACGGATCAAGGAGCCACAATTCCACTGGGCGAAATGTTTCCTCTGCACACTTTATCCCTGTGTGAGTACTGTTTGCTAAAATCGACAGTGCCCAGCTGTTTTAGGAAATTACTATGTCTTTTCTAAATCAAATACAGTACTGTGTGTGTGACCAGATGTACGTCTTCGGTAGCAATTAATGGGCTATGAGTTTAGTGCCACAGACACGCCTGAGAGTCTGACAGGTATTCAGAGACGATGTAACATATTGCTGGTTTTAATCTTCCTGTGACGTTCGTTTATGACACAAAAAAATGTAATTACCTACTTAACTTAAAAAAACTACTAGACAATAATAATACATGAGCTCCATTGCAACTGTTAAATTAAAAGGGATTTTGGTTCAACAATCCAGGAGAAGTCTTCCTTATCAGCTGAACAGCTGAATGTTGGCTGTTAACTTAGCCAAGCCAACCTGGCAACCCAAATCTTAATCTCATTCACAGTTTAAGTGGCACTTTATAATAACCATCATTGATAAATTGTAAATGTATAGTTTATTAAACTTTAAGTAATGGTTATTTGACTGTTAACAGACAGTGAAATGCTTCATAAACAAGTTATTAAGCAATTGTTTATAGTAGAGTTGCATTAATGTTTATATTACTCCGTAAATAGTTAATAAACCCTATTGTTGAGCTACATTACATTTTGAAGTTGCACCCAATGTTTATAAACCTTTACAATTATTTAATGAATGTAAATGTTTGTTGACAGTGAAATAACTGTTATCTAAGGTTTTATTAAAGGTGCAATATGTAAGATTTTTGTTCAAAATGTTCAAAAAATGAAACAATTAATCAACAGACTCTTGACCAACATTGCTTGCATAACCCTCGCCTGTCCTTTGTACATCAAGAGGTGACGGTCTAATAGTAAAGTTTGTTCAGAGTCAGCTAACAGGACAACGAGCTACATGGCCACTGAGTTAACTGGCTAAAGGCAGCTACAGTTAGCAGCAGTTAGCGGTTATATAGCGGTATATATATCGATATATATATATATATATATATATATATATATATATATATATATATATATATATATATATATATATATATATATGAACTGATAAATATACATTTATTCATTGTTCAAGGTTGAGATACTCTAGTGATACAGCAAGACACACTCTCTCACACATACTAACACACACTCACACACACAGATAACTCACTGGGGGAGTATGCAGGTGTTTGTAAGCACAGCAACATAAGCTGTGTGGTTCCTCGCAGCAGCTGATGAAACACAGCCAGCCTCAACCATTCAGAGTCAGCGATGGACTCCACAGAACCAGATTAGCTAGCTTCCCTTATCTAAACATCTACAAGTGTTACTGACCTAAACTAATGCCACCTTATAGCCTGAGAAAAATCAACACCCACGTTCATGTTCTTTAAAGTGGCCATTGTCCGTTTACAGGCCACTTAAAATAATCGTGCTTAAGACACATTGTTTCCAAAGGACTTTTTTGGAGAGCATGCCTGGAAGGAAAGCAGATACTCTCTTAATCCAGCTGCCACAGAAGCATCATTAATTCCCTTAATGAACCTGTAACCCGAGAGATGTTAACCTGTGAACTTGTCATCCCGAACACACAATTTGCCGTGAATCACAAAAACAGGCTTATCTCTCGTTCTTAAGGAACTGGCAGTGGAGCGGCTTTGTTTTCCGGGGGGATATGAGCGCGGTGCGGTCACGGCCGTTAGTGAAGGCATTAGCAGAGTGGTGCAGCCAGGCCGCTTCCTGCCACGCAGGGTTACGGTGTCACGCCTTGAGCTCTGATTGAGTTACAGTCCGGAGAGAGAAGGTCACAGTGCCTCTCCAACACGGCTGCCACTCACATTTGCTCAGACTCCAGAGGTACACACACACTCGTATGAGGAAATTACACACTCATACACACCGTATAGCCCCTCAAGGAAACCTGAGGTCATTTGAAACTGGTGTGTGTAGGTTTAGGTTTGTTCAGGGTGTTTTACAACTGTGCCACGTTAGAGCCGAGTGGAGTTATTGCTGGGTATCAAACCATAAATCTCCATTTTGTATACTGAGTAAAACATGTCTATGGCTTCCATTATCTATAACTATTTAAAGTTGGGCTCACATGCATGATCAGATTTGTAGTCTTGTACACTAGTACACTGATTTAAAAAAAAAAAAAAATAGTGCACAAAAATCGACATAAAACCTGTTTTTATTATCAAACACTCACTGTTCTCTATTTTCTGCCTCCTTCATCTTGACTCATCATTTTGAAGGATGTCTCAGTCCCTAAAATGCATCTCCAGGAGAGAGGCGTCTTGCTGGAGGAGTTGTGAGGATGCACAGGTGTCTCCTGGATGACATATAAGAGGTGTGACACACAGCTGGAATATAAAAGCCATGGTAGGAGCAGGTATCTATAAATGTTCCTATGTATTGTCCTTGATTGTAATAGCTATTTGAAAAGGGCAAATGCACAATCAAACAACCGTCTGAAGGCGCTGCTAACCACACTCCTTAATGACACGTTCCTTGATTTCACCTTCATATTACTTCTGTCACAGTAGTTAGTTTGCTCATATTAAGGTACTAAAACTACTTGGTTATGTTTAGGAAAATGTTTGAGTCAAGAGAAAACCTATGTTACTCCAGTAACTTGAATTTCAAATGTACCTACATTATGTAAGTAACTTTATATAACGCTATGTTATGTATGTGAAGTAACTTCGTTGCGTGAGTAAGTAGAATTCATTCACTGTTGACTTCTGGTTTCTGAATGAAGGTCCTGTGCTTTCTTTTCCCAACCATATAAAGGCTTTTTGCCAAGCTTTTTCTCCTGACTTCCTCCTTTGCAGCCTTAATATTAAAGCCTACTACAGTAACTAGAAGGAAATATAAATATGAGTCGTAATAAGCTGTTTTCATAGTCGACCTTGATGATAGTTAGACGGCAAGGATTTAAAATGATGCTCAGGCGCATGGACCTCCTCGTGGCTCTTTCTCGCCTCCTCCGCTCACGTCGCAGGTGTAAGGGACAATTGCTGTATTCAAACCAAACATGACGCAACATTTTCGCACACCTCAATCACACACAAAGCTAATGATTGGATGCAGTTAGACGTGTATTCACACCACAAATTACACGGCACTTTTGTCCTGCTTGATGCGACGCTGTCATAGGAACTGACGTTAACAGTGAGGTCATGATGTTCAAGTCGCTTATGTCCGGACTTTGAATATGAACAACAATGGAGGAGAGGATGATTGTCACTAATCGTGGCTGTTCGCAGACACCCAGAGCTGTACGGTAACACATCTGCTAGTGCCGAGAGGACAAATTAGGAACTGCTGTAGAGCAAAGTGAGCAAGAAAGTAAGACTACTTGGTAAGTTTTGGAAATATGTCTCAGCACAGCACAGCATAGCTCTTATCGAGCCGAACTCCATTCAGGGAACAAGCATTTTAAAAGTTGTTTGCTTGTCCTCTGGCTGACAGACCTGACAGGGCATGAATTCAGAGGGCACTATGATGTTTTTATTTCAGCGTCCTTCCTATCTTTTTAAAAATTCACAGAGCTGGGTGCAGCCTGTTCACGGTTATTTATCATTCAAGGTTACTCGCGTGAGTAGGCGTGATTAAAATTTAAGAACCCCACGATCAAACTCGTGTGGGTAACGCAACACAAATATGTTTTTTCGCGTTTGGTCTGAGCGCAGCATTCGATGTAAGGAGAGTAGGCAAGAGAAATGAGAAGATGTACGTTCAGCACTGAGAAGTGTCAAATACACTACAATATTTGTATCTTACTTTCACCTGCTAATGAACCATGGCAAATTTAACACAACAAAGGAAGCAAATTCAAGCTATTGAATTATATACTAACTACAAAGTTACCAGTACTGTAACTATAGTCTAATGTTTGCTAATGTGTTGTGAACAGCTAACCGCATTTGCAAGACACAGAATCTGTATGAAACTATATTCTGGTAGAAGTGCGTGTGTTTGGAGTATAACCAAGTACATGAATGGACAAGGGAGAAGTGTATAATGCTGAAGTAAGGGTGTAAAAGTTTCAATGGATATTACTTACCAGGGACTTGCCACTCTTTGTCATAGCTAACTCTGGCTGTATAGCAACTAGCTGCCATTAGCAAATACTCTCTAGTCATGAAGCTAAGGGGCCTGCTAAGTTAGCTGACGGGAGTCTGCCTGCAACACAAGCAGTGTGAAGAAAAGGAGATACAGTACGGAAGGGACTGACGGCAGCTCTGACAAGGACTATAGCTCTGGGTAGACAAGACAAGGCAGACGAGGAGCATAAATATTTTTTGCATCTTACTACGTGAGAGAGGACCAAACCAGAGGTTGACTGGAGAAAGACGCACCAGGACTGCTTCGGTGAGTTTTATTTGATCTATGTGGACCTGAATGAAGTTCTATTATATGTTTATGAGACAACTGAGTTGATATTAGTATGGTGAAAGAGTGAAACTTGAATTCAGAAGGTTTACTGTTGTAATTTCTTTCCTTGATGTTTTTTTTTTTTTTTTTAAATTTATTTTGTTCACTAATTAGCCCAAGTAACCAAGTCACTGCTCTCACACAGCTGAATCTACGGAGGCTGTACAAAGTGGTATTATGAGGGCTAGCTGGTTAGCTTGCTATATACAGCAGAAATCCCTCCCACACATACGCAAACATCTTCAGTGATGATTCTTCACGTTCTGTTGAAATATTAATTTAGCTAATGTTGGACTGTTCTATTCAAATTGTACAGCTGCGTCTGATTGAACATCATCAGCATTTGAGGCATGTGGCTTGTTTTGTGAAATGAATAAAAATGGTTTAGGCCTACAGAAAAACATACACACGTCATCAAAATATTAAAGCTTGGTGATAAGTGTGCACGCATTACCTCGTAGGAAGTGAGTCGAGGTGGATTGATAGATGAACGGGGCCTCCCATCTCCTACTGACAGTCAACGTTGTTTTCTTTTAACCATGACTGATATTTGCCAGACCTAACCTCAGAGGTTCTTCTTTAAGCCGTAACGTTTCCCTTATTTTAAAGTGCCTCACCATAATCAAACCTCATCAGAATACATCATATGAATCATTTTCTTTATTAGGTATATGTATTTTAGATGGCACTTATATGTGGTATAGTCAACGGTTTATTCCACGGTCAAACAAATGTGCCATGAAACAACTGCATGTCTGCTCACACAGAGAAGACGCGTGCAAATTCTCACGCTTGCATAGCTGTACCTGCACATGCGCACACACACACACACACACACACACACTAACACACCCACACACAATCAGATGATTGAGTTCTCTCCCCTTAATAAACCACTGATTCAGCATAAGTATAACCATTGATTGGTGACTTAATTCCCAATTCAAATTATCATCCTGGGTCCCTATCCAAGGTTGACATGAGCCTTGAGCTTTGGTGCGACTAAATTATACTCCACTCCCTGTTAGCCACCCCCATCCTACTTCTCTCTCTCTCTCTCTCTCTCTCTCTCTCTCTCTCTCTCTCTCTCTCTCTGTCTCTCTCTCTCTTTCTCTTTCTCTCTTTGTCTCTCTGTCTCTCTCTCTCTCACACACACACACACACAAACACACACACACGGCTCCCAGTTCCCCCATCTTTCTCCCCTGTATACCTCTCTCTCAGTGCAGCCCAGGTGCTGATACAAGCAGAAATCCTCCACGCCCCATCGCTCCCAGAACACATACGCACTTACAGACACACACACAAACACACGTACAAAGTAAGCACTCACAAACACGCTCACACACACACACACACACACACACACACACACACACACACATTCACTACACCTCTTCGGAAAAGCCGAGGGGAGGCTGCATTCGTCTCCTCTCTATTTGCTGTGTTAGCATGGACGCGATATGAAACACTGTAGTTTTCCTGTTGAGGGACGATGCTGCTGCATGCTGTGTACTAAGCGTGTGTGTGTGTGTGTGTGTGTGTACGGTGAGAATAAGAGATTATCACTGTGATGCATTGGCGGCTGCAGTCTTAAGTCACCCAAGGTTGTGGCCCTTCTCTCTCAATGAGGATGTAGTGGCCAATAACAGCGCTTTGTCAGTCCAAAGACAGAGAGAGTTGAAGGAGACGGAGGAGAAGAGACGAGTAGAGGAAGAGTGAAAAGTAGTAAACAAGAGAAAGGAGGCGAAAGAGGAAGAGGAGGAGTGGATTGAGTCTGCTATTGTCTCTGCTTCATCAATATCCTCTTATATAAATGTCAGCTGTACCATTTCCCTCATCACTGTTTCACCACCCCACTGGCTTTATCCTCTGGTACAAGGGGAGGGACATCACTCTCTCTCGTCTCTCTTTATCGTTTTTCTCCCACCCCACCTCCCTAAATCGCTTTTCCTCTTTCTCCCCCTTTTCGCTATGTCGTTTTTTTCTCTCTCTCCTTCTCCATGTGCCTCCTCTCTTTCTCATTCTTTATCTCTCCTTCCCCCCCCCTCCTTCCCGCCTGTCTCCTTGCCTCTCGTGGCGATGCGTCACTAGCCTGCCCCCATGAAACAAGTCAATTTTCTGCCAGCTCGGCGGATGAATAAATCTCCCTGGCTCTGCTCAGAGCGATGGGGATATTTATCTAAGTGGAGTGTGTCCTCTTCGGCTCAACGCCACCGACTTCTCGTCTAAGACCCCCCCTACCCAGCCTTTTTTATATTTTTTTTTACAGGAGGAGAAGGAGATGGAGAAAGCAATTGCTAAGGAGGGATGTGAGAGGTAAAAGAGGTAAATGAAAGCACAAGAGAAAGGGGGAAAAGTGGTTAATGAGAGGACAGAAACAAAGACATCTAAGTGAGGAGGGAGAGAAAGACAGAGAGAGAGAGAGAGAGAGAGAGAGAGGAGAGAATTAGGAGGTGAGAAATATGAAAAAGATGGATAGAGGGGGGAAATAAAGGAGCTGCCTCGAACAAAGCCTATAAAGCAGCAGCGGCGGCGCAGCGGAGAAGTGAGGCAGGGGCATTAGTCGAGCCTGCTCGGGTTTAAACGGCAGGAACAGGCACAGATCTGGATGAATGGCAGCCCTCTTCCTTCAGGCCACACTCATCTGTTGGGGAGGGAGAGGGAGAAGCCTGTGAAAAATACTGCGAGGAGGAAGAGGGGGTGAGAAAGGATGAGATTCAAATCCATGATTGATAAACGAGGGAGATGTTCCCCTCGCATGATCTGTTTTTTGTTTTTGTTTTTTTAAAAAAGAGTATTTTTGCACGGCAGGCAGCGGCAGCAGAGAGCAGATGCTGCGTCGCACTGATTAGCAGGATAATCAGCGCGAGGTGAACTCGTCTGGGCTCAACTCATATCCCTTAAATTTTTTATGCGGCGCTGTATTTTTGCAGTGTAACAAGTCTGAAGATTTAAAAAGCTTTGGGCAGCAGCGGGGGTGTTTGCAGGGGAGAGGGGGGTCTTGCCTGCTACTTGCCACAGCATTAAAGCAAAGTAAATAGCTGTTGTGTCTCATTACCATTCATTTTTAAAGGGGGACTGTTAGTATAATGAATGCCTGTGCTAGCTTCGCAGGGTCCACCTCCTCCTTCAATATTAAGAAGAGCGATACTATCTTTCACGCTAGATAAAACGCAGGCAAATATTTCCTCTGCAATTAAAATGGTCAATTTTGCTTATGCACAGCGGGCAGCGGGCAGCACCAAGTTTTGGACTTAATTACCTACAATAACAGTGTGATATATTGAGCGTATGGTTCTTTGCTGGGAGAGCGTGATACAAAACAAGACGCTTTTAATAAACTCATAAAGACAAGCCCAGGCCCTGTGGAGCATATAATGTGTGAGTGTGTGTAGGAGTGTGCAGTCTTTAATTTGTGTGCACACAAGAAGACTCAACGGTGAGCACCTGCATCTATAGTCAGACACGCAAAGTAAAAAAATAAAAGGTGTTTTCGATTGTGAAGGTGAGCTATTTCTTATATTTTGGTGTCATTCGAATTCTTGTGTAGCCAACCAACTCGGACATGCTTTTCAATTATATCAGGGTTAAAGGTTGAGAACCTGCCTCGGCCTCCTCGCCCCAGGTTTTTCTGTTGTTTATGTTCCTCCCAATGATTATTACCGCCGACGCGTTTATGGAGGATGCCATGCAATCCGTTTTAAATGGCTTGTAAAATTAGTGCTGATTCCGTTGAATCTGTCACGGCGAATGCTGAATTAAGCCGTCATTTCACACAAATCGATTCTCGCCTAAGAGTAAAAGAACATTTCCACTTCACTGTTTGAAGGCTCCGTTCACCAGAATCTCAGAAAGACAAAGGTGTTGTCTAATTTATTTGCAGATAGTTTTATTTTGTCTCGTAAATTTCGGGCCTCCACACCAATAAAATGAAGCTGAATGACAGTTTGTTTGTGGATGTTGTCCATAGACCTTATTGTGAACAAGCTTCATGCAGTTAGGGATATTCCACACGACTAATTTCGCTCACATTTAAACAGTCTTTAAGGGGCTCTTTTTGACAATTTTTCACACTTTACATGTATTAATGACTTTTTTATTACAGTTTATAACATGACATGACAAAATCGGTTGCCTACACAAGCCTGTGGACGATTTGTTCAAGTTGTTACTGCTACTGGACTGTGGATGTCCTTGTAAAGGACTTGGGTCGGTTTTTCCATGACTTTATGCATGTGGCCTACTCAAGTGCCTCACCTCAGCGCCACTCCCCGCTCTGCTAACAGAGAGCAACGGTAGCTAGCGTTAGTTTCGAAATGGAGTTGGCAAACATAAACAAACGACCGGCTTCTAGCGCAACACAGAAGTTCCATATAGCTCCTTTAAAGTACGATAGAAAACAGTCGAAATTGAGCACAACATAATCTGTAAGGGTTGGCATTGTCCGAAAAAATGTTAAATGTAGTATTAATTGCACTCTTCAATAACCACATTTCTAAATGCGTCAAACTCTGCACCGTGCATTATGAATGCTGTACATTATCCTACGAAACCGGAAAAAAAATTCACTTAATATAGTTAAGTGTGTTAAGTAATATTTATTGCAAACTATATTCAGCATTACAAGACATATTAAAGTAACAAGCCTGATTATTATTACAGAGGTATTTTTCAATGGATGACTATAGTCACACATAAAAACAACCAAGATGTAACAGTTAATCTGTGTTGTCTAGTAACAACTCTTGTTTTGTAAGAAACAACACAAAAAACAAGACTTGACATTTTAGAGAACCTTATATCAATATGATATTTAACCATGCACACATAACAGCTGGAATGGCACTCATTTAGACACTTACCTTCACCAAGGCCCAACAGTCCCCTTTAATATAGTCAAGCTTGATTGAGTATCAAATAAACATTTAAATCTGCTAGATCCAGTCTTTTATTTGAATTCATATCAAATTATACTCCCTTATAGATACCAGACAAACAAATATGCCAGATTAAAAAAAAGTAATATATAATATAGTAATTAAGTAATATGTTTGATTTAGTCCATGAGAAATTATCGAAAATTTCGAGAAACGCTGACCCTTTTATCCGGATACACACCAAAAGTTAATGGGGTCGATTCTCGACTGAGACCCATCGTCCATCCAAGTTTCATGGATAACTAACCAAAAAACAGTTGGACGTAAGTGAAAACATAACCTCCTTGTAATAATAGGTTTAACAGAGTGGTGCCGACTAGCAAGTCCACGAACGTTTAACCGTCTTGACAAATTATCGTGCACATCCCGACATTCAACCACAGAAATAGCTGCTTTGAAAACTGTTGACGGCCTGTAAAGCTGATTATCCAAAATAACTGAGACACTATTACGTGAAATAAACATTGTGATATTTTTATTTTTTTTAGTGCTGTGACCATCACATTAAAGTTCCATTCAACTCCATTTTATTGCATGTCATCTAAAAAACTCTGGAACAATCTACCTACGTGGCTGATACCACAGGATGTCTGTGAGAACAAAACAGAACATTTTTGTAATTTAATTGTTACACATTAAAGTGAAATTAAATTATTTATAATCATGCATCCACAACCAGGCAGCACATATGTTTTGCGCACGTTTTTAATGGTACATGTTCAAGAAGGCGCTATAGGTCGCCATGTGTATTATTTATGTTGTCACTGCATTAGCATGATGAATGCAGACACTTTTTATTAGAGACAAATGAAAGCTATTGTGACACAATTATGGCAAAAACAATAAGGGCGCAGTGTGAGCCACTCCATGATTGATAATACATCAGGGGGGTTCAATGGTGTTGGGCTTAACCAGGCTTTCCCTCAGGGGTTTTCCCTTGGCATTAGTCAGGCAAATCCCTTTGTCAGCCTCTCCCCTCGCCATTTTTATTCATAAGCTTTTGGCCCTAAGAAAGACATCAAACCAAGAATACAACGAGAGGTCAACATCGTCTTTGCGCAATGTTAACCTCTGCATTGATGAAGCTAATTCACATTTCCTCAGTCCAGCCTACGGGGGTTCAGGAGGGGAGGAGGAGGAGGAGCAGAGGGAGGCAGCAGGGGTGTGTGCGTATATATGCGTGTGTGTGTGTGTGTGTGTGTGTCTGCTTGTGCCTCTCTGTGTGTCAGCGGCCACTTTGTAGTGAGTCATCCTCTTGACCCGGGCCCCTCCACATGGGGTTTGTATTGATAGCGTTTGCTGAAAGGAGGGTAAAGTGAATGTTGTCCGAGCTCATTGGAATGACAATGGGGGCATATGGTAGCGTGTGTGTTGGTGTATGGTCATGGCAGCCACCATATTCCTCTGTGCAGGGTTGCCAGGTGCTTCATGAACGGACCCACTGAGAGTCGACAAATCATACACAAATGCAACAGACTGGCTCGTGGCTCTCCAGCCCAACGGGGGGCACTCTGTCGCTGTCGGGCCTCTTTTTATTTCCTTCTCCGCTTCCTCCTCTCTATCTTTGATCAGAATGATACAACAAACCATAACAACCTGACAATTAAAAAAAAGAGAACCCACACTTGAGATTACTGTCAAGCAGCGCCACCATTCATTATCTGTTTATCCTCCTAATCAGAGCCCCCTACTTTGAACACTGTAAAAGCCCCACAGAGAACAAGAGAATAAAGATAACCTGATGTAGTAGCATCCCCTCCCACACAAAGCCACTTCTTCTGTCATGAATAGTCAGCTCCACCCTAATGACTATTCAATACAGTCTGCAGGCTGCAGATGAACGGCCAATCCACAGCAGCATCTGCTGCGGGCCTAACTCGCCAGACGCCAGCCTTGTAAGAGGGCCATTGCAGGCTAATTGAAAGACAGAGGCCATCTCTCAAACACAATGTTTGTGTGCATATGTGTGTGTGTGTTGGGAGGGAAACTTGACATAAAGAAGAGTGAGAGAGAGAAAGAAAAGAAGAGGGAGGAGAAATAATTGACAATGGATAGAGGGAGTGAAGAAGAGGGAGCGAGGAGGAGAAAAGGAGACATTCCTCTCCTCGCTGAAAGAACAGCTGACCTGTCAGCATTTGTTCCCATGCGGCCATATTGGAAAAGCCCCTGTGGGCATTGAATTAACACAACCCAAACCCACTTCATGTAATTAGAGTGGCCTTGTGGTCTTTTTTTAAGTACACGTTTGAATCATTGCTAACACTTACTCCTTTTTTAAATGATTAAAGGTGCGATATGTAATTCTGGGGATGATTTCCAATTTCAATCAGAGGAGAACCATCTTCATTGACTGATCTTATGCCTAAACATACTTAATAAACAATCTATCTTTCCTCTCTTTGACTGAATAAACACACTGACCACAAAGGACAACACCATTTCTTACTGTTTTACTTGGTTTATAGCTGGCGGACCCTGCCATCTTTCTAGCTTCACACAGTGTTCTGGGACCATATTTTTCTCTGAGAACAGCGTGTTTATTCAGTTATGGAAAAAACATTTTTTTCTGAGTTTGTATTAATACGTCATTAATGTTGTAAATATTATAAATTCTGAGTTTGAATTTTTTTCCACCCAAAACTAAACACTGCCCCTTTAAAGCTTGAACCAATATCTTGATTGGATCACGGGTTGAGAAATGACACAGCCTGCGATAAACAGGAAGTGGTAAATAATAAAATCCAGTTTAATCTATAATTTTACATGTGAGTAATCAACAGAAATGCAGCTGGTATTTACAATTGTGAACGTGACAAATTGGATTTTCTGTTGTTTTTCACCTCCAGGTCTCTTTATCCTCCTTTGCAAGTCTTTGCATCAAATAGTAATAATAAAAAAAAAACAGCCTCCACAAACGAAAACTAAAGGATTGCTGTCATAATTCTCCTCAGTTCTCCTCTGGCAGTTTTTATTACTGAAGGCGGTGAATAATCTTTGCCACCCTGGCCATCCCAAATAACACGATCCCTCAGCATCACTGCTTACTGTGTTTTATGGTGAAGTGTAGATGAGAAAGGAAGAACATTCAAATGAAGCACTATCTTGTGCTGCGCTGTGGCATTCATAGTGCAGTGGAGGGATCCATCAGCAGCCTGTGAATATGGAGAAAGCAGTTCGCTGAAAGCGTGTGTTGGGTTATTGTCAAACCGCTTGCTTTTTCCAGATGAAAAGAACAGATGATGAGTAAAAACGAGGTGAAACATGTTTTCAGAGGGCTAATGGTCGACTTTGGCATGGCACGGACGCGTATCCCATGGCCACATATGTGCCGTTTCAAAGTGTGCTTTCTGTAAATTAGGAATGCTTATGTTCAAGCTGCGCCAACAACAAGTGTACAGGCCCCAAACCACACCAGTACGATCAGGGGCGTGCAGCCAGTCTGTTACTGGCTGGCAGACGAGTGCGGGAGCAACTGTTCCACCAGGTAGGACACAGGAAACAAATCGGATGGCTTCACTTTTTATTGTCATCATAAGGGGGAAAAAAACATGATGTTGCCACGTTCTCAGCATTAAAACACTGGTGTCAAACTATTTATTGAGTGAGTGGTTCTTTATAGAGTCCACAGCAGTGAGTGTGTTTTGTATTACTTCAGCCAGAGACCCATGAAAAGGTTTCTTTAAGGAGAGAGTAACTCTGCATTATACACTCCCCATGGGGTAACTCCAGCACTTCTTGTATTTCTTGGGAGACTGTGCACCTGTTTCTGCTTCTCCTCACACGAGGAGAAAGTCATGACGGGTTAATTTATTGACTCCATTTTTATGTTTCTCTTAATTTATTTTGTACGGACTGAGCAACAACCCTTTTTATTTTTCCAACAATTCATCAAACCTTATGAAAGGCTATTTCTCTTTCAGTTTGTTGGCAGGTAGAACAGAGATGAGCTTTCATTTTTAAAGGGCTGGTTCACCCAAAAAGAAATTAAGTACATTCACTCAAGTATTATGCTCGAGTATCTACTTGATGTACTTGAGTTTCTTCATGCTTTACCCCACCACGTACTCCTCAGTCGTTCATTCATCCATTCTATTTATCTCACAGCTGTGTTTGCCAGCAATTATGTAGATCAAGATTTTAAGAGGACATAAAATGACATTATAACATATAAACTTATTTGTTATGGAAAGCTACCCAACAAAGAAATTAAATTAGCTTCATCTCAACTGGGTCAAAAAAAAATGCAGCTTCCAAATTAAACGCAGTATGATTTACTTTAAAGTACAGTTAGCTGATAATAGCATTATTTTAGTTCAGTAAAAATTTGAGTGCAAGACATGATAACTGGTTATTTTATTTCTACTTTTACTTAAATAAACAATCTGAAAACCACTCATACTTTCGCACCTACAGAGATGCATCTATAGTTTGGGGCTCATCCTTCGAGGTGGTCTCAGAGATTTCTGCCTCTTACTTAATACAAAGAAGATGAATGATTTAATAATTGTATATATAATATTAGAGAGAAGAGATGAACTTGCCAAAATAATATTTGAGCTGCTAATTTTGGTTTGAGCTAATTTAAGTTTGCATTGGTAGTTTTGGAAATGAAATTCAGAGACTCTAAATGTAATATCTACAATATTAATGAGATAATGATACAAAATCTGAATAAACAAGCTGTTCTCAGAGGAAAATAAGGTTCCAGAACACTGTTTGAAGCTAGAAAGGTGGCAGGGTCCGCCACATATAAACAAGGTAAATCAGTTTGAAATCGCGTTGTCCTTTAAGGCCAGTTAGTTTGACTAGTTTATTGAGTCATGAAAACAAAGATAGTTTGTTGAAGCATGAATTCTGCCAGTGAAGACGTTTTCTTCCAATTAAAATTTCTTCCCCAAAATTACATAGTGCACCTTTAAACGAAAAATTATTCACTAAAATGCAGAGTACGAGGAGAAAAGTCAGAAAACGGACCTGAAGATACAGTATCACCGCTAGCATTAGCTGCTGGAAGCTAATGGTCACACCAGACCGAGGGCGGCTGTAGCGTGTAAGGAAAGAAATGAGTTATTTCTTCTTTGTCTGCGACGTAGTGTCGCTTTAAAGTATTTTTTTGTCGTATTCCAGTGCTGCGGGGTGCCATTATTTCGTCATTATTATATTGCACATGTAATTACGCTTGTGAATGAATAAAACTCTGGTTCCTAAAGTCTCATGGTGAATATTTTGTCAATTAAAACCACAACTGCGTGGATGGATACCACTAGAGATAAATGAGAGAGCTGTTTTTTTTTCCTTGTGATTTGGTTGAACTAACCCTTTAACAAGACCCTTGTGAGAGACCCAGCCAGCAGCGCCTGACCCTAGAGAAAACCGTTTGTGCTGTCCGCGTGTATCACCGCGATAATGGCGCCGATTATGATCCGTTGTTCCAGCAGCACTGGCACCGCACTGCGAGGCAGGAGAAGCCAGGCCGTCAGGGATTTGTCAGAGGCCTGTTATTACATCTCTAGTCACATAAAATATGGCTGCCTCTCCAGAGATCCAACTGCCAGATAAATCCACTCTCCTCCAACCAGACTGGCCCCGGCGCTGGAACCATCCAATGGTGTTCCTCAGCCAGTGACCTCTGGTAATGGCGTGTGATTTATACAGTACATGTTTTAAACTGAGAGACACATCCGAGGCATCTCTCCTCTCTCCCTCTGTGTATCTATATCTGGTGTCATGTGAGATAACAGGCAGGCCTTTGGGAGAGGGGAGACATGACACCCATCTTTGGGGTCTCACAAAATGGCTACAATGTGGATAGTTTCCCCTGCAGCTGTCTAATCGCAGTCTAAGCCCGCAGTGAGTGCTGTGTCTCCTCCTGCATGAGGTCACTAACACATATTGCAGGATGGCACTTTAAGCTAACAGACCGCAGTGTGGAAGGCCTAAATCAACACCTGGTTGGGAAGAAAAAATGGGCTCCAGTGTTCTGTAAATACATTTAAGTAGCAGATTACGGGAGCGTTGTAAAAAATACTGTAAACTAACACTACTGGATTATGATTAACCAGAGCTCTTGGAAGGGGTTATTATGAAATATAAATTCAATACCAGTCCATTAAAATGACAAAAAAAGGAGTCCAGCACACCTTCAAAAATGGCACACTAAACACCAGAAGGCCTGACTAGAGCATCAGAGAGACTCATCTTTCCAGACAGTCAGGGATGTGGTCCGTCTTGTCCCCTGCCAGCGAACGTCCCCTGCACAGTCTAGTAGCTTAAGAGATTAAGTAGTGTGGCTAAAGGAGAGCTGAGAGGCAGGCCCATGTCGTTGACCTTGGCAAGCGGGACACCGAGATGATGACACACCACTACAAATATCTGTCTTTAATAAACAGGCACTGAACACAGTGACCCAGCTTGGCCCCGCACCGTGACCCAGTTCACCCCCCCAAAAAAAGCTGGAAGCAAACACGATATTGATAAAGTTCACTTGTGTGCTGTTCAATGCATTTTGCAATGTGGTTGTTAATAATATGTGCGGGAGAATATAATATTTTTAAAGTTAATTGTGTCATGAATGTGTTTGGTAGTAAAAGATGAAACATAATGTATGACATTGTACTGCTGTATTAAAGGGGCACTGTGTAGTTTTGGAGAAGAAATTCAAGCTCATTTTTAAAAAAATATATCTACAATATTAATCAAGTAATATTCATTGCTCATATGGCTGAATATACGAGCTGTTCTCAGAGGAAATTAATGCCAGAATACTGTTTGAAGCTAGAAAGGTGGCAGGGTCCGCCACATGTAAACAAAGCAAGTTTATTCAGTCAGGAAAAAAAATAGTTTGTTTATTTCAGTTCATGAAGATCTTTCTCCTCTAAATAATATTTCGTCCCCAACAGTGCACCTTTAATAATATAACGTGTTTTTTTTTTCATTTCATTTCACATTTTTTTCATACATAAACATTTTGCTTACCCTCATAAAAGCTACAGTATACATTAATTAAACTTAACATTTTAAAAGTAACCTTGTTAAATTTACCTGCCATGTATTATTATTATTTTCCTATATTTGAATCCTGTTTTCTTTTCTTTTAAATGGTTTGGTGAAACTAATTGAGTGCTGAAAGAAACTCCAGGAAAATGCAAAAGAAACGTGCTCAGAGGTCCGTGGTCATATTTCAACACAACACCCAATGAGCAGTTCCCTCTGAAATCAGATCTGACCCCCCACCAGCAGCAAATATAAACTGCCTGCCTGCTTTCTTTTTTTTCTTTTTATCTTTCTTTCTTTTCTTTTTCTTCTTTTTCTTTTTTTTTTTTTTTTTACCTCCTTCATAACCTCATAAAGTTCCACCGGACACGTAACTTCAGAACCTTCTTGAAAAGTTCATTCTTCTATTTTTTTTTAATTTTTATTTTCATCATCATTATCATTATTATTTAGATATTGAAAAAATAGGGGGAAAAAAAAGGAAACTTTGGGTAAACTCAATGTGGCAACGTGATGTTGTTCTCTGTCCTGTCTCAAATGAGCTCTGTGTTTAATATTATGGCTGAATGGCCTAAAGAGTGTGGTAAAAAAATATATTAATAAATAAATACAGTCGGCTGATTAAATACAGTTCTCTTGTGTTTTTAAAAAAAGAATAATAATTTAATAAAATGACGATAGAGGGAAAACAATCCTACAAGAGAATTAGCTACATTAAAATCAACCAGGCAAAAATCAAACCGTAAAATGCTACGAGGCATTCATCTTATCCTCTCTCACGCTCTGTCCTCATCATCATCATCATCACCATCATCATCATTATTATCATCATCACAATCACTCTGTTGATATTTTCATTTTTACTGTCCGCCTGTCAGTGACGTGACGCTTAAATCAAGCACATAATGCAGACATTCATTACTGAGGCAAAAAGACGCGGTGCTACAAAATAAAAGCACCGTCATATCAGCATCGACTACGACGAGAAGAACCAACAAAGTGCAAACAATAATAATAATAATAATAATAATAATAATAATAATAATAATAATAATAAATTGCTAGTCGTACTGGCTTTTTTTCAGCAGAATAATTATTGGTACTGTTGTTAATATAAACCTGATATCCATTTTAAAAATCGGCTTTAAAAAAATGTAATCTTTGACATTTTTTTTAAAGCAATAATAATAAATACTTTTACAGATTTATCAGAAACTACAAACAAATGTGTATTTGGTCTACAGGATACTGCGTAAAATTTCGTTCGCCCAATGCAAAACAGCCCGTCGCCGATTTATTTTATTTTCTTTCCGCCCGGCACCAAAATAAACTCATCATGTCAAACCTGGAGGACGCGGGGAAATTTGAGAGGAGATGAAATATTTCTCGGATGATATAAAAGGAGCCCTTTCGCCTGAGTTATGGCTCGGATTTGGCGTTGCTGAGAGGGATGCATGCTGCTCCTTCTCTCCCGCCCCAGAGGAGGTATCATCAGAGCTGATATATGGCCCAGCTCCACATTACCTTTACAAAACAAAGGATCATCCGCGCTTTGGGTCGAGGAAAAATATCCTTCTGACTATCTGCAACAGCTAAGATAACACCTGACTCGACTTTTCTATTTTTTTGGCAGCATCCTGGATAATCCAAACACTTCTAAATAAAACAACTCCGGCTCAACTGAACCAAAGTTTGGCGCATAAAAACGCTTAAATAGGCTTCGGATTGTGATCTCTCTCCCCCTCATCTCTCTCTTTCCCCTTCTCCCTCTCTCCCTCTCTCTCTTTCTCCCTCTCTCTCTCTCTCTCTCCCTCTCTCTGCTTCCCCTCATTTACCCCATATACCTATTCTGGTATCTCACCACACGACTAAATTAGACCAAAGATGATAAGAGCACAAAGCATTATAATTCCGCCGGGCTCCTCCTCCTTCCAGCCATGCGTCCTAATTAATGGGACACCCCCAGTCGCAAAAAGCCCCGCACTGGACTGCAACATAGTCAAAGAGTGAAAGGGAAGAGGGCGAAAGTGCCACTGGAGATAATTGATTACCTACCAATCAATGATAACTTGTTAGTAATCGTCAACTCTTTGGACCTCGCCATTTTCAGGGAGGCATCTCACTCCTGCGGACTGGCTGCTCCCGAGGATCGACACTTTGAAGGCATCCCATTTTGGAATTAAGATTTTTCTTTTTCTCCCCTTCTCCTCTCCTCCGCGTCTTTTTTAACCTCCCAACTGTTATGTGACTTTTTTTTTCCTCCCCCCTTCGACAGATTAGCTCGTTTTTACCCGCTGAATATATATATATTTTTCCCCCCCGACCAAGTCCCGCATAAACTCTGCGCACAACCAATGATGACATCCAAAGAAGTGGCCAAATGTGATGCAGTGGAAAACAGGAGGCGAAGTCCGCTGGACCACTTGCCGCCTCCAGCCAACTCCAACAAGCCGCTGACCCCCTTCAGCATCGAGGACATCCTCAACAAACCGTCCGTGAAACGAAGTTACACGATTTGCGGCACGGCTCATCTAATCTCGTCCTCTGAGAAGCACCGCCCGTCCAGCATCCCCCTGTCCAGCCGGGCTCTGCTCACCCAGACCTCGCCGCTCTGCGCGCTGGAGGAGCTGGCCAGCAAGACCTTCAAGGGGCTGGAAGTCAGCGTTTTACAGGCTGCCGAAGGTACATCTGCACACCGAGAAAAAAAAAAACAAAAAACAACAACACACAGATTGCGCACAGCTTTTTACAATTAAATTTGGGGGGCTTTATCTGATTTGGTGTCCTTATTCAGTGGCCTGCACCAGGCAGAAAACAGCCGTTTGGTTACACCTTTTATTTTGCAGCTCGTCTTGCATTCCGGCCGGTATACATGTGCCTGTTTAACTGTCTGGACGAAACAATTCCTTGTGAAATTTTAAATGCGTATTTTTGCTCTAAATATGTCCTGCTGGACAAAGGCGTGTAAATGTTCTGAGCTGCTCCTGAGCTGCGAAATAAATCGCCTCAGATTTTTTTAATATTAAGGTCTCGTGTGTGGAGCTCAATATTTCCCAGCGGTGCCTGTGTAATATTCTTGTAATGACCTGTTCCCACTCTAGCTGAAGGCTTTACTGTTCCACATATAGCTGCACTGTCATTGTTATTTTGTTTTATTTTTGCTTGCTTGTTTTTGTTCTGTTTTTTTGCGTTTGGGCCGCTTTTACGCGCGCGCTGCGGCGGTGCGGTTGAAGCCCCGCACCTGCGTGATTCAATGATTTTCACCCAGCCTCTGTCTCTCCCTCACAGGCCGGGACGGGATGACTCTGTTCGGCCAGAGAACCACCCCGAAGAAGCGTCGGAAGTCTCGAACGGCCTTCACCAATCACCAAATCTACGAGCTGGAGAAGCGCTTCCTGTACCAGAAGTACCTGTCCCCGGCCGACCGGGACCAGATCGCCCAGCAGCTGGGCTTGACGAACGCGCAGGTCATCACGTGGTTTCAGAACCGGAGGGCCAAGCTAAAACGGGACCTGGAGGAGATGAAGGCCGACGTGGAGTCGGCCAAGGCCATCGGCCAGGTCCCCTTGGACAAGCTCGCCAAACTGGCGGACCTGGAGAAATGCGCCAACGGCACGCTGGGCCACCCGCGAGGCGAGTCCCCCGCGCGGGGCGGCCAGCAGGAGCACGAGCTCGCTCAGAAACTGCGGACGTCGCCGCTGTCTCCGTTCTCAGACCACACAACTAGTAAAGAGTGCTCAGAGGACGAGGACGTGGAGATTGATGTGGATGACTGATGGCGCAGCGTGGCGCTGGAAGGTCGACACACACAAAGAGACGATAAAGAAAATCCTCCCGAGGACTTGTAACTTACTGCTTATATTGTATACCATATCTCAGAACATGTACCAAAATGTATGACTTTTATATCGGCACAGATAGACCTATTCATAGTGAAGCATGAACACAGAACAAGAAATATGCAGTGGTATTTTACAATGTATTCATTAGCAAACTGTTACTTCTTGCAATCAAAGCAATATGGTCTAAAATGACGTGAGTAACTTATTATTTTTTTACACTATAGGCCAACACACACACACACACACACACACACACACACATACACGCATACGCACACGCACGCACACTTACACTTAAACACACACACACACACACACACACACACCTGTTCCACAGCTTCTCCTATAAGGCCTGCCCTCACACACCACTATGAAAGTGCTCCAGTTTTTCATATTTTTTGCATGTAAATGCATGCTTTGATTTGTGATCATAATCTATTTATTTCTACTTTACTATTATTTTTCTTTTTTTTTTTTTTTTTTATTTAATTGATTTTTGTGTTTTTCTCTGTGAGCCAAATCGCCATTGAGTCACTCAGTCACTGCCGGCTCTCCTCCTCCTCCTCCTCCTCCTCCTCCTCCTCCTCCTCCTCATGACTGTGACCCTTGACTTCTGCTCACATTCGGCGTCCCGATGCTGCGGTGCATGATGATGATGATGATGATGATGATGATCATGGTGGTGGTGTCGATGATCGCAAAAAAAAAACGCAAACTCGGACATTCACAGTTGTGCGTTGTTTTGTTTTTTTTGTTTTTTTCCTCCCTGGGAATGCTCAAGCGATGGCGAGAAAACAAAAGTGAACCTTGCGGTGATTTTGACGAGCTTTTTAGATTTATTGTTTGGATACAATAGATTTACAGTTATAAATTTGTTATGTTTTGTACACCTGTAAGTGCCTTTCTAAAATCAGGACATTATTTGAAAACCAATGCACAGACTGTAATGTATATAGGCTACTATGGGAATAAAATGGCTTTTCTGAATATATCTTTTATGTTGTAATTCTTGAATTAATATCGAGGGGGTTTTTTCATGGATATAAAAGCCTGGGATTTCTTTTTCTTTTCTTTTCTTTCTTTCTTTCTTCTTTTTTGTTTCCTCAAGCGAGGACAAAAAAAAATCATTTCAGAAAACACGCTCTCGTTGCCAAATCTGGGCGTGTGAGCCCATCACCAGCGGCCTGCTCACAGTTATTATTCTCAACTATTTTGTCCCCTTTGTGTCCCTTTTCTGCTAGGATGCTCTAAACATTTTGTGGCCCGGAATCTCACGTCTCCTTTCACGTCCTTAAATGCGTATCGTGGCTTCTTGACCCTTAGACGTGTTTCTCCATTCGTGGCAAAAATTTATGTGAGAAACACAAATCTGGTGCCGGGGGGAAAAAAAGGCGAGGATGCCACAAAAACACAAAGTTTTGGGCCAGTTTCTCTCGGGCCTTTATAGACCTTTTTTGTTCTGCGGGACTGGGCCGTAATTTTGAGCGTAAAGCATGAAAAGTGGGGACAAATGAGCAGCGTTCCCTGATGGGACGAGCCACAAAGGAGCAGGGCCGGTCCCCCGCAGGCAGCAATACTGAGACAAGTGTGTCCCACCGCACAAAAAGGACGCAAACGTTTGGAGGCCATATGGTTTTTGAAATTTCCTCACAATTTCAGACAATTTGATGGATTGAGTTAACCCTCCTTTTAAACAGTTTAACTGGGTGCGAACAAAGGCCATAATGCCTACATAGACTCTCCCTTCATGAGGGCATCTGCGGCTATTAATGTCTGGCCCTTTTCTTTGCCTGGCGTTTTGAACAAGTCAATGAATTACAATGAAACTGCCCCTTTTTTGTGAGCCGCTTGTCTCTCTCCGCTTTTTAGCTCCGGAATAATATGTTTGACTTCTGTCCAAGAAGGGGGTTTTTTTTTTCTTCTTTTTCTTCTTCTAAACAAGAAATGGATTTTTGTTGAAAGTGTTTTTAATGTTAAGTAGGGAGCCATAAAGAGTTGCGACTGTGACATTTATGCCAAAGTCTGGTTAGGGAGCCCTTTGTTTGTTTTCTTCTCATCTCTCTTTTCTTCTTCAGCCCCCTTTTTTTCTCCTCTTCTTCTGCCTCTTTATTTCTTTTGTCTTTAAGGAGTTTAATGAAGCTGAAAACATGGCGATGTGAGAAAGAGAGAGTGTCCAGAAGAGGAACTCAAAAGGCTGCCTCCCGTTTAACTCTCTTTGTGCACAGAAATGATAAGTAGGCCTGTCTTCTTCTCACTGCTTTTACACACTCACTGTGTTTTTTTGTTTGTTTTTTTTCTCTCTCTCTCTCCACTTTTTGTTAATTCCGGACAACCTGAATAAGTTTATAGACCTGTAAGCGTTTAATGCGGCTGAAGCTATTGTTAATTCTCTGAAGGGAAATTAGTCCCGTAGTAAAATGACTTTCCTTTAGCCCCCATTTAGCATTCATAAGCAGCATGTTGAAATTTAACAAACGTAACAATGCGCTTGAACGCTTATACTAGTGTTTGTTAAAGTTTTAAAAGTCAGATTGATAAAAAAAAGTCTCAAAGTTTCAGTTTCAAATACTTTTACTATTATATAAGTTTACTATATAATACTTATTAATAAGATATCTTTTTCTTCTGCTGACACCTGCATTATAGTATGCTTACAACCACGTATTAAATGTGTATCCTCATCAGCGCTAAATAAGGAACATAAATCGTGTTTATTCTGGTTTTTCGCAAATTAAAGGTAACTTGATTTTTAGAGGTGTCCCCAAATTGTGGTAACTGACCTGCGAGTAAGAAGGTTTCAAACGGGCCCTTCTTCTTCTTAGATGTATGCCTGTATTACAATACTGTGTGCGTGCGAGCGTGCGCGTGCGTGCCTCCTGTGCAGCCCATTCTGAATCAAGCATATTTATGAAGGGAGAGAGTGTTAAGGCAGCCTAAGTTTATGGATTTCACTTGCTTATTTTATGAGGGCTTGTCAGGCGGGCCCGGCGATAAGTAATACTACAGTCTGTGGGACCACTTCGTGGTAATTAATCTGGAGGTCTTAAGTGTATTTCAGTATTTCACTTCAAGATGGAAAAAAATCACTACTTCAATCGTCCGGAAAATTGAAGTTTGATGCATGAGTCCCTACTGAAACAATAGTACAGCCCTCTCTCTTTTCATCTCATCCCCTCCCCTTCTTTATACTCTCTCTCTCTCTCTCTGTCTCTCTCTCTCTCTCTCTCCCCCCCCCTCTTATTATTTTAAGTCTCAGGTGCACAGTGAACTCATATTTGCGACGCTGGTCGAGTGACAGCATTTAAAACAAGCTTTAAAATGATCTAATTAGTTTCATGCTTCCAGTTAGTCTTCTCAAACACAGCACACATATTATTATTATTATTATTATTATTATTATTATTATTATTATTATTATTATTATTATTATCGTCATTAATGAATACGTATAAAGAAGAGATCAGTAAATGACTTTATATTTGCCTGGCTTGCCTGAATTGTAGAGTTTTAATCATAGCCTTCCTGTGGAGCCAGTTAATACTTCAAACTTCAATTTTACGGGCGATTGAACTAAGCATGTTCCTGACAGAATTGATGTATGTATTAATTTCCTTTAACTGTTGATTAATTAGGCTGCGCTGAGGGCTCAAATGGAACAGTTTGTTGGGAAATTTGCATATTAATCAAATTCTAGTTGATCATTCAAATAATCCAGGCTGTGTGATCTTTGGGGATGTGTGGCTTTGGAACATAGTAAACACAGACATGAACACAGTCGCCAAAGCAGCTGATTTTTCTGCATGTTTTGTAGGTCAAAGTCACCTTTTGGACTCAACTGTTCATCCAGTTTTGTTCCAAACAACCTCTGATAGATTAACATCATTACAACCAAACAACAGCAAACCTATGTGCTTGTTCGTCTTATAAATAAATCAGTGTGTGTGTGTGTGTGTGTGTGTGTGTGTGTGTGTGTGTGTGTGTGTGTGTGTGTGTGTGTGTGTGTGTGTGTGTGTGTTTGAGCGAAAGAGAAGTGAAAGAGTGGCCGGTTGGTTGTTGTATGTTGAAAAAAAAAGAGATAAATAACAGTCTGCCTTCCTGATGTGGAAGTTATTCTGCCTCGCTGCCACAGTCTGAGTGGCATCAGTGTGGGCTTCAGATCACAGACAGATGGAGTTTAAGGGATGATAAACGCTGCAGATGACACGCAGCAGCACGATAAGAAAGAATATTATTTTTTTTTATCAATGCGACAGCAGTTCCCATGATGCTGTGAAAAGTCAGACAGATGAACCAAATGCTGCAGAAACATTCAAAATTAATAATTAAGAGTTAGTGCTTCTTTAAAGGGCAATTCTACCAATTTGAGTGTGTTTACATGTCTTTGGCAGCACAGCTGCATATGTGGAAAAAGTAGTATAAAGAAGTAGTATAAACCTTTTATGGATCCAGGGGAAGCTGCACGTAATCTGATAAATTGCCTCTGGTGATGTCACTTTCTGGCTACATTTCATTGTGGGTAATGTAGGCGCTAGTTTTTGAAAAGCAGTCCATGGGTCGAGCGTTGTACTCCTATAAACTGTTATTGTTATTGGATTGGTTGGACTAATTATCAGTTTAATAACAAATTACATTTTCATTCCATTCATTTTTCTTCCTTTTGAAATCCTGGTGCCTACATTACTCACAATGCAACTTAGCCACTGAGTGACATCATTTATCAGATTACATGCAGCTCCCTGTGGAAACACAAAAGGCTTAAAAATAAGTTTTTCCTCACATAAGCAGTAATGCTTCCCAAAACTCGGAAAGACACTAAAATTTTTGAATTACCCTTTAAACCATTTTTGCAAAGCTGGTTTGATGATAAACACATTGTCCTCTGCAGGTGAAGGTTTACAATTAATATAATCAAGACTGCACAAGCAGGAATTTAGTTTTTTTAATTATTATTATAAGAGCAGAAATGAAAATCAAGAATGTACAGAATATCCTGTAAGTTATGGGAACTTTCTCAGCTGCTCAGAGCAAAACCATCAAACAAACAAACAAACAGATTAATGGAGGAATCAAGTGAAATGAACCCGAGGATTCCCTGATGACAGTCATCTGGAGGCCCATCCAAATCTGATGGGTTCATCCTTTCAGATCATGAGTTGGACCAAAATGTACCGGTTATGACAAAATGATAATGTAATCAGACTGTCACATGAAATTCTGAACTACATAGGGGAAAGACGCAGGAAGGAGGGAAAAAAGGAAGTGCAGATGTTGACAAACTCAAAACTCCAGTCAGCTGCCTGGACACCGAGAAGAGAGACAAGCAGAGACACCTGCTGGTGACTACAGGACGGTGTACTCCACTACAGTGAGCACTTAACCAGCCATGCTGTATGTGTGCCTGCCTCTTAGTGAGTGTGTGTGTGTGTGTGTGTGTGTGTGTGTGTGTGTGTGTGTGTGTGTGTGTGTGTGTGTGTGTGTGTGTGTGTGTGTGTGTTTAAGTGTGAGTGGGCATTTTAGTTTTCATACCTCTCACGCACACTCTCTCACAAGTAAAACTTTGCTGAGTCTGCATGATCACAAATAGGTTGATTAGGGATTTTGTACAAGACTGAAAACAATACATTAATATGTGTGATATGTTAGGATAAAGTTCTGAAATTGAATGCAGTGCTGTGACGCATAGAAGAAATTGGTACATTTTCATCTGACATTTACTGGTTTTCCTTAAACAGATCTTCCAGATTTCAATGCTGCTTTGATAATGTCGGAATTCCTCCCAGAAAATATTGAATTTTGCCTTGATGTGAAAGTTTGTTAAATTCTTTGTAACTGAGTTTGATTTGGGTAATAACTTGGTTCTTATCAGACATGTCTCTCAGGTCATTTGGTCAAAGTCTCAGGAAAGTCAAGTCAAGTAATGTCACAGGTTGCGTCAATTTGTGTCCCAAGTCAGGTAACTTTATTCCCAAAATGTACTGCAGTATCTGGTCTTTGTAAAGATGACATACACGGTATGAGTACATATCTAATGATATCTAATTAATTGAAATTATAATATAATTACTGATATTCATTTAAGTAAATCTAATCAAACAAAAAATCTAATTACTTTAAGACATCTTGTCTCCAGTCTTTAACTTTAAAGTCATAAGTGGAGTCTCAAGTCAAGATGCAAGTCATCAAAACAGTGACTCAAGTCAACTCAAGTCCAAATCACAAGGACTCAGGTCAACATTTACTGTAAAAACCTCTGTCTGTTTTCTGTTAGTCTGTCTAGGTGAATAAAAGGCTTATTAAACTTATTTTAAGGCAGTTAATACCATGTTAATGATAATAATATTCCTCTGGTGTCAGTTTCCACCCTAGTAACACATTACTGGCAGCACATTTGGACCCATGGGTAAGTCTACTAAATTTATACATAAGTCTATTTACAGGTCTTGCGGACATCTCAGCAACTGGGTGACATCACTATAGGTAGACTAATTTAACAGATCACATGCAGCTTCCTCTGTGGCCACTTCATATTACGTTTGTCATTAATGCAGTAGTAGTACTCCCCAGTACCTGTAAACAAACCTTAATGCGCAAAATTAGTGGAGTTAACCTTTAAAGTTGCTTATATATTTTCAGGACGGATAACAGTTATGTGTTGGGAACCTAACTTAGAAGCTGCGGGTGACAATTTGAATCTATGCCTTATCTACGAGGAGCTCATTGAAAAACTGCACTCACGGCACCTGCGCAGTCTTGCGCAGTCCCGCGCAGCATCTGCGCTCCTCAGCACTCCGCCTGTCGCAGACGTTACGTCATCAATGTTGGCGGTATTTTGAAAAGGAAGCGGCTGTTGCTAGCAGTAGATCGGTGGTCTGTTGTTGTTGTGGTCCGCTTTGTGGAGGCAAAACTGCGAAAAATTAAAAATATGGTAAGACTACACCCTCTTTTGCTAACCCCTGTTGTGCAGGTCAATACACAATAATTTAGTGTGAGGTGTTTTGCGCCCATTACCGAGAATATCCTGCTACCGTAAAGTACCGTAAACTAGCTAAAAAGACCAAACCTGTTCACTGTGCCGACTTTATCTGAGCTGCACTCACTAATGTGTTACATGTAAATACAAATCCAGGGCTGGAATGCAACCAAGTACATTTACACAGTGCTGTAAATGTTTGAGGTACTTGCTATATTACTTGTGTTTTTTTCTATTCATGCCACTTTCTACTTCTGCTCCAACACATCTCAGGGAAATATTGTACTTTTTATTCCGCGGCATTTATTTGACAGCTTAAATAACGTCACTTAATTAATTAAGATTCCTGCAACAAAACACATTGTCGTTGTACATCAAAATTCCCAATAGTTCATAACAAGTGCCGCTTAAATGATTTGTCAATTGATTATTGAAAATGAGTTGTTGAAAATGAGCGTGTATGAATGAATCACTTCAACCAACCAGTCAAATCCTGCTTGTACCTTAATGCATCACTATTAATAATGTAATGAGATATAATAGTACATTCATAGAACATTCACAGGCGACTTTAAATACGTTTAATATTTCATTTAGACCGTGTTTATTTTTAATTTGGATTATTTTCAGGCTGAGGTGAATCCCAAGGACCTGGCAGCAGCAGAGTTGTCAGAGGCCGCCTGGAGTGAGCTGATGGACAGGTGTGAGGATCAGTTTGCTCAGCTGGAAAAGGTAAATTCATGTTTGAACCCGCCGTGTCACCATGTCACTGGATGTGGAGAGACTGTACAAACTGCAGACTGTGCAAACTGTGTGTCTCTGTGTTACAGCTTCAGAATGAGATCATACTGAGTGAACCAGATTGCTGTGAGAATCCAACAGAGCAGGTGAGATGATGTTCTGTGTCTTTGCAGTATCCTCAGAACGATGTCTCAAGAAAAGCTTTAATACCTCTATATATGCTTTTTGAGGTTTCATAGTCACACAAGATATTCTTTTTATGACATTTAAACAATAGGATTTGATTAAATAGCCAATGCAATACTTTTCACTTCCCAAGATCTAAATCATGAACACTATCTTTGAACATTTTATTTGTGTAGCCCTTTCATTATAAGCCTAATTAAAATGTTTTATCAGAGGCAAAATATACTACTCAGTAATCTGACTAATCAACAATCAATTGAACAACAAAATAATGGTGCACAGGGGAGAAGACACCAGAACAGTGTGGACAGCCTTGAAAAGCTCATGAAACCTAGCTGTTTTAGCCCCATCACCAACTAACAATCCTGTATGCATTTCAGGAAAAATCTGTGCCAACTCCGGTCAAAGAGGCATCCCTCAGAAATGTTGCAAATATGAATGAAAAAGCTAGGAATGTGTTATAAATGTTGATAACAAAGCATTTCAGTGTTGGTTGGGATTACACACACTGTTCATCAATCAAATGCTTGTATGACACCACAAAAGACAAATACTGTTGTACATACCAAGCTGCCTAACTGTGACATATGGTCTTTAGCTCAATGTTCACGTAAAACTAACCAACTTCCACAAACTCGAATCATCTCATACTCACCTGTTGTTTTAGGCCACTGAGTCCATACCAAACTGAGAGAGCAAAAGCATCACTTTTCTTCTATTTTACAGTAGTTTTTGTCACTTGAGGTTTTGATTTGATATTTGTCAGAATGTAATAACCAGCTAAAAGAACAAGGATGCAAGCTCTGTTAAATCACTATAAAGAATTATTTAAATATTGTAAAAGATTAAAATTGTGTCACAAAAAACGTTTTTTTGGCTCTTAAAAATGTTCGTATGCACTTTGTTTTTCTTTTAAAAAAATATGATATGGTATTTAAATACCTCAAGTCAATAGGTAATCTATGACTCAATCCTCTTTCTAACATATGTTTTGTTTTTATTTTTTTTTAATTCTGAATGTCAATTTCATCTCCAATAGTCAGTAAATCGACTGATGGCAACAGAAGCAGAACTGAAGCAGTGGCTGACAGTGGAGCCGAAACGTAAGTCCTCCAATCACACTGATAGACACCGTAACCATAATGTGAAGTACTGTAAGTATTTTCAACTGAAGTAAACATAGTGCAAATCAGCACCACCGTTTAATGCCATAGTTAAGAGTTTAATGTTCCATATTCAGAAGCAACAATTTATTGTGATGTGAACTTGGTGTTAAGGTTTAATTTTAGATTTTGTGATTTGTGTCAAATTCTAGATACAGGCGATCAAATTAAATTTTAGAATTTTATCTACTGTATGCATTGATTTGTTTGTTTATGTTGCTCCATCCAGTGCTGGCAGAAAATTCAGAAATTTTACTTCAAGCTGGAAAAGAGGAGGTATGTCAATGTTTAAAATGCAGCATTTAATGTTGCAATAGAACGCCTCATATTGAAATTCTTTATTTTCCAACTTTGTTTTCCACAGATGCTGAAGCTCTGCTCTGAACTTGAGATGGTTGTTTCTTGCTACGAAGCAAAGAGAGAGAATCTGAGAGAAACTAAGGAACTGTATGTAACCCTTCAGATAGACACTTACTGTCCTTCCTCGTATATGTAAAAGCCTTCTCAGAACTGAAGGGAAGAGAGAGCAGTTTCATTGGGTTTGCTCTGAATACTGATCTGAAAGTTTGTGGGTTGTTTTAGTGAACAGAAGTGGCTGGAAGAGAAAACACAGGCCCTGATGGCTGCCACTGAGCATGTTGAGAGACTGAAGACGGAAAATGAGAATATATCAGATCTTGGGTAAGTTTGAAGGCAAAGGGAAACAATGATTTTCTTCAAAATTAATGATTATTTGGGAATATACTTAAATCACTTGCATCTGTGTGTCTATATTCTACAGTGTATTGCAGGACACTAAGGCTAAAATCCAGAAAATGAAGCAATACCAGGAAAGGCTGATGGCGTGTCTGGGGGACGTACTGGAGAAGCACGTCCCTCATCCTCAGAATGATCCCAGTACAAACAAAAAGAAGAAGGTGCAGTGACCTGTCAGCAGTCATCTGTGCCTTTACAGCCTGTTTTACATATAAAAGCCATGCTGTTGCCACTCCGATGCAGCTTACCATGTTTCATTTCCATTTTCAGAACGTGAGCCAAGAGTTTGATGAAGACTTGATTTCCCTCAATGAAATCCTTGAGGTTGGTTTTGATTAACTAAATAATTAGCTTAGATGAGTTTTTATCTTGCTTTAAGATAAACTCATAAACTTAAGAAATCAGAATCTGGTTTATTGCCTTGGTTCTCTGGTGCACCGAGAGAGAAGAGAAAACCTAGACAACCTAGATAATTGTCTAGGGTGGCACGAAGTTCAGGGTGCAACAGTGATGCCTTGGTATCACAAGCATGCCTGCTGTATTTTATGGTCAAAATCTTGGTCAAAACGTACCATTTTTGTTTTGTAGGTTGCTAGTGTGGAAGTTGTTGTTCTTTACTTGGAGGACCTATACTGACAATCTAGGTCATTTGTAGTGGAGAACTGCGTGATGCTAAGTCTGAATACTCAGTCTTTTCAATCAGCTTTAATAACCTTACAACATCAATGTGTCTCAAAACACAAAGTTGAGTAGTCATTTTGATAATTTCTGCATTTTATTGTTGGAAGAGCCTGTTATCATTTCGGAGTCTGACTAGAAAAACCAAATCCAGATTTCTCAAGTGAACACCAGTCTTGCAAATCCCAGTGAAACGTGGTCTAAATGTGAAGGTTTGATCAGAATGGTTGGTGAAAAATCATTCTCTTTTAAAATAGCTTTGAACGTCTTTTCACCTGAAAAATTCCTATTGATAAGAAGGAGCTCCATGTGTTTATTGTTGCTTGTTGCCGTAGTGACATTTATAAAAAGCAAGACTACACAGTGAGGATGAGAGTTGTTATATCGCAGTTCCCACCCACCCTAGTTCTCATGAATTACACTTTAAGTGCTGCATATGTGTTATAGTCGAGTGTCTCATTCTCAGATGCTTTAGAAAATACTAGTTATAGTGCTGTGTGCAAAAAAATATCAAATCTTGTAATGCATCTCTTCCCAGTATGTACTGTCAAATACAAACCCTTATTCAAACCAAATTATATGAAATATTCAGTCTAAATGCCAGCCTGCATCCTTTTATAAGCTGTATCATCTTGCACCTTTACTTAACCCGAGTCTCTCCCTGTCTAGCTTCTCATGAACAAGGTCCTGAACACACCACACGATCCGTACGTGACGATAGACAACACATTCTGGCCAGCCTACACAGAGATGCTACTCCGCTATGGCATTGCAGTGAGGCACCAGGAGAATAACTTCAAGATCCGCCTGGAAACTTTTTGTTGAGTCAGTGGTGCATTAGGCATCTCAAGCACCACTTAACTGCAAGTGTTTCTAATTTGATCCTGCTTGTATAGTGCTGTCATTATGTATATTTATGTAAGCTGATATGAGAACTAACCATGCTGGGAAAGCAACAGATACAGTGATGTAATGTCTGTATATGTCTATTCAGACATATACAGGCATCACATCTGTTTTTAGGTTAAGAACAGTTTTGGGTGTAGAGTAACCATGGGTCCTTGATGTTATGATATTTTCCTAAGTTAGGTTTTGATGTAAATTTCATGTTAACGGATATTAATGCTTAATGAAGTTGAACGTATTCTCTTACATACCATTTTTCATAATTTTCACTGGCCATCAATAACTAATGTACGTCAAAAAATAAATAATAATCTCTGATGCCTTCATATACCCCAATACTGTACTGTATATATGTAAATTTTGTTCTAATGCGTGTTTGTATATATTTAATTGTCCATGTTTAATAAAGTTTGGGACCGTAGATGCAGTGTTGTGTTCAGGAAAATAATTAAAACCCATATAATCAATGATGATTGATTATCTGGGTCAACAGTTAGCAACTTCTCTGTCAAAATTATCAATGGGGGGATGGCGGGTAAATGTTAAGAGCACAACGTAATTTTTTTCTGGAATATGTTAAACCTTGATTCATAAGAAATCTTGTGCGTCAGTCGACGTCAGAACTCTCGTCCAATCCGGTGCGGCCGCCGCGTCAGCGTTAGAATTCCTGTGGGCGGAGAAGGGATTCCGGTTCCGGGTGTTTTCATATCCCACTCGGAGGCGTTCATCCCTCTGATTATGGTCTTTTATCAGAAACTTCTTTCGACTTACGACTGATTGAATCAGAGTTCTTTTTACTAAAGAAGTACACCAAACGCCGCGAATATGACGACCCGCTCGGAGAGAGAGAAGGCCCAGAAACTCAACGAGCAGCACCAGGCCATCCTGTCCAAAATGCTGAGAGAGGAAGACAACAAGTACTGCGCCGACTGCGAGGCGAAAGGTGCGACATTCACCCTGTCGGTTTTTTTCATGTTTACTGATCAAAGTTCACATTTGCAATCGGAGTCCGCCGACAAAGCTAACTAACAATGTAGCATCTGCGTTGGTTAGCGTCGCTAAGCTAACTCGCTAGTGTGTATCTGGCTGAGGCTAGTCAGGTGACATCTCTTCCCCTTAAGCTAAACTAAGTGGCTAACTAGCAAGCTAACTTCTGTAAACCTACATAAGCTCCCCACAGTGCCTCTCCCTCACCGCCGCCTCAGCTCCGCTGCAGGCTCTTTGAACACACTGTAGCAGGTCCCGCACAGGAACTTAACTCGTGTTTTCAAGTTGGCTCATTGTTGAAGAATGCACAGCCTGCTTTTGGCACTTAAAGTCCCTGCAGGATCGTGCATGTTCATGTGTTTCTTCAAACATCCCTCAATGTTCAAGTAACAATCTGTTGTTCTTGCTTTATCAGGTCCAAGATGGGCCTCTTGGAATCTGGGAGTATTTATCTGCATCCGATGTGCTGGGATCCACAGGAACCTGGGGGTACACATATCCAGAGTGAAGTCAGTCAACCTGGACCAATGGACCTCAGAACAAATCCAGGTACTGTTTTCTTGTTCCTGCTCTTTGGTGCACACACACAGACCAAGATCCCCTTTTTATCTCATGAATATTAAAGCAGTAACTTCACTGGCACATTATTGCCAAGTCTTATTTGTATGTAACGTGATAAGATTGATTACAGCGCACTTGTAGACATCAGTCCTCTGTTGACAGCCAGACTTTCAATCTCAGTGCCTCACACTTTAAAGGGTTACTCCCAATAATTTAACACCGCACCTGAATCGACTTTAGAGAGACAAATTAAACACAATGTTCAAATTCTGTGCCGCAGAGTTTTGTCGATTCCTACTTTTGGTGCCTAGTGAAGGCTACGCTTCAAACATACTGGGTCCTACACTTCCCATAATGCAAATTGATGGTGTGTGTTAGTATGCTGCCTTTATGTCATTTTGAACCAGCCATAATTACCAGTTTTCAACTTGCAAATTACTGTTAACATGAGCATCCAAGTCATAATTACAACTGGAAAACCCTTTTCTGAAAGCTCCAGCATGGATCCTAATAACGCACAATGACTGGGCACTTTTTAAATGCAAAGTTACATCGGCAAGGTCTGTTGTCCAAAGATCTGTATCCTCTAGCCTGCCACACTCTCCACAGGCTTTCTATAAAGAGTCTGAGCTCTTAAAACCAGCCTGTCATAACCCTGATGACATCATCTAGGTTATTTTCTCATATGTGAGAAAGCCACAGGGGACACCATGCCACTTTTTAAACTGGCTACTAGATTCCCTGTTATGAGCAAACTAAAAGTCATGTTAATTCAGTGGACTGCCCCTTAATATTTCGTCATGCTTTTATCAGTGTTTGCACGGGTGCTGGAAATCCTTGAAAACTGCATTAGTTTCATAATAGTTCTATATTGGCGTGGCATGGTCTGCCTTCTGTATTGTGCTGTCACTAAAACATAATATTGGTTGTTTATAGCTCAGTAGCATCACATTTATGTAGTGAAGTGAAATAATCATTTTAAGCGTATATATGTTTAAATATGTCATTTACCACAGATGTAAGTTGCTGAAAACACTTGGAAAGTGCTTGAATTGGACTAAGGAAAAGGTGCAGAACGCTGTTATATGACCCGTCTGTCTTTCCTCTTTCAGAGTATACAGGATATGGGTAACACCAGGGCCAGGCAGCTTTATGAGGCTAACCTTCCAGAAAGCTTCAGAAGACCTCAAACAGACCAGTATCCTTCACCAGTAGCACACACACACAAAGAGGAACCTGAATGCCTCATACTATGTAAACTGAAGTCATTTGTTTAGGCCTGTTTGTTTTCCTTTAACTCTGATCTCAGAGCTGTGGAATTCTTCATCAGGGATAAATATGAGAAGAAGAAATACTACAGCAAGAATGTGACCAATGGGAGCAGTGTATGTATCACTTTTAAATCTGTTTACATGTTTTTACAGAGTACAGCAGATGAAGCTGGCATCAGTTGTTCTGTGGTAATCTTTTTTTTTTTTCCCCCAGCCGAAAGATGGTAAGAAAGAGAAAGAGCCAGACAGAGGTAGCAAGGTGTCATCCTACAACAAGGTAGCTATCGCTCACACGCATGCCTTCGTCACGAGAGCTGTACAAACATGCTCCTCTGTGTTGGTTTTGTCCCATTGCTCTGCTTGTTTTTGTTTATTTTACCTTCTTTTTAAAGAATGAAGAGTCCAGGCCAGTTCCCAAAATCAGCCCCGCTAAAGCTTCAGAACCTTCTGTGAACCTACTAGGCCTCGGTGAGTTTCTGTGCACTTCTCGCATTACTGGAAGATAAAAGTCATTTGAAATGTGCTGACTGAGATGTTTATGCAATCAGGCTAAATCTGGGCTCCGCATGTAATCGTTTACTTGTTAATACCAGTTGGAATAAATGATTGAAAGACTATAAACTGGTTTAGCTGTGAGCTGCATCTAGGATTAATGTATTGGAATTTTGCTGTATATCTCACGAGGGGATGTTAACTGTGGCTGGTTGCTTCAGCATGCTGATGTTGTGATCGTATAATGCTTCAGCGCGTTATCTCATCAGGGGAAAGCTGCACTGAACTAACCTGTTGGCCCATAGAAACACTGACTGTCTCTGTCTTCAGCTCACTGTAAACCTGTTGTCTTGGTGTGTATTAATAAAGTAATGGAATATACAGAAAGTGTCCTCTTAAAAAAAAGTGTGCATGTTCCCCTTTTCAGTTTCTAGCACTTAGCAGTAGCGTATGAGTGAGTGGGACTGCACATTCCTGTCACTGTCATCTAACAGGCAGCAGACTAACCACTCTCACATCTGCCATTCGGCCTTTATCAGCTGTAACTAAGTCTGTTGTTATTTTAAGATGCTGTTAATGTGAAATATAAAATGATCCTGCCGCTCCACAGTTTCAAAACATCAAATGCAGGACTTTTGTTTTCCGTTGTTGAGGCAGTTACAGGAAACGCTAAAGCTGCTGACTCAGTCACTGAGGTTAGCAACTGACTTGTAACTTTTTTTTTTTTTTTTTAAAGACATCTAGATTTGGACTCTTTGATCAGTGTTGAATATTACATGGAACAAACAGTAAAATAATATGCAGGAAACTGGTTAGGTGAAGACGGGCAGGAGGCGGTTTGATCATGCATCATTAAAAGATGCAACACCTGATCACAGCTGAGCGATTCTGTGAGATTCTGGTTGTCAAGACTTAGAGTTACTCATAGATTGCGTGCTGGATTACTCGTGGCGGTTGTGTGTATGTATTTCTGTGTTGATATGGCAGACTTGCTTCCATTACAGCGACTTGTTCTCATGGTCAAATGGCAGGTCGAACTACAGGTTACTGTTTGTCCGCTGATTTCTGTATGTGTTTTGTGCGCGTGGTTGAATGTCAGAGGGATAGTGTTTGTTATCACTTCATTACAGAAATTTCATTTACAGTTTAAAAGAAAACGACACGTTTATGCTGCTGATTGGCGTGGAGGGGCATTGCATTATTTCAATTTACTGTTATCTTTGTTTTGTGGCCAATGAGCTAATAAGGGTGAGCTGATTAATTTTTTATTGTGCCAACCATTCAGCTTAATGTGTGAGCTGTTTTGCAGCTGTGGGAGGTCCCTGCAGTTAAATAAATACAAAGACAGCACATATTCTCACTTTAGCAAACATGCAGTCTGTTTTACAGCACTTTTCACAGCAATTACATATTGTATTGGGATTTGATTTATGATCTTTCATAATTTCTCTGTGAATTCAGGTAGAATATCATCAGTGAGTTCTCCTGTGTTCTGCTGAAATGGCCTCTCAGGGTTGTTTTTGCTAGCCGAGTGCGCTTCTTTTCCACCTGTAAAACCAGTTTTTCTACCTGTCTGTCACAGACGCACCGACAGCTGCATCGACTAACAATGGTAGCACGAGCACAAGCCAGAACAACAACGACCTGGATATATTCGGCCCCATGGTGTCCAACCCCCTCCCCTCGTCCACATCAGCAGCTCAGTTTTCTCAGGTAAAGCCGAACAAGAAATCCTTTGACTGGATTTGGTGTTAATTTCTCAGTATTTCTAAGGAGGGCTTGACGGTAATGGTTGTCCAGCTGTAAACCTGAAATGAAGTGTGCAGTAAAAGATATAAAGTCAAATGATAACCACCAACAACACCAATACTGTGAGACAGCGAAAGAGAAACAGAAAATGAATGCAGCTAATGAGGCAATCGTTCTGCACAGGGCTGCTGACAGTGATTACCTTCATTGTCAATTAATTTGTTAAGAGTGAAATAAACAGTAATGTGTTTTATAAAAAATGTATTATCCATTATGAAAATCTTTATTGATTCATTCTCTGATAAATGACTATTCAGTGAATCCACTAATTGTTTACTTTTTAACATTGTTTATTGTTTTGCTTCCAAAGCTGCATCTAACTTGTCTATTTCTTACTGAATCTACCGAAGATAAATGACTTTGCATAAAGTAATTTTTTTGCCTCTACATTTGTGTTATGTAAAACACATACATATGACATCACTGTTATTGCTGTGCTGGTACAGGTAATACAGGTTGTAGAAGTTGTTGTTAAGTCTACAGGATCTGATAATCACCAAGCCTTATATCTGTGCGTGCTACACTACCAACAGGCTGCCATCACGCCACAGTTGAAATTTGGGGCATTATTATAGAGGACAGGCTATTATCACCCCATTCATAAATGAATAAAAAATGAAAACCCTTCTGTCAGATTTGGCAAACGGCAGCTGATTGCTGAGGGCCAGCATGGTAACACAGTTATACAGTATCTGTATGTATCACATATTTAATTATGGGTGGTTCGCTAATGATAAATTGTTGAAAAGCATATTGAATAAAGTGATACACTCTTACTTCTTTCCTTTATCAAGTCTTTAAAAAGTGGGGGTCTGTTTCCTCCTTTCAGGTGAGCTCCAGTAACGTGGCAGGCACTCCGACACAAGCCTCAGCAGCAGCAGGACCAGCCGGAGGAGCTGCCAGCTCTGGGTCGGGGCAGGGAGACCTGGACTTGTTCAGCGACAGCAGTAGCACCACTAAAACTGACGACATGGCCAAGAAGCCCCTGTCCAAGGACTCCATCCTGTCCCTGTATGGAACCAACAGCATGTCCCAACAGGCCCCTGCTGGTGAGGATGCATGGAGATAATGTGGAATATTTTTGCACTGTAATGTCTCATCTATTCTAATGTCACTTATACACATCACTGTTTTTCTGAGAGATCTAAGAATTGTTCCCATGTTGAATATTGTCTCAACATAAGCCGACGAACGAGAACAAATCAAAGGGTAGGAGCACTTTCTCGACTCATATTGAGTTTGTTGGAGTTGCTCTTTGGATGAAAATGCATATAGAAACAAGGAAAAGTCCACACACTCTCTTTTAAACTAGTAAAATGCCTTTGTTGTACTGGGATGGTAAAATGCCAGCATGTTTCGGCATCAGGCAGTTAAAACGTTTGTGTTTTTTTTAAAGGTCTTTCATGACCGTGACGCTTCAATAAAGACTTCTGGATTTTTTGACTTTATTTAAATTGACCAAATATCTGTTCAAAGAGAGATTGCTAATGTGATTGGGTATTAATATCATCTTTTGGCAGTTGCCAGTTGACAAAGACACAAAGCCTAACTCCTACTACAAAAAACTTTCAATGACCTACACTGAATTTATAGACAAACTATGCTTTCTAATTCTAGAACTTGCCTAAGAATCGTCAAATTTTTATATTTCCTCTTGTTTGTACCAAAGATAATCCAGGGAGAGTTGTCTGTACTGACCTGGATACATTGCAGGCAAGACCTGCTAATTGCTAAATTGACATACTTTTGATGTGTTAATCTGCCAAAATGTAAACAAACGAAGGCCCTTAGAGCTCAACTTACTTCCTGCTGAACAAACCGGCTCCTTGAAGACTAAGGATTTGGCTAGTTCTGGAAATCCTTGACACATTAAAATACTGAAATTCTTACATGCGTATATATAATACTTTTCCTTTTGTGTCCCCCCCTGACAGCGGGCATGTTCATGGGGCCCTCCCAGATGCAGTTTCCTGTCCAGGCCACTGCTGGTTATCAGGCCTTCCCCGGAATGGGCACGGGCATGCCGCCTACAACCGTCATGGGTGCCATGATGGCTCAGAGTGGGACAGCCATGATGGGACCCAGTCCAGGCATGATGGTCGGGATGACGATGCCTAATGGCTTCATGGGGAACGCGCCAGCCACCGGTGTGATGGGCATGGCGCCGAGGATGATGGGACCACAGGGCGGGGCCATGCCTGCGGGCATGGTGCCTGCTCAGGGCATGTACGCCATCCAGCCCGGGCAGCAGGCTCAGTGGAACATGGGTCAGGTAGGAGGCCGTTGTTAGAGGTTATTTAAGAAGGAGCTCGACACTAAATGTTGCGTTTTGAGGGTGTGTGACATGTCTGAGTTGTTTCACTTGTGACAACACCCAGCTGTGATGATGCATTTCACAATTTCGCATTGTCAAGTGCTTAACTGTGTGGGCAGAGCATCCAGCGGCCACCAGATGGCAGCAAAACAGAACATTGAAACAGGAGCTGTGTAGAAACTCAAGTTAGAGTCTGTAATGTGACTGATGAAAGGTTATAAACAGATTCTAATGTTAATTCAGATCTCTCTTCCATCCTCAGGTGAATCAGCAGATGTCAGGGTTGACTCTTAATGGTGCAGGTGGCCAGATGGCCTTCGGTCAGCCTCCGTCAGCCATGGGTGGATGGGCCGCCGCTGGATCTGGCCAGACTCTGAGCACACAGCTATGGAAGTGAGCCTTCCAGCGGGTTGATGGTGGGGCAGAGTAAGAGTCGAGGCTGCAGGAAGGGCAAAATATATCTTGCGCTTCTCTGCTCCTCACCATGAACTGATGCCCATCTCCATCACGGACCAGCCTTCAGAACATGAAAATTGTATCTCTTTTTTTCCCTCCTCCCTCTCTCTGTCTCTCTTTCTCTCTATTGTGTGAGTGAATTGGGAGTCATGCAGGATTACAGCCTGGCAGTTTCTGCCTGTCGTATGGTTTTTGATCATAACTTTTATTTTCCTTTTTTGGGAAAAAATACAAGGAAATAACAGTCCCAACAAAAATGATATCGACATATCAGAAAAGCTGCAGGACCAGTTACACAAGCTTTTATTGTATCACTGTATCATTATAAGATTATAGAACATTTAAATGAATAGTATTTAACGGGAGAAGATATGACTATCAAGTCTGTCAGTACTGCTCCCAAATGTACAGCGCTGTATAACCTTCTTTTAAAGTACTTGTGGTTCCCCTATAAAATTAAAGTGATAATAAATGACTTGCTTTTCTGTGTCTTCTATGGTTTTAAGTGCAGTATAGCTTTTAAAGACAGTCTGTAAAGGGGGATTTTATGGGTGAGTTTTGGTGTTAAACTGTTCAAAGGGCCTTAAACTTGGTAGCAGTCAGCAGTTTTTATGCCTCTGTGCTAGTGACAGCTGTGGCCAGAGGCATTATGTTGTCTGATCGTCTGTGCATCCCATTCTTGTGAACGAGATGTCTCAGAAACCTTGAGTGCTCAATATCCATCTACTATAGTCTGACAATGATTTAGCCTCTAAGGAAAACGATCAGTGTTTTCAGGCTTCTTCTTTGTTTAGAGTCTGTTTACAAGTTGAGGCATGAGATTGGAATTGGTGTTGGGATACAAAAGCAGTGAGTCGATTGTTTAATTTGTTTATCCGCATATGAATTTAGAGACATCTAAAAGCTAAATCGTCACTATGTAATAGGATGTGGGTTCCAAGATTGAGTTCCACCTCTTTTGCTCTCCACATGCTCAAATGTAATTGGTCAAGATTACGCCACCTACAAAGTAAACCAGAATGGATTCCAAGAAGAAACTGATAAGAATTTGGTGGTCAAAGGGCGAGGTCACTGATCTTACAAAAAAAAAAGTTGGATGTTTTTGACTACAACTCAATAATTCATGTACTAATTGTGACAAATTTTACACAAAAGTGTAGAAGGATAAAATGATGCTGTGATGACTTTTTATAACTGAGACGGAGACATACAACCTTGACGTGTTTGTGTCATCATAGCAAATGAGCAGAAGGCAGAATAAATCATTTATTTCTTTCATTTAATTGTATTCTTAGAAGTGTTTTTGTACTGTTGTAATGGACTTTATTCACTGTGAATCCTGGAGTAAGGGGAAACATACCTGCACATACACTTTTATCTCCTTGGCCTTGTCTGACATCTGATCCAGGTTTCTACTGAGGCAGTGTCTCTCCCTAGCGCAGTGAATAATGCATGTTGTATATTGGTAATCTGAATAACCAATCCATTATTCAACAGCAACAATGGATAGGAAAGCCTTTTGTTTTTAGTCTGCAGTAAGGAGTTCAAAACATCCACTTTTGGAAAGTGCCTTCCAAAAACATTTATTTTGAATTCATGAATATATGAGGTTTCTGGTTAATAAGTGAGGTCCATTGATCAAACGTCTGTGAGAGTTGAGAATGATCTTTACATCGACAACACAGGAAACTGACTCTAAATGTGACACTGGGCCACTGCAAAGCACCGGATGAGCCTCGTTCAAAACTCCATAACAAAATTCTTCCATTCTGGTGTTTTGATGACTCACTTGACCAGCGAACCCTCAAATACTGCACAGTAGACAACACGAGCATGCCTACTCGAAGTGTGTTCCGTTTATTGTCCCGGGACAGTCCATTATGGCTCCTGCCCTCTAGATGGCAGTGTTCTCACATGGGAAAACTGTAGGATGGCAATGCTTCATACAAATTTCTATCACAAAGATTTAATTTAAAGAACTCACCATATGAAAGATTTAAAGGACCCAGACTGCAATCCAACATCATTAATGTAAGGTCATGAGTAAAAGTGCACTATGTAGTTTCTGGGATTTAATCAGAAGAGAAAAGATCTTGGTTGACAAACTCTTTTCATGACTGAATCAACCGAATAGGCACACTGATATTAAAAAAACAACAACAGTTTCATCGTGTTTTACTTTGGTGGCGGACCCTGCCACCGTTCTAGCTTCAATCAGTGCTCTGGGAACTTTAATTCCCTCTGAGAACCGCTTGTTTATTCAGTTATGAATTATTACCTCATTCATATAGTAAACGTTGAAACTGAGTTTGATGTTCTTTTCCAAAACTACATGGTGCCCCTATAAGTCTGAGTACTGATATTAACACAAAACTCCACGCTCTATTAAGCCTTTTTTGTGCTATTAACAAAAGATCATGAAAAACAAATACACATTTTAATAAGCAGCTGTCCGTGACCTGCCAACAAATGTCACAGAGTGACACATTAACGAAGTGTCTATGACTTGCCAAAGTCTTGAGAAAGTGTCTGCTGATTCATGATGCTCATTTAGGAGAGCATCTGCATTTATTGAGATGATTGCTGACGGCTCTGTGGTTTTGGCTTGCACAAGTGGTGGCAGATGTCTTTCTGTGGGTTTGATCGTTTGTCAGACCTGTTATTGAAATTTGTCACTTTGTTGGCGTGCAGCGTGTCTAATAGACTGATTCCTCTCGATGTCCAGGACGCCAGCCCTTTGGTGGCCGTATGGCATTAACATTCATAAGAACAGAGAGTTACTCTGGTGTGTCTGTGGCTAAAATTACATAAATGCAATATGCGATCTATGACGCATGTATACTGTATTTTTCATTCTTTATTCATTTCACTTGTTGCCGAGCTCTTTCCCCTTCCCAACATTAGTTTTAAACTCCAACATGTGGATCATCAGGTTTACTGTTACTGCTACCTTTTTAATGACTGCTGCGATGAATGCACTTTTGTTGAAGTTAATTGTTACCCTTTAAGGCACATCCACACAAACTTGGAAAATCATGAGTCACGCTACGTGTTTATAGTCAGTAGCAGTTTTGTGGGGAAAATGTGCCTCACGCTGCCTCTGAGCGGGAGCACTTTCACTCCTTCAACTCTCTGAGTTTTGTGTGTCCTAATAGGGATTTTTCAACAGAATGTGTTTCATTAAACACATACTTTATCTGGGTTTGGGCTTCTCTGTCCAGTGCATGCTGGGATATGGGCCAGTACACATCCACCCAGCCCATGGGAAGCTTGAATAGCGAATGCGGTTTGTGAAATCACTTTGCAGTCGTTAACAGAAAATTGCAACAGGATTAAACCTCTTCTTTGTATGAGCTTGTTCCTTCATGATAACATGCATTGTATATAGAATGCTACTAAGCTGCTGTGAGCACTGCGTGCCCTGCCCTCATAGGTCTATCCTGGGCTCGCTCTGTTGGAATCTCCCATAGGGTGTGGTTTCACAAACCAGCCCTACCTGTTAAACGCCCACCTTATTCTGTACTGCCCAGTCTTACCCCTGTCTTATCAAAACAGGAGGTGATACTCAACGTATTGTAATGGTGGGAATGGACTGCCGGTGGCTGTTCTTGCTTACACAGGAGGGCCAAACTCACAACCATGCAAAGTGAGGGGGGGAAAAAAAATCACATCTATCTCATGCTTGGCAGGGCCTGAGAGCCCCCAGAGTGTGTTTGGTCTTGTTCCACCCTCTACCTCTCCTTTCCTACGCCTCGCTGCAGCTCGGGCACAGTTTGAAAACTTTCACAGTGAGGTCTGATGCCATGCAGCTCCTCGCACCTTCAGCGAAGAGGTTAGGCATTCCTCTCAGCTTGTGTGTCAAACCTAACACTGCTCCAGAATAGAGTCCGCCAGGCGAGTGAAGAATGTTCCTCCTCTCTGCAGCCCCTTAATGGACTTTTCTGACCCTGAGACATCAACATTCCTGCAGATAAGGACATCAGCATCAGCCTCCTGTTTAACTGTTCCAGATATGGCTGCTACTTAACTCAACATGTCACTGTTATGAAGAGATTAAAGTGAACAAGTTCCTCATTGAAATACAGCAGGCCCTGCTCCCTAACATTCTTAATCAATGCTATAAATTTGCTTTATAGAATGAATAATTGACTGGGAAATATGACTCACCTCCTGCAGACAGTTAGATGAGAAGACTGATGCCACTCTCATGTCTGCATGCTAAATAATGCCAGCAGCCTTATAACCTAGCACAAGGGCCAGATGTTTGACAGGTCTGGCTATGCAAAAGTAGTTCAGAGGTAGCAAAGTCCACCAAGCCCACTAACTCACACTGATTATCATTTTCCCTGTTTTCCAGGCTTTAGCAAACGTCTACATTTTTCCTACAATATCTAGCTATCCTTGTAATACACTTATATCATGTGAGCAGCTCTGAAGTGAACTGCTCTAAATGAGATGTCAAAATACTGTAATTTACAGTTTACAGGCTGGGATTCAGCTGCGAGACAAGGGCCGTGGGAAAGTCCCTGCTGTTTCCACGTTAACAATATCAGCACAAAATCCAAAACATCGAAACAACGCTTTCATGTTGTTATCAGGAACTATTCATTAACCGAGCTGAACTCTCGAAATGACAAGTACTTGATGGCATCCAGTGAGTAACATCTCCACTCTGATTCAGCCCTTTGCTAGCCTCAGGCTAGCCTTGGATGGCAGACAGCCATGACAGGGAGAAGATACAGAAACGGTTGTTGGCAACTTGGCACTGATTCCTATCATATTCCTTTGTGCAACCGACCACATGCAGACGCTGCGTATTTGTGCGGCAGTAATAATCTAACTACTACTTATTGACGGCTTCCTTGTCGTCCCCTCCCTTCTCCTTATCCACTAAATCCATAATTAACCAACATTTCGTCACAGTGTTTTGATTTACAACTGCTCATTCTACGCCAAGACGCTCCACAACAAATTGAGGCAAATCCTCCCACCACTCCCACTTTAGGTTATGTGGTGCATGGTGTGGGTTTGTCATTAAACCGACAGTATATTTGACCACCATCATATCGGTGCCATAAAAAGGAAATAGGCCGCCCTGCTGCCTCTGAAATCCACCGTGAGCTTGTTCAATGTGTCTGTGATGAGCTGCAGCTTCTGAAGCATGAGCAAATAGACTGAGATGATTAAGAGGTAACAACTGCTCCATTGTAACCCTGACTGTCTTTTTTTGTCTTCACAGATTTATGTGCTGGATTTTCTATCTTTGATTCATCTGTATTCTACTTGGAGTGTCTTAACTGTAACAGACGGTTTGCCTTGCTGAGAATTAGATGAGAACAATTCTGCTCTTATGTCTTTGCGCTACATATAAGCTCAGGCCAGGGGACGTTGTCTCAGGCAAGTCTAGCTCTGTTCATAAGTTAAGAAATCTGCCGACCAGCACCACATTATTATGGATCCTGCTGCTTTTCTTTCTAGACTCGCCCCACTCCACCTCTGATTGGATTCCTTCATTGGTTATGTTCTCTGCACTTGACTTCAACTGTTATCTCATAGCGTAGCTCTGGTTGTCTGTTTATCTTGCATTACTGAAATGGGGGGTTTATGAGATTAAGTCTCCCCGGTAAACCCACTGACCTATTTGCCCTTTCCGTACTGGCCTTCTGCTGTTCCTCTTGGGGTCACTCATCCTCCAGAGCAGCTTTTTCGATGCTAGTGTCTCTTGGCTCCGCAGACTGGACAGGCAGCACATCCGCAGGACGAGCTGCAACCGGGTTGCCCTTCCACTGGTCCTCCCTGCAGACGCCCAACATGACTAGACAGCCCAGAGACGCTGCAGTTACAGACACCGAAGAAGTCAGCGATGAGGAAAACACGGACACAAACTTTTAGCACTAAACAAGCACTGAACATACAGTTAGGAAATACCACGCTCGCTGGCTGATTATTGACTCACTTGTTGTTTAACTTCACTGCTTTTCTTTAACCCTCTTGCCCACAAACAGTTTTTGTACTACTTTTGAAAAAAAAAAAAAAGATCAAATGAATAATAATAATAAAAAAAACTAGATATCATCAAATTTTTAATTGTAAGCTTAACAGTTGCTAGAGTTTTTGTTTTTTACCTTTGGACAGAGCCAGGCCAGCAGTTTCCTCTGTTCCCAGTCACTGCGCTCAGCTAAGGTAGTATGTCCTTGCTCTAGCTTCCTGTTTAAAGTACAGACATGAGAGTGGCACCAATCTTACCATCAAACTCTTAAGTAGGAAGCAAATAAGTTTGTATTTCCCATGGTGTTCCTTTCGTCAATGCTAAACGATCTTTATCTGGAAGGCCTACATTTGGTAGATTAACATAACACATCATCTTTGAAACCTAACATGGATTTGGACAGTGACTGTGAACAATACTGTGCATATTGGGAGACCTTCGGCATTTGTTCTTTATCTTGTAGAGAAAGAGCTGAAAGAAATACAACTCACATGAAAGTGATTTATAAAAAGGGAGGCTCCTCGGCATAATTCAAACCTGGGAGAATCCACAAAATATATATATATATATATATATATATATATATATATATATATATATATATATATATATATATATATATATATATATATATATATATATATATATACACACAAATATACCTGAAACATCAGTGAGCAACACAGCTGACGCACTGATGTGGTTTTGCATTCGTTTGCTTATAATCAGATCTTCAGTTATTTCTTTGCATAGCTCTCTCTCTCTCTGGACAGACCCACTGGGTTAAACACTTATCTGGGGTAAACCGTCTGCCACATCTTTTTATGACCTTTGCCGTGGAATTTCATGTCAAATAGCGAGCTCAGCTGGAAAACATCTGTCATCAGCTATCATCAGAACAGTGTGGGGGAGTCGCTGGCGTGCAACAAAATGGGTCCAAATATGGGTGAAGCTCCTCAGAGGGCTTGCAATTTGATCCTCTCTCTAATGTCTTTCCTCTCCAAAACCAACATTACACCATCATTTAAGAATTGTGAACTCTTCACAGGATTTCACTGTAATCTCAGAGGCCCTAACTGCTGACCTGTCCGGAGTGCAAAAGACTCAAAGGCCCTCTCGCTCTCTCTCTCTCGTCCGCACACAAACACAAACCACATGTAGATACATAAAGTCACCAGCAGCTGAGGAGCCCCACCCTTCACAGCACTTTGTCATAACAGCTAATTACTCATTGGCCATCAATCAGAGTTCTGAAGGGCCAAAGTGCAGGAGAGATAGCACCTGATCCCACAATGACCCTCTTTGTTCACTTAGTCAGTGTTTGCGTTCCCACTCAGTTTTTCTGTCCTCGGCCGTCTGTGTTCTTGTTACTAGGAGACAGACTTCGTGTAACACTGTGTTGAAAGCCTCCAGGGCAAAGATTAGTCAACCATTTGGGTGTGTCATGTTTGAAAAACCTCTCCAGGCAAACCCCAGGGCCATTCACTTTATTTACTTATTCACATAACTTTCACTTTTCTTCAGTTTTTTTTTTTTTTCAGTTCTGAGATCATCAAGTCCGTCATCGCTTTCTGAGCAGCCTTTTTTAAAAGAAAAAAATCCTAATACTTTCCACACTGGGGCTGTTAACCATTGTTCTCCCTTTCCTGACATCAGCCCTGTTGCATAACACTGATTTCCGAAACTCCTCATCCCACCTCCCCGAATGTAATGCTGTTGCCATGACGGCTGCGCAAACAGGGCAGTGTTATTGAAAAAGTTGTGGGCTCTCAGTTTTTCTAAAAGAGCAGAAATTTCACCAAAACAGCGGAGCTTGTGTTCACCAGCAGTTTTATTTTTCAGACAGGTCACACACACACCACACACACACAAAGTAGGTCACTTCCTTTAAACCATAAATGATGTTTCATACCTCAACTTTAATACAGGCTTCACTTTCAAAGGTCTCAGTTTTCTCATTCTCAGTTTCACTCATCTTGTGTAACAGCTTTTATTGGTCAAACTGTGTGTGTGTGTGTGTGTGTGTCGGTGTGTCGGTGTGTCTGAGAACAGCTTGTCCTGCCAGTTGGACCTCCTAGCTGGAAGTGCGCACAGTGGTGGTTGTGACTGTGGTCTTTGAGCCCCCTGCAAAAAAAAAAAAGAAGGAAAAATCTTGATGGCAGTGCTTTAAGTGTTTTACTACACTGACTGCACTGTTGTTATGTAATGTCTAGTTGAGGCAGACGTCACTTACCTGTAGCAATGGGTCTGGAATGAGGAAGAAGGAGGGGAAAAGCAGAGAAAAAACAATAAGTTAAGTGCCAATGTGCGTATTTTCATAATAAAATGAGTGTATTTTGGTCCAGATAGCCTCATAAATCCTTGCTCCCGTAGGATTCTGTCTACCTGGACTCCTCTGTTTCCAGCAGGCTCCTGTAGGTCGCGATCTCCTGCTCCAGCCTGGTCTTGATGTCCAGCAGCATTCTGTATTCCTGGCCCTGCTGCTCGATGCTGCTGCGTACGTTGGCGAGTTCTGTCTCCAGCATGTTGATTGTGGTCTGGAAGCCTGTGAGCATGGCGCTGTAACGGCCCTCTGTGTCTGCCAGTGTGTTCTCCAGAGCTGCTTTCTGTTGGAGGGGGTGAGGAAAAGGCTGCTGAATTCGTGCACGTGAACTGCGACACGTAAACCTGCTCACTGTGACGCATCTTCTGAACCTATAGTTTGTAACCACCAACCACACCTTGGATTATATATGTCAGACGGACACGAAAGCATGCCTGTGTTTGTGAGGCAATTTCCATCCATGTATGGATGCATAATTAACTTTAAGCTGCTCCACAGCGGTTACACAGGAGCAGTGTGCTGTACTTGCAGGGAGTGTTAAATGATTCACTCCAGCTGGGCACAGATAACCCATGGGAGTACGACTTTAGGTCACCCAGTTCAGCATTCCTTCGGCTTTCTTCAAGCTCTTCGGCTTTCTTCAAGCTCTTCCAGAATTTGAGCAGATGTCTGTGAAATGTTTTCTTCAGGAGGAGGCCCTCCCCACCCCTCTCCACAGCTCCCATCATGCTTATCTTCCACTCCCTCCCTTCGCTCTTTCACTGAAGCCTCCCTCCCATTTGCCCTTTTACCCTCTATCAGTGTCTGTTTCTTCATTTCCCCTGACAAGACAGCGATCCGGGGATTTTGCTCATATAAGGCGAGATCAGTGAGATGTGAACAGATGTTTTTTTTCTTTTTCCTCACCATGCTGAGCTGAGACTGCAGCTCGATCTCCAGGCCCTGCAGTGTGCGCCGCAGGTCGCTGATCTCTGTCTTAGACGTCTGGATTGTCTCAGTGCTGATGGCTACTTCCTTTGACAGGGAGCTAGACTGGAGCAAGAAACAAAGACACAGTTGTGAAGGAGCAGTCTTGGAGATTTACTTGTCCTGGTGTCGCAGGAGATCCTGTGTAATTACATGTTAGACACTTGAGGGAGTAAACCCAGTCATTTGCAAAGTGTGGGATATGGTGCCTTTGTTTATGGGAACATATTCTCACCTTCTCATTAAACCAGGACTCCTGGTCGCGACGATGTTTGTCAGTGATGGTTTCGTACTGGGCACGGATCTCTTCCAGGACTCTGTTCAGGTCTTGCTGGGGCGCGGCATCTACCTCCACGTTGACTGTGCCAGTGAGCTGAGAGCGCAGTGCTGCCAGCTCCTGAAAAACCCAAGGGGAAACAGAAGTCAGCATTGAGATCTGTTTGTTTCAAGGAGTTTCTGCAGGCTCCTGTTAGCTAGCAGGAATCACTGTAGCTTGAGGGTGTGCATCACTCACCTCAGCGTGATTCTTCTTGAGGTAGGCCAGCTCATCCTGCAGGCCCTCGATCTGCATCTCCAGGTCGGCCTTCGTCAAGGTGGTCTGGTCCAGGAGGCGGCGGAGATTGGCGATGTCAGCCTCGACCGACTGGCGCATCATCAGCTCATGCTCGAATCTAATAAGATTGAGGGAGCACTGATGTGAGACAACTCAAACCCTTCTTGTGAGATATTAACAGTATGAAGATAGGTGGTGCTTACTTGGTTCTGAAGTCATCTGCAGCCAGTTTGGAGTTGTCAATCTGGAGCAGGATGTTGGCATTGCCGATGGTGGCAGCAGCAATCTTTAGCGAGAAACAACAGGAGTTGGTCAGTCATTCTCAAAAAAATAGTTACTTGACCCTTTGAAGTATTATCATGCGCAGTATTCCCCTACACCCTTGACAACCTTTTCTCATTTATTTGAGCTTTTATAAATCACATTATTATTAATTGTCCATCAAAATAGCAAGGATTCTTGAGCACAAGGGATCATGCAGGCCCTAGTTATGACTGCCCTTTTAATTCCCTCCCTTGGTAATCATTAACAGCACAGCAAATATTTGACTTGTCTGGTGTTTAAGCAGTTGAGGCTGGCACACACTATACCTTGTCCTTCAGGTCGTTGATAATGGCCCAGTAGTTGCTGTAGTCCCTCTCTGCTGCTGGGCCCTTCTTCTCGTAGTACTCTCTGATCTGAATCTCCAGCTTGGAGTTGGCTGCCTCCAGAGAGCGGACCTTCTCCAGGTAGGAGGCCAGACGGTCGTTCAGGTTCTGCATGGTGGCCTTCTCGTTCAGGTGCACGTTGCTCTGGTCCAGGGCACTGGACAGCTCAAAGCCACCTCCAAACCCGCTGCCACCTCCAAACCCGGAGGAGACGGTACGCATGGTGGAGGAGGAGATGCGTGGGCCTGTTCTGAAGCTGCTGCCTGACACGCTGTGAGCCTTTTGAGGAGCACTGCTGAATTGGTAGCTGCGGCTCTGTCTGGAGATCGCGGAGGGTCCAGAGGACATGTGGCTGTAGCTGTAAGACATGACGGCTGACTGTCTGCTGGTCAAGAGAGGACGAGAGGAGAAAGGACCGTTGTACAGCTGTAGACTTTAGCAGGACTGCGGAGTTTGATAGAGGGAGGCTGGCTCTTGATATAGTGCTGGACCTGGGGCGGGACTGGCTAGGAGGAGGGAGATAGAGGCGGAAGGAGGGAGTTTTCCTTTACACTTCAGCCACTGGCTTGGCAGAACCTCCATTTGTTTTACTTTAAGGACCGGAGTTCGGTTTCTTTCCACTCCTGTGAGGAAACTATTATGGAATGTGTGTGTGTGTGTGTGTGTTTCGCTCTCTTGTTCATGTGCAAAGTTTATGCTGGTCTCTTCGACTGTCTGCACTTGTGTGTGCCTGTGTGCGTTCATGTGAGTGTTTGTGTATCCGTGCGCACCTATGACTCGCGTAAGCTTTCATAAGGAGCTGAAGGTCTAGTCTCGCCAGTCTTCTTTTTTTTTTTTATCCTACTGCAAACAGAACAGACGTTGAGTTATTGTTTTAATGTCCCGCCATAAGTCAACATTCACGTCAAGCACTTTGCAAATAATATCTTTCATCAGTGCTCTTTTGCAGGAAGTCACCCATGATGATAAGCTCACATAACAGTCGAGTTAATCCAAACTAGGCATTTAATTGTACGGTCATTATGTGTTTTAACAAATACAGATAACCCAAAAAACATTTTCAGGAATGACTTGATTGCAAAATGATTATTTGTAGCATCATTAATTCATAGGAACATTCTGTTACTGTGTGAACAATTAGGGATTTTGTGATAGAAAACAATTTGATTTACAGCCTTTGGTACTTATAAATGTCACTGCAGTCTAAGAGATAAAAAGGAGTCTGGAGTAAGCTATTACTGATTGTAATGATTGCTGCATGAAGACTTTGTAGCCTTGTTTTCAGCAGACCCCATTGTTCACCATATCACACTCAACATCCCCCCTCAGTCCCATATCCTGTGTGTGTGTGTGTGTGTGTGTGTGTGTGTGTGTGTGTGTGTGTGTGTGTGTGTGTGTGTGTGTGTGTGTGTGTGTGTGTGTGTGCGTATGGAGTTCACTTTGTTGGTTTTGGCCTGTGTCGCAGGCCGTGTGAGGGATGAGAAGGAGTGCCTCGAGGGATTCCTGTGTGGTTTCTGTGTTCGTGTACACGGGCAAATGTGTGGGTGGTTGGTCATGTGTGCACGCGCGTGTGTGCATGTGTGAACCGGGCGCATGTGTCTGCCTCATCTCAGAGTTGGGCTCTGGCCAGTTTTCTGTGCTCGTACAGCTCAACATCTGGTGCCAACAGGGGGGAGGTGAGGGAGGCACATGGGGGTCACTTCTCAGTCGGAGGGAGAACTGAATCATGCCTCTTACTGTACTGCGTGTAGGCTGGAGCTGCATTATGTAATCTGCCTAAAGACAGTAAGGAGTTTGGTCACAGACACAGTGCTTGCTTACATTTAGAAGATTTTTTTTAAAAAAACCTTTGTCTGCAAACCAGAAACACATTTTCTCAACCATTACAGTACCTTCAATTGTGGATAATAATCAGAGACTGCGGACATTTTCCTCTAACGTCACGCTCAGCGTGGGAGGCTCAAATTTCATGCAGTTGTGTTCCAGGTTGCAAGTTGTGTAAATGTAGAGAATCTGACATCATCTGACTAATGTTTCACAGCTTTCTGTTTGATCAGGAGCTGTAAAGACAATGGACTGTGAAAACTATATATTTGATGCCAAGAAATACACTGATAAGGTTTTTGCTGACCATTAAATGAGCTGATAGACCACTAGAACCTGCAGGGTGAGGGTAACATGACAGCTAGCACTGCTGTTAGCGAGCTGACTTATGAGCGTGTTTAATGACCACCACTATCTGTGTGACCTGCTACAGTGTTATCAGCCATTATCAGTTGACAGAGACCATTTAAAAAGTGTTCCAGATGATACATTATTGTACAGTAGGTCTGATCTTTGAAAAAGACATTTGCTGTGTAGGATATTAATAACAGTGACAGTGGGTTGTGTTTTCAGCACTGTCTAGATACATTTCTAGAGTGGCTGTTCCCAAATGGTGTGCAGCACGCTGGTGCGCTGTGGGGTTTTGTTAAAACCATAGACAACCTAGTAATGAATATGTTTATAATCTACTATATCACTACTTTGTATATATTTATTACCTAATCCAGACGCACATTCAATATCCTCAAAAAAATCCTTTAAAAGAAAATGCCAAAGGAACCAAAAAAAAAAGTGTTCAGAGTGGTTTGATAACACATGTTACAAAGGCTATTTTGCACAGATAGAAATACAGGTGTGCCTTTGGGTTTTGGTTTGCTCTTTGGTGTGCCCATGGCACAAAAGTAAAAGAAAGAACTCCAGACATTGTGAACAAAGCTGGCTGAGCTGCACATTAAAGGATTAGGGGAGATTAAGTGATAAAAGAATGGTAAAACAGAAATTTAAAAATAACTTGCATGGAAGGGATCCTTTGATTTGTTTTTCAAAACCTGATTAACAAGACATACACATTGTTGGTTTCTCTTTGTCGTTTCTACATTTAAAATGTTGCATTTATCTGCTCACAACTTGTCAAAACGGGCATGAAAGTAAAGAGAAACACATCAGGTTAATTAACCGGCTTTAGTGCTTTTACCCTCTGTTGTACACATTTATTATATTTTAATACAGTTGTGTTGTTGGATTCTTCACTGGTTACCTTCTTGTACAGTGCAACAAACAACCAAGGCTTCAGTAAAACCAGCCTTCTGACACTTTCAGCTGTTTTCGTTGATCACTTGACCTTCACTTTGCAGATCATTGCATTCTCACTTCTGGAGATCTCTCAGTTGACATTCTTCACCAGCACACCAGATCCTGTCTGCACACCGGGGGCCACATTGTGTGTATGGGTGAATATGGCACGTGTTGTAAGGCGATCAGTGGTTGGTAGATGGAAAAGTGCTGTATAAATACAGCCCTGTGTCTGCCCTGCAATCAGCTTATCCCCCTCACCTGAGCTGCCCCACCCATCTCCCCACCTGCACTTCAGTCCCACATCAGACACTTATCTCATACACTGCCCTAGATACTGTGTTCTCCTGTCAGATCATCACAGTTGTCGTTTTGTTCTGTTTTCTCTAGCGAACAGCTGGAACTTATTCTGACATCTATTTAGACTCTGTATCTGCTATTAGCAGTCTGTGAGCCTATATATGTCTTCACTTTGGCAATAAATCAGTGAAATGACCCTTTTCTGTCTGCTTTCCTTTTTGCCTCACACTCACCTTCTGTGACGCCAAGTCCATTGAGAGTCTTCCAGTATAAACCTTGAGCCAGGAGATTGTTATCTTAGCTTAGCATGGCAGGAAGACCAAAAGCAGGTGGAAACAGCTAATCTGTCGCTGTTGAAAGGTAAAAATAAACCACCTACCTGCATCTCTAAAGCTCACCAAACATGGCATAGCTTGTTTAATGAAAAAGCAAAGTAATGATTACATTATGGGGTAGTAATCAGGAGAAATTGTCTTAGAGGTGCAGGAGTTTGGTGGTCACCGTGAGGCTGCGAGGGAAGAAGACGAAATGGTCAGATATTAAACAAATATTATTCGGGTCAAAGACCAAAATGTTTTGCTCTCGCCTTAATTTGGCTTCAAAACAAGTTTAGTTTATTTGTGTAGCCTTTAATGGCTGTTATGTATGGTCGCAGCGGGGCTGTCAGCACTTATGAAAACACTGACTGGAAAAATGACTTTTCCAAATTAAGACCCTCCCTGAGAACAAGAAAAGAACTCCCACTGGGAGCTCAGAGCGGAAACATACACAAAACCCTTTGAGGTGCAGCAAGGTGTCTCATGGGTGCAGATAGGGACGAATGCTGCGAGCCATGTCGGTATTTCCAAATATGAGTTCTCCTCTTCCAATCTAAATGCATCGTGCATCTGCAGGAGAAAACCTGGATGCCAGCAGCTTGTTGCCCAGTTCTTATGGCAAGTCTCTGGACCTCACAAGCAACTATACACAAACAACAGCTCATTTAAGAGATTAGCACACGTAACAGGAGACAGAAGGAGAGGTTCTAAGTTCTAGGAAATCTTTCATTTCTCAGGTGCAGACAGACGGGCAAATACCTTACTGGTTGGGTTGTCAGCTGTAGCACAGTATCACACACAGTAGGATAAAGACAAATGAGTGCTTCACATTAGCAATCTGTCAAAGCAAAGTGGATGACTTCATGTCCACATCAGCTGGAGACCATAGATGGGTGTTTTCACTAAAACTAACCTTATGACTCATGCACACGGTTGGCTGAAACCCCCTCTTCAATCCTACAAGGGACTCCACCACTTCCTCTTGTTCGTCTCTTTTATTTGTAGCATCAATGCAACCATTCTCAGTTATATTGTAATTATTATGGTTGGTGAGTAAGACATGTAATGACTGTGTGTTTACGGCCTCTCATGAGAGCTTCAGGCGCAGGTTGAGCTTCTTCCTGATACTGATGCATCTAAAACAAACAGGGCCCGCAAGTCTCCCTGTAAACCGTGACATAAACCCACATTTATTCTTGTCTAGTCACTGATTTAGACGGTTAAATCACATAAATCTTTAAAATCTTTCCTTCTAACTAGATCTTAATCATAACGGGACTCCACTTGTTCTTCGAGGGAGATTTCATGAGTAATAACCTCCATCGCACCCAACAAATCCCACTGCATACTGGAAAGAGTGCAGTCAAACTGAAGATAAGATCTCTTATCTTGTCAGCAAAGGAGAGTGAGCGTGATGAGATGTGTGTCACACAGCATCATGTTGATAACAGTGCATTCTACAGATTTCACAGAGAAAATGTGCCAAAATTAAACACAAATTGAATATTTAAATCTGCACCAAACCACCAGTGATTAATGACTTTGTCGCAGGCTGACACTGTGAAGTACTCTCACAATGAGATTTAACAGTGGAATACTTCCTCTGTGATGTTCTGCTCCGAGTTTCCTTCAGCAAAGAATGGAGGGATTGTTTCCATTCAATGCTCGAACAATAGCAGACATCAGAGGAAGTCCTCTCTTTTTTTTCTTGCCTCATGCACACCACCTTGAAGTTGCCATAGTCTCAAAACAGCATCAAAATAATCCACGACATGTTCGCCGCGTAGCAACTGGCAGAGCGTAGGTGTCACCGCTCACCACTTGAATCTTATCTATTGTCTGGAGGTCCGGATCGTCTGGATTCCTGCATTACCTGACTGCAGACTAAGTCAGTGTCCTCGCTGTCAGTTTCGACGTGCAGTGGGAAGGAGGGTGGACTGGTGTTCCCATGTATTTCACACATAGTCACTTCCTCGATAAAAAGTTGGCACATCATGTAACGTCATGTCAAGATAACACATCGGCATCTTTGTTTGAGCACCTTGATGTTTGTCACTGCTGCTGGCACACAAGGAGGTCGTACTCACGCCAACAATAGGCAGCTGTCACCTCCACATGTTTAATTATCGTCTAGAGGTTACAAGATTTTTTTTTTATTCAAAAGAAATATTTTTATCAGTGTAGATCAAATCTGTTGTGAGATATGCCTGTGCAAAGTTTTGTTTTTTCAACAGAGGGAAGTTTTACAGCAGAGTGTGGGCAAACAGCACTGTTCATAAGAGACTTAACTTTGACAACACTGCCATGTGGTTTTTCCTCAAACAAACTTAAAGTTAAACAGTAAAAAAAATGAGAGATTGACCCCACGTCCTGATCATTTTGGTGAATTTTAATTCACCGCTAATACATGGACCCTACACAGAAATAACCTGTGGGGTCCCGTAAGGTTTTATTTTCATTCCTATCCTTTTTAACCCCAATGTGGTGAGGCATAACATTTAGTTTCACTGCTATGCAGATGACATCCAGTTATGCATTTCCATTTTCCCCAGTGGATTCTAACCCTATTGACAGGTTAGTGCAATGTTTACATGACAAAAATATATGGATGTCACACAACTTCCTACAGCTGAACCAAGACAAGACAGAGATTTTAATATTTGGGGGTAAAGCCCGGAGAGAGACTGTTGTACACATGCACTCCTTGGCCCTTCATACCAAGCATCAGGTTAAAAACCTTGGGGTTATCTTGGATCCTGAGCTCAATTGTGAATCCAACATCAGACGTGTCGTTTTACCATCTTAGAAACTTTGCTAAGGTTAAACCATTGTTTCTCTCTCAGGACAACACAGACATACGTATGCATGCTTTTGTAACATCCGGACTTGACCACTGCAACGCTCACAACTGTTCAGAACGCAGCAGCCCGAGCACTAACAGAGACCAGACAGAGAGCTCATATAACATCTATTTTAAAGTTATCACATTGCTTGTCTATCTGTTTTGGATCAATGCTAATGCTCTTGCCAGTTTTTAAATCACTGAATGGCCTGGCACCAGCCTTTCTCTCAGACATGCCTTTTAGATGTGAACCTAGCAGGTCCCTCAGATCCTCTGCAGCCGGTCTCCTAGTCGTCCCCAGCATTCCGACAAAAACTCATTGGGAGTCTTTATTTAGAGACCGTGGCCCCTGGAACAATCCGCCTGAGGATCTCAGACACTCCACCTCTGTGGAGATTTTTAAAAGAATCCTTTAGACACTTCTTTTTAGCCTGGCTTTTACTTAATGTGCCTCATCATTAATTGCCTTAGTTTTTAAGTCCTTATCATTGGTGTTCTTAATATTTCCATCCCTTTTGTTTAATGCTTTTATTGTTTTATTGTTTTACTGTTGTTATTAATTGTATAGCTTTTTTTAACATTGTTGTAATTTCTACTTTGACCTACGCCTGTGTTGTTTTTATCTTGCTTTGTGAAGCACTCTGGGCTGCAAAGGTGCTGTATAAATAAAGATGATTTGATTTTTGATTTGATTAAAGCAGGGTAGGCTTTTGGGTGTGGCTACCTTGTGATTAACATGTTGCACATGGTGTGTGTGTTTAGGTTTTCATCTAGATCTACTCAGGACAGAGAAACTATGAAGTCCTCATCAAAGAGGACCCAACAGTGGTTAGCTTTGTTTTTTAGCCCTACTAGCAGAATGGTTGTAGGAATGGCAATGTCAGATTGCTTCAGGGAGAAGAAGGGAGGATGGGCGTCATGCTAATCCATCTTGGTTTAAAGGCTGCTCTTGAATAATGTCCGGGTGCAGGATGTGCCGACAGAGCACAGGACTACATCGGGGCGAAAAGTGGTGGACTCATGTCACATGCAGTCAAAGTGGATGGACAGTGTTCTTTGTATCCTTGCTTCTGTTTACATTCATCCAGACGTAATGTTTTTTTTTAAATAATAAATCACTGCATATTAGCTCTGTATTTGTGTAGTATGAAGGAGTTCCTTCATTTCATTATGTAACCCTGTATTGTTTAGCAAATAAATCATGTTGAACCTTGTCGGTCTGCCATCAAATTTCAATTCAAGCAGTTCTTTGGTTCACGACCGGCACAGGGCAGCAGCTGTATGCAGTGGAGCCCCAGCTCGCAGACAGGTGAGATACCAACTGAACATCAGCATGTCGGCATTAGCACTGTAAGAATGATAGCATCCAGATATTAGGATTAAGCACATAGGGCAAAGTTGTAGAGCTACAGTATCACAAAAGCATTAAGCATGAATTTAGATAAATAAAATAAAATGAATTAATGAATGGGTTTGCAGGTTTTTATTGTCATTCCTTTGCAGAACATTGCACCACATTCTTGGCAACGAAGCAGGACCGACCTATGTTACCTTGTTTGTCTGGGCCCATAATAGAGGGCTTACCTCAGTGGGAGTGTTTGATAGTGAACTGTGAATCAGTTCCAAGTTATATGACTTTTAGTGAAAAGCTGTATCCACCCTGCGTGAACAGTTAATCAGTTCTTTCTTGCTCAATATCTACCCATATGACATAGTTCTATAAAAACCCTCACGGACTGCTTACAAACTGACAGATATGATGATACACGGCAACAGCAGCTCTGTGCACAGTTGGTAACTAGGAATCACAGATGTGAGTCTGTATGTAGCAACACGGAGCGTGCTTTCGATGTACCACACCCCTCCACAGGCATTATCTCATCCTGCTCAGCGATTTGACATCCATAGAGAAATGTGTTGAGGGGTCAGATTACTCCTCTGTGTGTGTGTGTGTGTGTGTGTGTGTGTGTGTGTGTGTGTGTGTGTGTGTGTGTGTGTGTGTTAAACATTCAACAAGTCAAACATTCGCCTGCCCACTATATATTGAATTATCAGAGATGCATATTGACTCATATATATCCATTCATCCCAAAGCTCGAGTAAACAAAAGTCGATGCGTCACCAGACCTACCTTTGCTCCTTCCAATAGCACAGTTACTCAAGATGTATAAGTAAGGAAGCTTGTCCTGTCTACTTTATGTGCAACTTGTTGCTTGTGCTGGAAAATGAGATGATAAATCGAGTGCTGATGCATAATCACAAGGGGGCATATGTGCAACAGAAAGGTGTCAGGGTGTGGTGTCAAATTTATGGGATTTCGCACAACACAAACAACTCGACTGCACTTTGTTTGAACATTAGACTTCTCTCTAACTAGCTAGAGAATAAAAAACAACTACTTGGAAAAACATTGTTCGACTGCATCAGCAGACAAGCCTCTCCTGTCCTTACCTGCGCCTCAGACGATTGATTACTGACTACAGAAGCAAACTGCCAGAAATGATAACAAAAACATGTTGCAAGCCCGCACAAAGTCCACGAGTCAGACAAGAGAAAAGAAGACAATGTAATAAAAGTCTCCGATGTGTCTCTCAGTTGACTTGATAAATGTAACACATAGTCACACAGCCACACCCTTCCTGTGCAACAAGTTTGGGAGCTGTGGCGATGAGATTCACAGATAAAGTGCACCACCTAGTGATAGCCGCTGTGAAAACTGCTTACCGTGGGCAGCGAGCAGGTATGCAGGGCAGCCGGCACGAGTGAATCACCAGGCCACACCCAAGGGAGTTGTGGAGGTGGTGAGAAGGGAGAGTTAAGTGAGAGCCGGTATACCAAACTTTTGCTCCCTGAAAGAGAACACCACATCTCAGAGGGGAAATATTCTACTTTTCACTCGATTACATTTACAGATTTTTTTTCTCCCCTTCCTGTCCAGTGAAAATGATTTTGAATTTTGTGATAAACTAAAGGCATGTGCATGTGTTGAGAAAGTTCTCCATCAGTTTAAGCCGCATAAACGTTTTCAAAACCCTCTTGGATTAGTTGGGAAAACGTCATCACAGAGACAAACGTGACGACCTCATAGCCAACAGTATGAAAAGTAGTAAAAGTGAGCTCAACCTGAAACATCTGCAGTACTAAAATGCAACATACTCATCAGTGCAGCCGTATAATCCACAGACATCATATGCTGTATGATTGGGAAACACTCACAGGGACCATTTTACTGCAGAATGACTATGTTTAATTTTGATATTTTGATACTTTAATACATTTTTTTGGATGTACTTTTATTTGTAGAGGAGCATTTTTTCTTACAGTGTTATTCGATCTGAGTACTGCTGATCGTCTGTGGGTTTCAAGGCGTTTTAATACATGACTAATTATTCCCACACAAAGCCAGGCCCACATCTTTCCTCTCTGCCCCTCCCCCATGTGTTGCACACAGACCAACTCAAAGTATGTGGATGTCAATCCACACACCTGCACATGTAGTGTACGCACACACACCAAAACAAGCAGCTGCGGAATGTGTCGGTGTGAAATGCTAAAGATCTGGACTGAGTGTAAAAAAGAAGGGAGGTAAAATGTCGTTGTTCTTGTTCTTGTTCTTGTTCTTGTTTTTGTTCTTGTTCTTGTTCTTGTTCTTGTTCTTGTTCTTGTTCTTGTTCTTGTTCTTGTTTTTGTTCTTGTTCTTATTCTTATTCCTGTTCTTGTTCTTGGTAGCAGATTTTTTGTGTTGACTCTGGTCTCTCTGCCTGCTGTTCCATTTTGAAACGGAAGAAAAGTGGGTGTGGAGAGCTGATGGGAGGTGGTGAGGTCCTGCTTGGTCCGGATTGGTCCGAGTGTTGCAGTTTGTTTTGGGTTTTTTTTTGCTTTTTTTCAGTTTTATATATCTCAATGCCTTTTTCTTTTACTCACATAACCTGAATTGCTTTATTACATAACAGAACTAAAAACTCCAAAACTGTGTGTCAGGTATGATACAGAGGTTTGGAGTTCCAACACTTCACACTGGTCATTCAGGACACTTTTCCATTGACAGAGTTGACTGAGAGCTGTAGGAACGTCTCTTTCCTGTGATGTGTCTGAACTCATTACACTGTAAATAACACTGAACACTGAGGTTTATTATTAATTTCATATTTTGTGCTTCACAGAGAGACAAATGAGTAAAATACCAACATATTAGAAGAAAAAAACATGAAAGGCAAAATAAAGATTGAGAAGAAGGAGAAATTAAAAACCAATGAACAGGTAAAATCAGAACATGCCCTCTGATAGAAGTAAGTTTTTAGGAGAGATGACACAGACTCACACTGCATTTTCTTGAGGCGATATATCTGAGCTGGAATAAACTTGATAGGAAAAGCTTTGTGATCATTGCTCATAATGTACATTTCTATCAAAACATCAGCTATTAAATAAACACAGTACACAGGAGCAGTGCATCACTGGGCTTTGAGCCAACAGCTGCAGTTACGCACATGATCCATGCTCCTTGTACAGTGCTTATGTCTGCATATTATGTTCTACATCTTGTATGTCTGGCATGTTTCGTCACTGTAACCGGAAATTGTTTTCTTTAAATTATTAGTTATATAATATAGTTTATATTTTATAAGTTATTTGAATCACTCACATTTGTACAGCAAAGACTACCTGATATACTCATTTATATATCTGTCAGTAGTCAGTCTCTACAGTTTAAAACAAATACCTAGAGAGTAACAAAACCGTATGTATGACACAGAACTTAAAGGTGCAATAAGAGATTCTGAAGAAATATAGTTTAATAGTAAATATAGTGCTGTATCGTAGGCAGCTGGACCTCTTTCTGTTTGTTGAAGACATTTTACCTCTCATCTGAGAGCTTTGTCTGTTCTGGAACTGTGCCGAGTTAAAGAAGCTTCTCAGATGAGAATTACCATGACCTGGATGACGGAGAATCTTCATCAACAAGACCCGGTAACACAAGTTTCTCTGAAATTGTATACTCCAGCTTTAAAACAGCATCATGTCACTTTCTTTTTTGCCTTAAAATAACAGCTTCATGTTGCTAATCCAGTGTCTTGAAACAGGGTGAATGGTGTCTCTGTTTAAGCCACTGCGCCCCTCTATCTCTTGTTATGCACTATTGAACTTGTGTCTACTGTAGATCAGTGTTTAAAAAGAAAAGAAAAACCTGATGAAAAGCAGAGTAAATTATTTTTGAGCACTGAATGTCCCTGTAAAGGTCAGTCTTTCACTGTTATATGTAAGTTCACGTTTCAGTTCATTAACACCTCCAACATTTGTCACCTCATGTGGATTTAATGTGATTTTAGTAAATGCTGGTACTTTCTCTTGAGCTGAAAATGCTAGGCCAAAAAAAAAAAAAAACCCATTTGCACAAGGATGATTACATAAACCGCGACCCTGCAGAGGATTAAGCGGCGTACATATAATGTGTACAGATAATGGATGGATGGATGGATGATTACATAAAGGAGTGCTACTGCACCTGAAATTCCTCTTACCTATGCAAACACACTCTCACTGTCAATTATCTTACTAAAAGAATCTGTGGTAACAGTAAAGGGTGTCGCTGTGGCACAGAGAAGGCAGGCAGAGCAACATTTTTGTCTGAGGGGTTTGAGAGAACAAAAGACCTTTTCTACAGTGAGCCGAGGGAAAAGTTTATAGCTCTGGATTAAGGTAAAAGTTGTTTTACAAGCCTATCATGGCTATCAGTTTACTACACCACTGCTAGGCCTGCAAGGCTTTGGGGAAAGAATGTGGTACTTTAAAAACCAAAAAGAAATGAAAAGTGTCTTATCGCAAAAACACATCGTTTAGAGGAGATTCATGCAAAGTTGTAAGTCTAAAAACCATTTAGCCGTGGGTGATCTAAACCTTCTGACAGACAGAGAGAACTTGTGTTGACCTGAATCAAAGAACAACTTTGAATAGATAATTGTAATGGATCCTTACCAGAACTGACATCTTGACAAGTCATAGCAGGAAAACCAAAGTGTAACTAATAACTCGTATCCGTGTGATTGTGTGTGCTGTCTCACTAGAACACCTCAGTGAAAAGTTCAAAATGTCAGTGTCAAAATGTCTGCTGTGGAAATGTTTAGAACATCTGGGTGAATTTTACTCTTTTCAACCATCCAAAACAATCCGTTTTGTCTTCGGCATCTGAATTACCTTTAACTCACTTATTTTTAATCCTTCATTCAAATTAGAAATCTTTAACCGCTAGTCAGGGCCTTCAAACAGGCACCGTGCCACATAAATCATTTTACTACCTGGTGCCTGTCACTGGAATGAAATGTGTCTTGTGCCTCTTACATTTTTTCCGCCTCGTACCGCGCTTAAAGATCAACATTCTGCAGATGCATTCAAATCAAGTCATCCCCTTCGCAGGCCTCACCCTGCTTATCAGTGATTTCGACTGAAGAGGTTGTGAAATGATTACAGACAAAGGCAGTCAGGCAGCTTGGCTGTATTGTTCAAAGACATCAGTGGAAACAACAACAGCAAGGTGATGATTTTCTCGACTGGCGCTGGGATGTGCTTCTGTTATGAAGAGGCAACCAAGATAATTATGGAGTAACAAAACTAGCTGCTGCATTTCTGAAAAGTTCACGTCAGATTTTAAGAAGTACTGATTACTGGCAGTGATGATTTCAGGTTGTTTCACAGCATTTGCAGAACAACAGGTTGAATGTGTCAGACACAGAGTCGAGTAGAGTGTCCCCAGTGAAACAAGTTTAGTTTATCAGTAACTTGGCAGGCCTGTCTCTTACACTCTAAAGAAAACTCAACCAACTTGCCACAATTAATATTCGTAATGTAAGTTTCTACAGATATGTTGAAGCTTTGCATTTTCTATATTAAAACGGTTCCGAGTCTCCGTGTTGCAACTTCAGGTTACATTATATCTAATGTTCAATTTCACATTTTGACAACGCTGTGATTTAAGTCTGGTCCGCTTGGTTAGGGTTAGGAATCTTCTAGGAATGTTTTGATCTACTGGTGCTGTTGCCACAAACACGCTACTTGTCCTGACGTCTCATCATATTTAATCACTGGTTTTCCTGCTAACAAATTAAAACACTGTCTCAAACGGTGGTCTCTGGCTTGGCAGCCATCTTGGCTCAAATGGCCTGTACTGATGCAGCGTAAAACACCACATTTAATGAAGTCTAGTTCACCGATCACTTACAGGAAATGTATATAATGCTATGTTTTCCAATAATAAATTTAAGTAAAAAGAATACAATATATATATGTCTGCTAAGCACATACAGGGAAGCGGTATGCTTAAAGACTGTCTAGGGTGCTTCCAGGATGCATACGATGGCCACTTCCCAAGAAGGACGTTACAGATAGGTTAACACGCCTGCCAATAGACTTACTAAACAAATCTATTAACATTCAAGCTTGGTTTCCTTTTTGTATGTAGAAATAAATTGCCTAGTCGTTTTACTTATTTTAATGCTGTGTCATTTGAAAAGAGTGATTAAAAAATGGACAAGGAAGAAACAAGGACACGAGAATGAGAATGTGTTACAAAGCACATGTACCTTCCAGAGCAATATGTCAGCATGATGACATGATGATCTTCATGTTCAGCTTCTCCTGTTTGACATGACAGATGAATGCAGATTAAAGGACATGTTTGATTTGTTCAGTTTTTGTCTAAGGCTTACCCTGACAGCATGCGGGCAGTGTATGTTTAAGTTTATATCTCATACGTGTTGGGACATGTGGATACAGCAACATGTTCTGCTTGCTTTCCTTTTTTGTTTTTTTTCTTGCCTCTGTGCTCAATTTAAGTCGATTCTTGTTTGGTCTTGTAGCCACTGCTGTGTCTATTAAAAATATAAATTAACGTTATTAGTACAGTTAGTTTGTATGAATGTTGATCAGCAGAGTCTTGAACATCTTGCCTCCAAGCTAACATGACAAAAATAACCTTGTCTTAGAAATGCCTTGCCCTTAACCTTTGGCCCCAAGTTTCACTGAGGTGAAATTGTCACTGGTATGTGTCATTTCTGTCACCGCTATGTGTGAATATTTAAAAAAAAAAAAGAAAGAAAGAAAGAAAACCTACACATGGCAGTTTCTTTTATAGGAACACATTGTTTGAGACTATATGTGTCTCTTTACCACACGTGGAAGCCTGTTATTACAAACTGCTTCATGTTCAGGTGTGTGGAAACAAACAAACTGAGGAGTATTCAAAGAATGTCATGAGGTCGAGAAACGATAAAATGTGGAATTGCAAGTTCGACCTGAAAAAAGATGAACCCCCACCCAGCAGTCGTCACACCCATGGTGATTGAAAGATTGCATAGAGGAGTAGGGGGGTAGCCTTCCAGCTGCATTCTTCTCTTTCATCTCGCCATCTAGCCCCTCCCATGTTGCAGCGTGTGGCAGCTATATAACCAAGGAGACTAAAGTGATGCTTTCAACTGCAGATCTACCCCAGTAATCCTACCTGGTCCAGATCCAGACCTCTCAACATGTCCTTCAGCAGCAGATCCTACGGTCAGAGGACCATGAGTGTCTACGGTGGAGCAGGCGGCCGTGGCACCCGCATCTCCTCAGGCCAGATGAGCTACACACCATCATCATCATCCGGAGGCTTCAACCTCTCCGATGGCCTGGACCTCCACGTCGGTGCCAACGAGAAGGCCACCATGCAGAACCTGAACGACCGTCTGTCCTCCTACCTGGAGAAGGTGCGCACCCTGGAGAAGGAGAACGAACGCCTGGAGAGGCAGATCAGAGAGTGGTACGAGAAGAGGACTGTCATCTGCCACGACTACAGCCACTACTTCGCCATCATCGAGGACCTGAAGGACAAGGTAAGAGGAAGGAGAGACATGTGTGTGTGGGGAGGGGGGAAGGGGGTTATGTATCTGTTAGTGTGTACTGTATGTGTGGTTACAATGGCTGATCTTTGACTAACAGAACCAGGAAACCCATCATTGCTAGAGCGTAGATGTAGGCCATCTATCAGGAAGCACATACCACAAAAAGAGCACTGCGGAGTGATTATCATGACTGTCATACCAAATTCATTCCTACTGATAATTTCATCCGACCAACAGTGTTCAGGGTTAGAGTGATGATTACGAAAGGATGCAGTGTCGGTTAACATTAGAGCTGCCAAGAATGTGCATTGCATGACCTTTGCACAGGCTGCAGATGTCTATCTTTTAAATTCAACAAGTAACCACCAGAATCAGTGAATTTGGGGATCTATACTGTAGTCCAACTGTTTGAAACTGTATGTTTTCTGACTTGTTTCTCCTGTTTTCTCTCCTCGTCAGATCCGTGTTGCCTCCCGGCTCAATGCCAAGACAATCCTGGACATCGACAACGCTAAACTGGCTGCCGATGATTTCAAAATGAAGTGAGTGCACTCTCTGCCCCTCTCTGCCCTGCCACATAAGTGTGACCTCACAAGCGCCTCGAAGCGTGGAGTCGTGCCTGACTGGCAACTTCTAACATTACCTCTCTGACCCGTTTGTCCCCTCAGGTATGAGAACGAGCTGGCCATGAGGATGGCCGTGGAGTCAGACATCGCTGGACTGAAGAGGGTGCTGGATGACATGACCCGGACCAAAATGGACCTTGAGAGTCAGTACGAGTCCCTGAGGGAGGAGCTGATCATGCTCAAGAGGAATCACGAAGAGGTGAGCAAGGAAAGATGGAGAACAGGTCGTGGGGCACCCAGTTGAACTGATCCTGACAGTTTAACAAGCGGCAAAACTGATGAGGTTACATCCATCAGCACCCCTTAAACATTGTTACACACAAGCCAACACCCACTGTGTGTATGCACATAACATGACATTATGGTACTGATCAAACACTGGTCAGCCCATCCGCAGGGAGCTACACACTGCAGCTATTGACAGTGAGACCAAGTTGTCACCATTTATCTTAGCCACCCATTGTGGGTTAAGCCTGCCAGAACTTGCATACATGACCGCAGCCTTATCTGTGTTAACACTGAGGAAATCCCATGTTAGGTCAGTGTTTTCATAAACAGGTCTGTCGCCTTCTCCCTTCCCTCTGCACACTTCCTTGTATTCTTCTCTCCCTCCATTAGCTCACTGCCAAAGTTTGTCGCACACACACTCTGAAACTGTTGAAAACCATGCATGCAACACAGCACAAAAATAAATCACTGGATACTCTTGTTGTGGTAATGATACAAACGATGAAAATTCCAGCAGCTGACTCCGATGTTGTCCTTTGACCCCTGCAGGAGATGGCTCTGCTCAGGAGTCAGATGGGCGGACAGGTCAATGTGGCCGTGGATGCTTCTCCCGCTCCAGACCTGAACCAGGTCATGACAGAGATCAGGGATCACTATGAGGGTGCTATCAACAAGAACCGCAAGGAACTCGAGGCGTGGTACCAGAACAAGGTGAGAAGTTAGAGCGGCTCAGAATGCAGCCACTTTGACAGCCTTGTGCTCATTTATCTTGCTAGCATGCCGTTAATCTAATCATTTCTGAATTTCTTTTTCTGATCTGCTCAGATCACAGCGGTGGAGCAGGATGTGGTGACGCAGACAGAGACCCTTGCGACGACCCGCATAGAGATTAAGGAGCTGAAGAGCAATGTCCAGAGGCTTCAGATTGAACTGCAGTCCCATTTGGCCATGGTATGTCGACATAAATGAACTATGAAGATTAGTTATAGGACTTGACATGATGCTTGATCTGTGATACTACCATACATAGTAACAACACTGTAATGTTGTATACAGTCATTTTGTGAAATATGCCTTTAGACCTCACAGGTTAATTATTTCACGATTTTCAGTCTTTATGCTCAGCTATAAGCTAAGCAACTACTGGCAGAAGCTTTATATTTAGTGTAAAGACATTGCGAGTGGTATCAATCGTCTCATCAAACAAACACGCATTGCAGGAGATTTACAGTTAAGAAGTAACATCTCTGAATTTGAATCCTGTGACTGTCACTCACCAAACACCTTCTTCCCCTGACCACAACAGAAAGCGTCTTTGGAGGGCACCCTGGCAGAGACTCAGGCACGCTACTCTGCACAGCTAGCCAGCCTCCAGAACATGGTCACAAGCCTGGAAGTTCAGCTGTCCCAGCTCCACGCCAACATCACCAGCAACAAGCAGGAGTACGACATGCTGCTGGACCTCAAGACCCGGCTGGAGCTGGAGATCGCAGAGTACAGAAGGCTGCTGGATGGAGAGGATGAGAGGTGAGGCATGATGAAGAGAGAGAAACACTCACTGGGGAAGGGGGATCAGAGTTTTTGTGGGCAATGGACTGTAGATAAGTTCCAGACTAATGTTTCCCTTTTTCTTTTTTCTCTCTATGACCAGTACAAAACAAGGTAAGCAATTTTTCATTTAAAGAATATAATTCTCATTTTACCATTAAACTGATAATTTAGCTGACGTGCCTGGCTCATGATTGTTGTTCATTTCTTTCCCTCAGTGGTCACAAAGACCATCGTAGTGGTGGAGACGGTCGTGGATGGAAGGGTGGTCGAGAGCAGCAAGACCGTTGACGTGGACGTGGATGAGATTGAGGGATAAACTGAAAAAACTCAATAAAGATCATGCAGTTGAAATAAACTTTCTTTCGTGTTGTAATTTCATAATGATCAGAAAATTACACATTTCTATTATTGCCCTCACTGATGGATGATGAATGTTTTTGTCCAGTACAAAAGATATGGTCAGACATTATCTTGAATGTATTCATATTGTTACACCCCTGATCAAGAGGAATCAGAGACATATCATGATGTGCTGCTCCCCATTCTTCCCACTCCCAAGAAGGCCAGTGTCATAGGAACTTTTAAATTAAAGGTAGCGTTTTATTTTTGCTCAGAGGGAGTGAAGGCCAAAACAACAAACAAAATCATCCATCTCCCTACCTTCCCTATTAAAAAACAAAAATATTAACCAAAAGACAATCTCTCACCTAACTCCTAAATTAGGGAAACAGGAGAAAAAAGAGTTAAAGAAAAGGCTCCTCCCTCCTACTGGGCTACCACACACAATGTTCTAAAAGTACAAGTTTACCAAAATACTCAGATCAAAAATTACACTAGGTTTCACAAGATGCAAACACAGAATCCTAATCAAACTAAACACTGGTCCCAGTTGGATGTAGGAGAATGGTTGGAGAGAGAGACGGCAGCCAGCCGGTGGTTCAAAAGGGCTCCTCTCCCGCCTCTGGCCAATCCTGGTGCAGCAATCAAGCTTCTCCAGCCTATCAGCTGGTCCAACCTGCTATCAATCATTGACACACACTCAGAGCAGACTGCTCACACATTTGGAGGAGGAGGGACAGAGCAGCATCATATATATACACACACACAAAAGAAGGGTCAGGGTCATAACAATATTCTTAAAGCAGCATTAATTCATATTAATCTCATCATTAAACCCATTATACATTACATGCCCAGCACCAAACATCAGACGGAGTTACAAAATGGTGGGCAGATTAATAGTGGATTTACATAAATAGGGTGGCTATATGGCTCCTATGGGATAATCATGACGTTCTGTCTTTGCTGGATGCAAAGGCATCATCTGCAACATGTCTAGGAAACCAAACACTTTATTCTGACTATGTCTGTCCGCTAAGTTTAGAGTCCCTCTGCCTAATCCAAACACAGTATTTAGAGAGCTTTTTAAGGTGTGGCAAGTCAGGCTCCCTGACTCAGAGCGCTTTTGCCTGTAGACCACCATTATCAAAGAGGAGTCTATGAAACTATTGGCAGAACTCAACAAAGTAGAAACAAGGTCGATCATTACTCTTTATATTCTGAATTATTAAACCCTTAAATGTTCACATTCATTTTCCAATAGTCCATAAAAGATAAACGTTCATTGGAACAAACGGGCACCATCTAGCATCATTTTCTGATAACACAAACATGCTCTGCCACCTAGTGGCCAAACATAAGTTGATGCAGCTTTAATCAATGTCACTGATCAGGGACTGCGACTGACTGGGCTGGGGCCTCTCCAAGAATCCATCAGGTAAATGTAAAGGGAACTCAAATGACAAGCTGTCGGTTGAGTCTAACACCCAGTGAGTCCAGTTAATGCTTACATCCAAATGTTACTGTGAAGAAAGTAGATCCAAACACTATTTGGACTATTAGTGTGACGCAATAATACTGCATTGGTATCTTATACAGAATAGAGACAATTTCAGTTTCAAATCTTAATGCTGTGTAGCCTTTGCAGCACTTCCCCATACATTTGTTGGACTATTAGTAACCCTTAATTTCACAGCTTCAATTTCTATGTGCTTTTATTCTGGGCAGCTTTTACACACATAACATAGAGTCAAATAACTGTATCTAGGACATACCAAATAAAGTAACTCTTGGCAGGATAAATACGAATATGTAATTCCATAAGATCTTTGGTTTATGACAAAAATGCCAATATCATGACATTATTTTGTATTATTTGGACACAAATAAGACAAACTAACAGGACAAAGTGGTAGTGAGCAAACAGAGAGGCTTTTATTAAATTCACATATGTATGTGAAGGAAGCACTGGGATTAGATGTGTTGTATGTGATCCTCAGGAATTGTCCCTTGTGTTGCTGCGTGGAATGGACTCTCAGGCGATGGTCGATGAGGAGGACACCACCTTTCCATCCCTCAGTTCCTCTGTGATCACAACCACTTTGGAAGATGATGAGGAGGAACCAATTCCACTGGCGATACTGTAGAGGGGCAGAAATACAGTGCTTGTATTTAAAATCTATAAAAAATGCCTATATTTACAGAGCTAGTTCATTATAGTTTGTGATGAAAAGGCACAATTGTTCTTTGCGGGGATAATTACCTGCCCTCTCCATCCAGCAGCCTCCTGTACTCGGCGATCTCCATCTCCAGCCGTGTCTTGATGTCAAGCAGCATCTTGTACTCTTGGCTCTGATTTTCGATGTCACTGCGCAGACAGGTCAGCTGTTCCTCCAGGCTCGTCACCTGAAACTGGAGACCTTGGAGCTGCATTGCATACCGTGCCTCTGTGTCGGCTAAAGTGCCTTCCAGCGACGCTTTCTGGAAGAGGAAGGTGATGAGAAGAAAAAGGAATGAATAAACCAAAAATACCGTGCTTTTCATAAACTGGATCTCTCCGAGGACGTGATGCGTAGAGTGTGTAAAGGTAAAGAAGATTAAAGATTTGCCCCAGATCGCTGTTATTTACCATGCTAAGTTGTGACTGTAGCTCGATCTCCAGGCCCTGCAGCGTGCGACGGATCTCAGTGATTTCTGATTTGGACGTTTGGAGGATCTCTGTGCTGGCCGCCACCTCCTTGTTCAGAGCCTCTGTCTGAAATAGACACAGTCACAGACATAATCAGTGTATTGCGCATGTACCCTCGCACAACCGTCTAAGTAGGCAATGAGAAATCTCCGGCAGGGTTTGGGTCCAGTCTTACCTTTGTTTGGAACCAGGTTTCAAGTTCTTTGTTGTTCTTGGCGGCCACATTCTCGTACTGCTCGCGGATCTCAGCCATGACGGCGGACAGGTCTTGCTGTGGTGACGCGTCCACCTCCACGTTGATCTGTCCACTCATCTGGCTTCTCATGGCTGCCAGTTCCTGTTGAAAAAGACACATTCTTTAAGAGATGGACAGAGTTTTTTTTCACTCCACATTCGAGACAGCATCTTGATTGCAAAGCAGCTGACTGTTTTGGAGTGGCCACCCACCTCCTCGTGGTTCTTCTTGAGGAAGATCAGCTCCTCCTTGAGGCCCTCGATCTGCATCTCCAGGTCTGATCTGGCCAGTGTCAGCTCATCCAATAGTCTCTTAAGACCAGCGATATCTGCCTCCACTGACTGACGCATGGCAAGCTCGTTCTCATACCTGTGAGGCAGCAAGAGATCAGACTTTTGCACGCCTTCCAGTTATTGCTTCAGGTTAACTTTACAGTTTAACTCACTTTGTGTGTCCCATTCATCATGATACTTACTTGGTTCTGAAGTCATCTGCAGCCAGTTTGGCATTGTCAATGGCCAAATAGATGCCTCCATTGACACGGGTGGCGTCCTGGATCTGTGTGATGACACAAGGTTTCATTTGACATAATTCTCCAACTGCAAGCAGATCATTTCTCTTACAAGCAGATCTACAACATTTCATTCAGGAATTACAACTAATGTGACGTACCTTTCTCTGCAGGTCAGCGATGGTGGCTTCGTAAGCAGAGTAGTCTCGGGCAGAGGGGGCGGTTTTGCTCTCCAAGAACTGGCGGATCTTGAGCTCCAGTTCAGCGTTGGCCTTCTCAAGGTTGCGTACCTTCTCCAGGTAGTTGGCCAGACGGTCGTTCAGGTTCTGCATGGTGGCCTTCTCGTTGGCAGAAATATCGACGGAAGCATCGCCTCCACCGTAACCTCCTCCTACCTGATAACTATAACTGCTGTAAACACCACCGCCACCTCCAGCACCTCCAGCACCTCCAGCACCTCCAGCACCGTAACCGCTGCCCATACCGTAACCACTGCCTATTCCATAACCGGTGGAGATTTTTGTTCCACTGCCACCTGAACCAGCATACACACTTCTAGCATATCCCCTTCGCACCGAGCCTGCACCTCCACCCAGGCCAATGCCTCCTCCAGTGCCGCCACTGCTGGAGCGAAAAGAATAACTGGTGTTGCGTCCTGCCATTGTGAAGGCTGCTCTGGAGGTGCGTCTGCCTCGGAGAATATGAGATGGGGTGAGATGCACAGATGTGCTTCTGTCTTCCTTTTATGCCACACAAGGCTACTGCTGGGCGGGGACTTGGAGGACTGAAGGGAGGAGCACTGCCTGAAATGGTTGCGTTGCCCAACCCAACACACACACACCCCAGGTTCGTTTTGTGCAACGATGGGAAGGAGAAAGTGGGATTAGATGTAATCCTATTCTGTTGGGTAACATAATGTAGTCATTCAGACCTCACAGCTCCCTGCAAACCTCACATTTTTTTATTCATCCTTTATTTCCATTCTTCATGTTAAAGGTGCACTTTGTAAGAGAGTAGATTTTTCCAGTCTCATTCCCAACTAAAAGGGGATGGCAACTGACCTGACCTACAATCCCAAAGCGTCAGTATCTGACGAGATCTCTGACAAAGTGGAATATGCATTAACACACAGCATCCACGTGAACCTCTATCTGATGTTCCTATAAAGTGTACTGTAAATGTATAAGCCGCCACGCCCGTTACTGTTAGCCTCAGGTTAGTTATCCAGTCAAATGCTTCAGGTTTTGTTCTAACATGTGATGAGTCTTTTTTGAATATGTGCCATAAATATTGAGCAAGACTGCCACACTGTCCTGACCAAACCTGTTGCATTGCCAAGGCAACAAGCACTGTAAACACTGAAACTGAATCAGACGGATGTTTTTCATTTTGACTCTCACACTTGTTCTCACACCAATTTTTGTCATTTCTGTCTGTGTTATCTTGCAAGTATTTGTTTTGTTGTGCATAGTTTTAAACAAAACATTGTTCAGATTCTCTTTTATTTTCTCATCAGCAGCCTGCAGGCTGCCAGTTAGAAGTGGTATGTGTAAGGGCTCATGATGTCAGTCGATACCCAGCCTTCTCCAGGACTGGGCAAAGCACTGCTGGAGAGCTCAGCACAGATGTGCCTGCGTGTTTTTTTTTTTATTATTTTACTTGGCGTTGTACCTTGGCATATGCATCATGCCCAAACAGGAACAAGCTCTTGCTTGTTTGCTTCTTTCCATCTCACCACAGTATTTCTTTCAGATTTTTTACAATGTCCCAGAGGGTTTTGCACAACTGTCTCCCATGAAGCCGTGGTTGATTGAATAAAAAAAAAAAAAAATCACAGGTATTTAAACACTTCATTCATTTTAGAACACTGACATTTGTTATAATGCAGGTATTATTTTAGACCTTTTTGCTTGTTGCATCTAACAAAGTTTGGTTTCTCCTCTTACTAATAAATGACTTTTACAAACTATTCACATACTACACATAGTTTTGAGTAATACAAACCAGGTGTTTCTTTACACTGTTGCTTTTCATTGTGAGGGTGCAAACTCATCTCACACATGTGCTGAACAGCCATAAATAATGTCCTGATTGTTTTGAAACCCTAGCGACATGCGAGTGGAGACATTTTTATCTCTGGAGCATTTTAACACCAACTTCATGTGTGTACCCACTTCAAGGTATAGCTTTATACATCTTAGCTTTCTTTTAGATCAAGGCCTGAGTTTTCCTGCTTGTATTTTTCAGAATAGAACAATAGAATAGAATAGAATAGAAATAGAATAGAAAACCTGGCCTTTTACATTTTTACATCTAAATAAATGGACCATAGCAAAACAAAGAGATTAATGTAATTATCTCTTGGCACTCATAGCATTTGAAATATTTAGCTAAGTACGTGTCTTTTGCACCACCAGCAGAGCCATGTGAGGGTGTAGACGGTGAGCGTTCATATAACAGAGCAAACGCAAAAGAATCTGTGCACATTTGTGCAACAAGACATTCCGGTGATAGAATGAAACAAGGGTGTGGCACTGGTGGAGAGGTTTATACAGATACAATTAAAAAACGCTCGAGTTAAATCAGTTTATATGAAGTTTTCCTCACTGCAGGTTAGTGTCAGAAGTAAAAGAGAAAAGACATGTTATATGAGAACATGCAACGCTGAAAATCATACTTCATGTGCTCAGTGTATGGAGTCAGTAAAACTCATCTGTATACCAAAGAGGAAAGTTGAGGAAATAGCTCACATTTTGAGTAACATGAAGCAACTTGCAAATGATTAAATCATGAAAATTAAATAGATGTGTCGAAAATACAGGGAACATTCAGCAAATTTGAATAATATTTGGCTGTTTAAAATAAGTGATGCAAATCAAACCGTCTCATTTTCCCTCTGGCAGGAGGCGACAGCAGCGTCAGCCAAAATACCACACTATCAAAGAGGTTCCTCTCAGTGCTCTGCAGGTCGAAGAAAGTAACATTTCAGACTGTGTTATTGGATGTAGATAAGGTTGAGCTGAAAAACACATTTTCCAAGACATTCTTGGACACTTCACTTCTGCAAGGAAAGTAGAAACAGCAAACTGTACACATAAACGTTGCACCTAACTTTATAAGTGCTGTGTGACCTAGCGTCAGGCTGGTGGCTTCACTGAAAAAAACAAGACTCATATGTATCATATGTGTTTCAGGACCTGTGGTGATGACATGCTCAGCAGATATAGGTTCAAGCCTTCAGGGGTAATTTTGTTTTTCCACAACAGCATAAAGGTAATATCAGGTAATTAAATTCATGCAACACGACCGCCGAGCGTCACGCTATTAAAATGATCAGTTGCAGGAAAGACTGTTCACACGAACTGACAAATTCTTCTACTGCTGGCACATGACTCGTTTTCCCATTTCGCAATGTTAACAACAGGCCATGATGGCACAGTTGACAGGTATAGTGTCATAGGCGGCAGTGAGGCTGACGACAGGGAAGGCCATTATCTCATGAACAATCTTCTTGTTTTATCGACCACAGAGGATACCGTCATGGGTTTTATGACCAAACTGTCATCAGACACCCAAAAGTATTAAATACATGCCAGCAAAGCTCATATGATGTGTACAGAACTCACTCACTCGCTTCAGGCATCACCGAAAAAAACGACGCTAGTTCTCTCATATAAAAATCTGTTTTTTTAAATAGGGTTGCATTCTATTGAAAGCTGAAGAGAAGTCAATGAAGAGCTGGTTGTTGGTTTGATTCCCCTGGTCTGCATGTTGAAGTGTTGTTGTGCTGAACCCCAAACTGCTCCTGATGTGCAGCACCTTACATGGTAGCCACACATCAGTGTATGAATGTATGTATGAATTACACTTTGGATAGAAGCGCTTGCTAAATGTAAGCGCTATCAGCATCTCTGACCCATCTCCTGGCCTCACAGGAAAACTGCATAGGGTTCAGTCTTTTTCTGTGTCACAGCTTAACTCTTGTTTAGTTTCAATTCCTTCTAAGATACTCCTCACAAGGTGGGAAAGAGCCAGGAGGCACCCTGGGTACCATCTGCTGGTCGAAAGAAGACCGAAAGATAAACATGTGTGAAGCAGAGCACTTTAGGAGATTATCCACGATGCAGTCAGGACCCGGACTTCCTAATGTTTATGAGGGCAAAAGATTCACATGCTGTGGGTTCTCACAGCACGCCTCTACACTTTCTCAGAACTCAGAGAGCTCATGATTGAAATGCGCACATTTCTCTTTTTATTCTTCATTCACACACTAGATCTGATGCCTTTCTGGGCTGCACTTGAGTTGCCATTTCTCAGTCTCACTCTCCAGTTTACATTAAAGCTCAGCTAGTTTTAGGAGGAGTTGGATTGTGACCAGAGGCCTTTGAGCAGGGCCCTTGACTCTAGCTGTTCAGTGAGGCCTCCATGGTAGTACAGTGCTGAGTGTGAGGCAGGGTGTGGTTAGTGTGCAGAATTAGCAAAGCAGCGAGCAGCCTGGTATTATGAGAAAGGAAAGGACAGGCCAGGGCTGGCTGATGAGCATGCTAACGTCGGTAAGTGGCTCTGCAACACAATAGATGGAAGCCTTCAACATAACGTCAAAACTCTGATTTCCCCACATCCAGACTTTAAAGGTGCAACATGCGAGAATCTTTCTTTGTCACCTGGATGTGAGGAAAAAAATGATTTGATGTTAGTCCAAGATGAGTATTGTGTTGCAGAAATATCTACTGTTAGTCGGCATGCTGACCAGCTAGCCTCAGACCGTTCTGTCTCATAATGCCATCATACAATCATAACTCCTGGCTCCAAGTCTGGACTGCTAGCTGAGTGGCTACCTGAGCTAACTAGCTAACAGCAGCTACAGTTAGCAGTAGTTGGTGGTAACTCCGTAGATATGATTGTGCAATTCTTTCTGCAATTGTATCCACATTTTCTTGTTTTAAGATTTCATAGTAAAATACAAAAGAGACTTAGAGATTTGCACACATTCTAAAAAAATGTTTGAACACTGTTACCTGTAAAAAACAATCTATTAAGTGTTAAGTGTATAACAGCATAATCTGCACTAACAGACACTTTGTACTCTTGTAAGGCACACCTGTGGTTTATGTGGGCTGACTGATTCATGCTGATGGTATGTGTGGCAGCAGGGCGAGGTGTGACTGTGGTTTTCATTTAGGAAGCAAGATGTGAATGATGTATTCACACTTTCTATTGATATAATTGAGATAGCTCCTCAGACAATGAGACACAAATCAGATCTCACCTCGGAGTAATTGGTATACGATCCGTATCGCGTGCACAGCAGTCTGCTAACCGGTGCACACGGCATGTGTCAAATTGCTTTTGCCAAACAGCATAAGGTTTGCAGTCATAAGTCTCTATGTCACATTTACTGTGTCACACACCCTCATCCATTTTTCATGTAAGTGGGAAAGACATCTCAGAATGCAAAAGGCCCATTCAAGTCTGGGTATGAAGTGCCACGCTGACAAAATAACCACCGGAGAACAGTGTGTTCGAAATGTGCTGGGACATGAAAAATATCTCGCAGTGCATTTTACCTGGGTGTGTAACTCTCCTGCAAGGGCTAGCATAAGGTAATATGTCACCCTCTATCCGAGGAGGAGAAGGGGCAAGGGCTACTATTACTCATTGCAACATCAGGTGTCTCCTGACAATGGCTCCTCTGTCTTTGTGTTTCTTCTATTTCAGGCTTGAACTGGTTTCTGTTGTGTTGCGTCGTGCACAGCAGGTACTGGCCACACCCTTCACCACAAGGCACGACTGAGAGATCTGGAAATTTACAACAGAAAATTCTGGACTGCACCGGGCAGAGATTTAACAAATGAATGGCTAATAAACGAAAAACTGCTGCATTGTACGTTCAGTGCTGTGAGTCAACCCAACTGAACTGAATTAAGAGCCCATGTGGACACAATTAAGCACTTAATTGCTTGTGGTTGGGCAATAATAACTGAGGTCAGCTGAGGGAAAACCTACAGTACTTCATGTGAATCATGACTTCATGTATATCATGACTGTGTTTATTTCTGTAAAATTAAATATCTAAGTGCAGGAAAGTCTTTTTACTTGTACAGACATGCGGAAATTTCACCGTCAGGATTTCAGCTCAAAAACAGGCTTCATGTGTCCATGTGAAGCATCAGTCGCAAGGTGCTGCGTTTGTTTGTTTTTGTCTTGTCTAATCATGCAGAATTTTTACAATTCTAAGGCATGAACAGTGAGTCAAATGAACGCACACCTCTTTGCCTAAACTTGATATTGCTCTGCTACACAAATCTGCTGAAACAGTGCAAATCGCCTTCTAATTACATTTAATTACACTAATAGCACAATGAAGGGCCACAATGTGTTCACAGGGTGCAGCGCAAAGAAAGAGAGGGGAAGGGAGTATCTCCCGTTGAGTCATCTTGACCAACACATTCAGTCACTGAGCAGGTGAATAAGTGAAGAGCTCAAGTCTCTGCTTGGTTCCACTCCACCCAAGTGAACAAGCCGCTGGTGAGTCAAGAATGACTGTAAACCTCACTGAACCAAATCTTTAATTACATGGAGAACAAAGTCAATATTGTGTCTTCACTTTGTGCTGTTTGCAGCCCATTAAACCATTGCTGGTATCAATGTTTCGTATATTTAACAGTCCTGTGATTAAGCTGAAACAACCGTCTCTCTAAATGTGTCATGTGCTGCAACAATCAGTCTCCACTTCAGCAACTTAAAGTTACACAGGCAGTAAAGCTGTGTAGAGACGTCACCTTTAGAGACAGAGACACAGTGGCGCCTGGTGGTCATGAGCAGAGTAACAGCCTCGGCACAGCGTGAACGTGTGACCGCTGTCACTGTGATTTTTGCTTCATTTCAACATGCTGTTGTGATTTCCACCAGAGAATCCACACAGGAAACATCCAGGAAGAACATCTTGGATCTTGACTCTTCCATAAACTCCTACACTGTGAATTGTAAAACTTTAGCTCAGTTAAATGGTAAATGGTCTTGCATTTCTGTAGCGCTTTTCCACTCCACTGACCTCTCAAAGCACTTTACAACGCTTGCCACATTCAACCACTCACACACACATTCATACACTGATGGCATAGCGGGCGTCCCATGTGCAGAGGCTTTGTCCTCACTGCAGCGGCCCTGGGTTCAGTCTGACCTGAGGCCCTTTGCTGTGTGACACCCCCCTTCTCTCTCACCCTGTTTCCTGTCAGCTGCCTTATCAATAAAGCCATATAAAGGCCAAAATAATAATAATAACAATAATAATTATTTGACTTTACATTCAAGAAGTCAGGAAACAGATAACCCTAGAATTACTAAGTAGAATAGACAATATGATTTATGTCTTGCAAGCTAAAAAGTCTTAAGAACTTAAAATGATTTGTTTACTTTACTGTAATAACTTTAATGTTGAGGTAACCGGTAAAGTCACCTTGCGAGATTTTACAGTGTATGCTTCTTCTTGGTCCAAAAACTAATGAATACGATCTGATTTAATTTTGCCGGTGAAAAAAATGCATACAAGTTATAATCCACACTTGCAGTAGACATTTGTGATAAAGAACACAAATACACATCTGCATCTCGCTTCTCATGCTTTTAATCAGATTATGGTGTCTCATTTATCAATCTGTCAAGATCATGACCTGCTGCAACTTTGCTTTATCATTTCAATCAAAGGAAAGAGAAGAAAATGCCCCCTTAAGAAGCAAAAGTTAAACTGACTTGCTTGAACAATCATACGCTGGTTGAAGTTAAAGGTGCAACATGTGAGAATTTTAGAACATTATTTTAAGGCCGTCTTCATATTGTTTTGCACGGATATGTTCTGATTTAGCATATTAAGTCTGCTCAGCGCTAACAATCACACCACAGGAACGCTCGCCGCACGGCTAACTGAGCTAACTAGCTAACCGCAGCTACAGTTTGCAGCACTTGGTGGTTTCTCTGGTGATGTGCTGCCTCCTACTTGATTAGTTGTATGAATTCAACAGGTGGCCATTTCTTACATATTGCACCTTTAAGTGCATTTTTTCATTACACCGAAATTACAGAAGTAAATTAAGCCAAATCAAGGTAAACTTTTTGGTTTAGTTGGCAGCAGAGGTGAGCAGAGGCATTACTGAAGGTCCTCCACTTGGGTGTCGACGCTGGAGGACACCACCCTTCCATCAACGATCTCCTCCACGATGGTCTTCACCCTCCTCTCGATGTGGGGTTTGTGCTCTGCAGGGGTGGAGAGTGGGCATCATGAGGCTGCAGTGCAAAGGGCCAAACTCGTAGTTCATTAAGTGAATGATTTGGGATGCTTACCTTCCACTACCACCTTGCTGACGACCACAGGCCTGCAGAGAGAGAGAGAGAGAGAGAGAGAGAGAACATCATGTTAAAATGATTGCTTTAGCTGTAAGCCAACTGCTTTTCACTTTAAAGCCTTAAAGAAATGAACTACTCAGGCTCTTACTTTTTCTCATAAGACTCTCCCTCAAGCAGCCTCCTGTACTCTGCGATCTCCAGTTCCAGCCTCATCTTGATGTCCAGCAGCATCATGTACTCAGACTGCTGCTGCTCGATGGAGATTTTCAGCTGCTGCAGCTCCGCCTCCAGCGTGTTGATGGTCATCTGCAGCTGGCTGAGCTGAGAGCTGTATCGGGCCTTCACCTCCTCCAGGTTCTGCTGCAGGCACTGAAGCTGCGGGTCAGATGGGAATGATGTCAGGAAAGCTTCGCACATGATCAGAGAGGGCTCACTCGGTCTGCCTGACGGTAAATTATAAAGTTGCAGATCCATGGTCTATCTGCACAATGCTAATTTAAAGGACGGATTCGCAAATTTTTCATGTCTGTCTTGAAAAAAAAAAAAAAAACTTGGTGACTGTACGAACATCAAAACAGTTTCAAGCTTGTTGTGCTCATTGCCCCTGTTCACACCAGATATTAAAACACCATGTGCTTTAAACTGTCTGGAAGATGAGGAACAATAATGCAAAGTCCCAGTTCGAATTTTATTAGAAGTAAATACGAGGCTACCAGTTTTAGCTTGTTAAATCCAGTGTGTATCTCCCACAGCCTCTTTATGTAACCATTTGTGTGCCATGGCTCAGGTTGGACACATGTTATGTGTCCAGTTCCTGTCCATGTGCACGAACCTTAAAGATTAAACATGGTCAGTATTCCACAAGCAGAGTTTTACCAGCATCTAACCAACATCATGATTTTTCCTTAACTCTATTATAGATTAAAGCCACATTACGTAGAAATTGCCATTTTGTGCAATTTGGCTCTCCCCATGTTAGATGTTGTTTGTTTAATTCTTACAAAAACTGAAAAGTGGTCTGGAATATTTCTTTGCCAAGCACACTGATAGATCGTACAATGAGGAATTTACCAGAACTGTGTGTGCTAGCTGCAACTGGCTGCTGGCTGTAGCTCCATATTTAAAGCAACATTACGTAGAGTTTGGAATTATGCGCCCCCCAAAAGTTTGTGCAACACCACTGCCCTAAGGACAATCCTAGGTCTGTAACATTTTGTCATAACAACATTACATGTTGAAAACTTGAATCTTGAAGTAAACATGTATGTATTGCATTCTGTCATTTCCTCTGAGGCTTACCGACGCGACGGCACTGGAGCGACTGATCTCCAAACTCTGGTAGGTCCTCTTCAGCTCTGACAGCTCCGAGCTGGATGTCTTCACCTCTGTTGTCTTTGAGCTGATCTGTGACTGAAGATTATCCACCTTTTTGCACACACGCACACACACACACACACACACACACACACACACACACACACACACACACACACACACACACATGTTTATAAGCAATAAATCCTGTGACATCTCCATCCGTTTCATCAACCTTTTCATCATAGGTCTTATTCTCTGTGTTTTCAAATGTTCTCTCCCATTTTACCTTGGCCTTGAACCACTTCTCCAGCTCCAATTTGTTCTTCGCCATCACAGCCTCATACTGCTCCCTCATCTCCTCCAGGACCTTTGACAGATCCACAGAGTCTGTGCTGTCCACCTCGACGTTAACGTTGCCGCTCTGTTGGACCCTCACCAGACGCATCTCCTGCAACGTGAAGAAGTGTCACGTTTTTATTTGCCTCCACCGGCAGATGGCGCCATTGTACTTGAGAAACAGAACCGTTTTAAACGGGACATCCCACTGCAGCTGAGTGGATCGTCTCACCTCCTCGTGGTTGCTCTTGAGGTAGGCCAGCTCCTCTTTCAAACCCTCTATCTGCATCTCCAGGTCACTGATGCCCAGAGTCAGGGTGTCCCGGACCCCTCGGAGACGACCCACGTCACCTTCAACACTTGTACGCATGTTCATCTCTGTCTCATACCTACAGAGGAGAGAATTAAACAAGAGAAAGATGAAATATGAACAATCAACTACGCCTCTGCAAGGTTTAGCATGAAGCAACAGAGGAACCTAAACCTACTTCATTCTGAAGTCCTCTGCAGCCAGCTGAGCATTGTCGATCTGCAGGTTGAGGCTCTGATTCACTGAGAATCTTCTCTTGATCTGAAGGGGGGGAGGGGGATGAAACAATAATTTATATATGATTTGTTTGTTTGCTCACTGGAAAGACTCATCAGTAACAGACATGGCAGCATATATTCAAAAACACAACTCTCTGCAGTGTATAACTGATGATCAGGAGTTTGTGAAATTTGTCTACACACACACACACACACACACAGCCACATCAGTGGTGCAGAGTGGGGCCTTGATTCAAAGTTTGAGTTATGTCTGATTTGTGACAAGTGGCCACTGCAGTCACAGTGTGATAAACACAGCTGGGCTCAAACTGTACCAAAGCCGCATGGCGTCAAATGGAGAAAGTTTTGAAAAGACAAACAGAGATTTTAACCTGGGTTACAGTAAAAGATGCTGACATAGCAGATCCTTTGTTGTGAATGTTGCCTGGGTTGATGGGATTGGGATGGAGGGGAGGTGTTACTGTCAGTATATGTGTGTCTGGTCTGGCATGTGTGTGTGTGTGTGTGTGTGTGTGTGTGTGTGTGTGTGTGTGTGATGTAAGCGGGTTCACTGTGGAACAATAAGATATACAATGAAGGTAAAGTGTGAGACGCAGGCAGTACCTGAGCCCGCAGCTCATTGATGGTGGCGAAGTAGCTGGTGTAGTCTCTGCCAGCGCTGGGAGCCTTCTTCTCGTAGAACTCTCTGATCTGCAGCTCCAGCTTCTTGTTGGCCGCCTCCAGGGAGCGCACCTGCACACACAACCAGATGGGTGACATCACAGCAGGCGATGACAGGTGACAAATGAGAGATGGCAGACGTGGACCTTTATCAGTCAGTCTGTATTTGTGTTGCGGCGGTTCACAACAAAAGCCATCTCATGACACTTTCCAAGTAGAGCAGGTCCAGGCCACACTGCTTGATTCATTTAACAACAGGGAGGGGGGAGAGAGAGAAAGAGAGGGAGACAGAAGGAGAGAGAGAAGGAGAGAGAGAGAGAGAGAGAGAGAGAGAGAGTAAGAGAGAGAGAGAGAGAGAGAAGGAGAGAGAGAGAGGGAGAGAGAGAGAGAAGGAGAGAGAGAGAGAGGGAGAGAGAGAGAAGGAGAGAGAGAGAGGGAGAGAGAAAGAAGGAGAGAGAGAGAGAGAAGGAGAGGGAGACAGAAGGAGAGAGAGGAGAGAGAGAGAGAGTAAGAGAGAGAGAGAGAGAAGGAGAGAGAGAGAGAGAGTAAGAGAGAGAGAGAGAGAGAAGGAGAGAGAGAGAGAGAGTAAGAGAGAGAGAGAAGGAGAGAGAGTAAGAGAGAGAGAGAGAAAGAAGGAGAGAGAGAGAAGGAGAGGGAGACAGAAGGAGAGAGAGAAGGAGAGAGAGAGAGAGAGAGAGTAAGAGAGAGAGAGAGAGAGAAGGAGAGAGAGAGAGAGGGAGAGAGAGAGAAGGAGAGAGAGAGAGAGAGAGTAAGAGAGAGAGAGAGAGAGAAGGAGAGAGAGAGAGGGAGAGAGAGAGAAGGAGAGAGAGAGAGGGAGAGAGAAAGAAGGAGACTGGGTTCATCTGCACATTGGTATGTCGTTAATTAGCTGACCATTGTTCTGACTGCTGACTATTATTACCTTTAAATGATACATGGACACACACGCACTCACACACACACACACACACACACACACACACTTTCCTTTACAATTTTATTTATTCTTGTTCTGTAGTCCTAACACTTTGGCAATATTGTAAAACACAGTCATGCCAAGAAAGCGTTTTGAATTGAATTGAACAAGGGAAAGAGAGTGGGGGAGAGAGTGAGAAGGAGAGACAGAAAGAGAAGAGAGAGAAGAGAGAGACAGAAAGAGAAGAGAGAGAAGAGAGAGACAGAAAGAGAAGAGAGAGAAGAGAGAGACAGAAAGAGAAGAGAGAGAAGAGAGAGACAGAAAGAGAAGGAGGGAGATAATGAAAGAGAGAGACATGGAGAGAGATGGTGGTAGAATAAGAGACAGAGGGAGAGAGAGAAGCTGTGGGAGAGACATAAGGAGGTGGGATACAGTGGCCACAATATACAAAATGAATATTAGTAATAAATAAATAAACATGTTTATTGGTTGTCTTTGCCCTGGCTCTCACACTATACCGTCAACTTTAACTTCCTTTGCAAAAGTTCACTGAATTCTCTGTTCTGCATCCTGTCTGACCTGATTCTTTGTCGGGAATAGAGGGAGGATCAAAAAGTCTTACATAAAGAAGATGTATGCAAATCATCACAGGGAAAAGTACTTTGTGAGCAGCAGAAGGATGCAGAAGCAATCAAGAAGACTGCTAGTAACAGTTTATCCGAAGTCAAAATGAATTTTGTAATTGAACTCAGATTACCTCATTTTCACTTCAGGATGAGTTCTGTAGATCATCCAACTCTCACAGAGAGATCTTATTGTGAGCAGGGCAAAACAAAACCTGCCCCAGTGCTGAAACTGCTGTTTTACACTTTACCATTTATTGTGTCTGTGTGTGATCCTACATGGGTGCGAGGTGTGTGAGCGACATGATGTGTTGTGGTTCGTTCATCAGGTGTATGCAGCGGTTTTTGGAGGGTCACATTGAGCCCATTAAAATGTCTTCACAAATATCTATTTTCTGACGAAGATTCGCAAAAGTGTTTGGAATCATCATCATCATCATCATCATCATCAGGGCTCACCTTCTCCAGGTATGAAGCCAGGCGGTCGTTGAGGTTCTGCATGGTGACCTTCTCGTTGCTGATCACCGCGATCTCAGAGTAGTCGCCCACTGACCCGGAGCCGAACACGGACTGGGACTGGGAGATGCGGGTCCCGTAGCCTCCCGCGCCCCCGTACACGCTGGGCGCGCGGCTGGAGAAGCGGCTGCTCCCGCCCAGCTGCATCGCCCCGCTCATGCTGAAGGCGCTGGCGCTGCCGGACACGCTGCGGGCGCTGCTGATGCTGCGGGAGCTGAAGCTGCTCTGGCGGCTGATCGTGGAAGTCATGACGACAGGCGGTGGATCGGGAGGCGGAGGTGGCCTTGCGGGTGATGCTCAGCGGTGGAGAGTCTCCGAGGAGTGCCTCAGCTGGAGACGGCCGGGCATTTTTATAAGCCTTGGAGGAGGAAGATAGCGTCGGTTCCCCCGCCACCCCAATGAATGGAATGCAGATAATGGTTTGAAGGAATAGGTGTGTACAGTAGCTTTAGTGCTGATGATGGCTGGAGACAGGTTGAACATCAAGTTTGGCAGCTTGATGGGCGGCTCAGTGATCGGGGAGGGTGAGTTATGAAGATAATAGTTTTCCCCCAGTGTCAGTTATTCTTAGTCTGGGGCAGATAATGCGTGACACACGGATGTTTTATAACTGCCTTACACACGCTGTCCCCAAAGCTTTTCCAATGGAGGAGGAAGTTTTTGCCTCACTGCCTGACTTCCTGCACAAAGTCATTCTGCTCACCATACTCTGACAATGTAGAGTGACAGAGACCCGACTCATTTAACCTGCATTTAACCTCACATAAATATATAAAACATCATAAACAATGACTTTTATAGATACCACATCCAACCCTCTGGCAGGCCAACCCACAGCACCATGACAGAATTCATTCACAGGTCCACTGTCCAAAACCATGCCTGATACACTTTAAGGGCTTTTGCTGTTTTTGCTTGATGTTTCTGTTGTCAGTTGTCATCTCTTAATCGTTTCTTGAGGCTGCGGTGGTTACTTTGAGAAAATTGTTGAAAAATGTCCAAATGAGCAGCTTGACAGACCCTTGATCCTTGAACGGAGGGTTAACATGTGCAACGCCACATGGAGATAGGGCAACCTTTCCCTGTGCTCACCTTTATGATTTAAATGAGTGTTGGCCTACCAGCAGCAGTGACAGCATTTATATACTGTGCCTCTGAAATACTCTTTTACTGGAAGGAATATATGAATTCTTAAAGGTGCACCTGTAAGAATTGGTTTCAAAACTTCCCAAAGACAGGAAGGAAGTCAGTTCATCAACAGAATTTCTGAAGTCGTGTCAGAGACGCTAGCTTGAGTTTGCATGCTAACCAGCTAGCCCTGACCGGTCCTGTGTAGAAATGATGATCGGGGCCTGGTTCTGTTGTCCGCTCACTCGGCGCCAGTTCTGGCACTCTGGGCTTTCCGCGAGCAGCAGTTTACAGCGATTACTCCGGAGACATGCTGCCCCCTAGTTGTTTGGAGTGTAGATGCGACAGGTTGCCATTTCTTACATATCGCGCCTTTAAATTTAGGTTACTGGGTTTTTATTATTCTACTCCTGCTGAAGCACGATGAGTGTGCCAAGTTTTCATGTCGTCAGACATCATGCAGCTGCATCAGCAACAACTGTGCTCACTGAGGAAATCATAAAAAACAATTTTGCATAATGGGTCTATTACACGGAACCTTTGAGAGGAGGAAAGGTGTGTTTTTAACCACAAACTGGTTTTGTTCATTGATCCAAGCTTTCATCTGGGCTGCCAAAGTTAGTTATTCCAGGGAAGTAGTGGGAGGAGGCACACAAGGTAACAGACAACAGACATTTTAACTAAATATTTTTTTCTGACCGCACCCAAACACACACTCACAAAACATTGCCACTGTCACCTTTTGACTCAAAGCTGATCAAATATGCAGGAAGAAAAAACTATCTTGAAGTGACACAGGAATCTGAAAACCATCTTGATCTGCCGCGGTCCACACCCATCAGGGGAAAGTGGCAGATAACACTTTGCACGCCACTGGTTCGTGGCAGCGTCTTCCACTCACATCTGTGTTTGAGACCATCATGTTTAAAGTGTACTCAGTTGCAGATGCCAGCGATGGTTAAAATGTGTATTTACTATCATACCGGGGTGGTTTTCAGGTGTTACATTTGCTTAAATGCTAGCAGAGTTTTTGTCACAATCTCAACAAATGGATTGAACCCATTTTTTTTTGTTTTGTTTTGTTGCTGTAAACCAAAAAACTTCATTTGTTTGCAGCAAGTGTTCATCTGTTTTGGGCCCGGAAAATGAAATAGCAGTCAAAACCTTTTTATCAAAACTATTTTTTCCCCCCCATGTTGCTGTTTTGTTCACTTTTAGGGAAATGTTTAGGACCAAAATAATGAAAGTTAAACCAGGAAAACAAGCAGCTAGTGCGCCACTGCTGATGGTTTTTACTGTCCCCAGCACGCAACCACAAATGAATTCATGCTGCGAGTTAATGACCGCTCGTAAACTTTAACAACCCCTAATAATCTTCTCAGCTGACACATAGCTCAGAGGACTCAAGTTCACATCTATGACAATAAACATGAAGCGGTGATGAGCATCTGCTGCGGCCCCGCCCGATAAAGTATGAACCTGACCTCGCCAACAGTCGGTGGAACAACCTGTCTGCAGTGTGTGGAGATATCATCAGATTTCACTAATGGGTGTGTTGCTTTGGTCTGGTGAGAGTGTAAATGTCACACGTCAGGATCTGTGATTATTTTCCCACCAGCATAATGACTGACAGCGAGTAACATTCCAACAAGATCAAGTCTTGGATGCAGTGTATCATTTGCTACACACTGCTCAGATTTACTAATCAGCTAAAACATCCTGGGGTATTGTATACAGGAGAACATATGGCTGGATGTGCATTCTCTGCAGTCCTTTGTGCTGCTGTCACCTCGACTTATTTCATTAATCAAAGTGTAGCACATAATCACAGTCTGTGCTACATGAGTAAATCCAGCCGGCAGAAGAACAGAAGAGTTCTTGAGGCTACACTCACGTTGCTTCCGCTTTTCTTGACATTAAGCATCACGTGTCGTCAGGGGAAACGGGACACACAGGAACAGCGAACACAAATCCATGCAGTAAGTAAACAGCTGCTGTGGTAGTTTTACTAAAACGGTAGCGTGTGCGTCATCTGGAAGTCCGGTCGCACAACATGACATGGTGGAACCAATAATCGCCTCCAGCCAATCAATACATGATACACACAGAAACATTCCAAAACAAACATAGATAAACGGTCACTGTAAACAATGACAATGATCCAAAAAGGGATCTAATCAGGATCATGAAGATGGGAAAACAAACAAACTGACTAACAAATCAACACATCATCGCTCTTTGAATAGATCTTTATACACCTTGGCCTTTTTTATTTTTTTATTTTTTTAGTGTCTGTGAGTGTCTGCGTTTTGATCTATTCTATAATTCACATAAAACTTTAAATTAGGGGAAAACCTTTGTAATTCTGCATTTGTGTATGTGACATTTTCCATATACTTAGAAATTCACATTAAAATCAATGAATTTCATGTTCAAAGTAAATAATGCCATTTTAACACTCCATTTTGATATCATAGTTAATATTACACAATAAATGATTTCCCATTTGAGTCCAAAAAGTAATCACATGGTAAGATGCATTGTGTTAGTTCATTATTACAAACGCTACACTTGCTATAAATATCTACGAATTTAGGAAAATATAGATTTGATGTATATGTGTTGTGTGAAATCATGACGTGTATTTCTTTAAAGATGCAATATGTAAGAAGCCTAGAGGTTAGCATACAAACCAGCTAGCCCTGGCCCGTTTTAGTATAAAGTTCCTGTCCAGGCGTTGTAAAACAAACACTCCTCTGGTTTTGTCTTGTTTGAGCGTGTGTGGTGTGTTTTAGGAACTGCTAATTCTTAGAGATATTCGATTGATAATGTTAGAACACCACAAACTCCCTGTTTTCAGCCCTGAAAAGCCTTCCAGCCTCAGCCTACATAGTTAGATCAGATCCTCTGTATTGGATTTCTTATGTAAACATCATCGACTCATTTTATTGTTATTGCAGTGCAAAAAAGGCCTTTCCAGGTAAGTGAAAAGCACCTTGACGGGTTTGTGGATGTCTGCCGTTTCCCCTACGCACATCCTCCCAGTGCATCTGTCTACCAATCAATCCCGGCTATCTGTCTTTGATTTTAGCTCGTGTTGCTCTCATCCAAGGTGTGGTATAAAAGAGCCTCACTCCTCAGTGTGCACCAGAAGCATCTCACTTGTTGGATTTTGTTGGGCACATCTACTGCTTCATACAGGTAACTTCTCTTCCGTCTTTTAATTTTTTATTTTTTTTTTTCACTTTGAGCAAATGTAACTCTGTTCTTCTCTTGTTCACAGACATGTCAGGGAAGGTTTTCGTGGTGATCACACTGTTGGTTGTGCTGCTTGTATCCAGTGCAGCCTCCTCGCCTGTGGAGGCTAAGGAGACTAAGATGCTACAGCAGCTTCTAGATAAGAGGGAGAAGGTGAAAGACTTGGGTGGCAGACAGAACCCAGCTCCTCCGGCCTTCGCCACACGGGTCCAGAGACGGGCACACCTGTCGGAGGATGAACGGGAGAGTATGACTAAGCAAATAATGCAGGCAATTTCAGGTATGCTGGGCATCTGGGTGGGAGTGTTCCTTAATTGTTTTTTGATGCGTGTGCGAAATAAAGGTTTTGGCGGGGATTCAGGGAGAGGCTCTGATGTGTTTACTTCACGCCTGTGTGTGGTTCATGTAGGAATGGTTTGTTCACAGAGATGATGAACACCGAGTGCATGTCTGATCGGGACTACCAGGGCTGGGTGGACTTTGGACGCCGGGACGCAGAGTGAAACACAGCGACGACAGCAAACGGAGAGAGCAGACTTGCTGCTGTGTGCTTAGATTTTATATAAAGTTTTACTGCAAATTTATAAATAAACTCTTTTGCTGAATTATCACAAGAGTAGGATGTGTTCATTCATCGCTGTCAGGAGGTGACAAAACAGACATAAAAGTGTGCTAGATGGAAATGCAATGTTTTATTCACAGGTGGTAAAGTTAATACACACACCGACATACTGTATAGAGTTGTGATGCTAACACAGAACAGAGCACACAGTAGTGCAGAGAAACAGTGGTTTGGTTGATTTGAATCAGAACACAAATTACAACAACCTGTGTTGATGATTTCTTCCCTTTTGAATCCACAGTATCCTATGCCTGTTTGCTACAGTTGATTGTTCACAAAGATTTCAGAGAAACATGCTGTTGAAATAATTATGACCACCCTTCTACATGTCCTTAAATAACCACGCTGAATACCCCCAAAAAGCAGTTTTGATTTCATTTACATCCCAGCAATTTCAAAATTCCTGATGATGTGAAAATACAGCAGTAAATATACATATTGCTTGACCGTCTTTGATGCAATGCGGCAAACCTGATTTGTTTTTGGTGAAAGGTCCGGCTCAGGATTAAGTCTGCGAGGTCAGCTAGGCGCCAACAGGTGATGCTGTGCTGTATGCAGCCATGACAGCATGTGCTATGTGAAAGCAGGTGATGAGGGGTGGGGTGGACATCTAAAGGATATTACCAGCTTTCAGTTCAGTCAGTGTATAATCCGTCCCAGTTTGGGGCAGGTGTCATCACAAGGCTTATTGATCTCAAGTGTTCATACAGGATATTTAACAATCGTATATACAAACATGCTTTCCTACAGTGTAGCAGCTAATAATAAGCAGGAAGACCGGAGTGGGTTTTTAGTGCATTTGAGAGTTCTTCAGTGTGACAGCATTGGTTTGGTTTGTGGTTTCAACTAACAATAATTTACTGCACAAAGTCTTTTTTTTTCTAACTTTCCCAAATGACAACATTGTTATATACATATACTTGTGAGTGATCTTCTACTTTGAAAACTAAAAACTAAAAAAGACAGATAATGAGGTTTTTCTTTTACCAATGGCAGGAATAAATGTGTAAAATCATGAAACACTGTATAAAAATATGTTGTTTTTTTCATGACGTTTCTTTTTTTTGTGTATAAAAAGAAACTGCAGGCTACAGTCAAACAGACAGGTGATCAGGCGATTGTCCTGAGATGAAGATGTTACACACACGCGAGCACACACACACACACACACACACACAACTACTGTACACAAATTCATAGAAAAGAACATTACTGTACACTACAGTCAACCTAAAGTATGGCTCTAGCACATTCTGTGGCTTCTGTTGTTGAGACTTCGGAGTTGTGGTGCCCTGAACTGCACAGTGAGAATCACATGGCTGGATGCAAAGTCACTACGGTGAATGACAGAGGAATAAGAGAGGAACAGTCCTCATCAAACTTTCAGACTAAGTCTGACTGCTTCTCTCTCTCTGCACCACGGCGGCCCATCATCCCCCAGGCTGCCACTCTGTGCAGCCCGAGACTCTGAAGCTTCTCCACCAAGTTCAGACTGAAAATGTTCCTTCTTCGCTCTTTGTCCGGTGATGAGCCTCCACCTTTGTCTATTGACGTGGAACATGAAGGTTTTGCACTCTGGCTGCAGTGCAGGTTGTGGTGGTGGGGATGAGGAGAGGCTGAGATGCCATGCTCTTGCAGCAGCTGCAGGAGTCCCAGTGATGAAGTGGTTTCGTTTGTGGTGGTGGGGTTGGTGGTGGCCTGGACTCCCAGGCCAAAGTGCTGTTGGTGGGATGGCGATGAAGTACTTACGAGCTCACAGTTCCGACAAGATGGCAGGCCGAAAGAGTGAAGGCTGCCAAGGGAAACAAAAGATAATTAATAACCAAAATTACACAGTAGATAAGATGACTAAGTGGTTTCTTGTTGCACAATCATGCAAGCTCAAACACAACGGATGAAAAAATAAAAACAAGACAATGCAATAAGTTTGTTAGCACGCAGAATAACATGTTGGCATTCTATCATTCAGCAAACCACAAATATGTTCAAATTTGTGCCTGTCATACATACATGTATATAAACTAAAACTCATCTCAGGAAATATCAGTACTCCAGCTAGGTGAGAAGACTTTTGACCACTGACATTTGTAAGTGTGATATTTTTATATATGAGACGGCACATTTTCCAGCTCCGTTTGTACTGACAGAACCATGTATTTAAAGTCAAACATTTATCTTTCTTAAACCTAACCAAGCTGTTTAGTGCCAAAACCTAACCAGACCAAGTTTCAACATATCGGTGGTTTGCAGAAACGCATATTGCTAACATTTATCCTGGTGACTGAGTCGGTTGGTTCACTTGTTGTTAGTTTCTGCCAATAGTTGCTGTAAGATGGATAAAGATAATGTCAGTGTGGAAGCGGTGATGAAACTGCCTCAGGTGATTTGCTGAGATGGAAACCTAGAAAGGTCAATAGACATTGAGCCATTCAGTATGAAATATCAAGCCAAGAATCGGTGGGAACAAACAAGTTAGATCAGATGTAACTGCTTCGCAGCAGTCAGTGTTAGTAGGAAACGAATGTTGAGTATTTAAAAGGTCTACTATGCAGGATGAATGACTCACATTAAAGTGATCCCTCTTTTATTTGTGCTGTTTATTTATGCTTTAGGATGGAACAGTGATGAACAGGAGATTAACATTTTATTTCTCTGATTTACTGCTTTCATGGTTAACACCACTCCCTCTCTGACTCAATCTCTAGCTCTCTCGACCCTCGTTGCTCTCTTTAAACCAGGGAGGAGGGGCCAACTTTGAATGTTTTTATTTATTTTCGAACAGCAACAATAAAATCCTGCATTGTACGCCTTAAACAGAAGCGCAATGCATAGGTATTTCAATAAGGTGACAGGAAATGTTTAACATCTCAGTTTCTGACTTAATACAAAGACAAGGCGTTCTCAGATATGAACCTTAATGTAAGTTAGTTAAACAAAGACTGCCTGCATCATGAATGTTGATCAAGAAATTCATGCTGTGCTCATAAACCCCAACTCTTACTTTGCCCCGAAAGCTCCTTTTAGAGTTGAAGAAAGAGCCTCGACAAACGTTTTCTGCCACTGTGGGCGTAAAGAGCAGAAGTTAGGTGGGAGTAAAAGAAGAATGAAAAGGAGGTGATCTGGAATATCCACACTAAAAATCAAAACAAAAAAGGTTGCAGATTCCTTGCTCAACTTCTGCATTAACTCACGTCCACCGAAACATAAAATCAAGTTCAACCACAAAAATAAACTTCAAATTCTGTAAAAAAAAAAAAAAAAGGAAAAAAAAATCCACAAACACAACAAGACATGCTCAAGAAGACACAAAGGCACTGGTACAGTAATCGCACATTTACATTATTCATACTCTTACCTAGTGGAGAAGGAAGGGATGAGAAGGGAGGGTTGGAGGACTTGGCAGGTAGTAATGGTATGTGTGGGAGAGGTCTGAGGGAGGTTGGGACCGGATGGAGAGGCTGTGATGTCATGGAGGGAGAAAAGGCAAGTTAAACTGCACATGAAGAAAACTACACTGAATAAGAAGCTGGGCACTAAGGTTAAACTACACAATTAATGGGGCAAAAAACAATGCAAAGCTGAATAAAGAGGAGGAGAGAAATCAGGAAGCATGGATTCTAAATGACATGGACAGGAATGACAAAGCCAGTGGGGCTGTCTGTTAGCGTCCTACCCATGCCATGTGCTCCGGAGAGGTGCGACAGGTCAGGTTCATCCTCCTCCAGGTCATTCAGACTGTAGACGTGCTGTATGTCGACCTCGAGCTCTCTGAAGTCTTTAGTCAGGACGCCGGGACGTGGATGCAGGATGCCTCCCAGGTTTGGTTTGGCCAACTGCTGCCACTGGTGCAGAGTCACTGAGCCTGATGATGAGAGAGTCCAAGTAGAGCTCATGGATTGATGTGAAACAAAATAAACAGCAATTTTATAGCAGTTACTGATAAACACAATGCTCATCAAGACCTGCAGACAACTAATTACAAATAGTGGATTACCCCGACAGACTTGTCTCTTGTTGGCTGCAAAGCTTGATAGAAGCGAAATATTTAATTCCTAATAACTTCTTAGCGCATAATTTCAAGAGACCCAAATTGTCGTGAGTGACCCGAGTTTCTCAGTGGTTAAAGGTACGGTGAGAAAAAAAGCATTGAGTTAAACACCTGAGGCCTGTTTGGCAACTAATGTTAAAATGTAATTGCATTTTTCCTGCTAGTTCTACTGTGTTAATTAGATACTTACACTTGAAAATGTTTTGACATTGTAAGAGCATGGCAGCTTTGCACCAGTGGAATTGAATTAGTGTCACATACTAATGTCAACAGCATCGTTTGTCTTGTTTTACAAACACATTCCTAAGCTCCACTGTGACTACGCTTGAATAAGCTGGTGACAAGCGGAGGCCTCTGTTACCTTCCAGAGGTTTGACGATCTGCAGGCGGTCTGGCAGGTAGGACCTGGATCCTCCTGAGGAGCCGCAGGAGTGCCGTGAGCTGCCGTTGGAGTAGTTGGTGCCCGTCGATGCTGCTGGGCTGGAGACCAGGCTGTCATTTGGTGTCAAGAAGCCACTGGAGCCGTTGCCCTCCTCGCACTTTGCTGCCAAGGCGTGGAGTTTACGCTCACGCTCCACATCAAAGAATGGACGCTCAGACGAGTGGTTCTGCTGGCGGGCTGACAGGCTGCGCAAGGCGGCTTCCAGGTCCTGGCCTCCTGGTGTGCCTGGCTGGCCCAGACGTTTTGGACCACTATGGTGAACACAGGTGAATAGGTGAATATATCTCATGATGAACTTCTGTTGCAAAAACAGACATTTGAACTTCTAATCAAGCAGACTTTTACCTTCCTAATATGTGTATACAGTGATTATAAATACATCTGGATTTTTCCATTCATTGGAATGGTGAATGAATACATGCTCTCACACACCTGTTGTCTTCTTTCTGACCATTATTGGAGCTGGGCTTGTCCTCCAGAGTAAGGCTGGCATTATCTGAACCATAGTAGCTTGTTCGGGGGGTGCTGGTGCAACTGGAGCGAGCTGAAACCGGGCTGGAGCCGGGCAGCCCCGGGGAGTGGCAATGTGACCGCCTCCTCACGGCCTTGTTCACCACCTTCACGGTTTCAAACACACGCCACGGGTGGTTCCTGCCAGGAGAGATGGAAGATTACACCCAATTTCCAGTATTCATTTCAGCTGCAGACCCGTTTGAGAAAAAGTGGGGATAGAGGCCAGATGTGCATTGTTGTCCTGTGTAGAATTGTCATAGACATTGTCATAGATCAGTGGAGCACATGCATTCTAACCCATTTTAGGGTTAGATCAAGTCAAGAGATTTATTATAATGTACTTGTTCAAGTAGTTCAGAAAGTTCAATACTCAATTTAATGACCATAATACAATTAACACTATAAAAAAATGTATGAAAAAATATATTTGTAGTCCCCTTGCTCACAAAAAATAATTGGCACTGCCATCATCAGGTGTGCACTGGAGAAGTTGTCTCCACTATGTGGCACTGTAGGAACACTTTTGTTAGAACGTAGTCTACGTTCTAATAAAAACACAAAAAAGTTTTGCTTGGAAACGAACATTCTGTTCTGTGTTATCTAACAATCAAAAACTCAGCTAATGTGCTTCATCAAGACAGCATTTATAAGGTTTGATCAGATTTGATTGATGGTTGCCTAGCAACATAAACAACAACATCTTAATTAGTAAGTGGACACACTACTTTGTATGTCATACAGTGACAGCAAATGCAGAAATGTGAAATAACCACAATTGTTCTAACTTTTGTGGAAAATTGCATGACACTCCATCGGCAGATCAGGGAAGTTTCAAAAATCAAGAACTGCAAGAATTAAGATTCAATCATAAACAACAACACCCTGGACTGAGAAACACTTGTTTTCATTGAAACTACATGTAATGCTACAGCTATCTTGTGAGCTACTACCTCAGACAGTACTACAATATCTTGTTCAGTCAGCATGAAGCGCCGAAACAGGAAAAGAAACAAGGTAGGATTTTATCATCTGACATGATCAATTTGTCCTAAATTCGGCACTGCACTGGTCTAACGTTTACCTGTATTTCTCTAGGTTTTGTTTAAAGCATCTACAAAGTAAGTGAATGTGTTAAAATTTAGCATAATTCTAAATATATATTTATTGGTATTTGCATTACCATACAGTAAATACAAACTTAATTTCATGACTGAATAAGGATTTCTCTTCATATTGCATAATTGATATTTGCACCTCTTACTACAATTTGTACTTATTACACTGAAAATAATTGTATTTCTTTTTATCTTAACTGTAAACTGTACTGTATACAACCAGATGAAAAGTAGCTTTTTGTATGGTTACAGTTTTATGTGTGTAAATGTGATTATAGCTAAACAAAACTTTGTATATTTCTGTCTTTCAGAGAAAGCATTATGATCACGCTGGCAAAAAACACAAGCCACAATCACACAGGCCAACTAACGATGCAGCTGAAGTGACACGAATTAGACAAGCTCTCAAATCAGCTAAGAGGACCAACCGGCGGCTGGCCTCCTTTGAGAAGCAGGTTTGGAGATACATACAATTGGAGATATGTTGGAACCAGGAGAGGTGTCAACTCATCTATGAAAACAGGTGCCTTCAGAGGACGCTCGGGACGAAATACAACCACGCTAAAAAGGAGATTAGTAGGTTGCAGGGGGTGTTGATGGAAACCAAAAGAGCTCACTGGCAGAAAGAGAATGAAAGGCACCAAGCTGACTTGAATAATACGCTACATGAAATCAAGGTGGAGGGGAAAGATGTCGCCTTAAAGACGGAAAAAACAACGCCAGCCAAAGTCCAGGAGTAGCATGTGATGATAAAAAGGTAAAACTGATAACAAGTTCTGGAGATAAACAATGGCTCTTGCAAATGAGCCAGACAGATCAGGTACATAATCAGGGACAGTGGAAACTACAGTGTGAGGAACTGGAGGTCAAAAAGGCTCACAGGACTCTAACAGTATTCAGAATCATCCTTTGACAGTCTTATTAACACTCTTGTCTGTTGTCTCTTCATTTCAGGAGAAGCACTGCAGCCTCACGTCAAAGTAAATCATAATATTTGACACTGAAGTACTGTTGGTTAAATCTATGTCTCTGGGTCCTCTTTTTTGTCTTTTTCTCTTTTTTCCACTGCATTTTTCCTCTTTTGACCTCGAACAGTTCGTCAAATTTCATTCTTCCTTCCATTCCATTGCATTACAACGCGATACCAACTGCGTCATACTATTGGATGGCTCCAGCCTCTAACCTTGTTAGAACCAACTGTCACAATTCTTACACAGAGATAAACACAACTATCATTTTGAACAGGACAAAGATTTAAAATAATTAATTCTCTTTCATAATATTGTTTTTAGGGAAAAGAGACTTGCACCTGCACCTGCACCTTTGTCCAAATGTTATCAACATGACCTGTAACCTCAAAATAATATTTGCATCAGGTTTTGAAAACCTATGAACCATACTATGAAATATCACACTGTGAAGACGTTGATCTGATGTATACTGTTATGTCAGACAATTTGAATTACACCTCAACTTTCTATCTTATTATCTCAAAGTCAAATAGCTTGGAACAACTCAATTTGAGTCCAGTAATAATCCCCATTAGGCTTTAAAGACTGTTGTGGCTGTAGTCTACTTGGATTTATGCCAGGAACAAAAGATCCCACCAGTGGTGAAAAATATTATCAAAAACAACAATGGAAACTTCTCAAACCAGTCCTGTGGCATGCTCTGCATAAAACAAACACATATTTTAAGTTTAATGTAACATGAACACTGTTTCCTTCTCAGTCCTGCCACATGAATGTTGAGTTCCCTCATGGGAAACATGCACTTACCAATAATACATATTTTGAGCACACATGAGACTCAGAGATTTGTCTCAGGTATGTTACAGTAAACATTTTGGGGTTCATCTAGCTAGAAGTTGAATAGTTAAGATAAGTTCAAGCTCATCCCTTATATAAGAGCACCCACACAAAAATCACACACTCACTTGTACTCTGAGGGAGCCGGGGTGTCCAGGCCTTTGCGGAAGGTGCCCTCTATCTCGGCAGCCAATGAGTCCATGGGGAGGACAGAGGCCAGCGCGGTGTACCGCTGCACCGTGCTGTTAGGTAAGCTCTTGTTCCGCAAATTCTTGATGTCCTCTCTGGCTTCACAGAGCATGTCCTCACACTCTGAGTACTTGTCCTGCAGGTCCTTGAGCTGATGACGGGGGAGACATATCAGTTAAATTGGAGTACAATAATATAGGTGCTGCATATGGACGTAATGCTGCAAAGAAGGCAGATGCTTCTACAAAGATGCACATGAACAGGTCCATGTGGGGATGCACAGAGGGTGTGTTTTTTATTATCATATACATGTCTTAAATGTATATTTGAGGTTGATAAAAGTTCTCGTTTGTTAGTTTGTTTCTGAACACTGTGGCTTGTTACACAAAAAGATACATTTTAAGCATCCACATTATAATTGTAGCCTTTTGGAAAGGCAAACAAACTGAGCTCTGGTAGGAGTATGTCCTACCTCTGATTTAAGTTTTAGTTGGCTCTCACGGGAGGCACTCAGGTTTTGGTTCAGCTCCTCATTCTCATGGGTGAGCTAGAAGGGAAGGGGAACAGAAAGTTAAAAGAGTTCTACTGTGATGTAGCAGAATTTCACTCAAAGAGAACAAACAAGTGTTTGACGGCAACGATAAGCATTCAAAGGAAACCATTACATAACTCTTTAAAAAGCAAATCATTGTTTAATGTAAGTCCCTTGTGGGCACCTTGCCTGGAGAATTTGTGTGTTTTACTCACTGCTTTGCAGCGGGCCTGTAGGTCAACAATCTGAGCGAGCAGCGAGCTGATCTCCTCCTGCTGTCGGAGAGAATCCTCTACTTTCCTCGCTAGCTCCTCTGACAGGTCGACCACCTGCTTGTTGAGAGAGGCTGAAACACACAAGTCCCATAAATACACCTGTAGCTGATGGTCCAGCCTTTAATATGAATAAAGTGATACAAGACTGTAGCACTTACAGAGTTCTTCCACACACACCATCATCAGCTCCTGCTCTTGCTCTTCGTAATTAGTCGTCTCTGTAGTGAGCTCTGTGGCCTGCAGAAAAAAACGTCCAAACATCGTATCAGTGCACATGCACAAGACATCTTGTGGATCATTACATCATGATATTTTCTGTGTCATTTCAAGATAGTGCATCTATTTGCTCGATCCAGAAGAAGACATTCAAACTCAGAACTTTAATATTTACAGTATTTATTAATTGATAACACAAACTCAGAAATAATAATCATTTCCATAACTGAATAAAAAGACATGACCATAAAAATGATCCTGAATATGTTTAGTTTGTATGTCTGAGTGATTCTCCTTTCATATCACTGCGTGTGGGGGAACTTTGCAGTGCTGCATACCTCCAATCGCAGTTTGCGGTTCTCATCCTCTAAACCCTTCAGTTTCATCTGCAGGAAGTCATAGTGGACGAAGTTGCTGAGAGAACTGCATGATTCATTCCTTTTTATTCTACAACAACAGAAACATTTGTCTGTATTCATTCATTCATCATTGTGTTTCTCTCACTTAGACAGATGGAACCAATGGACAATCATCAACAATGCACAACTTGTTTATTTCACCCAGTCAATCTGTAACTAAGAAGTGCAAATGGATGTGCTGAGACATGGTTTAATAAGCTGCTGCTTTTAATAATAAGAAATTAAAAGACAGCAGTAATGAACAGGGATAATCATTAACTGCTGATGGGAAAGAGTTTAGCACAAAGCTTAGCTGGAGAGGATCAGTGGAGATGTTCTGACGTATGTTTACGAACAGCCTCAGTACACTGAGGATCATGGGCAGAGATCCCTTTTGTCACTGGAAAGCCAAAGCAGGAAGGCTGATTTTAATTTATTTTTTGAGACTTTGCTCTACACTGAAGCAAAAATCTCTGGAGTGTAGATGTTTTCAAATGAGATGCATTTTTCTATTAAACTGTGGTAATTGCTCAAGTAATCAGCAGCATGAATTATAGTGTTTTTTATTATATCGAAGGACATCTATACGGCACAAACTTACACTTTGTTTTAAAACATACTAAATACGATACATGTGAACTCACGGTGAGTGTGACTCAGCGTTCTCAATCTCCTCAGTGCTTGCGTAGAATTGAAGGAGGTCGTCTCGCATCGAGAGCTCGTGACGAAGTTGAGCAATCTAGAAAAATGCAGTAAGCTCGCATCACTTGAGCTCAGCAGACTGTATGAGATCCACATCGATCATGTATTTCAGTGTGAATGCGCAGGTGTGTCGAGGTAATGAGGTTTGTTTATACCTCTTCCTTTGCAATTTCAAGCTGTTCATCCAGTATTCCATTGCGGGTCGTCAGTTCTTGATTCTGTTTCAGGAGGGACTGACCGATCCGTGCTGCTAACTCGAGATCCCGCTCTTTCTGCAAAGTGATACATAAACGTCACATTTATTTTACAGGACAATGCTCATTCATACAGCATTTTTTTAAAATTAGTTTGGCAGAAAAACGATCAGATTCATTTCACTGTTTTTCCAAATGTCTCTAAATGACTTTTCTGATGGCACTGGCAGAAATAAGTATGTTGAAAAGGGTGAGAAACAGCGCTGGTCAGAGAAGCAGATAACTTTAATCCTCTGTAATCCCATTCATCTGCTGTGTGTCTCCCTCTTACCTCCTCCAGTAGGTGGGTGACTGCCTTGATGTCATGATACGTCTTGGTGACCTGGCCCACTCTGTCTGAGCACAGCACTGAGGGAGGAGGGAGAGAGGGATTTTATGAATGGAGGCAGAGCTGCAGAATCTGACAACACAGCCTTGCTGACTGTTTACAGCGAGATTATTGTGATGTTATGAGCAATAATAACTAGATAGTTGGGAGAAGTCTTGATTTTGATGGCGCTTTTGCTTGTATTTCTATTTTTGGACAATCTTGTGCACAAGCCATCATTACTACAATAGAATAGAATTATTGTGGATCTCTTTTTATATGTTAAAAAGAGATCCACTAATACTTTTTACGAACTTTTACTTTAATTTAGGTGCACAATGCAGTTTTGGGAAGAAGAGAAAGATATTCCTTGACTGAATTTTGTGTGCATGAAAAAATTAATGATCAGTCTCTCTTTGTTATCATGACCTTAAAAGGTCAACACAATTTCATAGAAAATACATAGCGTCCATTTGCTGCGAATGTTCAGTGCATTTTCAAACACTAAACAGATGATCAGGTCATGTGTTCATTGCTGTTGAGTCTCATTCCTTCGAGTTTCAGGTTTTCTGTCTGCATTTCTGGACACACTGCTAGCCAGCATAAACAGGCCATTGTTGCATAATTCATTTTGAATATTAACCTGTAACAGCAACAACAGCTCCAGTTTTCTTTGAATGAATGAGTGCCTGGAGTCAATCTTGTTTCTGCAAGTTTCCACAGCTACAAACCACAACATCTCCATGCGGTCAGCCAGATACTGATCCTCTTAGCTTGATCCTTTTTAGCCTAGATAAGATGCCAATAAAGACCTCGTTCTCCTGGACACCAATATAGCTCGACAGGAGAGACTGCCAGAGCTGACCTGACAATGTGTTTCGCACCAGCAGGACATGTACAGCATGGAAGGCATAACAGAAACTCGCTATTGACCTGAAACATTTACAACCTGCAGAATGGTTTGTTTGTGTCCACTTCAGAATCAATAAGGGTAAAGAGGTGTGGGAGGTCAATAAGTCAGTTTCTCAATTCAGAGGGACACACTCTTGACATGGTTCTCAATTTAAGCCATTAATGAACTATATGGGGCTTATTACTGCTTGTGATCTGTTAATTACCCAAATTTCACAGAGTTTCAGAGGTAATTTACTTGTCTACCTTTTCTATAAAAACAATCATTAATTACAATACTGTATTGTAATTATAAGCCACTTTTGTAATACTGTCTCCAAATGTAAGTTTCAAGCTTTAGGAGACCTATTTTATTTGTGATTCCATCTCTGTTTATGGATGTTCAAAACGTGCCTCAACTAGCAGTCAGCTCTGAATGACTCCACAAACCTCCAAACCAAAATCTGTTGTGTAATCTTACTTTGGTATACAGCTTAGCTTGACTAAAGAGATGGGAAGCTGCCATAGAGCAAAGTAATTAGATTGAGATCCTTGAATTTGGCCTGGAAACACAATGATTGGGTGGCTCTGTCAGCATCTAATCAGCCTAATGGAAAGGACCCAACCTTGGCCTGCGCTATTGCAATGTAAAGTATACTGTAGCTGCCCATGAATTATATAACATTAAATCATGTCTGTAGCGCTGCGAGGTGACTGGCTGAAACACAGAGGTCAAGTTTCTTCTCTAAGTAGATTAAAAAGTAACACAGAAAAAGAAAAAAAGTTGGTAGAGTGAGGTAGAGAAACATTTGTACCCATTTTTGTGAGTTAAGTATGAGGAGGGTTAGCAAACAGTAACGGGCATCGTGACACAAGAACTCCTGTAAGAGTTGAATTTGAGACAATGAAGACAAAACTGACAAATGATGATAGAAACTCAGAATTCACTGCGAGTACAGGTCAGCTAGAAAGGCAGCAGGGCGAATAAACTTCAACGATTAATCTATTCAATCCTGATAATAAAATGAAATGAGACATGTCTTATCAGATTTCAAAATCTCTAATTCAGAATCTTAATTTTAAAGTCAGCATGGACAAGAGGTCCATGTCACATTTTAAAAAAAAAAAACAACGACATTTTAACATCTACAATTAAATTACAACAAATTACAAGACTCTATGTGCTGATGAAGATCCTGTCATACAGTCCTCTACAAACTACATCAAGCGTAAATACATCCATAAAAAATACTGTAAATGTCGTCTAGGGCTATAAAGGTGTAACAGTATAACTGCCCAAATGCACTCTATAAATCAACAATGGTTAATCAGATAATAGCTCAACTTCCTCAAATCCTTTTGTACCTAAAGTGGATTGGAGCACTGTGCTAAAAGCAAACTCAGCAGCAGGACTGTCAGCGGGTTTCTGACACTGTGTGTGTGCACTTACACACATACACAATAATCCTGTTCACTACAAAGTCATTCAGATGTTCATGAGTCTACCCCAGGATGATCAAAGTGTGGTACACCTGCTGTTTATCAATCCATTATTATGTTTGTTTCTTTGGGGGGGCGTTTTAAAAGTTCACTATGCACATAAATTGCACATTCAGTATAGCCAAAATACCTGATCTATTTCCTCTTGACCTGACTCCCAGAGAGCCAAGCAGATCAAGTTAGGAGATGCTGCTATGCCAGCTGGAGGTTTTAGAGTTTGGGGCGAGCTAAATCCAGGCAGCTACCTGAACTGCTAGCCTAATACCGTACCTAAGGATGAACCTTGCTGACTTAGGTATACTTATGACGTCTGTTGTGTTGTGGGGATCAGACAGGCATGGGTGAGCTCCAAGAATAAGATTCTCATTGATCCCCTATTGTTCTTAAGGTACAGATCTGACAAGATTGGCAGGAGCTAAAATTTGTCTCACGGGGCTTCTTACTGTAAATCTGTCAGGACATTTTCTTTAGAGTAAAGTGAACAGTCTTAACTGTATACTTATTTTACAATTGTTACAATACTTTCACTATAAAGAATTTTGAAGAGTTAAAAATGACATTAGCAGTGTCAGATGCATCAGGGATGGGTTAAAATGACAGCCTAAAGATCATCGGAAAATATCAGTTATACACAGCACACACAAATACATATCTGCCCCCCCAAAAAAAAACAACTGAAGTGCATACACATATCCAATTTATTTATCCTATTGCATAACAGAGATGCCAGAAATGTGTCCAGAGTGTCCTGTTTCTCTGGAGAGGCGCCCGTGTCGCAGTACTGGTACGGGTGCCAGCCACATGCCGTTTAGACAAAGAATGCCCCACACAGAGGCAGAAACAAGGAGAATCCCTGCTAATTTTTCAATCTCAGACATTTGATCACGTTCTTCTTTACATACATTTATTCAAAAGGTACTCCGAGATAAAACTGTGCCACTACGAAACCAGGAGGATGTTTGCTTATAAATATCTTTTTTTTGGCACACATTCACTGAAATGTATCTAAAATCCAACATTTCATCACAGGAAAAGCAAAGATGGCTGACGACGTTTGACTGAAAGTAGGGCAGTGGCACAGTTAATGTACCTGCAGTCTTTGTTCTGAACCACAATCTTGAAGGTTTGGACACAGCTATCATTTAAGAGGAGCATTCAGGTCATCCTGTCAATCTCACTGAAGCTATTTAAATTTCTCTCTTTACAAATGAATGATTTTTCACAGAATAAATGTAACAGCGGGGAAAAAAAATCAAAAAATGAAAAGAAACTTTAGCATTAAGATACTATTCCCTAATTGTATGGCTCTGACCACCATTTAATAACATCAGTACAAGAGAAAGCACAAATGCCATCAATGACAACTGCTTACATGTACACAGTGCTCAGTGGTGCTTCTGCAGCGTGTGTGAGGGTACGCACACACACACAGGCTGAGTGACCTTCATCACACTATGAGGAAACATTAAAGATGAACATATTTACAAAACTTTACGCATCTTAGGGTCCTTTCATGACGAACTGAAGGAACATTATGACACAAGCCAGAAAAACAAGCATTTTGTTGAATGGTAGTCATCATTTGCGTGATGTACCTTCAGTGACATCACTGCACCCTGCAGTACACGCAGTCCGCTATAAAGTATTTAAGCACTTAGATAACCAAGACCTTGACGCCACAATACACAACAAACCACACTAGATTGCAATGTTTGGCTTGCAGGGAAGAAAGACATCAGCCAAGGCACTTTATCCTTCGTGCATTAAATCAAATTTTTCTTAAGGCTTACTTCAAGCATGAGCCTCGCAGATCACTGACTGCTCTCTAGTGCATGTCTGACTATCCTCTGCTTTATCTCACCTTGTGTCACCTCCCGACAAAGGTTGTCCTTGTTGTTGTTATTATTGTTATTATTATTGCTGTTAAGGCATGTCATCTCTTCCACCATTACTTCATCAGCAAAGCTAGAAGAGCTCTTTTCTTCTTCCTCCTCCTCAGATGCCGAGCTCCACACCTCCATGGTGACCGGAGAAAAACTGCACTCCGTCTCTGCGTCCATCAGTTAAATCCTTCGTTTCTTCTGATTCTACTGTGTGTTCCCTGTGCTGTGACACACCAGCTGTGTCTCTGGCTTCATTCTGCTGGTCTGTGTGTGTCGAGGGAAAACAGTATCCACAAGCCTTCGTGAGTGGGTGTATCCACCTGTGTTTGTGTGTGCAAGAATCTGAGCTGCCTGGTGTTAATATATAATCCCTCAGACTGTAAGGGCCATCTGTCGTCATGCCTGCCTTCGTTCACCTGGCCACGTTGGACTACCGGGTAAGACAAGGGGGGAGGAGGAGGAGGAGGGGTGGTGGAGGAAGACAATTCTAAACTGCGAGCCACAAGAGCAGATATCGATCACAGTGACCTTGGCCAAGTACAAAAAGATTAGCATCATACGGAAAAAAACTGAGAAAATAATTAGGGATGGGAGAGATGATGGGGATAAAAGGATGCTGCATTGAGCCCACCCACCCCTGTGAAGATGAGGGAGATGGTAGGTTCCGCCCCTACCAATGGCTGCTTGTTCTGAACACATACGTAACAGCAGACACAGAGAGAAGGCTCTGCGTACCACTGCTGCAGACAGAGCCCCACCCACTTCACAGGGGTCTGATGGAAGCAAGAGTGATGCATTCTGTGATTCTATGTGTGTTGACTGGGATTATTGAGGATGAAACACACAAATACATTTCATTAGGTTGATTAAGACTATTCATACACAAAGACTGTTTTTCATCTTGTATGATTTCCTTTGAATTAACATCCCATCAAATCAAAGGCATTTTTGATTAATTGTCCAGCAAACTACACCCAGTCATCATATTTACTGTCTTTGTCCATCCCATGCCATTGCACTTGCAAAGCTAGACAATCAGCTTCCAATCAAATATTCACCTCTTCGTTAAATTTTTACAAACAAACGGACTCTTTTCAGGTCAAATGCAGCACATAAGAGAATGATCGCCATCTATTATATCACAAATAAGATATCACATCTTCCTGCAAACACTTGTCCATCTCTGCAGAGGAAAACTGTTGAGGATGGCACATCCAAATTAAACAAATGTCAATCAAATTACTCTCTGCAGAAAGGGTCCACTGCTTGAAGTTAACAGCCAAGGGCAAAAACAACATAATAAAAAATGCTGGGAAGGATAAAAAGGTTATAAGGAAGTACCGTCTCAAGTACTTTGCCCACAATAACAAGTAGAGACGTGACATGAGCTTTGCCTGTGAGTCACCTCCCAGTCAATAAATCAAAGCTCCTCAAAGCCCTTGATTTAACCTTCTCTAGACAGCATATCACCTAAAAGTTAGCTAAGAACCTAATATTAACAATATTAACTAACTATTACTATAACTATATAATTTCTATTTATTTTTTTTATCTCAACCCACTTCTGCAAAATACTGTAAGGATATGAAAACCACCAGTGCAAGTCTCTGCCAACTGAGAGTTGATATCACTGGTCAATATTTGTCTAAGGAAACACCAGTATTCATTAGAGATCAGAGTATGCTCTACCCACAGTCCGCCAACTGCCCAGAGTAATACCTGCTGCGGGGAAGTTTACAGTTTAACCAGACCAGTGAGCTCCATGTGCTGTGCTGCACGTCTGAGTTGATTCCTGAGTAGTACTAAACTTGTTGCTGATTAGTGGTTTTGCCTGTCATTAATGTTTTCTTTAGTGTGGCTTAGAAAAGTCCCCAAATGCTTCTTCGCAATATTGGGTGTGTTGTTCAATGAAACTGAAAGCGGCTGCTTGATTTGCCTGGAAACCAGGTAACAAAGGCAGTGAGACTGAACCACAATAGTTAAATTATGGGCTTCAAAACTAAAACCTGAAAAGCCTTAAACACTCAGAGGATAGTTTCATGACTATGAGCAATAAGTAGTCATTTGATATCATTGATATACATATTGATTATCACAGCTTAGACAAGACTTTGCCACAGAACATGGCCTGAAATATGTATCAACTGTCATATAACACAGATGAACATTTGTACCAATCATAGCAATCAACAAAGGGTAAACACAGTGTGTGACAGGAATTAAAACACAAACAGATGGAGCAGAGTATAGAACTCTAAAAACAAACACCATATGCCACCTGCCAAAAAGAGTCAAAACACTGTAGCACAGCACAGCATGGCACAGTCTGCACAGACCAGGTTAGTCTGTCCCAGTCCTGATAGGAACATGTGGCTTGGCATTGAACGTTATGAGGACACAAACATACAATCTGGTGAAATCCTCCTATCAGAGCGAGGTCATCAAGGGATATCTTGGAATAAAGATCAGATCAGCAAATCTGTACAGTGGCCTTTTTTTTTTTAACCAATTCTATTTGTTATTTCTGCCTTAATGCTTAACATTAGGTAGTGAAAAACAAGACTGTAAAGGGTAATGGAGTGAGGGAGATTAACTTAGGCAAGGTTCTGAAACAAAGCTGACACTTGTATGCTGGAAAGTTTCTTAACCTTTCAGATATCATTGCAGAGTAAATATGGCTGATATCTGCTCACTCACATTGTTTGTTTAATGTAATGTGTCGCTGATTCAACCACTGATTGGGGCTTTGCATCATGAATGTCACACACATTTTGAAGGTTCTGTAACAGGTCAGGTTAAACATTATACAAATTAAGACGACAGAGCAAAACCACTAATATTCACTGATCGACCCTCAAATCAAACCTAATAGTAGTTAAGATGTGGATTCTCACAACCTCCCATCACCCCGCAAGTCTAGACAACCTATGTTTCCACTTTAAATCCATTCTAGGTTGCTGCAGCAACTGACTTGCTAATAATGTCATCATGATGTCATGAGTGGATAGTGGGATACGCCGTATGCGACACTTGAGCGGAAACCACTGCGGCGGCCAAGTGACAGCAGCCTAATCGGCTTGGTGACATTTGACATCTGTGACTTAAAGTGAGTGTGTTTACGAGAGGAGAGGAAGCTTACACTTCACACACTCCAGTCATCACACACACACACACACACACACGTTTATTTTCATTTCGGAGCAAAATATGAGAATAAAGAAAAGGAAACATTATCCCACTGATTACGCAGAAAGTTAAGAATTTTAGTCCTGATTGCTTATTTCTGTAATTAAACTGCCATTTAATTTCTTGAGTAGCTGATCAATTGTTTAGTCTATAACATGTCAGAGAATATAGAAAAATACCCACCATGATTTCCTAACATTTAATTTGACATCATCAGCTTGTGTGTTATCAGTTTATTCTTAAATAAGAAAAATAAGAAACAAATTTTTGTGAAATTAAGAAGTCGGAACAAAAGTCAAAATCTTTTCATGATTGACAGTGACTTCAAGTTTTGTTACATTTAAAAATGGTCCTGCAAACCACTGTTTTATGGCTGTATATGGGAAATAGGGTGAGATAGAGGGGATGACTTGCAGCATAGGGCCACAGGTCGGACTCGAACCCTGGACTGCTGCAGCGAGGACAAAACCTCTGTACATGCCATCTAAAACCTACTGAGGAAGCCGCTCATACACTTCATGTTTTCGTTCCCCTTAAATTGTTCAATAATTTGCCTGTGCCCAACTATCAAAAGTGAAACATTAACTTTTAACAAAACCTTAGTAATTGCAACTAACACTTGTGTAATGGTTAAATTTGTAAAACCAAGGCAATAACAGTGGTAAACTGTTGGACCAACGCCGACAGGATCATATTTCCTTCCCTGTGAAAACAGTGTCAGCACTGATACATCCAACAGACTAATGAATAGGACCACAAGGAGTCTGTATTCATCCAATCAATTAACCAACTGAGTTTTTGGCCAAACTAAAAAACAATGTAGAAAATGAAACCCAGTATGAAGGCAGTTAAAAAAAATGGATGACAACATTGCAAGCATATGTTCCAAAATTAGGATGAATTATTAAATGGTACTTCTAACCAGAATTACACACATCACACAGGTCACAGTCCTAGAACTTTACAACACTGTGGCATTTAATAAAGCCCCAGAGCCTGACACTGGTAATCCCATCACTACGCACTATGCTGCACGTTCAGTGTAAATAAAATGGTACTTACAGAAGTACTTGAGTGTCTCTTCAATCTGCTCGTGTGTGAGCCCCAGAACGACCTCTGGTGGCAGCAGAGGGGTCTGCAGCCAGTCGTCATTGTCGTATCCAAACACACTGTCTGCTCGCAGGGTGTAGTTAGGCTGGCCCTCTGACAGGAGGCTCACTATCTCCAACTCTGGCAGGTCTGAACAAAGGTCTGAGTGTGGGAGAGTGGCACCATCATGTGAGAATTTGTGTGTTTGTATAAAGATTCATGGGTGTTTGGGTTCATGTAAGAGAAAAGACAAACATAGAAAGAGAAATGAAGCAGCACTTTAACAACCTCAACCAGGCTGACATGTCACCTCCAATGCCACGCTGCCCTCTACTGATAAATCCATGAACTACACTGTTTTCTTACTTACACTGCTCAAATTTGAATTAACCATTGTTGCTCATGGCTGAAGTTTTCTTTGTGTCCTACCTGTTAAAGTTGACACATCGTGGCAGTGTTGTTGTCCCAAGTCCCTGAGGTTCTCAGGTGAAGCAAGATGAAGAGGCTGCGGGGCCACATCCAAGGCCCCTGACTCCTCCCCCCGCCCCTCATTGAGGGAGAAGGTTGACTGGGAGGCCAGGTGGGTCTGTGGGGGCCAGAGGGGAGGAGAACAAGGAGCAGGTGGAGAAGAAGAGGAGGTTGAGGGGGCAGGGTGGGACAGCTTGACTCCTGCTGGAGGGTTCAGGGTGAAGGTAAACTAGGAGCTGGGTGTCCCACGGTGGGACTGAGGCCCCCTGGTGGCTCAGGGAGACACTGTAGGCTTCCAGGGCATCAGGCTCGGATTGGTTGAGAAGGTAATGACTGAAGAAAAGAAAATACAAAAAGGTAGGTGTGAAGCATGGTGTCGGTACATCACATGTTGCAGCAAAGAATTATCCTTGCGCAGGTACCTGCAGCTGCATTATTGGTACAGCCCTCCACTAACATACTGTACATGTCATTAACAGGGTAAGTACTGAAGAAAATGTCATAGTTATCATAGAAACAGCGACTCAAGTCACACAGTGATTTCTTTACACAAAACAAATCCCTCACATTGTTTAAAAAAACAACTAGAGAGAAATAAACAAGTCGCAGAACACATGTAATCGAGGCTACAGTTTCTAATACATCCAACATGTAAGTGATGGAGTGATCTTGTATTTTTCACGAGATCTAGACTGTCCCTGCATCCAACCTTTCGTCTGATTTAAGGGCCTTTCACTATGAACAAAGCAGGTCCTGGCCTCCTGACTGTGTTTCAGGGTCACAAAGATAGAGTTACCACTGCCTGAAGCTACACACAGATCAGGTTCCTCAGCATAACTGTAACAGTGTTTAAACGCACACATAGCATGAGGCAGTACATGCTACATGAATTACATACAGACACTACAGTGAGGAAAAGCATCTTATTCCATTAAGTACCATCTGTGACTAATTCAGTGTTGTTTCTGGCATTATGAACCATACAGTACATGTCCATTACAGTATGCCACATATTTTAAACATTGCCTAATAACATACACATATGGGAAACCTTATATCTTGTAAGACTTACATTCTTTGTATTTGAACAATTTACAAGGTTCTGAGGTACACCTAGCTAAAACAAATGCTGTCTGACACACTATATTCATATCAAAAAGGGATAGCTGACATAATAGAAACACCTCCCGGTAAAACTTTGCCTTTAGTACTTTGCCAGGTGTTTAGAAGTCTGTCTGTCTGTGGGCAGGTTTTTGCAGCATGATGGCGCCACAACCATACAATAAAAATCTTAATCCTGGAGAACAAGACTTTTAGGGCAGGGCATCTCTGCAGCACTTCAGTAGATCTTCACTACTTTGTCACACATTTCACCTTTATCAAAAAATGTTATCACAATTTCAATAATATTTTAGTTAATTGTGCAGCCCTAAATGAAAATATGAAAGTGTTCTCACACTGTTGAAAAAGCTGTGTATTGGTTCACGTTAATTCTGTTCTCATAAATTCAAGTCATATAAAGGCTTCACGCTTTGCACAGACTGGTAACAAAAGACACTTGATACCTCGGCCCAGTTATTGCAGTCAATAAACCATGCTGGCCAGAGGGCAAAGGGTTAGGCCCAATTAAAGTAACAGCCACTCGCTTATCGTGGTGAGTAGTGGTAAAGACAGGCACATCATGTGCACACATCATAATACACCCACCTGATTACACATGAATGGACAGCACCCCCCAGCACCAGTCTCACTATAACCACCAGAAGCCCTTTTCCCCCCCTTTATCCTTGCTGGTCTCCTCTGCTCTTCACTGCACAGTCCATCCAATCAGCTAAGTGTGTTGGTCCATGGCCAGCACTTCCCCATCAATCCTCTCTCTCTCTCTCATAGATGTCAGAGGAGTCACAGCACCTGCATACACTTCAGCTTTTATATTTGCCCTCGCCAAGAGGGACCATTTCTGTTAGTAATCTGTGTATGTTTTGCATAAAAGGTTCTCACAAGCATAGACACATTTTGTGGGTATGAAAATATCTTCATTTCACACACACACACAAAATAAAAGCTCTGTGCTCATGAAGAGGAAAAAAAAAACAAAAAGCTTTTCACAGTACCACTCTGTCGGTTCCAATTTAGCATTGAGTGAAACACACTATTGGTTTGTTAACCATGCAGCCAAGCGAGACCCTGTCAGCCACTTATGTGTGACACTTGGGGATATGGTTATTAGCCCTCTCTCCCTCCATTGTATTCTCATCTTTTTACTGTGCTAGGCAGGAAGCCAGAGGGGGAGAAAAACTGTCAGCTGAGTAATCAGCTTGATCATCATTTGTACAGAACATAATGGAGCTGCAGAGAAGATAAGCGCACCAGCCACTATGACAAACAGCAACAGAATAACTGGGCAAAACAGACTTAAAATGCCATCAGCGGCTTTTGGAAGTATACCGTAATCAGAATCAACGTGACTTTAATCCAATAAAATCCTAGCAAAATGAATCACATGAACTTCAGTAAGAGGGGCGTGCAACTGTCTTGATGTTCTATCTGAACTAAAATCCTGCCTTTGTCCTTGGACCTGAGTTGAACAGAGGTAAAGGGTGTTTGAAAAGCTCTACGTTGGTACTCTGTGCAAACAATGCTCTTCCAGGAGGGTGTGTACGTGAGCAGAGGCACACAGGGGTGAAAGAGAGACGGAGGGAGGGAGAGAGGATGCACTAAAGGGGTTGAAGGAGGGGTGCATTTGAGACATGGGTATTAATTCACTTTGTAAGCTATCCAAAACAATTGTTTCTTTCGACCTTTTCTTAAAAGCAGAAGGGATCTACATAAATTGCTGCAACAATTAGTCCATTAGTTAAGTAAAGCACTTTGAGTCTGTAAAGCACTTTGACTTGCCTTGTGTCTGAATGGTGCTATACAAATAAACTTGCCTTGATTAATAAAAAGATTAATTGACAACTTTTTTGATAACAAATTTATCCTTTTCATAATTTCTCAAGCAAACACTTCCCAATTTCAGCAAACAAAAAGATGTGTTGGTTTTCTGCATCTTCGGATTTGGGACTGATACGTCGAGAAATAAACGCAATTTGAAGATGTCCTGGGATGATCTGGGAAATTGCAAAGAGCACTTTTTGCAATGTTTTGACATTTTACAAACTAAATCATTGAAAACATCAGAGAACGCAACATTTTTTGGGCCGATGGTGATGTTGACATTGGGAGTAAAAATTTCAACCATTATACGTGCATTTTAGAAGTGACACCTCAAACACTTTTGACAAAAATATGTAACACAGGCATGACATTTCATAGTTTCACAATAAACATACAAGATTTGGAGGCCAGGGCATTTCTGCATCAATGCAGTCCATAATTCTGTTTCATGGAACATTTTACCTTAATCAAAAAACTGTCTGTAGTTAAACAATAGCATATCTTAAACCTTAAAATTAAAGGTAGTGGAACTTAAGTCACGTAACTCTGAGATCTGTTTTGCAAATGCTCCTTAAATACATGGCCCACAATTTAAAATACCTTAAAAAGTACCTAAACAAGGAGAACTTACTATGGCTTTGGTCCAAAAGGATAAACTAATACTAATACTAATACTAATCTGTAAAAGCATCTAATTTGAATGAACGTATCATTAGCCTAATTGTATAAATATTGGGCAGTCAGCATGCCCTTGGTTCTTACTTGTCACAGTCTCAAGGTAGTATCATCTCTGCCTACCAGAACAGGGAGTGAGGCTTGTATTTATAACTTACAGGTAAGTCTACTTCAGTTATCCAGAGTTAGTAATAAAACAGGAAAGTTAACAGTATGAAATAGAAAAACAAGACTGCCTTTGAAAGTGTTTTCCTTACTAAAATCTACAAGAACAATTGTAAGTTAACAGTAACAGTAATAGGGCCTGAGCTTTAAGTGCATGAAGTCCAAAAAAAGTCACTTAACTCCAGCATGCATTACACTATTGCTGTAGGCTTTCAGAACACTAGAGAATAAAGCACACATGCTCTGGATAATTGTAGCAATTTAATGATTAAATGCCACTGGAGAGTTTTAGAGGCTGGCCAAAGAGGCTCTGCATTACAGAAATGCTTTGAGATATGCTGCAAAGTCAGCACAAGGAAACTCAAAATCTAAACTCAAACTGAAAACCTAGGACAGGTTCATAAGAAAACTAGTAAAACATGTCTGTGAGTAAACACCAAATCCAAACTTCAGGCTGGAGAGAATATTTGAACCTAATCAGGGTAGAGGATAAGATGACCCAACCAGAGATAAGCGGACGTGCATTAGTTCACGATCAGAGAACAGCGTTCACTCCACAAACAATTCGCAACACCGGCAACCTGCTTGCACACACGCACACTCTGCATCACAAGGCTATTATGGACCAATCAAACTGCACTATGATGTTTAACAAGTCATAATGGATAAACTACCCGTGTCAGCAACCAATGTCACAATCTGCTGCAAGATTGAATAATAACACTGATCATGTATTCTTTTGTAATCAAAATAAAAATCATTGGTGCGGTTAAATGAGTAAATACTGGTATGCAAAATTTAGCGGTTAATTAAATATTGTTATGTTTTAGCAGTGGTCATCACACATACTATTTCTGAGAATAATAATGTTGTGTCATGCCTGAATCCCTTTAAAACCTTGCCCTGGTTTTCAGTAAGTCCAGTAAGATTTAGAGCCTGACCGATAACTTGGACGATATTTGCTCACTGCAGATAATCAGTCTGGTAAATACGAAACTGAATAAGAAACTGAAGTACAGAAGTGTCAAAAATATATTTCAAAACAGCTTCACCATTTCAGTTTGTCCACCTGAGAGTAATGACAAGTTGTTTTTTTTTTACTATATATGTACTGTCCACAGAGAAAAATATATCATTTATATAATATGTTTATTTATGAAGGGTTCAAGCAGTTTTCCAACACACTTGCACTACTTTGACAAAGTAAATTCTACTTGCCCTATACAAAATTATTGTTTTGTTTAATTTTAAGCAAATGTGTATCATACTGTAGATGCAAGGCAACACACATTCTTACATAATACAAATGTTTAGTTCTTTTTTCCATGAATGATCCACAATGATTGATTGCACTTTGTCTCATAAACATCTTATCATTTTAAACATTTTATCACAAATGTTGAATCAGAATTTGGCACATTACTCTCAACAGAGATCCAGAGGAAGGGAGATGGCTCACTCCACTGTTATTTCAATCATCAGTTCCAGAAAAAAAGGCTCAATGAGTTGCTAGATTTAGTAGACCACAATGATATTTTATTTGCCATAACAGGCAATCATTGTCATTGAGCCCTATTATGCAATGGGTTGTGTATAGAAAATTCATATCAGCCAAATTATTAAGAATTAAGAATTAATCAATTCCTAAATTCAAAATTATTACAGCGTTATTACTGATAAGCAGCTGCACATAGCTACAAAAACGTGCCCTGATGTGAAGCTGGTGTCTAGTCACACTGACCCTTATAATTCCGTGAATGACATCATGATCACATTATTGTCAACGACAGCCGTTCTAAAGCACGAGACTTTTCTACAGTGTTGAATTAGGAGAACATTTTGGTTAACCATTAACCGTTAACAGTAGGTTTCCATAAAAGGAAGTTTTATCATTCATTCTGAGATATCAACCATAAAGTTGATTCAAATAACATCTGGGAAATGGGAGTCATACAACACAGATATGTTGCAAAATTATATCTGTGCCAATATCTGTCCAACTATTAATAACATGTTTTTTTTTAATATAAGGCTCGTATCAGCACAATGTAAACAGAAAACCTACTCTATGAAAAAACAGGATATGATGCATGGCACAAAACAAATATTGGAGTTTGCCATAATAAAGAGAGCGGGAAAAGCTTGGGAAATAGACTGATAAAAATGAGGTGTCTAAATGAAAACATGGAAAATAGGAGGAAAGAGAAGGGCTGCAACAAATAATTCTTTTAAACACTTAATCTGTCAATCATGTGTTTATATTTAACGATTAATAATCTTGTTTACAGAATCAAAGACAACAGTAAAAACGCTGATTAAAATGTCTCAGAAAAGTTTGAAACTGCTTCTTTAGCCCAACCAGCAGTGCAAAACACAGTTATTCACCTTAGTTAAAGCCTTGTGATTGAGAAGCTTGAACCAATACATGTTTGGCATTGTTTTGTGTCACAAACAATTACTCAACTATTGAATTTGTATATAATTAATCAACTAATTGCAGTGCTAGGAAAGAATGTGGAGTTCAAGAGAGTGAAAGGAGAACAAATGAGAAGGACAGCTTAACAACTAGAGAGTATTACTTATATAGATAGAATAGACAACAGTAGAAAAAGAGCATGGGAAGCAAACAAGAGGTTGGTGTACAGAGGACCTTAACGTGAGTAAGAATGTCACCCTGACAACTGGGGGAGCTATATCTGGACAGCAACTCCATGTCAAAAGAAAGTGGTCACAAAAAACCCAAATACCAATTAGTCACTCTCTAAAGGGCAATCTGCTCTGTTCACTCAACATGTGGTCTTTTAAATCTGCTCTGGGAGGAACATGTAAGAGACACCCACAACTTTGGTTCAAAACATCAGACCCATATTACAACATAGTCGCCCTGTAGATCTTTGAGATCTGGGCTTTGAGATTATGATTCAGAGTTCAAGATGAGGCTAGTGTACAACAAGTCAAGTCACTGACTAACTGACAAACCACTTTAAAACAGCCATGATAGATCAAGAGGCAAGGTTTATTCAGCAAATTCCCATCAGTCTGTGGGCAGGCAGGATTTACATTTGTGTTATGTGTTATAATGTTGCTAAAACAACAGATTATTTCAGAATGAGGGCGGTAGACTCGTAACTACCTCTAGTCATGCCAGATTAAATCGTAGCTCTTTGAGACATGGCTATGACAGACAACACTTTGAGGACAATCTCAACCTAAAAAAAACCTTTGAGAGAGGGAAACAAATGATTCATCATTTATCTAAAATACATATCTAATCTAGGGACATATCATACCACATGTATTTCTTTATGTGTTCATTCTTCTAAACCCATTAGCCACGTAACTGATCTGATTAAACAAGCAGAAAGGGCAAAAAACTATTTCAGGATATAAACAAGGGTACAAAATAATGTCTAAGCATTCCTATGTGTTCTTAGGTGAACACAAAACACAACAATGAAAAGGCAAATTGTGTCCGTTTGTAACATTTGACACTTCAAAAGAAAGGAACATAAAATAGCCTCGGGACGTCTAATCCGCAGTTTGGATTCAAAAGTACAGTGACAAGCCTGAGGCTGAATGAAAAAATTTCTGTGACTGATTCAACTACAACAAAATGATCAACATCGCACAAAGTGAATCAGTTTGGCAAAGAAAATGTGTTAAGTTCTGTCATGTCGACATGCTACAGATAAAGGCTCCAGTGTTGAATTAGGGCTAATCAACACAGAATGAGTACAGCAACAAACAGAGACAGCATGCTAAATGCTAATAACACTGGACAAGCCAGCAAGCCAGAGAATTACTACAAAAACTGAAAGAGACTTACTGTGCTGCTGCAGCAGTTATCTTAGCATGCAATGGTTTGTGTAGGCGGGTCACTGACTCCTTAAATTTGGGTCCATTCAATGAAAAGCTCTCTGCTGCTAGTGCTGTTTTACCGGCCGGCTTCTGTCCTGTCCTGAGTGTGTCCTGTCAGAAAGAGAGAGAGAGAAAGCAAGGGTGAAGCGGGCGGAGGTGGGGCTGAAGGGGGAATGAAAGAGGAGGAGGAGGAGGGACGTTCACAGAAAAGGCGTGCTGTGTGTGCTTGAGACACAATGGACAGACAGAAGCAACTTCAAAGACGAAGGTGTCCGGGCCTACAATTGTCCAGGTTGTTGAACTACAGCATCAGATCAGGAGTTCCCTCATCCTAATGGACACAGTCATTTGCATTCTGCCAAACACTGCAAAGCTCCAGACTCTGGTTTCCACTGTATTATTCAAATCAAATGAACAACTATAGTTCAGCCTTTAGCACCGCGACAATGCCAAGTCTGTTTCCCAGCACTACTGGTCACTGATTTACAGACAGCAATCAGTCTGTCATCAATTATGAGCTATCTCAAAATTGGAAAACAATACAACTACCAGGTCACATTTGACAAATCAAGCTTGTGAATGTTGTATCTTTTTTATGCATTTATGGATACACACTTTATTTAACTAGAACAATAAAGATTAGTCTCTAAGTGTCTAAATTGATTTTTACCTCACTTTATCTTGCATGTTAACACCTAAGAGAGATTTACGTCCTAATGGTGAGTTTAACATCCTGGTGGAGAAATAAAAACACAGACATTAATTTATAGAATAGCAGCAATGGTGTGTACAGTAACTCATTAAGCATGCAGCTCACAAAGGTAATCACTTTTTGTTAAAGCTGGCTTAACTTAATGCTGGGGGGAAAAAAAAAATACACTGTGTTGGTCAGTCAACAAACAAAAACAGTGAAAAGATCACAAAACAGAGAAAAATACAATTCACACTAACTGAATGTTTTCACATATGCTACAAGAAAAATAAATATCGCACTGATGTAGAGGAAGTTCAGCATGTTTATCTGGCCACATAATATCTGTATTTGGCACCAGTACAGCGATGAAATTTGTTTTGTTTTGTTTTGTTTTTTATCAAAAAACACACTAAAGATTCTAAATAATCAATTGCCTGATCAAAGAATAACCTTTTAAAAAGTATATTAGGTTTGCCGCAGTGTATTGGTTTCAATATACTGTATAATTCAAATTCATGGTTATCAAACCGTGTACATTTGCTTATCTATGGTATTGAATTGTATCACATTAACGCTGTTCAAACATATATATTGTATATTTAACTTGTCAAATCTAAGATAAGTTCACATCAATTTTGAGGGAATACTAACTTGTCAACCAAAAAACCCCTCTGTTTTCATTCATTTGAGTCACTGTAATTGGGGATGAAAATGCAAGACTGTATACCCTGGTAAAGTGAAACATGACATTTTCTGAGATGATAATCCTACCATGAAAATCTCATGCTGCCTCAACCACAGACTGGATCTGATCAAGCATGATGCAAACTCACAGGCCTCCACAGTTTTCACAACTGTCAGGGCCTGCATATTTACAGTTTAGCAAGAGCATTTTTACAGCTTGATACACAGTTCTGTCAATAATAGCGCACTTTAAACATGATTTAACACATTTTGCCATTAATCACGTTTTGTGAATACATTTTCTATTGTAAGTGAAACATTAACTCAAGAAAAGAGTGAGACAGGTTGAGACAGGTTGATTATTCATTCACCTTGGCTGTATTACATGAAGAGTGATTATGTTTGACTTGCATCCTGCAGTATATAATACCTAGACCTCATAAGAGATTGTATTTGGGTCAGACACGAAGCCAGGCCCCTGGGTTAAATCTCCATGTTGACTACACAGTGAATAACGTGTGGTTCACACACAAAGGTGTCATTCATCTCCCACCGGTTTATGTGTGTACAGAGGCTGCACCTTCTGTGAGTCTGTACTGTCAGACTCTACAGTACAACTTAAAAGCTTCTGTTAAACCAAGTTCACCACCTGCACTATTGACAAGGAGAGGACGACTTGTTTAAAATATTGGAATCAGTGTTTTGACAGAGGTGGAGGCTCAGGCGACGCTTTTACTCTTACAGGCTAATGGTTACTGTAAATAAGTGACTGTGTTGAACATTTTACTGCAAAGTGTCGCAAAGTGTGTACACATCATGTGATGTCAAGTGTTTAGAATTAAACAAAGCTTCCTCATTTAACTTTAACTCAGTTTTATCGCCAGTGATGCAAAGGAGCTGACACTGTAAGAGATAACATAATTAACAAACCCAATAGATATAACTTAGCTAGCAACCAATATAGCCTAAACAGCACATTTTTAACTGAAAGCAACTGATTCGTTCACGTTCAAGCAAAACTTCACTAAATGAATGATCAAATGTTTCAAAGCAAGTCAATAGTTAAGTGTGTAGAAGATGTTAAAACAGGACAACTCGAACCGTAACATCAACACTTCCACCCCCGGAGGCAGTATCCCACCCTGCAGCGTTATGGAAATTTACCCTCCCAAAGTTTGGACAGTTCACGAAACAAAGAGACAGGTCCAGCACAGGACTGTGTAAGAAGCGACATTAAGATTTAACGAAAGGGAAGCAGGTCGAACTTACATATTTATTTACTTCGTGTTCTACTCAAGGTCGTAGTCGGCGCTGAAGTTTACCACAGCGAACTCTTGGGTCTCTCAGCTGTCACAACGGCTGGTCTGCTCCGTGTTCCATTTGGTCATCTTGAAAGCGAGGCATCATGGGATATGTAGTCCTTCAACGAAAATGGCCCTAAACCAAAACCAAAGCAGTAGATTTTAGAAAACTAATCCACTTCAGACAAAGCTAAACCTCTAAGACTGTCTGTCTAATACACACTCCATTTAGAGATAATGACTGTTGTAGTCACTGTTAACTGCCAAATAGCATACAGTGTTATTCTACTGTACGTTGTATAGGCTATAGGGAAGGGTGAAGGACTCATGGGTATTAAGAAGTTCTATAGAAGCAACTGGTCACATGCAAAGTATTTTAAGCCAGAGAAATCGCATCACACCCTGTTGATATTATTGGTTTTCCTATCTGACTCGAGTGTGAGTGTGACAGGTGATGAGCTCTCAGCAGCAGCGCTAACTGCTGGAGAAATACCTGAACTCCATTATTAGTCATATACATGAAAGCCATGACTACTATTACACAGCTGTTTGTGTATATATATATATATATATATATATATATATATATATATATATATATATATATATATACACACACACACACACACACACACACACACACACACACACACACATTATAGATAGAGGTGTTGATGGTGTTCCTTCCCAATCAGACCCCCTTTCATTACAAACAGTGATCTTCACAAGCACTACATGTCTGATTGTTACGGGTGCCATTAAAAGAACATCTGTAGTTATTTTGAGCTGCCTCTCTTACTTTATCTGAAACTTCTCAAATTAGCAAGGACACCCACATGTGACTGGACCAAATGCTGAGCTATTTTAGAACCAGCCACCAAGCCTGCCTGAGAATGTGCACAGATATACTACACACTTTCAAACTAACACACATCTGATCTGACCCTTACAAATGCCTCCACTACTTCATGCTCAGTGGTAACTGATTGTGTTAGTCTCTGTCTACCTCTAGTGGCAACATTTTAAAACTGATTGTAGTCATCATTAACATCTGGTTCAAAGATTTACTGCTCAATTACCGGTAAACATTTGTAGACAACTTAATTAAGTTAACAAAATATCTCATTTTATATACAAGAATATTCATCTACAATCAAACTGGTAGATTTGTCTTATGGAGTTAAATGGCCCATATAAGGCAATAATGAGCTGAACTTGTCATAGTTACATGGAAATTAAGGAAGAATTCTTCCAAAAATTTGGTGAAGAAAAAAAATCGGTGCTTATCTTATAGGGGGAAGAAAGAATGTGCGGTGCTTGCTGCTAAGTTTGTCACTTCCTGTCACAACAAACCAACTATAGAAAAAATACTTCCTTGCTACCATATTTCTTCTCACCGCCACCACTTTGACAGTAATTGTTCATTGTTGTTATCATTGTATGCAAGTGTATATACTGCATATGTGTATACATTCATGCATATTGAAATAGGATAGCTTTTATATGTGATACATGTAATGTATATTTTTATGTGTGTTCGCATGTTAATTAGTTCCATTATCTATTTCATGTCACCTGATATAATTAACACTTTTTGTCATTTTTTTTCCTTCCTTATTTATTTATAATTCTAATTGTGCTTTGGCGACTCATCTCTAACGCCAGTAAAGCCTACTGAATTGAACTGAAGTGAATTTATGCTCTTCTGCATTTGACAAAACAATGTTGTATCTTTCAGTTCCAATTAAAAGCTCCAGGACACGCAAGTGAACAGTGAATGTTGTTTCCAAGCTCAACTTCTAAGCCAACATGGAGAAGTGTTAGAAGTGCTCAAAATGACATCAAGTTTGTACGTCTTCATTTCCAAGAAGTGAAAGAGAAGTGAAGACTCTATGAAGACAGTGTGACAGAGTGTCAGCAGTAGGCCAAAAGCTCTAGATGTAATGAGTAAGTGAACTTTGAGTGGAGAATCAACTGCTTTTTTTCAGAGGTCAAAAACAAATGGCCAAACTCAGTTCTACTGTGGGTCTGGAAAATCCTGCGACTATTTGGACAATCTGGTCAAATTAAAACACGATGTTCTCGTCTGCTGTAATGCTGCAGCCACAAAAACACATGGCTTAACTCAATGTGGGGATCTCTTACATGGCACAGGTGGTCAGCTGCAGCTCTACTGTCCATTGTTTCAAACACATTCCTCAGTGGACAGCCAACACTACAGTGTCTACGTGTCTTCCATTTGTAAGTGATGATTAATAATTTACCACAGTCTCCATCAATCCAGTGAGTTAGTGGTCTGCTCCAGGCCACTTCCTCTCCCAAGGACAATGGGACCATTTCCTGTGGGGTGTGAGGCAGAGGAGGCAGCAAAACAGGCCAGTATTGTAGAGCAGGGACATCATATCAGCATGTCCTGTCCTTGGAATGAAAGACTCAGGCGCACAGTGAGATTCATGGTCTGTTCGCTGGGAGGTTACAGGGCAAGACTACAGACATCTCATTGACCCCTGCCCGGAGAATATCCAGAGAATTTGGTCAGAGGTATGTTGGACTTTGTAAAGATATCTATGATGCAACATATTACTGAGAAAAGATAAAGAGAACATAAGCTCATAAGTGTAAACAAGCAGCCTCGAAACTACTCTGACAGAGAGAGAGAGAGGCACGCTTCTACATAAATTGATTTATAAAAGGAATGGACATGAAAAGCTAGATATTTAATTCAGCACTGTAGCCAAAAAGATAGGTATCTTTGACAGAGTCTGCACAACCTGAAGTGCCAAATGTAGCCCCAATCTTTTAATTCCTGACTAATTTTCAAAATAAAGGGGCTGCTGTGCTCAAAACAATGGCACCATTCATGTTGGTGCTGCCGCTGTGTCCACTGTCCAGGGATAGACTAGAGAAAGCCAGAACAAGTCAAAGAAATGCAAAATAAATGGGAAGGTCACAGTTTTCATAGTAAGAAGTTGTGCAGCCTCTGCCCCACTCAATGGATAGTCTAATAAAAGTCAAGACCCTCGAGCAACACATTACAAGAATTTTATTTGGGCCTGAAGCTGTTTTAAAAGGCAAGGGGCTGTCAGTCCACACATTCACCCTGACAAATATAATGGCCTATATAACCAGCAGTGGCCTTGTCCTCCTCCGTCCCTGTCTCTTTCATTTGCGGAGGCACAGATGATGACTGTCACAATGGCCGCATAGGCGAGAGCGGTGACAATATGCCCCGAGGCAGGACACGGTATACAGCCTGACCTATCTGAGTACATCATCCAGTCTTAGGGTGTCACATAGGCAACATGACTAGTTTCTGTCACTGTTGGACATTAACAGCACCACCAGAGTGTAGGTGGAGGGATTTCTTGTTCCTTTCTGCCTGTTCCGGTCTGAAATGAGTCAACAATAAACAGGAAAAAGGTTTGCTGCTTGAGTGTTTTTCAATTGCTCTGTTTCTGCTTGTTGTCTGTGCAGGGAGGGCCATGGATGTTGTCAAAGCAGTGATCAGAGACATGCACAGTCAGTCCCCTGCAGATGAAATGGCCTTTTCGCAGTTCGCATCTTTTAGTTATCGACTTGTCAAAGCAGGAAAAACACAGCTGTGACCAGTAATGTTAAAGATGGCTCCATTACATTAACTGTTCCGGTAAACCCTGTCAGTGAGTGAGTGTGCACAACACCAGTGCCCTCGAACTGGCTCACCTAAGTGAAATGCAGCCATCATTAATGCTATAAATCCACCTATGCTTTTCCTGTTTTGACAAGACAAAGTATCTGTTGTGAAAATGGATTGTCATGGATGATTCCGTATTTTCTGACACTTTATACAATGGATGGTGAATAGATTAATGGACAAAGTAATCAGCAGATTGATGGTTATTTTTTGTGTATTTTTGTGATTTTAGTGTTTTCACAGTCCAATTTCACAGAAGCAACTATAGATAAATAGATTTTTACAAGGACTGCTGTATGTGACACAAAGGTTCAAATGGTTAAAAATCTAAATTGTACATGAATAAAATCTGACTCACTTTATCTCGCTCTCTCTCTCTCCCTACCAACCCCTCTAAAGAAACTGATGTCAAAAAGGAAGAAAAACCAAGATTGTGTCAGTCACATGACACAAATGCAAACAACAGATTGCATCTGTTTCTCTGTAAGGAGCGTAAGCATCAGACCCTCTGGCCTTCCCGGACGCGGTGACTCATACTGCCGTCTGGTTTCGAGTTGTAATCAAGGTGTGGTCGAGTCCTCATACAGGTGCACGCAATGGCGGTTACAGTCCATGCAAATACGTACCATTGTAAGAGCAACATGCCTGAGCAACTCCAAACGTGATATAGCTCTTAACATTTGAACTGTAACAAGCCTGTAGGTTTTCTTCTTCCACTCAAATGTCCTCACGTTTTGCTCAACGTGCTGGCCTGTGTTGATATATACTGTAGTATATAAAGCCCATATAGTAGCGTATGTGGTATTACTATACACGGGCTACCTTTCGGCTACAGGTTCAGTACAAGTTTATAGTTGGATATAAATGTAAAAACATGTATTACAGATGACGTTTTAAGCTGTACTTTCACCCTTGTAGTGTTATCATGACATGTACCCATAGCAAGCTCCCTTAAAGTTTTGCTGCATAACAATAAGTTTTATAGTTTTAAAGAAGTTAACGTCAACCTGCTGTTTGTTTGGTGGCTACAGTTCCTAGTAACAATAAAACTCGCTGTGACGCGTCTCTCGATGAAGCCTTGTCCTGTGGCAGGGTGGGGTCGGGCTGGGGTGGGGGCGGAGTCTGTGCTGAGGTGACGCTTCTTTTACTCATTTTTGTTCAGAGGGCTGTCGGCCACCAGCAGCAGCAGCAGCGGCACCACAGACAGTGAAAGTGAGGAGAAATACATACAAAGTGTCCCGCCTCCAAGAAAACCACTCGGACCTGGAATAAACTAAGACGCCTCCGTGTGTTTCGACAGGTAAGATTCGCTGCGCGTAGCCCACGGGTACTTTATCCAACTGTTTTTTAATCCGCTGTTGAGTGTCTTTGTCACCGACGCGTACGTGTTTTATTTCCACTCGTCAGTCCGTCTATCAGTGTCCATCCCGCTCTTTTTATAAGCATTCATGTTTGTGTGGAGTAAAGTTCTGGTTACATTTCCCTTTTTATTTTATTTGTTTTGCTTACCTGGGGACAAATCCAGTCTTGTATTAGGAATTCATTTCCGCATGCCTCAAACTGGCCACTACAGGGTTCGGAGTCAACCGCGAGCTCTCCAGCCCCCAAAAGTAACACACTGAGTGAAGAAACTCAAAGTTTCTCATGTTTTTGCTAGTCAGTGCTCGTTTTGCTGGACCGTAACGACGTTTTTGGCCTCAGTATCGACCATTAAACTTGACGTCACTTGTCAATAGAGTCCCACAGTGGTGTCCAAGTGTGCGCGCGTGCGTGTTTGTTAGTCCGCGTGCGAGAGAGGCAGGTGAATAGGATGAAGGCTGTTAGCATGATTTGTGGCTGATGTAGATGATATCTCTCTATTAAAAGGAACTAATGACGACTATTTGAAGTTTTATCAGTGCGAATCTCAACATTCAGTTTCATGACGTTTAACATGTTGGCACCGACAACAACAAACAAAGCATTTATTGTTCCGACTAACTCATTAATAGCAATGTAGGCTATTTAAAGATGACGCTGAAGCGACTTATCCATTAGTCAGAACACAGAAAATTAGTTGCCATCACTTATTTTTAATCGTTAAAGTCATGTTTTAAAGGTAAACGGGCCAAAATTACACTGTTTCTGATATAAAGTCTTTATTTCTGTTATAGTCCTCTATGATTTTATGTTGGCTACATTTGGGTTTTTACTGTTGGTTGGACAAAACACAAGATGTCATCCGCACAGTTTTCTGACATCTTACAGATGAATGACTAATCAAGAATTTGCGGCTGGACATTAGGCTATATGGATATTTTGTCGTCTCTGTGATAGTCCAGTATATGTCTTCTTAGATTGTTGGCATCGTTACATTGCCATATGGCACTAGTGTTGTCCATTCCTAGTTCTAAAAGCTGCTTTCCACTGAAGTGACGCATTTTTTTTCTTGACTTATTTTCCACTTACTTATTATGTCCACATTATAGATGATTATTTATCAAAATCTCAGTGTGCTAATATTTTGTGCAAGTACTAAAAGTCATCCCTACTACATAGTTTCTATGTAGTATCAACATTTGGTTAAAAAAAAAAAAGATATTTAATTTTGTCTCTCAACATTTGTGAAGTCCTTTGAGGAGATTTTGATATATTAAATAAATTTTATTTAAGGCCACCACACAGCCCTATAAGAAATTGATTAGCAGATGATGACTAATAATGATAATAATTGTTAGCAGCTATCTTAAGTTCAGCTAAATTGTATGAGTTAACACAACTGTAGATACTTCAATGATCTAATCGTGCGTGTGGGAGGGACTTTTTGTTCACACAAATCTGTAATGTTTGACATTGTATCACAGCAGTGATGTCTCCAGGTGTTGCCAAATCTCCCATGATGTCATTACTCTAGTCTGAAAATGCTCCAGATTTGACAGGACAGCAGTTTTTCAGTCCTGCTTCGTGACCGCAGGACTTCATTTCATTTGATTTCATGAGTAAATCTAGCATCCATTTTAAATGACTTTATCTTTATCCTCTTTTTTTCTTATCTGATCAAGTAATTTGAGGCTTTCCCCTCAGCCAACTTTAATATCTGTTTAGGTCAAATTTGACAGAGGGTCACGTTGGACTTAGAAGTTAAACAGCTTTTCTTCAAAACTGAGCCTCTGTCTCTTGGAACATTAAAGATCTAAACACATTACCGTGTGTATCTTTGATGGAATATTCAGAAAGATACGCCATCACAGAGCATCAAGAATGAAATCAACAAGTTTGTGGTGTCCAACTTGTTTCTAGAGCAATGCATCCAGCTGAGCTGAGGCTGCTGAATGTGTGTCAGGATGAATAGGACAAAGTGCCAATACTTTCTGCCAGCCAGGCCTCCACCGAGCTTGCCCTGTGTCATCAAGTAGTGCAGCGGCAGACTGGTTGGAAAGCTGTTCATGTCTGCCCTGGGGGAAGAGGGTGGATGGGTGGTGGGACGTGGCGGAGGGAGGAGGGGGGTGACTTACTGTAGATTTCGCAGCTACAGCTGTGGTGCCACAGTAATAATCTCCCCCCTCCTGCTTAATTCCGTGATACTGTCCTACATTAACGGAGCAAGAGGCCAGGAGATCCTTCAGTTTATAAATAGGTCTACACTTTGCAAAAGGGATTACTGTATGGCATATATCCTGACCTCTTTGTTTAGCTTGAAGGATTTCTTTTCCTGTGGATTCACTGTCTTACCTCGTTTCTGTCTGTGTTCAGTGGTGCCTTACTGACTACTTTCCAGGGGCTCTGTAACAGCCACTCAGCGCACACATTGTGTGACTTGCTCTGTGTATGCATATCAACCCGCCTCACTGTTTTACTGTTCCCATGGAGAGCAGGACGCATGGAGATAAAGTTTCCCGTCAGCTACGATAGGGGTCTTTGTGCTTGGAGTCAAAAGGGAGGTGGTGTAATGGCATCAACATCTCTATGGGGTAAACACCCACGAAGTCTTCATCAGGCTATGCTGTGGTCGAAACCCATGGCTCAACCCCTCAGAAATCACAGTGGTGCAACTAACAATTATTTATTGTCCATTTAACTGTCTAAAATATCTAAAATTGGTGAAAAATGTTGTTCAAGGTCCTAGAGAAGAAAGGACACCAGAAAAAAAATCACAATTATGAAGCTGGCATTGGTGACTTAAAGCAATTTTTCAGGAAAATAATGGTAATCTTGATTAATCAATATAGGTGAGCTAATCAAGTAATCCCTGCAGGTCTGGTTAATTTACTTAACTACTTGACTTTAGCAGATGCAATTAAAACCTAGGAGTCCCAAGAAAGGGTTAACGAAATCAAGCCACAGAATTAAGGGTGTCTTTGTCTTGGATGAATGCAGTCATTATTTAATTGGCAGGATCATCCGAAAAACATTCAGTCATTTAAAAGATTTTTGCTGTCACTGACAAAAGATAAACTCAGAAGCTTCTAGTAGAGCACGATGGCATAATGCTGAGCAAGTGATGCTGGCGCTGCCCAGCTGATCCCTACCTATGACTGACATGAATTATTCACCCACAACAGTTCTCTTGGTCGGCTCAAACGAGGACAAGAAAATGCCCCTTACTAAAAATGTCAGAGGCCTAATGGCTGTTTCTTCCCATCTCTTGCACTTTAAAGCTGTGTGAATCTGTGCCAGGTTGGTCATATCGAGTCAGCTCCTGTCAAGCTCTATCCAAAACACCCATGTGTCAGTCTAACAGCATGCTTGAAATGGCTGAATCCTCTTGATTTCTTTATGCATTCATTGCCGTTGATGATTTTTTTATTACTGACAGTGTCTCCAAGCAGGGAGGGAGTGAGCTAGATTCCAGCACTGACTCAAAAGATAAAGTTTTCACGGTCGGGTGATTTGGCTGAGTTGTACTTCTCAGCATAGTGACTCCGATGAGGCCTGTGGTGTCTGTTTTCTCCTCCTCCCTGTCCCTTAATTACACTTCTATGAGAGATTGAGAAAAGTGAGGGCAGCAAGGGTGTGGTTGAAACGGAAAGCAAGTCACCAGGGAAGCGCGACTTGTTAGATGCACAGCATGAAGAATGTCAACATCTCGAAAGGAAGTTAATTTTGCATATCGTCACCGTTGAGTGGAAATCTCATAAGTCTGTTTTTGGTTTGTTTTCTGTGTTTCACTGCTTTTGAGGGACTTCATGCTCTCATGGGTTGAGAAAGTTGTGCAACCCTGGGGCCTGTGAATTCTTTACAAAACACTGGATAAACTGAAAAATGCATGGGCGTTTTAGACAATCAAGGCTGCTATTCTTCCTTTTTTTTGTTTCTTTTTGTTCCTTCTTTGAAATTGGCATTTGGAGGCTGACAACAGCATTGTATGAGACACATCTATTAGAATGTCTTCAACCAATTTTTTAATAAGCTTGTAGAGCTGATAATATCAGATAGTGTTTCTGTTTTAAATTGTCTAAAACAGTTATACGGTTGTTGTATATTTTGTTTAGTTATGTACTTATATTTTATGTAGCAGCATGTTTAATTTAGTTGTTTGATATTATACATTCCCATGGAACAATCAGATATTTCAAAGGACTTCCTTTTCAAAGGAAGTCCACAGGCACGACTAGACATGATGTGAATAAAACTTTAAATTGTTTCCTCATCTGTGAACCTTTCTGCCTGAGTCGTGCAGATAGATTTTCATCAACAATGCCGTTTTGTTTTTTTAACAAAGAGGACAGCAACTCCCATGGTCCTACACTACTTGCCTTGTTGTGTTTTGATCAAGAGATCCCTAGAGGCAGCAATTACTTACTTTGTCTTTTAGTGCTTCTATTTTCTGTCATTTATTAGAAGAAGAACACACTGAACTTGAACTGTTTCCAGAGGAGCGCTTTTGGGTCCCTCTAGACTTTTGCCCCACTCTCAAAAGTGTCCCCCACCCCCCGCTCCCTCGTGCCTCTAATCTCCCTGAAAAATTAATCATCTGTCACATCGCCTCAGTGCTCAGCCGCACACCGATGCGTAGCAGTGGCAGTTCAAGAAATATCTCTCTGTCAGGCCTTTATTAAACAGAGCTTTGGATGCAGCACTGGCCACCAAACTTGGCCAGTGAACACACAGAGCCATCTTGATGTGCTTCAGCCTTTTTGGTTGCATCCAGTTGGGACACTTGAGACCCAGTTTCCTTTTCACTGTGGCAGCAGTCAATGGGACAATGCGGCTACTCTTTCCTCTCTACCACAAACAAAGTTACACAGAGGCTTTCTGTGCTGTATCAGAGACTCAGTTCATCTTCTTCCTTCCTATCGTCATCCAAACAGCATGTAGAGGGGGACATCCTATTTACTATAGGGGCAAGATCACTGCACCAAAGAACCCTTTTGTCAAGTTACCGGCCATCAAATGTTCAGAATGCTAGGTTTGATTTTTTTTTTTTTGTTTAAATGTTGAACAATATCTATCCATCTTATCTCCTTATCTTTATGATGCATTGTTCTCATGATATGTGAGACAATCATTAGACATATTCAGTATCTGACGTGTTGTGGAGCATTTCGTGAACTTTGTTGCTTTGCAAATGAGTGTTTATTACCACACAGTGTCCACCCCTTTTTACTCCGTTCCTCATTCTTTATCAGCTTCGGGTAATCTGATCCTGCTCCGCACTCGGGTACCTCCTCCGAGACAGCTCACATTTCCTTTGATTCACAGCGAGGTCCCGGGGGGAGTAAACAACTGCACACCAGTTTACAGCCACTATACGACTTCCACTGACTTAATTCAACTCTTAAAAGTAGCTGCAGAGAATCTTTTTTTATTCACTATTTTATTCACTGGCATGCTTATTATGGTTGACTGTGTTGTTGGGAATGTGTCGGGATTAGGCAAGGAAGGGGAGCACGCTGGGCTATATCTGCCACGTTTTAGAAAAATGTAGTTTGTGTGCAGACCAGCAGCAGTATCTCATTGTCTGTTCTTTCTCTTTGGGCGCTTGGCATGGCCGCGCTGCTGTGGTCTGGTCTTTATCAACTGCCTGTTACAGTCAATTGACAAATGTTCTCTTGCCAAAAGTGAGTTCCTTTTTACAAATTGTGAACTTGGAGCTGTTGTCTTCCTTAACTTTATGTATGACAGTGATACAGCCTGTGTACTTTGTCACCATAGTTTTGCGTCTGCATTACATAGGAACTGTTGTGAAATTACAGTTTTTCCCTAATGAACTTCCCCTCTCTGACCAGACAGCCCAGCAGTGTTGGTGAGTCAGATCATTTTGACCAGCACTTCCTGTCACCCACCACAATAAATCCATTAGCTGTGCACCACTTCACATCCTCTCTCATTGATTTATAACAAACTGCTATCCAGTTAGCCTTTGCTGCCTCCATTACAGTGCCATAACAGCTAGTGTTGGATGAATGGGGCTAAGGGATGTGTCGTTCGGGGACCAGGAAGGCTAGTCGGGGTGTTAAGCTATATCCCATTGGGACAGCTGAGCCCCTGACTCTGTAGAAGAGGTGCATAGAGCACAGTGTCAGATGGAAGCACTAGAGGCTCAGCTGGCTGCTTTGCCCATTTACTGTGTTACATTGGGCCATGTGAGTGCACAGTGCTGTGTTAAATAAGAAGTTTATTGTAAGAGGAGTGCATGTTGCATATCAGGGGACATATAATTGCAGGGTGCGTGTGTGCGCACTCGCATGTGTGAGTGTAGTGGTGGGCGGTCAGCTTATATGTCAAATAGCTGAGCCGTGCAGATGGTGCAGGAAGCTTTACAGATGTGCGGTACTATAATCTGCTTTATTTGTGTGTCAGCCTAAACATGACATTAGCAAGCCTGTTAGGAATCACAGAGCACCAGATGAGGTTAAGTTTCTACAACTGTTATAGTATCAAGGTTATAAAAATTAAAAAGATTGAAACACTTGCATGTCTGTATGATAAACATGAAGGAGAAGGCTTAGCTTAGTTAAGCTTAGCTTAATTTATTTTAGCATAAACCGCAAAGGTTGTAGTTGTGCAGGACTATTTCTTGGTGTTTTTTTTTTTTAATCATTGCAAGAATTAGACAATCAATACATAACGTGTCATTTATTGAGCTTTTAAGGCCCCCACACACTGCCCAGACTCAAACCAACAGCCAACTGCCTTTATCCGACCACTCCGTTGCCTCTCGTCTGACCTATTCGGCAGAAAAGTTGCACTGAACATTCCGCTAGCACACTGCTAATCATAATCGTCGTACAGCTAGCACGCAACCAATCAGAGAATCGCTGTCCGTGCGGTTCCAAAAACTTCCAATACAGCTGAAAACACGAAACAGATTTGTTCCCAAACTCGTGCGAGTCTCCCCAAACCCTTCAGGTGGCCAACGGTTGGCTCAGTGTGTTTCAGGCTTTAGAAGTGACTGTATTTGTTTTTCATAGATTTATTAGATAACCAAAAATGGTACCTATTCAGTCCAAAGAGAACTGCTCACCTGGTGCATCTGGCCAAATAATCTCTAGCTTCTACTTACTTACTTACTGGTTACAGCCCACTAAATATGCCCAGTAAATTTTCTCCCTCTAAGCCCACCTGCATGTTCCCTTGGCCCATTGACATTACATTGATGTCACTGATTTAGAATTTCAAATACAGAACTCCAATGAATCAAAAATTCATAATAGAGAGAGTCATAGTTTCAATAATCTTCTTCTTAGTTTGAGTTGTCCTGTCAACAGTTTTACAGATGTTGCTGTTATAATGGTGCTCTATGGGAAATATGTAGGTCTACATAGTAGATTCATGCTGTATTTAGCCGTTTCCTCTTGTTCCTGTCTTAAAACTATCTGGCTACTTGCCCTAGCTTCATGTTTAACAGACAGAAATGTTAGTGGCACCAACTTTCTCATCCAACACCTGGCAAGAAGGCAAATAAATGTAATTCCCAAACTTAGCTTTTACATATATTTGATACTATTTTTGCAAGCTTAATCTTCTCAAGCAGGCATGTAAAATCCTAGCAGAGCCCTGTGACATGTTATTTACAATCCTGCCTGCCAAACAGGCATGAGGCTAAATAACAAATCACTGCACACTCTGTAATGTATGTTAGGAGGCACTCTGGAATACGACCAGAGTGCATCTCCAGCCCCCTGGGCCTCTTCCCTGACCTGATTGATTCCTGCTGTGACACAAAGAGGAGCTTAGACCAGCAAAGTCAAATTCTGGCCTGCTGGGATGTTTTTCATATGTCCCAAGTTTGTAACTGACAACTTCTCAATTATTGGAAGGATTGACAAGAAGAATAAAATGACAGATCTACAGTTTAGCCCCTCTGGCCATTAGGTGTTTTCAGCCTCACCCAGATCACTCACTCTGATGCCACACCCTTGTTGAGAGCTTGTCACTCCGGGGGAGACACTCCCTGTCTGACATGCCTGTGGAGGGGCAGGATAGTGAACATGTTCTCATGATTGAGAACAGCATTACTCATCTATTGTCACAGTAGCAAGGTTTCTTCAGTATCTGTTAATTTGAGCAATGTATGAGTGAGTCGGTGAGACATTTAGAGGCGAGAAACACAACTCAAGACTTACACATGGACAGCCTGAATATATTGTGTTAGTGTGGAATGTCACACCAACATCAGGCGCTGAACAGTATCCATCTCTGCTTTTCTGTTGCAACTCGTTTGCTGGCAGCTTTCACTGATCCACATTCCTGATTTTACTGTGCAGGGTTTTTTGTTTTGTTTTTTTAATGGAAGAAGCCCCCTAAAGTCGTCCACAGAGGCTGTTGCACAACAAGAGAGTGGGAGATTATGGGTATGACATTTTGCTAAGCAAGGGTATGGCTTCCATGTAACCATGCGTTTGTGTAGGAGGATGGATACTGGTGGATGTAATGATGATGACAGAGCAAGGTACAGTGAGAGTGAAAGGATGCATCACTCATTAACTGGAAGAGAGCAAAGTCCAGTCAGAGGTACACAAAGCAATCAACAGCTTTTAGTCATGACTGAACAATGGGGGAGGGATCTGTAAGATAAGCCTTGTGATACTGCGCTTTACTTTGACCTGAACATGAAACATATCTTTCTGTATAATATGATGATTTTGTTTGATATTTTTTTTGATATTTTGTAATCATTTAAAATCAGATCTTTGAATAATTTTCTTGGCTTGGACCACATTCAGCATTGTGAAGTTAAAAACTTTTCTTTTATTTAATGGAGGAAACATATGAGCCAACAACACTTATCAGCAATCAAGTGAGCATGGTTTCAGACATGAGATGGGTCAACAGATAAAACGCCCACAGCACAGTGCCTTTTGGTAACCTAGGTGATATGTGGGGCGTGTCGCGGCATTGCAACAGTTGGCTGAACCCACTGCCTCGCCCAGGAAAACAAAGACTACACAAACACAGCCCCTGATTTACAGAGAACAGGAAAGTTATATGTGTACATGCTGGAGTTCTGCATTTTAAAAAACTGTCACGTTGGCTTTGTTCTATATCAGCTGTGTTTGTGTCTGCGTGCCCTCAGCGGTGAGTCAATAAAATGCTTTTTTTTGTTTGTTTTTTTTATTGTCTGGTTAAAGTCAATTTATTCCCATTGCCGTGCTGATGAGTGGGTTTCCAGAAGTCGCTTACCATGTTGTGGAACAAGCCGCTCATGCTTCTGTGAGAGGCCACACCTTAACACAGAGAGGTGGGAACACACGGTGATTATGAGCATAGTTTCTGCCTGTGCCCTTTCGCGTCAGAGAATCATCTGCAGGGTAGCATGTAGCTGCAAGCACAGACAGTCCTCTGGGGCCTGGTCCTACAGGATCTGGTGCCAGACTGACTACAGGTGATCTCGCTGCACTGCTGCTCCCTGAAAGAGTCATATGTTAGGGACTTAAGAACAACATCAGGTTCAGGTGGGTGTATTTTGAACAAGTGCATATTAACATCACGTGCAGTAGAGCTTGGTGATATGGCCTAAGTATGATATTATATAATTTTTAGGTTATATCATGATGCACAATATGTTTTGATATGTAGAAATCTCCTCAAAAGTATGTCATGAATGTTATTGGACGGATTGGAGGACAAAAGCAAATAACACGATATGTTTAACAAATACATCGATAATGATGTTGCGACAGTGATGTAGGGTTGACTGTTGGCGCCTTTACAAAATATGAACACAAGCAGATTCATTGATAAATAATCGTTAGTAATGTGGATATAAAGGCAAGTTTTAGAACCAGTGCAACAGTTTTAGTCACTTCAGAGATGTTTTATGGTCTCATATCATGATAACTGTATTAATATCGATTAAATGCCGAGCACTAATGTGTAGTCCCAAAAATATGCTGGGACCTTTATGTGAGTTGCTAGTCCATCAAATTGCCACAGAGAGAAAACTCAGGACAGTCACAAACTAATGAGGAACATGCAGTGCACACACTATTGTAGGTTCCTCCTCATGCAAACTGTAATGTTAAACAAAGCCCTCCTGCTACAGGGATGCACACACCAGCAAAAGCACACGCTCATGGTATGGTGCCTGGGGGAGAAAAAGTGGGCTTGGTTGTTTGAGAGCCTTAAACACAACACAGTCGTTTGCAAAGTCAGAGTGCAAAAGTTTGAGGGAGTGGTGCATTCACTCCAACATAATCTACAGCTCCAGAGTAAGGTAGTGAGACAATAGTTCATCTTTGTACAAATTCCTTTCTTCCAAACCCAGAGATCAGCTCTTATTATGGTACTCACCACATTGTTAAGTTGTATGAATTTGCTCCACGATGTTTGAATGTGAGCAGACGTAAAGGTGGTAATTTAGGGGTTTATTGCTCATTTTGTGCCAGTTCAGCAGCTTGTGTTTGTAGCTCTTAGTCCCGACTTGTTTTATTACTTGTTAAGATGGAAGATAAGCGTGGTAGATTATTGTTGGAATCATAGCTATAACCAGCTGTCAGCCAAAGGATGGCAGTGATTTTTGCCTGCGTTTTTTGTCTGGTACAGCCTTTGTTTGTTTGCCTAGCTGTGCAATGCATCTGCAGAAATCAGCCAACACACCCTTACATGTATAGCACACACACACGCACAGTGCACCCCTGCAATGGACACCGCAAAGCCTCCTCTCAGTAACAAACGTCTGAAAACATAGCACAGTGAATGCATTGTGTTACATCAGTCATATGTCACATGCAGTGGCAAGCAGCCATTGTGAATTCAGATTTTTTGTGTGTGGTTGATGACATTCAGGCTGCAGAAACCAGGAAATCGAAAACATCCATCCATGTTCTGACAACAAGAGGTTATTTTGGGTCTGTGGAGCCTCAAAACAAGAGAGTAGAAAGATAGTCCAGTGTAGGTTTTAGTCATCGTTAGATCAGAACATAAAGTAGGGTGTTTAGGACTGCAGCTAATGATTATTTCCATTATTGATTAATCTGCTGAATATTTTGAGGATAATTGATTCATTTAGTTTGTAAAATGTACAAAAAAGAGCTGTCTACAGGTTGCTCCTTTTGTCCAACCAAAAGTCTATAACCCAAGGACTCTTCATTTACTGTCACAAATGAGAGGCAAAAAAAAGAGCTTTACATTTAAGAAGCTACATTTTTAAGGTCATTTTGTTTCAGAGGTGCATGCATTTGATGGTAAAATCCATGAAAATGTAAGCACACTAGACCAATGTGAAAGAATATATCACAGTAGGATTACTATTTGATGACTGAGAACCTTACTCATGTAGTGAGAGGAATGCTTTTTTATCAGGAAAGCAAGATCATGTAGGAGTTGCAGGACAAACTTGCAGCAACACGTCAGTGGCAGTTACTCAATCTGTGGAGCAGTGTTAAAATATAACTACACAAGGAGCCTCAGTATGTCAGATTACTCACTCATTCAGGTGTTTAGTGACATCTAAAATCAGAAAAAAACTAAATTTAAAGTGAAGTTGCAGGCCTTTTTTTAAGAGAGGTTGGCTTGTGTGTGACTAGAATTATGCTCACTGTCTGTAGTCTCACACTTGCATACTCACCCAGCGGAGTCAAAGCCTGACGAGCAGGTTCCTTTTTGCCAAGCGTCAGCAGCAGGCTGCTCCCACTGCTATATGGGCGGAGGCCCCAGGGTGAGAGGTCACTCTGAGTGGCTGGCATTCCTAACTTACAGCTGTCTCTCAGCACACTTCACCCTCACTGTCCCATGAGCCTCTGCTGCTGCTCTGCATTGTCATTTTCAGGTCAGGGTGCAAGACTGGGAGGGAGGGTGGTGGGGAGTGAAGGGTCATCAGCTTGTACTGTCATACTCAAGCAGCATAGAAAAAAAAGTGACAGTCTTGCGTAAAGGAGCAGCATTAATTCATGGAAAGAGGCAGACGTAGCAGAGTTTACCAGCATCATTACTGCAGAAGGAATGTTTGACTGAATCTTTATTTTTACTGTGTTTTTTAGGTTTGCTTTATTGTTTTGATCGCGGGAGGGAAGGATGGAAATGCAGAGTAAGTAATTCAAAATTCAGCTCTTATATCACTATTTTATTTCCTCCTCCTACATTTCTGGAAACTGTTTTTCAATAATACAGTGATTTTATTTACAGTTTTATAGTTAGTTTTGTCTTCATCACCATTCTAAAGTATTTTTAAAGGGGCACTGTTGAACATTTTAATCATGACCTTTCCTACTTCCAACTATTGTTCTCATATATTGAGGGCACTTCCTTAATACAAAAAATAAGATGAAAGGTAAGCTCTGTAAAACAATCACTTCATGTGCCATGGAAGTGAATAGGTTCACTGGGGAGGAAAAATATCCTCACTTGATGTTTATCAAACTTAAAATTATTGGATCCAACATGTTTGACATCGCCTCTCTCTCTGTGCTCGGCAGTGGGTGAGCGTGATAGCAGTATGGCGAAGGTGGAAGACTGGCAGAATACAATGTATGGCTTGGACTCGGGCATCCAGTCCGGCGCCACCACAGTCACTACTGATGACGGCGATTACACTACTTCCAAGCACTACACTGTGACCACCACCACTGTCACAAGGGAAGAGCCTAGTAAGACAACAAGTACACACCATAACACAAAATATTAATATATTTCAAGCTTTGTTTTCATTTCATTAGTCCCGGGAAATCATTATCTTGTCATATCTTGATAGACACAGAGTTTGTTACAAGAGCACAGCGAGTGCGGGCTGCAATGTTCCCAGAGACTCTGGAGGCGGGCACCACCATCCTGTCGACTCAGACAGACCCGTCCCAGATGACCAACGTTCAGCGACTGGCCGAGCCCTCCCAGATGCTCAAGACAGCAATCATCCATCTGATCAACTACCAGGACGATGCAGAGCTCGCCACACGTGCTGTGCCTGAGCTCACCAAATTGCTAAACGATGAAGACCAGGTAAGGAATGCACAATGTTTTGGTATAATTTGCCATTATTGGATACGTTAAGAGTTAAGAGTCTTATGACCTAATTATATTGAGTTAATAAGTCCCAGGTATACGTACATGTTTTTTGGTTTTAAAAGTCCCTTTACTGAGCCTCTTCAAGAAGCAAACAAAAATTACTCATTCATTTACTTCAGGATAATGTATACGTACATGACAAAAGAGCTGAAATTACTAGTTGAGCATAGCTTATCTTAATTTAGCAAAAAGATTTGAAACAAGAACAAAACAGTAGCTTGGATCTGTCCTAAGATTTAAAACATGTTTCAGATAATATAAAATGTCACATTGTGGTTTTATGGTGAGTTATTTGTAGACTTTGGCTTAGCTAAATGACTGCTGACTGTATGGAAATCAAAATAGTCAGATACTGTTTTAGCACCTGGAAGCTACTATATTGTTGTTGCAGCTACATTGTAAATTGAATATTTGGGGTTTATTTGAAGCCTTCCTCTTGAACTTCCCATCAATATTACCCTCTGTTATAGAAATAACATTGAAACCAGACAGTCCCTTTTTAAAGTATGCATTTAATACTTCCACCAGTAAACAACTAGTCTTCTCCCTTATTATTTCTCATCAGGTGGTGGTCAGCAAGGCTGCACAGATTGTCAACCAGCTCACACGCAAGGAGGCATCTCGGCGGGCGCTGATGCAGTCCCCTCAGATGGTGGCAGCAGTGGTGCGGGCCATGCAAAACACAAGCGACATGGAGACAGCGCGGGCCACAGCCAGCATCCTCCACAACCTGTCCCACCAGAGAGAGGGCCTGCTCTCCATCTTCAAGTCTGGAGGCATCCCTGCTTTGGTCCGCATGCTCAGGTACCCCGATTTCAGGAAGTTATATGACTTTAGTCATTATAGGGTATTTCCCAGTAAAACAAGAGCTTTTGACTCACTAGTACTAGCATTAGCCTTAAAAACAAGGCCTGCTCTGCAAATTTCACCTTTTGACTACATAAAACCATGTTTGCTCCTGCCAATGTAAGATCTATTTTAAAAGTATTCTCTGGAGTGTGTTGAAATGTACGAGACCCATAAGAAAATGAAGCATCCTAAAATAATTGGCTCCCACAAAAAAAGTTAAGAGGAAAAACGGCTTAAAATTGTATTTTTTTTCTTCATAACACACCCATTTCTCTCCCTCAGCTCTCCCATGGAGTCTGTGCTCTTCTACGCCATCACCACACTTCACAACCTGCTGCTGCACCAGGAAGGAGCAAAGATGGCTGTTCGTCTGGCTGACGGCCTGCAGAGGATGGTTCCCCTGCTGAACAAGAGCAACCCCAAGTTCCTGGCTATCACCACAGACTGCCTGCAGCTGCTGTCCTATGGCAACCAGGAGAGCAAGGTGTGTGTGTGTGTGTGTGTGTGTGTGAGAGAGAGAGAGAGAGAGAGAGAGAGAGTATGTCAGTGTAATTATCAGTACACGCAATACAATTGCTGGTACACTTCATACCAGCCAACTTCTGTAATTTGAGACTGTTCAAGCTGTGGAGCTTGTGTGTGCATGTGTTTTTTGTTTTGGGTGTGGCATGAGAACAGAGTTGTTCAGGTGTTGGCATAGTGGGGGTGTGAATGGGTGTGGTTCTGTCAAGAGTAATAAAATGTGTGAAGATTTACTGGTGTTTATCTGCTAGGTCACAGAGTTGTGAATTGTAGAACATGAGGTTATAGAATCAAAGTTATTTTCACTCATATCTTTTAACTTTGTATACCCACACATACTCACATTACCCTTTCTCTCTCTTTGTCTCTCACAGCTCATCATCCTTGCTAACAGAGGTCCTGAGGGTCTCGTTCACATCATGAGGAACTACACCTATGAGAAGCTGCTGTGGACCACAAGCCGTGTTCTCAAAGTCCTCTCTGTGTGCCCAAGCAACAAACCTGCCATTGTAGAGGCTGGTATGTAATACATGTTGTGTCTGTGTGCGTTTGTGTGCATATGAGGCAGCCATACAGGTGCGGCCACATTGTGTTATCTGAGCTGTGGCTAATGGCTTCTTGTCAACCACATACCTTTATGACAGCTGATGAGATGTTGCTGAGAGCTGAGTAATCGGACTTCTCTGTTCCCTGCAGGTGGGATGCAGGCTCTTGGTAAACACCTGACAGGTTCCAGTCAGCGCCTGATGCAGAACTGCCTGTGGACACTCAGGAACCTGTCTGATGCGGCCACCAAGGAGGTCTGTGTCCATAAAATCTTTTTTTTTTTCCAATATCTCTTCATTTGGCAGCAGAGGAACTTGCTAAAATGGCTCTCTTCCTGTTTCCAGGAGGGTATGGACAGCCTGCTGCAGGTGCTTGTGGGCCTGCTCAGCTCAGATGACCTCAACATGCTCACTTGCGCCACAGGCATCTTGTCAAACCTCACATGCAACAATGCCCACAATAAGACTCTGGTCACCCAGAGCAACGGCGTAGAGGCACTGATCCACGCCATCCTGCGTGCAGGCGAGAAGGAGGATGTGACCGAACCTGCCGTCTGTGCTCTACGTCACCTGACTTCACGCCACCAACAGGCAGAGGTGGCGCAGAATGCTGTGAGGAAACACTACGGCATCCCCGCAATCGTCAAGCTGCTCAATCAACCCTACTACTGGCCTGTCATCAAGGTAGAGTGAAGGGAGGGGGAGGTTTAGTAGTAGAGAGTCAGAGAAATTTCAAGCTTGGGAAATTAACATATAATAATTAACTTTTTTGTTTTCATGCAGTTTTTTTCAATGCTTTAAAAGAAATGCAAAAAAAGACAATCATTACAAATATCCATGTGCTCAAAATGTTTCTGACCTTTAAATTGATCCTTTGGGAAATAAGTGTTTTTTCCTACTATGATGGTGGAAAGGACTCCAGACACAGCTAGAGAGAAAACAGGTGGTTTGAAGGAGCATAAGTTAAGGACTATGAAACAAACATATTGGTGAGTTAATGGGTTTGTTCCAAAGTGACAAACTGGAGAAAAATGGTGAGAATGACAGATGGACAGAGAGGATGGCAGATCCGGCTGAGGGCCAGATTCTCCATCAGCCTAAGACAGCATGAAATGAACATGACAGCAGGAACAGTTTGTTTTACAACAACAGGTTTTGGGGCACAAAACTATCACTTAGTGTTTATAACAGGAGCTGGAAGTTTTTGTTTGTCAGCTTTGTTTCACTTGTTGACCAATTATCTGTGAACAGTATCATGACATTGCATCTCTTTCCCGCCTGAAGGCTGTGGTTGGCCTGATCCGCAACCTGGCCCTGTGCCCAGAGAACCAGGCTCCTCTGAGGGACTCTGGAGTGATCCCCCGTCTGGTCAACCTGCTGCTCAAATCCCACCAGGATGCCCAAAAACATGGTTCATCCGCCCAGCAGACATACCAGGTACATGAGAAGCTAGTTTGCATGAGATCACTGATTAGCTGTGAATATGTTTATTAATTTTTTAATTTTCATTTTGTGTGTGTGTGTTATTTATGAATTTCCCTGTCTTTTCATCTATAGGATGGGGTGAGGATGGAGGAGATTGTGGAGGGCTGCACAGGAGCTCTGCACATCCTGGCCAGAGATCCCATCAACAGAGCAGAGATCGCCAACCTGCAGACCATTCCTCTGTTTGTTCAGGTAACAGAGGAAGCTGAAGCTCTCCCACCTCCCTGCCTTGATGATTAACTTCCTTTTGTTTGTTTTGTTTGACTCATTTTCTTCCTCCGCGTCCCCAGCTGCTCTACTCTCCAGTGGACAACGTGAAGCGCGTGGCGGCGGGCATCCTGTGTGAGCTGGCCCTGGACAAACAGTCAGCCGAGCTCATTGATGCAGAGGGAGCATCGGCTCCACTGATGGAGCTGCTGCACTCCAACAACGAGGGCATCGGTAGGACATGTAGATAATGCACTGCGATTAGCTTACCGGAATATAGCATTTAGTCATAGGTGGAAAGCTTCAGAGTCAATTTACTCAAGTGCTGTGCTTACTGTCAATATAAATGAGAAGATAGAAGTCACTCTTATGTCTGTGCAGTAAATATGAAGAGCATGCCATTAAGTGGCGCAATTATATCAGGTGGGCCAGGGCAGTCCATGGCCCTCCCGGTTATAATTGTTTTGTTTTCACTGTTTTCTTTTTTTTTGTTTTTTTAAACTTTATCCTCTGGTGCAGTCCAAAAAAAATGTGGATTGTTTCCCTGTCAATATGAGCCAGCTATAAGTCCTTATTAGTATTAGCATATTGATAAGGATCAGGATGTTATTGTACATCATTTAATGTGTCCTGATTTGTTTGCCCCCTCAGCTACCTACGCTGCTGCTGTGCTCTTCCGTATCTCTGAGGATAAGAACTCAGACTACAAGAAGCGGGTGTCTGTGGAGCTCACACATTCTCTGTTCAAGCATGACGCTGCTGCCTGGGAGATGGTGAGTGTCTGGCGCCCTCCACTGCCAGGACATGACAACTAAACATTAAAGTAGATTTTTAGACATTTTGTAAATCCCTTCAGCTCTCTGGCTCCCTGGGTCTACATCTTAGTCGTCTCAGCAACTTTATATAATGCTGATAGCAATTATAAAGTACATTCTGAGGAGTAATTATTTTTTTAAGTTATCTTAATAAATAATCTTTATTAGTTCTTTCATGACCATTAATAAGGTTTACTATGTGAAAGTGTTGACTTTATTTGAGCTTTCCTCTTTGTGACCTTTCTGCAGGCCCACAACAGCGTCCCCATGGATGGGCCCTATCAAGATGGTGAGTAACTATGGCTGAAATGTGCACATACAGCACATTCCTCAGCACTGGGTTGCTCCGACACAGGCCGTGACCGCAGTGTTAAAATGCTGTAATGCACAAACAGATTGCCTCCCTGCTGCAGCCTACAGATTCTATTTACTGTCGTCACATCGTTGCAAAAGAAATGGTTTCTGTAGTTTGACGAGTACTTTAAAATGAGGCCAAGTTTGTTCTTTAATCATTTTTCAAATCAGTCCTCTTCTCGGTCTTCTCCAACAGTGAAGTACATCACCTCAGAGGCTGAACCTTTGACTTTTCTTTGGTTTATTGAATCATTTTCTAACACATCACTAGTTAGTCCTCATTGCCAAGTCTAAAAGGTTTTGCTCAATCAATCTCCTCCCTGGTGCGTCCTTATCTGTGTTTGAATCTTTCTCTTATTTCCATCCGTTCCCTCTCTTGACTTTTCTCCTTGTATGGCCTTGGTATTTTCTGCCTGCATTCAGCAAACAGGGACTCTTAAGGAAAAATGGATTAGCTTTGCCTTACTTAAGGACCAGTGTGATCCAAAAACTTGCCTAGAATGTTTTATGATGTTAAATTGGAGTACAGAGGAAGTTAAATGGTATAAAGTGTGTTGGAAGTTAAAAAAAAAACCTAACAAAACAAATGTTTTTATCTTTTGCAGAGCTGGATGTTGGTTTCCAAGGATATGGAGCATACGCAGGTGACATGCCAATGGACGGCATGGAGGTATCTATGATGCCAGAAGAATATGGAGGCAGCATGGCCTACGACAGACAACCATACCCTGAGTACTGACCAAAAGGTGAGTTTCAGTTTCACTCTGTCTTCAGAAACATGCTTGTTTGAGAATCAAGTTGTAGTTGTAGCAAGTTTTTTGTCATCACGGCATTTTTCTCTTCTTATAGAGCCAGAAGAGTGAGAGAGGTGGAAAAAGGAAGAGGAGGAACTGATGTGGGACGCAATGGGACAAAGAAGAGAATATAGTCGTCAGTAGAGATTATTCCCTCTGCTCTCAGCCTGATGTAATATATGCAATTATCACTGAGTACGGGACTCATAATCTTAACAGGGCTCAACTTTGTTTTATAGCATTATTTTGCTGATTATAATTCTGACAGTGATGATGCTTGTAGGTTTCTGTTAGAGAACCTTTTAAAAGTGCGTGTGTGCATGTGAGTGTGTGTGTGTGCGTTTGCGTTTACGCTTTTGGGTGGGTATTCTATGCCAAAGAGATTTTATTTTGTGATGATAATCATGCAGCTTCCTTTTTTTATGAAACATAAAACAAAAGAGGATAATAGTTGAAAACACTGCCAGAGGTGGCTCAACCTGCACGGTGCACCTGCTCACCGCTCTGTTTCTTCTCTTAACGCCTTTGTAACAGACACTGCTGTCTACGCTGTAGTTTTGACACTATATATTGTCAACTTTCTCCCGCTGTGACCCAACACTAAAGAGTCGGCGGCACTAATTCAGTAGGAGTGAACAAACGAGGAAGTGTGGGGGTCTCTGACAGACCTCTTAGAGAGAGCAGGGTAGGGCTGCTCCCCCGCCACCCTTCATGTGATCAGCTGACATGTTGATAACTTTTTGGGATGTTTGTTTTTTTAGGAATAGTTTCTCACCTTTTATAAGTTATTCAGTGGGAAAGGTTCACATTAACCGGCATTAGCAGAACATTGACAAAGATGTCTATCCTTCTAAACTGAATTTTTAAGAAAAGATCATGCGACTGTGATCATCTGCAACACTGTGGTTTCACAGATGTGTTCAACCTGTTGATTCATTCATGAGAGATAATGTCGTCGGGGTCAGCCCTACAGCTGGAGCAAACTACTGACAGGGAAATTTGTCTTTCTACTTAATAAGAGTTTTTACTGAAATTTTGTTTAATAAAAATATAGGATATATTAAACGTATTGTGGTTTCTGTTTATTGAGTTAAAAATTGGCTGTCTGCCAACCCGCATTTTCACTCTATCAATGATCATTCATTCCAAAGTATTTATGGTGTAAAGTACAGTATCTGCAACACATTTCTGAGATAACCTGTCATTGTTGAGTGCTGCACTTCAAGTGCCAGCTTTGTTCTCCTATTATTAACCTATTGCTATATTCTAGCAGGTGGAACAGCTGAACATTCATAAGGTAGCTAGCTTACTGTTACTAGCTTATACATTATACATCTGTATAATATAAAACAATTCTACACATCTGCATAGCAACTGTGTGGTTTAATTCAATTTCATTATTTTCACCACATTCATATAGAAAATATATTAACACTTTAATTAAACATGTCAATGCCCAGTCAACACAGATACATGCAGACACAGTATACAGTGTTACAGTGCAGGACGGAGAAGATCTGATAACATGTTAACTTTAATATTATTGCTTGATTCAAATGCATCTCTTTATATGACCCATCCCTCATTGTAGCATCGCTGTGTATAGAAAGTGTGTACTAATACTAATTGAGCATTACTCATTATTATTATTATTATTATTATTATTATTATTATTATTATTATTACTCATTATTTCCAGGTGTCTGCACATTCATTCATGCAATACATAAAATCTGATAATAATCATCATCTGTATGAGTGTCGAGGCCATTGCAGTTGTTGTTTTCAACCCATCTGTTCATCAGCGCTAACGTTATAAGACTGCTTCTCTGCAGCTTTAAATATTCTTGTTCAGGTTGGTCTGCTGTACACTTCTAATTTTAAAAACTTTTCACAAGGGTTCACAGGTTTTGGGTTAAATATCCTTGGTTACATTGCCATTTGCACCCTGCATCACTCTGTCCATCACCCAGAGGCTGACAAACAGTGGATGAGCTCCAGGCAGGAGGCAAAATCTCATGTCTGTGTCCACCAAAGCCTTAGATTACATTGTCAAACATGTGCATGGACTGCATGATGTTTTCATCCTGGAGAGAGAGAGACAAGGGGACACAGTTACATTACTGAGAAGACTGTAGATGGAAACAGAAGCTTTGCATAAAAATGTGGAGATTTGTGCTGGCGACCTTTTGACATGTCTCCAAGAACTCTTCGATGGTGACCACTCCGTCATTATTCTTGTCCATTTTCTGAAAAAGACAACACACAGGCACAGATGTTTACAGGGTCCCTTACAGGAAAGGCAAGGCAAGTTTACTTGCATAGCACAATTCTGACACAAGGCAACTCACAGCAAAAAAAAAGTATGAAGACATCAAGGAAGAAAAAATAGTGAAATAGGAAAACAAGCTAAAATAGAACAGGTTTAAAGAGACAAGATTAAGGAATACATTCACAGTGCATTTCCTTTTGCTTCAGTGAAAGGCAGCAGCAAACATAAAGCTCTTCGGTCTTGATTTAAAACAGGTGAGCGATGTACCAGACCTGAAGTCTTGAACCAGATACTGTATGTGGCGCATAATAACTGAACACTGCTGCTCCATGTATAGTTTTGACAGTAACGACTGAAAGCAGTACCTGACCACCTCAGGTTCATAATGTAGCAGCAGATCAGTAATGTATTTTGGCCTGAGCCTTTGAGTGATTTATAAACTGGAACCTTATTGGATGAAAGACACTCTGGGGGAAGTTATGCTCAGTTTTCTAACCAAATTAAAATGATCTGTAACCCTCTACTGTTTACATTCATGTTTTCTAGAGAGCAGTTTTCCTTATTTCCTTTCCTCACACATTGCCATGTGTCTTGGCACACTGATACTACTGACTAAAAGGTGGTGTATTTTTTTTCTGTAGAAGGATAGTCAGGTGCTGAGTCAGTATTTGACAGCCTGGGAATCAGACTCAACAAGCAACTTCTCTCTTCAGAATCGCCTACTCCACCTTTAAGTGGTTTTTTTTTTTGCTGCCACACCTTAGTGCCGATGCAACATGTGACCTCTTGTGCATGTGCCAGAGAGGTAAACAAAAAAAAGGGCCCTGCTTACAAGAACATTGCTCCATAGCACCACTTGTGGTCACAAACTTTACAGGTTTACAAGAAACAGATGAACCTGAAGAGTGTTTTAGGTCTTTATTTTTTTATCTAAGTATCTGCAGACTTGAAACTGTGTTCACATGGAAGGACTGATATGAAATGCTTCCTCTGAGAGCTTCTAGTGCCATTTAAAACATCGCTGAACGCTTACAGAGCCGAAACCAAGCTGAAGCACAGTTTAAAGGGAGAGGTATTTTTAAAGTACGTTTCAAATGAAGCACAAGTAATCAAGCCTGCATGGACCATTGGAAAAAAATATTTGACTCACTTCAGAGTTCAGTCATGACAGATGTGTGCTGGTTGGGGGATTTGTGTGTTTTACCTGGAAGAAGTTGTCAACATGGTCCTTGGGAGCATTATCCCTCATGTTGGGGTAGGTGTACTTCCCCATCATGTCATAGATGGAATGCATGATAGCTGTCATCTCCTGGACGGAGGGGGTGGGGGGGGCGGGGGGGGATATGCACATATCAAACATCACCAGTAACTACCAGCACAACATTAGACACAACTTTCACACAAACTCAGAGAGAGAGAATAGTTTGGGTACCTCTCTGGTGATGCAGCCATCTTTGTTTAGATCGTACAGATTAAAGGCCCAGTTGAGTTTATCGGTGATTGAGCCTCTCAAGATGATGGACAGACTTATGACAAAGTCCTAAAGGAAAAAAAACAAAGAAGCAATAAAAACCCACAGATATGAGCTAAAGCCTTATAGAGATGGTACATTTCTTGTCTTTGGAAACTCTGATCAAGTGAGACGTGATTTGACAGCAGAGAACGAAAGGATAAAAAAGTCACCTCAAAGCTGACCGATCCATTGTTGTTGGTGTCAAACGCTTCAAACAGGAAATGTGCGTACATACTTGAATCTGTAAGAATTAGAAAGTAAAGTGACCAAATGCCTCAGGACACCCACATTTCATTTTATAATGAAACAAGTTTTGAGTTTGCTAAATGTTTAAAAAAAAACAAAAACAATTTAAAGATATATTATGTAGGTTTTACTAAAGAAAAATGTATACTCTTAGAAAAGTAATCCAACTAAGTCATCACTTATGGCCCACTAGAAGTGCCTGGTTGTGTCTGTATCTGCAGAGACCCTGCCCTCTGTCTGTACTTTCTTATTTTCTTCTTATTTTGTTGTGTTCGAGGTGTTTCTGGGCATCAACGTTTGGGCAGTGGTGTGTAGACCCGGGCCGATAACAGCACAAGGTCGGGACTGTGGTCTGTCTGTCTGACCGAGGGTGGGGAGACACAGTGACACACACACACACAGATTGGGGAGGCAAACGGAGGACGGGATGACGCCTGTGTCTCAGCCAAACTCACACAAAATACAGCAATACAGGGTTGTGCAAAGAGGTGTGGGTGTGTTTAGTTGAATTATAGAAAGTAACCGCAGTGAAACCAGAAATCAGATCAGAAAATCTAATTTTATTTCTCCAGTTCATTTCTTTGGTTGCGCTAACAAAGCTCCCTCTCTTGATTCGCTGTCTAGCACACTTTAGCGGTGGCTTTGAAAACATGCAAAAACACTTGACACGACAAATGAATGTCTGAGAAGTTGCACTGGTAGAAAGATTTAACTATGTTGTGCACAAAAATACAACAACAACAGTGACTTTGAAGACTGAGGGAAAAGTGGCGGCTCCTCCAGCACCTCTTTGGACTCTGTTTTGCTGGTAACATTTTGGAAACATAAATGTTAAATGAAAATTAAAATGAGGAGTGGAAGGATCTGACAGACCTCCCTGAGGGAAGAACTGGGAGTAGATGTTTTTAAAAGTCTCTTCATTCACCACACCACTGGGACACTCCTGTGGGAATGAAAAACACACAGAAGTGGAAAAAGACATGCAGGCTTTCTCGTGAATATAAAACATTTACAAATCTTTATCGTTCAAACACTCCATTCCACACTCTGCATGAACTGAGAATTCAGAGGTATCTTTGACTGACGTTTTTGAAGCCCCGGTAGAGGACCTGCAGCTCTTTCTTGCTGAAGCTGGTCTGCTCAACGAGGCGGTCGAGCCCCTCCGGTCTGTAACATGTTGTCGTCAGTTCAGCATCATCAGATGAACTTCCTGCATGAAGGGATGGAGAGACAGAAATGTCCTAGTTACTCCCTCAGACATCCACACGGCGTACATGAAACGCCTGGTCCAGAGAAACAGGGGAATGTGGTGAAAATAAAAAAAGAGAGGTAGTGAAAAACCAAGAGGTTGATGTGTGAAAGTGTTCTCAGTGACTAAATAGTATGATGGGGAATGTGACTGATGATGGACTTTAGTGTCCTGACACTTGCTTTGACAAGATGAAACGCTGGAGCCCGAGCGATAGCAGGGCAGCAGTTTGAGGAACCGCTGCTTTATGGTCTTTTTATTGGGTTTGGATGGTGGATTACCTGGAAACAACCAATCACAGCAGAGATTAGAGGCAGACAGAGCGGCCCACATAGGGGAAAAGAGCATGTTAAATGGATTAAGCACTGGCCACACTGCACTCAAACACTCTGACTTTTCCGCACAACTTAGCGCGCACAAATGAGTTTGCTGACCTGGCTTTGAATCTGTGTGACCCGCCAGATCAAAGCTGTCTGGAGAGCCACCAGCATGGGAGGGCTGAGCGAGATAACACGTGACTGAGCTCCGAGGTGCAGAGGTCCCACAGGGAGTGAAGTAAATAACAATATATAAGTTACAGAAACAATTTGTTTTCAGGTAATTTTTAAATCCTCTTTTCAGAGGTCATATTGAGATCAATTTAATGTGGTCATATCATGTTTTAAAAATAATACATATACAGTACAGAGCTTGTAGAAAAGTATGATTGAATCAATAATTTCAAAATGTTTGTCAGGTCCAAAATGATCAGTTTTGTTTTTCCCTGTGTAAAATTCTCCAGCTTCTATCAAGGTTTGTGAGCCAGTAGTATAATGCCGTTGGTATCATGTGGCATCTGTGTTTCGTTGGCGATTAACAGTCTTCAGTCTTCTTGAGTACTTCAGTATGGGCCCAACATACTGTACTGCCCTGATGTTAGCTAGCAAGCCATAGCAACATAAACATTATCTACTGTTAGCTAGCATTAGCAACATTAACATTTGCTAGCTAGCATTAAATGTTACCAATGTTTGCTAGCTAACGTTGGCAGTGTTAGCAATGTTAACTAGTGCACAAACTGGCAACCACTGGAGGAGGCAGATGATTCGAGCAGCTGTGTTGTAATGTGACCAACTGAATACACCTCACCTCAACCTTTCCCTCCAAGGCAATCCTGTGTCGGCTGCTAAAAACACAAAAAATCTCTAAAGCCAATGTTTGGTCTGTCTGTTCTGTTTGTCTATAGAAACATGGCAGTGTAACTGGTGAATTCTGTGGAGGAATAAGGTGGGTGAATAATGTTGAGTAGTTTTAGTGGGTGTGTTAGTTACAGTAAATGGGGCAAATTTAGCCATTTTGCAACCAATCAGAAAAACATTTAGGTTTCTCCTCTCTGCAGCTACAAGCAGCCACAACTGACCATATACTGTATGTAGGTGAACCTGAGTGAGCACCACTTAAATGAACATACTATATTCAACAGGAACAGGACTCCTCAATTATCAATAATTAACTCATTAACATATTCACACTGAATTATTCATCAAACCTTCACCCACTAAATATCATATATTATGCATCTCCTCTCACCCTGTGATCTCTTAGTAACGATGGCACTTACAGACGTGTTATCTCAGTGATCCAAACAGGATCAGACGTCACAGCTTTTTATTAATTTCCTCTCGGTCCATCCTTCTCTGTAACTCGACAGTACCTGCTGACAGTGTTCCAGTCAGCCAGCTGCAGAAGTGTCGGCCCATCTTCAGCAGGCTCTGGTGCCTCCTGTTTCTCTATTCCATGCTGGGTGTGTCCGAGGGTCAGCTCTGGCTCCTCTGCAGGGCTCTGGGATCAGTTGGTTCATGGTGCATCCGATGAGCCTCTCCTTCAGTCGGAGTCTGTGGATGTTGTCGTCGTCTCACAGAGGGTGTTCAGTCAATCCATGTCTGTCAATTCCAGTTCTCACTCATTTACTGTCTTCTTAATGTTGTTTGTTGACGCTTTTTGAATCCGGAGCTGCTCTCCCCAGCTGATAACTTGCTCCAAAGCTGCATCAACCGTCTTAATCAAGCTGATTATTCACCAAAACAGTCCTCCTCTCCTCATGTAGGGCTGACATATGTGCTTCAGTAAAAAACACAAACTTCCCCTTCGTCCATCAATTCCTGCCTCTATTCGGGGCCTTCGCCTGCTCCTGGATTCTCTTTGTGTTCAGTTCCTGGAAGCACCTTGTTTTGCAGTCTCTCTCTTCCAAAGCCAAGCACAGAGACGTTTTATCGACACGATCCGAGAACAAAAAGACGCTGGACGCAGCAAGTCTGCTGGTGCAAGCTCAGACAATCAGCTGTTGATGGATTTCTTCTGATTTCACAAGCTCCTGGCTCTCCTCAGTCAGTCTGGAGCTGTGTCAGAATGCTTTGACAAGGTATTCCTCCTAACGCTCGAGACAAAGACGCCTCTACAACAGCTTTGGCATCAGACAGTTTTTACAAAATGATACCAAACACAGACATTCAAGGAAAAAAGAATGTGGGTTTGAAAAGATCCTCAGTCGCGGGGGGTACCTCTGCTGCTGCCAGGGGGCATGTGGAGAGATTTGACTTGAATTTGATTGAAATAAAAAAACAAACAAACAAAAAAGTCCACATGGAGGGATAACATAGAGAAACCATTGCTTTTTTTCCTACCCTTTGTATTGTTATTTCTCCTTCTCTCTTGCGTCATAATATTGTTCCTAGAAAAGCAATAAAAAAGTGAAATCCCCCCAAAAGATGTTGAGAAAAGGAATGACAAATATGACAACAAAAACAACAAAAAGAACAAAAAAACAATACATTCACATACTGACTCAGCTATGACAGTGATATTTGGTGTAGCAGAGTGTGTGAAGGCGCGGGGGAGGGGGGCCTCTGGTGCCGCACGGCTCAAAGCTGTCGCCCTTTTTACTTTATCCACCCCTCATCCCTCAGACATCCTGGGTTACAAAGGGTGAATTATTTTATTTCGATAGTAGATGCGTCCTGTGCCCTTGCTACCACTAGAGGACAGTGTTGAGCTACAGTCAGATTACACTCCACCGACGACGGCCTAAAAGTCTGAGACCTGATCAACGAATACACAGACAGGAGGCCACGACACAATGTTCCGCGTGATGCAAGCGTCAGCCATCTCATAGTTTAAATCAAACTGATTTCCACAATCTGAGGTGCTCTGATGTCAGTTGGCATTAATGTAAAACAAACAAAAGGGATTCAATTAGTCATGTACACGCCTGACCATCAGCAGCAGTGCACCTCAAAACACACGGCTGAACTCACACATTCACACCTGGGAAATGTCCGGAACAACAAATGCACTGAAGAGCTTAACTTGCTCACGGGCACATAAGAAACATATTCCTTAATGTTATATCACAGGGGGGGAAATAATAGTTCTAAGCTGTCGTGTGCATACAGCTTCTATAAATGAGCATGAATTATTAACATGATTTCATTCTGTGAGAACAAACCAGTTGCTGCCTTTATTTTCAATACGTCAATCAAACGAACAAACACAGCAGCTGCACAACTATGGAAAAACAAACAGAGCTTTTAGTGGGCCTCACACACACACACACACACACACACACACACCAAACACAAACACACTCACACACACACTGAACACACACGCACGTGGATGACACAAACAATCTTTTCTTTCTGATGACTGAACCATTTTGCAGAGACACAGAGATGACATAACAGCTTCCCTGCCGTCTTCTCTCTTCAGCTTTTAGATGTACCGTACAGGACATTGATCACAGACATTCTCTAAGTCATTGAAATTCTCTCTAAGGGCAGCTGTTTTGATGAGACTCGTGAGCCCAGCGAGCCGCCAAACAACGGTGCAGGAGGTTGTTTCTTAGAGAAGCGACTCATCTCGCACACGTCCCTCTCAGCTGCAGCGCCACACCAGCCGACTGTGTCAGATCATAAAGACGAGCTGGACAGAATGAAGCCAGCGTAGATTATTTTCTTCACTTTCTGCTCACTACGCTGCAAGAGGAGCACCAGCGTGGGTGAACCTTAAAGCTTGTTGCAGCCGTGTGACTTCCCACATCGAAACATCACTGACTCAGCAGTGATTTCAGGTTTCAGTGCTGGGATCATCCAGCAGCTTCTCCTCAGCGCTGGGAGACCCTCTGGGTGACTTTGACTGTAGGAATCAATTTCACCAGCTGCAGCCCTCCGAGACGGATCAATACACTGTTCCCTGCTGTTATTAAGACGTTTAAAGACTCTTTTATCCACTGGTGCAAACAGTACAAGATGAAACACTTAAAGTTGTTGATGGAGAAAAACAAGAGGCTCTGAGAGAGACAGGGGCAAACGAAGAGGAGTCATCGCCTATTGGAACATCTTTACAGAAAGTTGTTCAAGAAGTTAGAAGTTATCTGAAGTCATAGTCTGATTAGACATAATCAGTAAGAGTGTTTGCTGCCATTTCAGAACTGGGTCCAGTTAAAACCTGTGAAGCAGCTCTGGGTGTCTGGGTGTTTCAGTTGTGTCCAACAAAAACTGTTATTCCCAAATGTCCAGTAGATCCATATGTCGTCCAAAACAAAGTATTCCAAGATTTAATGATTACAAAATGGCCATTTTCATGCTTTTATCTATCAAAAATCTCCCCTTTTCATTGCAGAGGTCATTACACGTCCACACTGGAGACCCTGAGATGGCAGCCGCTTTGATTGACAGCTCATTTTAAGAAGCTTCTATGCCTGACCCAGAGCTGACAACAGCCAATGAGTGATCATGTAGACAAGGGACCCGCCTTCTCTTCTTTCTTGTCTCTGAGAGCCACTTACACACCAGCCTCCAACTGGATTTCAAATCCAGTGATATATTGTTTATTACAGTATTTAAATCTTATTCGCGTTCATGTAGTTTTATACATTTTGCTCTTGATAGGCTGTTTTTTCACCTAAGCACTTGTTTTTATTTCATTTTTCATTTTTCAGTGATATTGTTATTACCTTTGAACTTAGACCATGTAAGACTATTTTATTTGGACCCATTGTGTTTTCCAGCTAATACAGGCTGTTACAGGTCACCAGCAGGCTTATTCTTGCATTAAAAATGTAGATAAGAAGAACAGATAAATAATTCAGTGGGTTTAATCTCCTACAGTTTAATGCCAGAAGCACTTACAGAGCATCAGAGCATTTGGGGAAAATATTTGCTTATAACCTTTCAAAAGAGCTCAGAAACCGTTCCTGTACTCCAATTGGTTCAACAACAGCTTTGAATTTACTTTTGGCTTCACTGGGAGAGGCCTTTTCAGGATACTTTAACATACATTTCCAGGAATAAGAACGGGTTAATGGGCTTTCAATCAGCCGGACAAGGAAGCCACAAGGAAAACAAGACATTAGAAATGAATCACAGTGGAGGATTAAAGCCAAAAGTGACATGACATTTCTGACCAACAAGCAAGATTTTGATTTTGTTTGTTCATTCTTTTCTCTCAAAAACTCCCAAATCCACAAAGAAGACTTGACTTGACTATGAACTGAAAAGAAAAAAAAAGTATACTGTGTGTCAGCAGGGAACAAGTAAAGAAGGGATGTTTTGTTTTTATACGTGCAGTCACAACTGTGACTCCAAACCCGAACATCTTCCCTCGTCTACTGGTTCAATTATGTGTTGACTTAGGAGGTCGTGGCCCTTTAAGTGGGGTCATGCAGCGCTGAATGAATGTTTGTTAGCTAATGTTGGCCGGGCAACAGCTTCCACGAATACCATAATCCTGGAACATGGTTCAGATTAATGACGCCCATCTCACACAAACCCTGGACACAAACACAAACACACGCACACAAACATATTTCGATTCACACACTGTTACATGAGCCCCGCTGTGATTGTTACAGAGGTTTATATGAATCGGTTCACCTCGAGTGTCCTCACACGGAGGCAGACGTCACCTCATCTTGACACAACACTCTTCATAGAGTCCAGACAAAATCTACTTAGCTCGGGGAGGCTTTTATGTTGAAATCAGTCAGCTATGTAACCGTGTTACATAAATGTAACAGTTCTGTTATCAGTGTTGACAGTTTTTTGATGCATTAGAGGGAAAAAAAACCCTTGAGTGCTTTATAAAAATGTTATGAATAAAGATCTTTAAAAGTGCTGTCATTCAAACACACAGAGAACTAGAGCAGGTTTGTTCAGTCGTACAAGAAGCTGCACTAGACAGGAGACTGTCACAACAGTGAAGACAATACCAGTTCACTCATTAACCAAATGAAGTCATTTCATGCTGAAATCTCAAGTAGCACACACCTGTTTCTTAAAGGAGTAATTAGGAGAGATAGACTGAGTCACATGAGAACACCATTTTGTGTCTGTACAGTTAATTTGAAACTACATCCAGCAGCTACATACATACAGTAAGCATGAAGCTACTGTTAGCAGATAGTTAGCCTAGCTTAGCATAAAGATGGAAAAACAAAGTAAACAGGTAGCTTGGCTAAGCCTAAGGCTAAGTCTACCTCGGGTCAGGATTTTAGAAAAACGGAGGTCCCGAGTCCAAGTCCACCATGGCCTGGACAAATTTCACTAGAAACTATTGGTTAAGTCTCTTTTATTATGTGGACTGTTAACACATTTTGTTTATTGCTTTAAATGTGCAGTTTTGTTTTCTCTACATGTTTTTTTCATTCATGTGTCTCTCTTGCAAAGAAATTTTTTTTTCCAAACGTTAACTTTTTGTGAGCTAGGAAAGACAATTTGGAGCACTGTGACAAAATACTGAATAATCAATTTTGATTGATTATTCAGACAAATAAATTAGATAATTTCTAAACCAATAAACCAATCATTTATTTGTTTATCTGGGCTAAAACCAGTCAATGTCTGTCTGTATGGTGTCTACAAAAATACTGTGAATACAAACTCCTTCTAGTTCCTTAAACAGCCAAATTCAGCTTCCAGCCCAACACAGGGGCTCCAGAGAGTCCCTTTGAAACCTTATAACACAATAACATTTAGTTTTGTACTTAAATTCTTACACAGATCAAACAAACCAGATGTAAATGTTGATGAGTGAGCTCTCACGGTGCTGATAAGTGATTGTTGTTAATGTTGGAAAGTGCCAAGCTAGCTGTTTTCACCCATTTCCAGTCTCTATGCTAAGCTAAGCTAACTGGCTGCTCAACATGGCTTCATATTCACTGTACAGACACCGCATTTAACTCTCAGCATAAAGAAATCAACGATTTTCCCAAACTGTTGAAGTTTTTCTTTAAAGGCACAGTGTAGGAGCTAAAGTCACTCTGTAGTTAGGCTGTGGATTGCAACCAACTATATACCCCTCATCTCACCCTCACACGCAGCCACTATAAACACAAAAGGCCCTCTCTAGAGCCAATACCTAATTCCAAGGTAAAAAAAAACCCACACTGATTCTCTGTAATGAAAACATAACAATGGCTATTAAAAGATATTTCCGCCAAAAGATCCTCCTGAATTCTACAAACTGGATCTGTAAAAGGAAAAAAGGAAATTCAGCTCTTCCACTTGACACTGCAGTTCAGCAGCAGCAGTCAGTCAGTCAGTCAGTCAGTCAGTCAGTCAGCGTCAGTGTAACGTGAATTCTGGTGTAGAAAGCGATGACTTGAAAAAACATCCAGTATCTATAATGTATGAACACATTCAGGTGTAAACAACATGAGGTGTTCAGCAGCTTCACAGCAGAGCCGCACATAAACACCACTTTCTGCTCAATCTGAGCGTCTCTCAGATATGGCCGATAAATCTTTTAAATCCACTTTTAACAGACTCTGCCCATAAGCAGTCGCTGTTGCCTCCCTCGTCAATACATTTAACATAACTGTCGGCTGTTTATTTGACAGTTACAATATTGAGCTGAATGGTAATGGCTGCAGTTGCGCAGGTTAGTGCCTCAGGCTGCGGAGCTCCACGACACCCATGTGCTTTAATGAAAAAAAGGTTTGTTTGTGTCTCCTGAACGCACCCTAAAGCCTCTGTGCTCATGCACCTGTTCACTGTTTGGTTAACCTGCTGCTGAATGGATAACACGCCGCCTATTGTGGCAGCAACAACTACCAGCCATTAAATAAACCGTCGTCCTTGTGCCATCTGTTCATTTAAAATGCAGCGGTTTGGAAATATCACAAGATCAGCACTGACAGCAGCTATTTTTATGCTTATTAAAATATGTTTAAAGAAAAAGACTATTTCGAGAAGTTGTCACAAGACTCTGTCAGGCCAGCCTTACAAAGCACCAAGTGTGTTTGTGTGTGTGCGTGTGTGTGTATGGATGTGTGCGTGTATGTGTATGTGTGTGTGTGTGTGTGCGCGTGTGTGTGTATGTGTATGTGTGCGTGTGCGTGTTCTCTGAGCTCTAAAGAGGCTCATCTTTTGCAAGCAGTCATGAGGAAAAACAAAACAGCCAAATTTCTGACAAAGAGAGGCGTCTCACTGATCTAATTAGACCATAAACACACAGTCACTGACAGGTATAATCTTTCATGACAAGAACCAGATGACACCCCACTTTTCTTGTCTTTCTTCTGTTTAGTTCTCCGGCGTCTCGTCCTCCTCTGTGAGTTTCTCTGTTCACACCAGCAGAGAGGCCACCACTGATGAGCATCTTTGTGACTTTTTGTCATAGTATGGAGTTGTTTGCAGGTTTGTTAGTCAGGTTTTTTTTTTCCATACATTAAGTTTTATGTTTCTTTTATCTGAAAAACATTTAAGATTTCAAAAACAAGATGACACAGTAGGACTATATTAACACAAGCGATGTGCTGTTTTGGTGCCGCAAGGAATGATTCATTTCATCATCAATCAATACGTCGACTTTTTTACTATTTTATATCAAAGATGCAACGTGTAAGAATTTTAGTTAAAAAAACATCGGAAAATATATAAAATTGTTGATAGTTCTGACTAAATGACAACTATTGATGAAGTATAGTGTTGTGCAGAGATATCTATTGAAGTTAGCATGCTAACCAGCTAGCCCTGTCCAATCCAGCACTCCAGTGCTAGCGATGTAAACACCGGCCCTCTGGGCTTTGTGTCCGGACTGCTAGCTGCACAGCTAATTGAGCTAACTAGCTAACCACAGCTACAGTATGCGGCAGCTAGCTGTTCCTCTGGTGATGTGCTGCCCCTCCCCCATTTATTTTGAGTATGAATTCAATAGGTGGCAAATTCTTACACACTGCACCTTAAATTGCTTTGTCTATTAAACATTAGAAATGAAAAATGTTGCAGTTTTCCAAGCTACAAATTGTCTGGACACTGATGTGGGGAGAAGTTGACTTGAATCCAAGTAGAGCTGTCTATTTATCAATTAGCTGGTTGAAAGATAACTAGTTGCCAATTATGTTAAATAATCTACAAATCATTTCAGTCAGTTTAAATGAGAGGATTTGCACCCATTTCTTTGCAATTTAGGATTTAAATGAAGGGTCCCCTCGGTTTGGGACTCTTGGTAGAAAGTTGGTGCAAGTAATTGTACGAGCATTTTTCACAACTGTTTAGACATTTCATTGACCAAAAGAGTAATGTTGGAAAGGAAAATCTGCAGATTTGTCCATAATGAAACTATCATTTGTTGGAGTGCTGCATCCACGACACAACCCACTCTACTCATAAAGAATGATTACGCTAGATGCATCATCTTTCACAGGGCGCCATCCATCACCAGACATACCTACTGTGCTTTTATTCTCCTTGACCTGCCAGCTGCTGCAGCAACTGCTGACCTATAGATGATGAAACCAGGCTGGCGCAATATTAGTCCATATTCTTATTCATAACAGTTAGCAGGCTAAAGCAACGACCTAAAGTTCATCACGGGGCAGATCAATAGCAAATAAAACTGTCAGATCGAGTCTCCAGTCCACTAAGTAATGTAACTGGGGCGGCAGCTGCGATGAGGACTGTCCACACACACACACACACACACACACACACACACACACACACACACACACACACACACACACACACACACACTGAGTTTGAACCCAGGCTGGTTTGCAGCAGATCCTGACAGATGGTAAAACGTGACTGTGGTGTATTAAATAGTTCTTTACAGGCAAACTTTCATGAGCGCACAGTGTCGGGAGATCTAAGCCAGGTCAGCAAACAGCAGTCAGTCAAACAACGTGTCGCATTTAAAAGAAGAAGTGAGAAAGTGATCCTACCTGTAAGCGGGTCGTACGACCTGTCCAGCTCTCTGGAGTCAGACAAACTCTGGTCCTGACTCCTGGATTTCATGTTTTGTTTTTTGTTTTGTGTTTTTCTTTTTTTTTTCTTTTTCTCTCACTTCTTACCAAACCCAGCGCGCCGGACCTGCTGATCTGTGTGCGCGTCGGAGCCGCAGCCCATCTACGACTTCAGTCCTGTTCGCATGTCACTTCCCTGCGAGGATCCGCGTAAAAGCGCAAAAGTCCGTGCCAAAAGCTCTCCTCCCTGCGTCCCTGCTCGTCTCTATCCAAACTGAACTCTCCTCCTCCTCCTCCTCCTCCTCCACCTGCATCTGTCGAGAGAGGGGGGGGGGCATCAGTGGTGGAATGTAACATTTACTCAGGTACTTTGTTTAAGTACACATATTGGAGGTGTTTTCATGCCTCATCCTACTGCTTCTTCTCCACTATATGTCAGAGGGGAGCAGTGGCAGACTCGGGATGTTTAGGGACAGGGCAAAATAAATGAAAAGGGCACCAGAGTTATCCAGGGGGGGCACCAGCTCACAGAAAGATGTGATATACGGGATATTAGAAATTTAATTTCACATCACAAGACATATGAAGAGCTTCTTAAATGTGATGCTTTGTCAAGAATTAAACCATTGGTCCATCAATCAATAAATCAATAGATTCAAATACAATCAATGTGAAGATTTGATGCTTTTCCTTTTAACTGCTTCAGATGATTTTGATATATTTTTAAAAACCCTGATTAATCAAGAAAAACTAATCAGTTGCATTAGTAGTTTTTGCTTTATTTTGAATACCTCAAATGGTTTTACCTCTAATAATTTAAATACTTTTACTTTTAATACCTTAGGTACAGGTAATAATTTACATACATATTTTTACTCAAGGAACATGTAGAAAGCAGGACTTCGAACACATCCAAATACATCACTGCACACAAGCACAGTTAAAAGGAGACAGGAAGAGTAGTGATGGAGCAAGACATGGGGTTCTTCAGACAGGCGGACAGACAGACAGAGTGACTTGGGAGTGTATATCTGCTGAGCTGTGCTCCCTGATGGATAGTCTCACCTTGGCTCGGGACTGGAGCAGCTTTGGCTCGGCGGGAGAAGTAATACCTGTGGATCAATACTCTGTCAGCTCCACGTCCTTGAGCTGGTTGAGTAGAGTGAACGGATGACTCACTCATATTTCAGAAAATGCGAGCACCGAGGTCTTGATTATTTGAATACTAAATCCATAAATACACGGCATAAGCTGGATGGAGACAGAGGAGACCACATGCTGATTTATGGGATAAGCTTCAGGATGCAGACAGCTTGGTTTCCCATCAGAAACTCCTGGTTCAGACACTCTAACTTGTAATACTTTGAGCTTCTCTAGGAAATCCTCACAGTTCAAAGTAAAGGTGTAATTGAGTGACTTTTCATGTATATTTGCATTTCTATTCGAGTGCATTTAACTCTATGTATTCCTCTCTGTCAACTTTTTTGCAAAATATGTCATTCTTGATAGAAATTAATTAGATTCAAAGATGACAACTAAGATGATGAGGGGCTGGTTGGTTGTTGGATGTATTCATGTCAAAATTCTCACAGTCGGGATACAAGATTGATTGTTTTTTCTTCGATGTAGCAGTTTTCCCGTCGCTAGAAATGATCAATATTGCCTGTCTTTGTCAAGCTTAATTCTTTGCATAGAAAATGTGTTTATAGTAAAAAATCCAGAAGCAGCTAAAAGGTGAAACGACTTGAACCCTGGAAACACACATGTAATTTATTGCTCCTCCATAGAAATGAGGGGCTGCACATGCTCGCAGCCCTGCGAGGCTTCGAGCGAGACGCCAAAGTAATAACAGTGACAATGCTAACATAATCAGCAGACATGATGTTTACCATCTGCATTATGTTACTTTGGTGTGGTAGCATTAGCATTAGCATCAGCCTGACACTGGTAATGTAAGCTAAATTATTGAGTTTGTGTTACCCTGTCACTCAGTTGCTAGCATGGCTACAGACATGCATAATGTAGCTGAGATGACCATGAAAAGGCATTGTGCTACATACGTATCTATGGTTACATACATACCAAACAGGACCTGAATCCAGACATCAATTAAAACTTGTTGTCCGACTCTGGCCTGGTTTGTTGGGTCTTGATGGGTCCCAACACGTTTGGTCAGGGTGTCCCGGCTCTAATTAAGATACTAAGATTCGCTAATTAGCACTAAAAATATGAAATAGGTGAGAATGAATAGGAAGATGGGAATGTCATTAGCTTTAGGTCAAATATATTGACCTTGTATTTCATATCTTGTGTTGGGTACGTGACTCGTGAAAATGTTGACCTAATGTAGTGAAGGCTGCAGTTGGGTTAATGGATCACTAAAGTCACTGCAAATTCACAAATTATCCTGAGGAGAACAAAAATATCAGAACCATATATGAAGGAGATGTATTAGATAATTGTCGAGATATTTTATTCAAAACGTTCAAAAATCGTGATGGTGATGCTAGAAGAAAAGTCAGACTATCATCAGGATTCATCATCTGAGGACCATGAATGTCTGTGGCAAATTTTAGACACACCCCAGATGATGTTGAGATGTTTAACAGGATACGTGGGAAGTTTAACCTGCTGATAGCACTACAAGAAATGACAGGTGATCATCAGTGTCATCGGGATTCAACCTCTGGGGACTGTACATGTCTGTTAACAAACATCATCACAATCCATTCAGTTGTGTTGAGAGACTTCACTGAAAAATTGAAATATCAAAAAGCAAGTATCAAAAGTAAGGGGCTTGCCAAAGTCATTAGGAGTGATCCTTTGGGAACCATGAATGTCTGTGCTATTTTTTAGGCTAATCCTAGAAGATGTAGATATATTGTTAGAGGATAATTGAACACTCAGACATGCTGGTGATACTAGAGGAAAAATCTGGGGATCACCATTGTCACTGGACTTCATCACCTGGGGACCATGAATGTCAGTCAGTGCATTGGTTGTTCAGAGATTATACTGAAAAACTAAAATGTCAACCTCAAGGTCAAGGTGTAGCTCGAGGAAAAGTCAGAGGCTTGTCAGTATGGTTCATCTTCAGGGGCTCGTGAATGTCTGCAGTTGTCGAGATATTCGATATTATTCGATATACATCTGGACCAACGTGGTGAAACAAGAGATTTTTCATCAGCAAGAAAGGCTAAATAATGCTTGTTGGGGATAAACAGTGTGGGGAAGCTTCTTAAAGACAGACAGGAGGGTGAGGGATTATCGTGTCCCATGTCGGAAGACTAAGCGAGAGGAGAGAAAATATCCATCAGCTGCTAGAGGAAGAGCAGGACAAAGAGAAAGAAAAGAGTGAGGACGCAAAAAAGAGGCCCGATGAGGTAAAAAGAATGAAAGGAGATGAGACGCAAATCTGTGACTGGGAGAAGGAAACAGAAGATGACAGAGGGGAACACAGTGGAGAGGTATTTGAATACATTACGCGCCTTGGGACGGTTGAATCTCACAGTATTGATGGTGTTTATCTCCCACAGGGGTTATAGAGAAGTTTAGCATTGCTGCAGGCTGGAAAGGGGAGCCGACAGATAACCAATAATGAGCTCTGATTGATGCCTGAAGTTCTGGAAGGTGTGGAGCCATGATACAGGTGACAAATAACACACACACACACACAAACAGGTAATATTAGGTAAAAAAAAAAAAAAAAAATAGTGGCACATGTCCTCAGGAGCTGTCTTCAGAGTAGCCTTGGAAAGCGGCGGTTTGTGTTGATATTCATATTCGAAGCAGACACAGGTGGGGACACGCAGATAAAGAAATGAAGGGAGGACGGGGGGGTAGGGAGAGTTCAGGCGAGACAAAGTAGGCAATCTCCCCCCTCAAATGAATATTTGATGAGAAGGCTGATATGCTTAAATGAAACGTTATAAATATACAGCAGCGTTAATGGGTTGTCACAGTAAAACGCACAGGCTTAGCCTGGCACTGTACGAGCATCTAAGCTGTCATCAGCACCCGTGCACGCACACACACACACACACACACACAACACAGATTATATCAGGGAGTTGATATACTGCCCAATATACGATATAGCCAACGAAATTAGAGGATTTGGAATAGATTCATGTTAGGGGATTGAGAGCCACCGTATTAAAAAGACATTGCACAAACTGAGCTCCAGAAACCATAAACACACACACACACACACACAGAGTCCATTTTCCATGCCACTGTATTATTCCCAGTGCATACAAAAGCACATTATCATCTCAAGAAATGGATCTTTGCACCAACATGATGCTTGCGTGTCCATTAGAGGCTTATCAGTGTAATTTTCCTCAGCTTCTGGCCCCGCAGTTCTAATTAAGTCTGCGAGAGACAGAGAGAAATACAAAAGCAATGACAGAGAAAAAGAGGGGAGGCTGTTATCATTAATGTTTACGGTCTCAGTGCTGCTGCATTAAAAGAGCTGACAGGTGGCTCTACATGTCGTCACCCAGCGGCTACAAACGCATGAATGAAGGAGTGTTGTGGTTGTGGTTCGTGAGCAGAGAAAATGGTTATTTGTTGGTGCACGGGTTTCACTTAAAGACTTCATCACTCACTTGGGTCGGTACTGAATGTTTCCCATTTGTTTACTACTCATACACGTGGTTTACATGTACTCCTACAGCTAGCCGATTCAGGTGCTGTTACTTGCATTTTATGTTGAGTGAATGTTTAAGTCATCAACATTCCCAAGATATGTTAGGTCTTTAAAATGACAGCATCAGTAGCAGCTACCGTATCTGCTGTCGGCCGCTGCCGTAGCACCAGACTACAGAGCAGCTTCTTTCCTTGTTCTTTTATTTTCAGAATACAACCCAGTGTCAGGTGTGAGGAATAACTTTTTTTTTAAAGCTGATCTACCAGCAAATGGACGTGTTTGCTTGTGTAGATTTCTGTTCTAATTTTTTCAATATTTCAGACTTGATTTAGAGCAAAATTCTGAACTCTGATGTTTTAATGCGACCAGTGGTGCATCAGCAGCAGTTTACCCTTCTATTGGGTCACGTGGCACAAAAGTGAAAAATACATTTGAGACTTGAAATCAAAAAAGCGTCACAAAGGTAAACTCATTTTTCCACACCTGTCATCAGTACAGTTCCTCAGGGTGTACAGATAGACGCATTATGTCACCAGTCCGAAGACAACGCATGTTTATCTCCCACTGCAACTCACTCAAAATCTCCTCCTGCACCAAACATGAGTGAACTGCTGCAGATTAGCTTTGCTTCTTGTTAACTAACGTGAAAATAGCTTTAAGAAATATGCGAGAAGGTTGCTGACACAGTTTGGATCCTGCACCGCTGGTCCGACACTTTCATCACGGATTCGACCGGACGCCTGCAAACGACCTCTGCTCGTTACTGTGAGCAGCTCCTGACAAATAAGACGATTCGGTTGGAGTTATTTGCGTGGACCTGAGGGTACAGACATCATTAGGAAAGTAGCTGGAGGACAAAGTTTATCAGAGATTTTGACTAATTAGTTTCACAACAGGAGGGGGCAGGGGGATGGATGGAGAACAAACAAGAGCGAGGGAAGAAAAAGTAGAGAGGAACAGGAGAGATTCTGCTTTCTCAGAGCAGTCTCATCAGATTCAACAACCATGACCTCACTTATTTACTTCCCAGATAAATACATATAATTTATTGATCCAAATATTTAGTGCACCTGCAGAATATTGATTCTTTTTCTGTTAACTCCTCATTCTCACAGAGACTGTCCTCACATGACCAAGTATCTCCAGTGGGTTGAGGAATGATCAGATCCTTTTCTTAAGTAAAAAAAAATACCACACTGCGGAAAAAAAAAAAGAAATCCACTTCTACTTCATGTCCTGCATTCAGATCCTTTAATTATCATACACACTGGTTTGCTGCATTGATGTTCGTGTTGCATTTTACTGCTGTAGATGTTTAAAGTTAAGCTAATGTTAACTATTATACATTGTTGGGTAGTTTAGTCTACAGCAATACATCATATTCTGTAAGATCGTCATATTGTCACAGTGTGGCAGTTCTCTGAGAATTGTGCATCTTACAGCTATATAAATAATAAATGGTGTATTCATCTTGAGATGTAGGAGAATTGTTTCAGCCCCCAGAGAGACTCTTTCCGTCTGTTAATCAGAAGTCTTTACATTTAAAATCACCTGATTAAGGGTATAAAAAAAGGCATCTTAAAATGAACTGTGACCTAAAGCTGTCAGACAAATGTAGCGCAAACTGTAATAACATCCCAGATTCTTAGAAGAAAGCAAACTGTATCTGTGGCCTCACCAGTAGACAGGCTGTGATGTCAAATACACAAAATATGTTTTCTATTTCCTAATTACTTATCTTCCTCTTACTCACACTTTTATCCTTAAAATGTTATTTATCATTTTTACTTTTGTTCAATACAAATATCAGTTGTTAATTAACTTATAGACATCTTATAGACTTATAGACTTCAATAGACATCTTTTAACCTGCAGTAACAGATGTTTTTGGCCACTTGCGGTGGTACATTAAGTTGATGTGTTAACCATGATAGGAAGCACTTGCTTATTTACAATAGTTACTGAACAATACATCATTCATTTTGGCAGTGTTTGTGACCAGACTGCAAGTGTAAGTCCAACATTCACTCTTCTTTTTGCTGTTTTTGGTTTGCACCAACTTCCGAGGGAAAATACTGCACACGTCTTTAGCTGCTTAACGCTCCACTTTGTTCATGAGTTAGTGTAAAACTATGTCAGTCCGCCGTCCAATGCGGAGTAGGTAGTGTCCGGGGATATTTTAGAGCTTTTTTGCTGAAAACAGATGCCTCCTGTGGCTGAAAACATCACTGTGAGAGCGGTGAGAGTGTGATTTAGACGGCTAATTAATGAGCTGAAAATCAATATACAGCTATGTTAAGATGAGGGGAGCTGCAGATTTACAGTAGGTGATTCTCTGTTGATCTATAATCTCATTGTTTTCACATTGTCACATACATACAATTATGACAAAAAAAGTATTGATACAGTTGAATACAGTTGCTGAAAGGTAAATATCGAATGGAGCTATGCAGAGCCGTGCATGAGACATAATACATGACATCATCAAATTCTATCCAGTACAGTGATGAGGGTGTTATGCTGTCCGATGCAAAAAATGCGAGGGAGATGTCAATCAAGCACAGTGTGTACACAGACAGGTCGAATCAGGCAGATTATGTGATAAAACCTGTGTGGGTGGACCAATGACGGTGCAGCGGCTTTAATTTGGTTAATTAAACATTTGCAGATATTTCCCTCAGGAGTTGGTAGAGACCAAAACAGAAGTACGAGTAGAGTGACTGCTGAACCAACATTTATCAGTTTGTTTGTATTTACAGCCGGCTCTGCTTTCCCACGAGTGGCAAAAAATAAACTCACACAGCTTACGTATTTACGTATGTTTTACAAACTTTTTTTTCTGATGTTGAATAATTGTAATTTAATGACATCACTGACTGTGTGTTTCCATGTATTCGACACGAGCTAGAGTGTTCAGTGAAAACTATTGGTCAAATAATAAAGTCAATGGAGACGAGTGTGCCGTGACCTTCTCTGCAAACTCCTCTAAACACACTGGATGGAGACTAAGCAGCACGATTTTTTTGCTCAACAGTTCATACGTGTCTCGACAGGGGACAACAAATAAAGAAATGATCCAAGAGAAAATCATTTGTTATGAAAGACCTAGTCATCGAATGAAAAGTCATATTTCACTTCTGCAGCGTGTGGGGGTAAGAAATCAAGTCTCCCACTGACACCCGATGTATCAGACTCAGACAGCAGTGTCAGCAGAGGACTGTATGTGTGTGTGTGTGTGTATTGAGCCGACAAGTTTTGTTGTTGGAAAGCTTGCTTGCAAAAACAGTCAAAAGAAGAAGCACTAGTTGTAGTAAGAAATCAACCTTTATTTAAAAAAGAAACATAAATATACCTAGAGGAGTTAGAGATGAAAGGGACAAGACTCTACACTTGAAGAAATTGCATAATTCAGATCTGCTTCCAGTCAAAAAAAAAAATCCTTTAAAAATGCTCTGAACGAGAAAGAGCAAAGCTGAATTCAAAAGGTTGAATGAATTATTCTTTTTTCCCCCTTTACTAAACTAAGACTTAAAGTTGCCAGACACACACCAGCAATTATCACTTTATGAATGATAATGTTTAACCATTGTTCCTTTGAAGCTAATCACTGCCGTTAACACATTAATTTGTTCAACTGATGGAGAGATTACTTGTGCGATGCACAGTAGTGAATGTTGGTCATGGCTTTGTTCAAAAGTATAGTTTGCAACAACAAGCAAACATTTTTTTTTTATCACTTCAGAGCATTCTCAAACTTAATCACTGCTCAGAATGTTCTACCCATTAGCAAACATAGAAATACAAAATACTTGTAAATTGGTTTTGAACATGGTGACAGTTAACATTCACACGAGCAGCAGCAGAGACAGAGTTAATGCTCTAATCAAAGAGGAGATTCAAACTCAAAAAGGCTCATTACCAAAATGTGTTAGGAAAGACATGTTTCACCCAAAGCCTAAATCTTCTGAAGAGAGATAAATCATAAGCAATGTACTGTGATCAGCAGCAGCAGAAACTACTTGCATCATCATCTGTGATGAACATGAATATTTGGGTTAAAAACAATGAAATCCAATCTTTCATGTGTCAGTTAACAGTCCAGCCAATACTGCAGATTGCACACGAGGAACCAGCGCCACACCGGCACTTCCTTAAAGTATCACACACACATATGAACGACCACAAAGGGAGAAAAGTCTGGAGAGTTCTCACGTCCTTCCTTAAGGTGCATCCAGCCTGTCAGTGTCCGTTTTCATCATTCAGGTCACAGGAGGGACAGACGATGAGGAAACAAGACGGATCATTTGAACAACAATGGAGGATTGTACTGGTTTGGTGTTTGTATTGTACAGTATGTGTGACAGTGTGTGTACATGTCCACATGCACAGAAAGGTACTGTGTAAGTCCAACTGTAGGGAGCTGGAGGTTGTTTCAGGAGATGGTGGAAAACTCTTTGAGCAGGACGTCCTGACTCAGTGTGTTCAGAGAGACATTCTTCCTCACATTCAGGCTGATGGAGCGCACCTGCCAACAGATGGGGAGGGAAATACATTAACAGCTCATGTTTCTATAAAAACATTCATGGAGAGGCAGAGCCTTAGTCCTATCTCAGAAACAGCAACCTCGCCACATCAACTCCACCTCTGTGTTCCTGCCAATGCTTCACCACATCAATATATATGAAGCTGCAGATCAATCTAAAACCCTCTGACAGTGTGTCTGCTTATTGCTCACACTCTACCACCTTTAAATCCCAGTGCAGGAAACTGCAGGAAACACATTCAATTTTAAGATCCTTACGACCATTTTTGTCAATTTCTGATTTGGTTCTTCTGTTAAACTTTTGTGACATCCTTCTGTGTTCTTTGGACAAAAATTGTAGACAGCATAGCCACCTTTAATCTGTACTTTCATATGAGTTTTAAATACAGGTGGGATTGACCAGACAGGGACTGTATTATTATATAGAGTTTTTTTTTATTTATATAATTTATTATTATCATTCATCATTATTTTATTTTTATCTTTGTCTCACAAATCCCTTACTTTATGTAAGCACATTACTGAATCAGTGGATTACCCCTTTAAAAAAAGAAAACTGTATTTCTTGAAAGAAATGTGTTTTCTGTTTTTACAGGGAAATGACACGTAACTAAGGTAGCAATGTATCATAGTTTCCTGCTGAAGGTGTATGGGGAGGGCATCTTAAGTTTTGTCTAGAGATGAATTTTACGATTTAAGTGAAAACATGAAAATCTGATACATCAGTCATACAAAAGGCCAGGTGAAAATATAACAATTTGCAGGGCAGATACTGTTGTTTAAATGATTCTTACAGACAATGGTAAATATTCAGAAGCTTATTTCTATTCACTCTACACACACCACTACTATCTTCTCTGGCTCGACTTAGCTGTGATGTGAAGACAACACCCAGGTGAACTAGTTAATCTACGCTCCCTTTCAGACACGATGAAATGACGCTTGACACTTTCCATCTGTCTCTGTCAAGCAACACTTGAACATCATTCAGTCGCTGAGTTTAAAAGAAAGACTGATGTTGAACACAAAAAACTGATTGTTGTTTGTGGCCTCCATGTGGTCGGAGCCGAGTAAGCTGCCTGATTAGTGCTGCATGTGTGCAAAATCATCAGAAACCAGTAAGAAGTGAGATGTCCCACTACTGCCAAACATTAGTGCGTTTACTCACATTTCAAAGAACCTGCGTATTCAAGCTAATTTCGGTCTAAAAGTGGTATATTACAGGAAGCATCTCCTCTGCTTTTAACTTTGCATAGAGATCGTTGACCATAAACAGCAGTTAGAAATCTGCCATTTTAAAATAATTGAAACCTTATAATCACAGGTCATCCTCCACAGCTGTGAGTGTGACTTTATATGAAGTGACACTCGCTCTTACCAGCTCCTTGAAGAAGGCAGCCTCTTTGGGCTGCTCCGAGTATCTCTCAAACTGGTCCAAACCATCCTGCAATTTGAGCGTCAGTGTGTCATAGTTGGACCGAACCACCTCCAGCACCTGACGGGGGTGAGAGAGATGAGGGAGACAGAAAATGAGCACAACTCCCCAACTCACAGAGTGCTTAATGGTGGTTAAGTGTTTAATACTTAACTACTAAATGTATGTACACATGAGGGATCACGTGGCAGGTTGCAGGGATGTGACAGGGACACACCCCTGATTGTTTGTTTCGTCCCATTTCTCCACAAAATTGCTCTCTTACTTCTTTTGCAGTAAGTGGTCACAGAGGTACAGGAGTCACTCCATCATTTTAAAAGGTCAGACTACAAATACAGTCTAGCAAATGCAGTAGAAAGAGTGTTCTCACTGTGGTTGTAAGAGCACAAGACAGACCCGCCTGAAGTAAAGTCCAGCTGAGATAAGAAGGTGAGCTGAAATCAGAGCTAATTATGCAGAGATTCTCCACACTTGCACCCCTGCCATCCTCCCATTCAGCCGTGAAATAGCCCCTAACCAGACCTCTTCCATTATTTTATTAATGCCCCTGAAACACTCCACACAGCATGAAACATTCACAATGAGATGCACAAGCTGCACTTTGTCACACCTCCCACAGAAGCTATAACACACACTCCCCTAAAACAAGTCTAGCTCTTACCCATATAAACACACAGATGTTAACCTGCAAGAAGGTTGTCTCCTTCAGCTGTGGCAGCACAACTACCGTTCAGCCAAATCATCACTCAGAAATGTATTAACACTGGTGTTCAGAGGAGTACAACATTCTTTGCCTTTTATTTACTTCTAATAAATCTAAAGCTCCGCTCGTGGAAAAAAAAATGCTGTTGTTTTTATTTCAACCTCTGATGGTACCCTGATGAAAAATTCATACCCATGTCTCTCTGTCTCTCTCTGCCTCCATCTTACCTCACAGCTCTCCATCACCCTCCCCTCTCTGTGGAAATGTGGGGGTAGGTTTGAATGATAACTTCAACTAATGTCTGTTTAGGTTTACTTCCTAAACGGCAGTGCATTGGAGAGGAGGGAGAAGATGAAAGGAGGAGGAGGGGGAAATGGCGAGAGCATAAAGCATAAAAACGTAAATAAAACTTGAAGAAAAATAAAGAATTTAAATTTAAAAAAAAGAAGTGATGTAACCTATACCGCTTTACACACAACTCAGCTGAGCAACTTTCTGCATCACTGAGCAGACATGATTGTGTGCATGCAGCTGTCAATGTTGTATGTTTCTGCAGGCCATCCATCTTCTGGTGTCACTGTGGGGAATGAAGATGCTCCAGGCGGATGGAGTGCAGGTGGTTTGTGTGTGTGTGTGTGTGTGTGTGTGAGCATGTATGTCAAAAGACAGAGGGAAGGAGTGCAAAGTTTCAGCGAGGAAAGAAGAGAGGAAAAGAGTCTCAAGAAAAGAACATTTGAAATTCACTCAAATGGACCCAAATTTGAACACCTATTCTTGCTTTCTCTTCTTCTGCAGTTGTGCACCGGCCACTGGAGAGCTAGTCCGGTTACATTAATGTTCATCTGTGGGATGCAAGATGTGGGGGGGGGGGGGATTTACACAAGCCTTTCATGTTCATGTGCTATGAGTATCATTTTGTTCAGCCTGAGGTTAGATGGAACTTGTCCTTTGTTCACATGAAAGCTCTTACTGCGGATCACTCCATTCTCTCCTGCTTTTGTTCAAAATCCGACCTACATTTGATGAATTCAGAGACTAGCAAAGTACATTGTCTAATAAATGAACAATGCTCCGAAAATAACTTTTTAAAAAAAGTCATTTTAAAGCAGACAACAGCAGGGACATGAGTGAAAGCCAGAGTGGGACTGGGAAGGATGTGAATCAAAAGGTCACCAGTCGAAAACAAACCAGGCTTTTCATTGAAGAATTCCAATAATATTCAATTTAGAGTAATGTATCAGTGTGAAAAGGTTGTGTCATATGCTCAATATCAATAAGTTAATAAGAACATTTTTCTTGTGCCTAGCAGGGGTATGCTAATCACATCAATTAATGAAGCTAAAGTTCAATGCAATGAGCGTTTTTTTCCACTTTGCCTCAGACCACCAGCTGCACCCAATCCTGCAGTCAGCCTGCCTTCATATGCTCAGCCTGCCACTTCCACACTGCCAGATCGTAGCCACTGTTGAGTCAGTATACTGCGCATCCAGCCTTTGTACTTTGTTATGAGTTTCTTTGTTTGTCTGGTTTGAACATTACCTTTTTGCATCCCTGTCTGTGTTTGCATCTGGGTTCACTGTTTCGTTGGCACGTAACACCTCCCGGGAGTTTTTTCACTCTCACTGCTCTCATAGTTTATTTTTCCAGCCACAGTGGGTAGGTGTTTGCAGAGAAAAGGTTTTAAAACCCCCATAATACACAGTTAACAACTATCTGATGAACATAGTGGAGGACTTAGCAGCTAAAGAGGCAGATATTACCCTCAGGATGTGGTAGAGAACAAGAGTGAGAGCTAAAAGAGAGTGACTATAAGGCCTCAAACACTGGACAGTTGTCAGCTGGCTTGAGACACAGCTCCAGATCAGTCATTCTGTATCTGCTGGATGTATTTGGTAACCAGCTGCCATCTCAACTTGTTTTCATAACAAAAATCTGATTTTAAGATAAAACATAATAATAAATACAAAAGGTTACTTTGTTCAGAGCTGGGTCTTAACATCTAAAGTGGACATATAAAACCAGTGGCAGCTCACTGACGACAACAAGGCTACCTTCTGCCTTCCCTTTGTTGAAAATAAATCTAGCAGATAAAACCAAAGAAGTAATTGCGGTGTCTAATGACCAAATCCATCACTCGCTTATCAGCTTATTATAAAAAAGGACTCCTCTGGCTGTTTTCCTATCCTCACCGATTGGACATAAATGAAAAAAGTCTTAAATGGAGCTGACAAAGCTCATATTGTTGAAGTTCAGCCTCTTTGCAGATTCAAGTTTCTCCACAAATGATGAAGAAATAACTCAGCATTTCAGACATTGTCTTAGTGATCAAATTCTTTGATCCAAAACTCTATTTATGTGTTTGTCAGACTCACATGTGTGATAACAACTGCTCTTCTAGGTGTCTCAACACAATAAGACATGTCTGAGTCATCCATCTCTGCCACTACTTCTTGATAAATGGGTATTTTTTCAAAATAAAATGCAGCAAAAAAAAACTATTCCCCCACACATAAAAGTACTCTGTGTTTACCTTTGTGTACTAAAAAATTCATCAAGTTTTACTTTTGAAAGAACACAAGGTTTCAGAGGAGTTAAGCCCAAATAACCCTGAGATGTTGCTGAAGTTCATTTTTATCTACATGCAACTTTTAGTGAGAGTGTAAAAGCAGGTGTTGAGTTTCTGTTGTGCTCACCTGTTCTTCTGACAGCTGGGAGATGTGGTTCACAGCAGCGTACGACTCAATCTTGGGGTTAAAATGGTTGATGATGGCCCTTAAACACAAAAACATAAACATTTCAGAATAGAAGGAGAATAGACATTTTCCTTTAAGTCCAAGAGTGTTACATTAACTGAACATTACAGATATATGTGATTGTACCATGAGCTATAATCTCACATTGCCATAAAACGTACTGCAATGACTTTTACAAGTTTATTGTTATACTGTAAAATATTCTCCCTCCATTACATATATCAACATTTTAAGGGGGTCATTGTAAAATGTGTGTATATTGGCTGATATATCGATATTGATATCGAATCAGCCGTCAAAGTAACCACTGGTCAGGCTCCATTAAAGTCTTGTCATGTTGGTGGTGCCACAAAGTTGTGAGCAGACAAATCTTCATGTCCATCTCAATTAAAAAATGCACCTTTTTCTGTCCTCATCCACACTAACTGCATTTCCATCCACCTGCTTTTAGTCACATTTTCAATTAATGTGTAAAAAACCTGAGTAGACCTAACAAAACTATGCCCTGAGACAAAAATGATTCTCATTATTATTCTTTAATTACTTGTTCTTCTGGGATGGTTTAAAGACAACCAACTAGAGAATTAGCCGCTCCGTGCAGTTTATTGCAATGAAAACTATGCAATATTGGCATAATAACAGTTAATGGAAAAACAAATGACATGTTGTCATTGGGTAAGCGGTCTGTGGGAACCCCAACACAATCGCTCCCTTTTCCACCTCCACCCAAACCAAGCACACTTGCCGAGGAGATTGTGCACAAGTTGACCACATGGAACATGCCTGAGAGCCCTGTGTGGACCACAGCACTCGAGCAGAGAGAGTAGCGTCAGCTCTGGTTACTCTAATGGACCATTATTTTAAAGCAATGGCAGATCATGAAGCCTTTCAATAATTCCCTGAAGTTAGCTGCAAACACTAGTGACCCATTATTGTAAATCAATCAATGAATCATGTATCAACTATGAACCGCCAAACATTGTACTTCTTTCTCTCTGTATTCATCTACATCTCACTCTCTATATGCATCTAAATTGCCTGCTTAGAATTTCTTGGGTCCAAACAAGCTGATCGGTTGAATCAGCTGGTGAATGGATGCAGGTGTGAACAGAAAAGAAAAAAAACAGCTTTGCCAGTGTCTCTGAACAACTCATGCACATTCACAGATAAGATATGCAGCCGGAAGAAGCAGAATTCAGCCTCAACTGTTTTCTGGCTTTGTTGGTCACTGAAAACTGAGCGTTTCCAAAGCGGTCTCTTAAGTGGATGACTGGTAAAATGCCAGCTTGCTGGTTTAGTGTTTGGGGGAAAACAGAGCTTTTGCTAAGTGATGAGTTTACTCTGTCACAGTAAATAGAGAATCTCTTGTGGCCTGTAACCTTTAAAGCACAAGTTTTTATAATCCTGCATTTATGTGCATTTGTTGGACAATGTCACAGTCATCAAATAAGGATCAGCTCTGCAGGCTAGCAGCCTGTGAATGGTTGTCTGACTGGCAGGCAGTATGTATGAGCAGCAGTCAATCCTTATTTCATACTTGTTCTGCTGTCTGACAACAGGCACCGTACTGAGAATAGAATGGCTTAGAGTGGACCAAATTATTCTGTGGTGAAGCATTAAGATTTCCATGACTTAGAAGGAGGTCCAAGGGCAAACCATGGAAAACAACCTCAGACCAAAAGAAAACAAAGATATATGGTGACAGGGGTCTCTATATACATTTGGCCATGTCATATAGAGTTGCAGTCAGCAGCAGCCGACACTTTAATTTGCATCTGAAAATTCCAAATAAGCAATTTGTGAGATTAGTTCTTGTTATGGTGCAAACTTATGATACAATAATAATTAACACCCAATAATCATTTAACAGTTCTAAAAATCATCAGTTACAGACAGGCTGTCATTTTCTATCCATTCCTATTCAATTCTGTCTCAGTGCATCCTTAATGCTGTGCAAGCATTTCAGATGTGAATTCAGAGGTGATCTTTTCCAGCATTAGCATTTATTTCTATTAAATAAACTGCTTTATGGCTCAAATTTGAGTTAATGCAATAAGCAAACCTCTGATGATGACATAGCTTATTTTTTACTGACTTAGAGTTCTTCATATATCAAATAAATTATACTGACTAAAATGCAGAGAACTCTCCATTGTGGTAATTCTGCTGTCATTTCGTGTGGGAAGCCAGCTGATTGAGGAATGAACTGATGAGAGTAAAATGGACTTGGTGCCTTGATTTGAGTTAATTTCAACACTGTCTCTGTGCTTCTTTATATCCCTCTGCCTTCATTAATTTATTCATCTGTTCTTTCAAATATTACTCTATCAATCCTCCTCCTCCACGCCTTCCCTCCAACCCCTGTGTCTGCCTATTAAAGCAGTGGAGTCCGCTCAATCAGGAGCCCAGTTGAATGAGGGAGTCCTCTGGGAGGACCCCACTCGCAAGGGTGCCCTCAGGGACCTCCAAGCCAGGGTGACCTTAGAGGATCATTTCCTCAGAGAAGGCAGAGGAGGGAGGAGAGATTACAGGGGGAAATGGTGGAGAACAGACCAAGCACAGTATGTGTGAGGACTGGAGTAGGGTTAGGATGAAGGAGATTAAGGCTTAAAAATTATCAAATCGAGGGGCCTGGGGGAGGACGTTGAGGGAGGGGGGGAAAGGAAGAGGGCGCGGATGGAGAGCCTATATTGCAGATTTAACTTAATTCACTTTTTATGACCTTCCTCAGTCACATTCTTATTTGAAATTCCCCTCAATCCAATATGACTCTTTTCTCCTTCTTGTAACACTATGTGAGTTTTTACCGAACATTGACGAGGGCATGTGTGACTTTGCTGGCTGCCTCCTTCCACTGGCCCGTGTTGGTCGATACTCTTAGAACTAGAAGACAGAAAATGATAAATAAAAAATCAAGTAGTGCACTCAGACTCAAACTAGATTTAGGACTGTCACCAGTCAAACCGGTCTATCAAATATCAGAAACTGTAAAAATACACAATAACAATAATAATAATAATAATAATAATAATAATAATAATAATAACGAGAAGAAGAAGGAGAAGAAGAAGAAGAATGATAACATGAAAACATCCATCATCACACTTTCCTATTTTTTCTACCCAACAGTCCAAAATTCAACAATATTATATTTTAAATGATCCTAAACAATAAAATGCAGCACATTGTTATACTGAATACATTTGAAGCAGAGGGTGGTTTGTTTTTCTGCTTTCATTCGTTAATGAATGAAGCTGCAGTGGTGAGTATGATATGACTATTATTGCATGACTGAATTAGTGCTGCAGAAATGTAAGTTATGCTAAATTTACAAGTAATTACACCTTCTTCAGTGTTTTTTCTAACCCAGGAAACTCAGCCATTAATTAAAACCTTTAATATAAGAATGTACCATAATGGCTTCAGCTCTAGTTGAATTAATTATTGCAGTTTCTTCTTACATACCCATACAGTAGAGGTTGTCAAAGACCTGGTGCATTCGTACGATTTCATAGTACAGCTCGTCGTAGCTGTTGGAGGTGGGCAGGAACGTGTCACCATATGTAATGAACATGTTGAACAGGTTCACTACCTGCAAGGAGACACATATTAGTTGACCAACACATACAGTCCCAAACACAATAGGCGAAAATAAAGAAGAAAAAAACAGTTTTTCTAAAGGGAAATCAATTTATACTACATCGGCCTCTGTATAAACAGCCTGTTTGGCTTCTTTTGTCTCCTCTGACAATCTAATACAAGGATTTCAAACTCTTGTGTGTGACTTGACTCTCAGTTGGGCAACAAGCAGCACCAGTGCTGCAGCATCTGGCAGCAAACACATATTCCTGTGAAACTAATTTCTATTGTTGGACGCACTGTCAAGGTCCTGTCCGTATGTTTTGTGTGCATGTGTTTCTCACCAGTAAGGCCAGATGAAAGATGTTGTGCTTGGCCAGCAGTGTGGTCTCATTTGACAGCAGGAACTTCAGCAGGTTGATGAGAGCTGTGCAGAAGGAGACATGCACATATTAATGAAATAATCTGGAGCGTTGTTAGTTGTCTGCCAGAGGTGGCATGTGGCAGCAGTCAGTGTGCATCTTTATTAAGGTAGATAATGGAAACACAGGAGGGGGGAACCTTTCAACACCGAATCAAACTAAACCAATGAGAAGAACCAAACAAAGCTTTTCAAAACACAACACAAAGATAAACACATCTATTGCTTTAATTTGGCTATTTTTTTTCTCTCCAGTCTTATTTCATGGTATGCTATAATAACCACCAAGAGGAGAGGGTCAGTGTCATTCAGGGAATTCAGTAGATTATTGGTCTGATTAGAGGAATTTGTTTTCTAATGAGACACAGTGCGATGGGGCCATTACGAGCTGAAATGTTATCCTATTGTGTGTTGACCAGGATGAAAACAAGGCCACCAGATGGATTGTGCTTTCTTTAGAGACTCATTATCCAATCTCAATGATGCAGTACATTTCCAAAACAACAAGCCCAATGACTTCAGCAGGAAATTGGGTTTGTTTTGGAGAAGGGGTACCTATTTACAAAACTCTTACGGTGAAGCTTAGTAAATCAGAACATTTCCAGATTTAAATTATTCATCTGCGGTATCCTGAAACTTAAACAAAATAATCAAGTTCTAAATTTTGAGGGAGGAGCTTGCTACAACTCCCAAGATGCATTTCAGCAAAACAAAACATCCAATCACCATGTAGCATCAATTTTAAATATCTGCGTCTTTCTACTCCATTGACAAATCCAATTTTATGCAAAGGCTATCTTTTCACCAGTGAAATAATTAAAGGTTGTGCACCTTTGAAGTGTACTCCCCCCCGCTACAGGGACAATTTTATCATCTGGAACAGTCACACAGGGACTGATTTTAAAGGTTCTTGTACCTCAGAGAAAAGTTCCTGCCTACCCCATCATTCATACCAAAATGAAGCTAGAGCGAAAGTTTGGTATCTTTACCTGACCAGAGCTCCCTCCATGTGTAGTGTAACCTGATTCTGCACTTCTTCTGGTAGCACAAGAGTTTGTGGATGATTTGCACACAGCGCCTGCACAAGAAATGAACACAGTACTGTGGTTACAGAGCTGACTTGTGGATGGGACTAGAAAAATGTGTGAGTGTGATGTGAATGTGCGCTCACAAGTATAAATCCATTGGGAAATCCTTCATCATATGAGTGACAATAAACTCCACCATCAGATCTAGATAAAGAGGGAAAGAAAACAAGGGGAAAATAACCTTCAGAAGGACACATACATTGTACACATCTTTATCTCAAAAGATACAAAAACAAGGCTATGCAGGGAAAAATGTGTCACCTTTAACCAAGTAGTGGGTCAGTGTCCAATGAATAAATATGATCTATAACATGGATCAATGACACCTGCATAACAGATGTTATTTTGTTGTTGTTCAAGTTATTCAAGTGCAGCTTCAGGGACTAAATCAGGTAAACAGCAGATTTTATTATATGTAAACAGCTTAGTTTTAATTACTTTAAATTGTTTCATAATTTCTCCTATTCAAAATAAAAATAAAACAATGTAAACAAAGTGAGGAGTCAAAACACAGTTCTGACTGCCGCGACTGTCGAATGCTGAGTGCTCCATCCTGCATCAACATCTGGTTTGTAGCTGTTACCATGTTAAATTGCAAAGACTCAGAAGATAGCAGACAAAGATAACCTAGTCTTAAAAACATCAGACATCAGTAACAGTTTGAGTCCACAGTACAAAACAGTTACTGAATGTTCCTCATACCTAGAACAGCACACACCAGTGGTCGCGAAGGGATGTTTTTGTCTGCTGCTTTTTTTCTGTGTCTCATTGGCTGAAAAAAATCCAGAATTAAAGTACAGCAAGTATGTACAGTTAACACACAGAAAATATTTTGCATGTCACTTAAAACAAGTGTCAAATTCAGCACACGTAATGAAGTGTCATGGTCTTTATGTTTTTACATGTACTGAAGTTACCAAATTACAACAGGCTTTCTTATATAAGATGATTGCTCGTTGTCTAGACGAGATATCTTTTAAATAAAAATCTGCAATTGTTTTTTAAGAAACCTGATTTTCCAAGTAGTTTTCGACTGGAGAATGCATATTTCTCAGTCATGTATACAGCTAACAAGGTTTCTATTAAGTTTTTTACAATACTACTTTTATTAATAATACTACTTCTACGAGTACAATGAGAACACTAGAAAATCTTACGCACTCGAATACATACCCTTTAAAGACATAGATACTAACAGTAGCTTATATGTGTGCACATTTTTCTACGACTGTAAGGTAAAATGTAATGACATCCTCCCATAGACTAATTTCATGAAACTCACCATTCTGTGAAGATTGACTCTAAAGTTCATATTGTCGTCATGTAGAAAGGCATCAGCATACTGGTCCTGCCACACACAGAGCGGAAGTCAGAACAAAGTCACCTGTGGTGGGTGCAAATGTTGCACAAATGTGGCGCCAACCTACCTCGGCTATGCAGGTGAGGATGATTAGGCACAGTCTGGCACTGTTAAGTCGATGCTCATCTAAGAAACACAAATATGAGAAAACGAAGGGTCAGGCAGTTTTTCCCTCTGTGTTTTAGAAGTGAGTGAAACAAATTAATGTTATAAAACTTGGTATAATTAGCGAGATTGATGAGAAAAAAATTTATTTGTCACTGCTGTGGACACTTCAGGTGAGTTATGGAGAAAAAAAAAGTGAAAGAATGAGGACGCAAAGGAAGGTGGAGTGACAGAGGCAAAGAGGGAGAGGGCATGAAGGTTGCTCTTTACCTTTAGTATCCTGCATTACAATGGAGGCATACTTGAGGAAGGTGATAAGAAGGTTGCTGGTCTGCAGGTTGGGATCCAGAGGCAGCTCTGGGTTGTTCATCACTGCACAACAGATATACAAACACAACGTCAATTACACATAATCCCTGCAGTTTAAATGCCACCAACATTTTTTCTTATAACAGAGAAAGAGGACAAATATACAAGTGTTGTCAAAAAGACTGAAATGTTATTAAATATCGATGCTGAACATTTTAAACTATTTAAGTATAATTTTACACAGTATCAATACTGATACCAGCTGCTCTTTCTCTCACTATCTAGTTTCCAACAGCCAGTCGAAACAGATACACTGCTGCAGTGTCCACATAACCTCCAACTCTTGTGTCAATGGTCAGAAGTAATTCATATTAAATGCTGCTCTGTTTAAAACACAATACACTATTACTGCAAAGCCATGATGTTTCAACACGAGCAGGATGTGGCCTTGCTGCTCCAAAAGCTGATTGTACCTTTCAGCACTAATGGTGCCTTCACCATTGAAGGCCATGGGTTGTTCCACACCCAATACCATCACAGATGCTGGCTTTTAATCTTTGCACAGATAACAATCTGGATGGTTATTTTCCCACAGCAAACTTTCCCACTTTCCATCAGTCCCTCTCAGAAGAGCTGAGATGCAGAGAAGCCAGCAGTGTTTCTGGATGTTGTTGATATAAAGCTTTGCATTGTAAAGTCTTAACATGCATTTGTAGATGCAGCAATGAACTGTGTTTACTCAATGTTTTTTTAAAGAGTTCTTGAGCCCAAGTAGTAATACTAATATGAAATCATATTTGTTTTTAATGCAGTGGCGCCTGAGGAATTGAAGTTAATGGGTTGCATCAATGTCAGCGTGAGTGCACATTTTTATATTGAAAAAAATAATAATAATAATAAAGTTTGTCAGTTTCAAGATTAAGTATCTTGTACTGTATCCAACTGAATGTAGGTCAGAAAGGATATGCAAAATATTGCATTTTGTTTTTATTTATGCTTTACACAGCGCTCCAACGTGATTGGAATCGGGGTTTGGTGAACTCATAACTGTGCTGTCGCTTTAAAATGAGATATTCCATAAATATTAACATCCCAAAAACCTGAGCCTCAACTCAAAGTCTGCTGTCTGAAAGTGGGAATAAAATGAGCTGTCGGCCTGGTTTGGCCAGACATAGTGCTCATTCAGGCAAATACCAGCATAACAAAAAGTGATGTCCCATTACTATATCTACTGTAGCTTGCTGTGTTGTCTAGACAAACATCTTCATCCATTTAAAAAATCTCTGCTCGCTCAAACATACAGCTTGTTTCATTGATAAATGATGAATCGGTCATTTCCACCTCCCTCCCTCCCCCACAAAACCCCCATTTGTTTCCTTCATCCTCAGATCACTGCACGCCCAAAGGAAGATTTCACACTGTCAGGAAACATATCATCACAGCGGTAAACTGTGGGAGGAAAGAGTACATCCCTGACATATGATTGCAGGCATATGTGTGCAATTATTTCTGGTCTGAGTGGAGGCTCCTCTAAGTGCTGAAGCTCCCATGACATGGCATAATGCACATTGCATGTGAAACATTCATCTGGATTTGAAGCTGGAGCTTAATATTTAATACAGAAAATGGCTCTTAGGTTTGAAGCAATGGACGGAGAGCTAGCCCGAGATAGAAACATGTACCTTTTAACAGTTACAGCGTGTGTGCATGCTAAATGACCTGATTTTGAATGTGCTAGCTACAACACTCACCTTCCATGAAACCTGAAGTGACAGCCCTGTACTCAAGTTTAAAGATGTAATAATACATTCTTGGGATGTTGTGATTATCTTATTTAGATTAAATAAACCCAGATCAGAAGTGCAATTCACAGCACATGAGGATCTTTATTCTATAAGATAACCTTTAAATCTATTGAATATTTCAAAAGGCTGCTGGCGTGTGTGCATGTGTATGTCTCAAGACAGAAGTAAGTGAGTTTTGAAAAATGGATGTAAAAAACAGTTAAGGTTAAACTGAGGAAAAGAAATAGAGACTTGATGCCAAAAGACTTTATTCAACTCCATTTTTGGACTTTCAGGTGTTTATCGGGTGTTATATTTTCTGTTTCAAATGGTGAGGATGTTGTATAAAACATATGCAAACACACAGAACTGACAAGACAAGATTAAAGTTAGCCTTAGCTGTAAGCTCTGATCTCCTATGAGGGTGAAAATATTAAAGCTGCACTGCAAAATCTGACAGTGACTTTATTTGAAAAAGAAATAAATAAATCAAGGAAACCAATCACCTCAAGGGGTGGGAAAACTTTCCGATTCTTCGATGCATCGCGATTCTCTCGAGAATGATTATGTCTTGATGCAGATAAGTTAATAATCGTAATTTTAAAACTGAAATTAGTTCACCCGCTGTAACATTCAATTCACCCGCTACAACATTCACAGAGCCACATTAAGCGCCTGCTGATTCTCTGCTGTACACTCATGCGCACCAAACATACATGTGCAAGTTGTTTATGTTTGAGTGGCGACAAAATGGCTGCAATGGCTAGCATCAAGCCTATAAGACCTGCACCAACTTCTTTGGGTTAGGGTTAACCTAACCCCACAGAGTTGGGAGGGAAGTAGCGACCTGTTGCAGATGCCAGCCAGAGAACGATCGAGCAGGCAGTGGCACAGCTTCAATCAAACTGTGAGAGAGCGAAGCAGATTACCAAATCCACTGCAAATTTGATTCCATTGGATTTAAAACCATATTCAGCTGTGGAGAATGTGGGTTTTCAGACGATGGTGTTCACTCTAAAGCCAAGATACAAAACACCATCTCGGTGTTACTTCACTGACACAGCCGTACCGACACTCTACAGTGAAACTAAAACAGAAGTTTTGGACACTTTGATAAAAGTGGGTAGGTAAGTAGCCATGTTTTAGTATAAGAGCTGATACATAGGTCAATAATGTTGACTTGCAAGCTGCACTGATTATTGCATTGCAACTTTTTTTTTATTTTTATATAGGCTATAGTATACTGATTTTCTCTCAGGGATATGCTCATTGCCTGTAACAAGAGGATTCTATGTTCATAGAAGGTCAAATCTATTTGTGACAAATAGATCGCCTTTACTTTAATAAAATGTTAGAGAAGGTCAGTAATCTGTTGATTTTTTTCAATGATCATCACAAAAGTAGGAAGTGATTAGCAAACGCTGAGTAGCAAACTCAGATTTAATTATTACGTTTTTTTTTTTTTAAATCATGCATGGTAATGTACACAAAAAAATTGTTGCATCGAGATGCATGGATAATCGGTTTAGAATCAATCTTTCCCCACCACAACCACTACACAAAGCCTCCAAATGCTACTACAAAGACCACAGAAGCCAGACGGAAAGACCCAGCTCTCTCAAGAAAAGCAAAAATTCAAGGTGTGATTCTAAGTGGCAGTTTCTACATATGTCCAGGATAAATGGGTATGTTTGGGAAGATAACAGATTTCAACTTCACATTTACTTACTTGTTTACACCTACACCTTTAACTTTTACTACATTACCTAAACCCATTCTCAAGCAAAAGACAACGTTTCCATAACTCTGCTGCAATCTGAAATATCATGTTGTCACAACTTTGAAGCTTCACTTCAGCTCCCTCCTGCTACGGAAAATGTGGCTCATAAAACTGACAGGAATGCAGTGAGAGGTAGCCCCGAATGCAGACATAAAGACTTCTTTTCAGAGAACAAACAGGTGATGTCATAGAAATCAGTCATCTATGTCTCCCTAAATGAAAAATAAGACAAAGTATACAACTCACTGTCTAGGGAGGGCGGCGTTGTGCCAAGTGGTGTGGTAGGTGTAGTTGGAGTAGGGGTGATAGGTGTGGCTGCGATGTCCATCTCGGGGTGGCTCTGTCGAAAGAACGAAAACACATAAATATTGACACTGATAGTGACAAGCTGTCTCTTGTGTCCTGTAATGTACGGAAACAGAATACAATACAACAAGCTTGGCGAGAGAGTCACATTAAGGCTGTAAGATGAGAACATGATGCCTGTTAGTGGACTTGAAGAAAAGTGTTTACTTCTAGTGGTGCCAAACTTTTCTGCAAAATGACACATTGATTATCACTGCTAATTTACCTTGAGAATTGTACCTACTTAGCATTGCAAAAAGAAAAACAAGAGCTTAGTGGCCTCAGAATGGACATCAGTCTGGAGGCACCGTTTAATGGCTGCCCTCCTAACTGCATTTCACCCATCTTAACCATTCAGTTAGAGAGTCAGGACGGCTCACGGTCAACAGGAGTGTCCCCACAGGGATTAATAAAGAGAAACAAAGTCCACTCTGATGGTGGAGAAGTATCTTTGTACATTGATTATACCTTTTCTGAATATCGGTATCAGTGATTTTTTTAGTCAGATTGAGGATAAAATAAACTAATCTAAAAATTAGCTTCTTTGGCAGTACTCTCTCACACAATGTCCCGCCTACAACATTATCTGATTTGTAACACATCACAATTAATAGCCTGTAGCCAATGAAATAAATTAATCTGCAAAGTAACTAGGAACTGAATGTATCAAACAGAGTAGTGAGGAGGAAGTACACAGTAGCAGAAAAAGGAAAGACTTAAGTGAATTACCTCAAAGTTGCACTTAAGAACAGTTCTTGAGTAAAGAGTTTTCAGGTTATGTTCCAAATATCAGTTATATGTCCCCTTGATTTCTAATAATCACTATCAGTCCTGAAAAAGCCATATCGGCCAACTTGTTCTAATTAAAAACAAGTGAGCACGCATGCACACAAGTAAAAAGTCACGTATCTTACCTGTGCCAACACTGTGATGAAGTTGCGGTTCAGGTGTACTGCCTCATAGAGTGCCAGCAGAATCGCCTCATTTGTCCTTGAGAATAAACAGAAGTCCTTGATCAGAATCAGCTCGCTCATTTATCAAGTAAAATCTTCACATAAACATTAGACTGAGCAGGAAAAAGCTTTCGGCGTTGCTCCAGTCCAAAGGGCAGTTTATTAACAATCGATTCCTGCTACAGCTGGTCACTTTGTTCATTTTCTGTATCATTAACTGCTGCACAATGTGTGTAACAACTAATACATCATTTCCCAAATTTCTGTACATTCAATCTTAATCCTGATAGATGAGTTGACATTAAAGACATCTGTTGAACCATACAAAACAATGGGCCTGTGTCTTGAGCCAAACAAATTTAAGTCTGTACTGTAGTGGCTGCAATATTTTTTAAAATAGAAGATTCACATTCAAGTTTAAAAAGTTAGATTGCCCACTGCGGTATGAAGTACAATAATATACTAGATCACAATATGCAGATTTTACTTTAGAAATCATGTTTTATTGAGATGAGTTTGGTTACTGTTCATACCATTACCACAGATATGTTAACTTCAACTTTTGTACCCTTTACACAAAGACAAAACAGAGAACAAGCAAAAACCACAGCAGTGGTAATTCATTTTCTCTTTGAAGGTGTCCAACAATGCAATTAAGTCAACTGATGAACGGGTAAGAACTCAAATCACTTTGCACTTACTGTACAGAGAGTTTCTCATCAGCATCTGCTATAAACATGTTGCCCACCTGTGGACAGGAGAGATCAAGCTATCAGCCAACAGTATTCAAAGCTGCAGGTGGACATCTCTGAGTCCAAACATATCATAATGGAAGACATAGCAATCTATCTAAATAGCTATCTACTATGAAAAATAAGAATGATATCCTACCATACTTGTGAGGGTAGAGAAGAACCCACCCTGGTTCTCCTCCTCTTTGTCTTTGTACTGCCTAAAAGGGAGAGAACAAAATGATAGAAGGAAGTATGAAGTAATGAAAAAGTGGGGAGAATGACAAATAAATTGAAGGCAGGAAGGGCTCGCTCAAGCACAGCACTCGTAACCTTGCACAGATTTACCTAACATCTTTCTCTGCTTCCTGCAATTTATTATCAAGGGGGCATTCAGTTTATACACAAAAACAATGAACTGTATAGCGCCGTCATCCATCACTTTGATGTGTCTGTCTACGCATGCAGACAGACGAGACCTCCCTCACTAACAGCATTTTAATTTTCAAACCTTGCCTCACCAAAAAAAAACATTACAGGCTGCCAAAGAAAACTGTCACATATAAATAACTTCAAGTATAAATGGTCTGTTTTTTCAGAAGAACGGAAATAGAACAATTGTGTGAGACTTCAAACAAAACTGATGACACCAGCGGCCTCTGGACACCGTACACCACATCATAAAAAAACATGTTTTTGACACATGGGACAGTTTTAGATCTCACCTGTTATATTCTGTCAGAGCTTGGTGAACAACCATACCCATCCCCTGCGAGAGAAAACATCCAGTGTTTCAGTCAAACCTTTGATTATGTGCCTGATGTGAAGGCCAATGCCTACATCACATGGGCTGGATATTATTCTGCTGTTAGGAAGACACAGTGAGAGCATACTTACATCTAGTGTTGGCTCATCATCCACAATGGAGAGCTTCACAATGTACGGATTCACAGACTAACAAAGAGACAATCCGTGAAATCAGAAACTTCAAAATATTTGACACAATTGCTGAAGTTTATACTTTGACTCTTGATGGATTTTTCTCTTTTCATCTTGTCAAAGAAAAAATAATAACAGCACGTACTGCTCGGAAACATAAAAAATAAACAAAAATAAGATGCACGACAGTGACAAGGATCCAAAATAAACAGAACGCTGCAGTCCACAGATAAACTACCGTTCTTATTTATTGTGGGCGAAACATTAATGTGTTTCAGCAAGGGGCCATCATCAGTGACATCTGGCCATCTGTGATGGATTCAACCTGAAATGTTTTTTTTTGTCCACAATAAATAAGAACACTAGTTATCTGTGAGTGCTGGAGTTTGTCTTTTCAATTTGTCACCTAGCTCAAGAAGCTAACCTACATTTCATGTAGTAATAATACACAGCCAGAGAACCTCTTACATTTTTGATGTGACTAAAATTGTGTGTACTTCAGCTTTCTTAGGGAAAAACAGGAAGTCTAAGCCTGTGTGTTCCTGGACCATAAGATGCTGGATCAGTTTCATGCATCACACAGACCTTAAATGCATAAAGCTACATTATATTTTAGACATGTCTTAATTATTCGTACACAAACATTTAACCCAAGTAAAAGCAAAGCCGGCTCCTTCTGTTGTTGCCAGCTTTGCTTTCATATGAGGGTGCATCCAAAACCTCCCTCGTAACCTTTTTATCCCCTCCCACAGAGCCACTCTTATCCTTCCAGGAAATAACTGGAGGGGGAAGTGGGTCGGAAGTCATTTCAGAGAGCATGTCTGTCTGTTTCTCAAAAAAAAAAAAAAAAAACAATACATTTTTTTTTTTTAAAAAGTGCCACGTTCACCTTCTACTTGCATAAATATCCTTTGGACATGATCAACACTTTTTCCCAGATTTTAACGATCTCACTCATCTGAGCATTTTAATATTACTTTTCTTAAAAAGAAGAAAACTATGATTGAAGCAGACCAATTAAAATCGTACACCCTCCCCCCAAAGTTTCTGTTATGTGGTGTAACTGTAATTGAAAATACACATCTATACCACAGATCCTGTATTAAAACAGACCTCAAGAGTTGCTTCTATGTTATCCTCTGCTGTTAAGCCCGTAGAGCAGCACAAACATAAGTTGTTGAATTATGTCAAAAGACACAAACAGAGGAGGAAAGGAGGGCTGATCTCTGGAGCTTTTGGATGCACTTCAGTACATCTTAACACAAATTTACTCCACAGTGACTACACCCCCCTGCTGTTCAAAAGGCTTTTCTATCAACAAAAAAGTAACATCTCATGTGAGTATATGTACACACCTCATATTTCCTGTAGTTGACCAGCAGGGCAAGAAGGACTACAGCATCATAACCATGCTGCCCTCTACTGGACACCTCTGACAGGATCTGAAAACGTAACAGAGAACAAAAATGACACAAATTAGGAAGAAAGGAGATTTAAAAACAAAAGTCACAGAATTACAGCTGATATAGTCATCCCATCACTTACCTGTAGAATGGCTTCAAAGATGCTGTTGATCATCACATATTCCAGTATGGTGTTCTGACTGATATTGTCTGTTACCTGTAATTAAACACATTTTTTCCACATATTTGTGATGCCTAACCGCATTTCCAACATCCTACTGCACTGTTATTCATTTTGCTGTCAGTATGTTCTGTCTCACCGTCACCAGACACAGCAGCAGTTTGAGACATAGACTCTTCAGACTCTCTGAGCCGTCTCCACAAAGAAGGCTGTCCAGTCTCTCCATCAGGTCCTGCGGGAGAAACAAAAAGAAGCCGTGGCATGATTAAACCCAACCACTTCTTCAACCCTTTCCTTCTCCTCTCAGGATATTTTCCACACACCTTCATCCTTTGCTCGGCCTTGTCAAACCCCATAAGCATGTTAATGATGTCGAAGCCAGACGCAGACTTGTTCTTCTGG